>NC_038049.1:8408584-9157198 GCF_002211085.1 Panicum hallii
ACAGCGGAACAGATTGGTGCTATCTGAGGGATCAGTTTGGTATTTTGCCGAAAAGGAGAGCGATCGGCTATACAAAGCCGTATCCGAGTGATTATGACCTAATTCCATTGCCACCCAAATATCGGCTCCCTGAGTTTACCAAATTCAGTGGGGCAGAAGGTGCTAGCTCCATCGAACACGTGAGCCGATATTTGGCACAGTTAGGAATGATTTCTGTGTCGGATCCGCTACAAGTGAGGTTCTTCTCACAATCGCTTACGGGATCGGCCTTCGGGTGGTATACGTCATTGGGTCCTGACTCTATCCGTACGTGGAAAACAATTGGAAGAACAATTTCATATTCAGTATCACTCAGAAGCCGCAGACGCAGGAATTGCCGATCTAGCCCAAATGCGACAGAAGCGTGGAGAAACTGTGGGCGGAATTCGTTCGACGCTTCAGGGAGATGAAAAATAGGTGTTACTCAACACGGATCCCAGAAAAGGAAGCTGTGGAACTGGCATCTCTAGGGTTGTTGAAGCCGATTCGAGATCTGGCTTTTCAATTGGAATTTACTTCGCTGGCACATCTGGTCCAGAAGTTGACGATGTATGAGCAGCGTCACCTGAGCTGTACCAGGAAAAGTTTAAGCGCCAATGGCGCTAGCTGATACTGAAGAAGCCGATGACTCCGGGGAAGAAGCGGAAGTATCAGTCGCAGAATGGGCTCGAGGTGCAAATCCCGTATCGTGCAAGTGGGTAAAGCAGACAGGACCGGCAAAAGGGGTTTGATTTCGATGTAAGTAAAGTGGAACAAATTTTTGATTTATTGCTGAAGGAAAAACAGTTGAAGTTTCCAGAAGGTTACAAACCCCCTACGGCGCAAGATTTGAAGGGAAGATCATATTGCAAATGGCATGATTCCTTTACCCACAGCACAAGCGATTGTAAGGAGCTCCGTCGGCAGATCCAATCGGCTATTGAGCAGGGCCGATTGATATTGGGGACAGACCGCTATGAAAGTCGACACTCAGCCATTCCCTGGTGTCAATATGGTGGAAAGTAACGATCGGACGGCAAGGCGACAACTCAATTTCGCACTGGGCATCAACATGGCGGGGGTGGCACCATGCCGCCAGATTGGAGATGGAGAGACCGATTCAAGCAATCGGCTCCAAAATAAAAAGAGTGAATATGTTACAGAAAGGCAAGTAAGGTACGTAAGGAACCAACGGCCAACTTCTTCTGATCTTCTCAGGAAGTACGAATACCAATACCAGCAGCGCCTCCATCGGGAGTCTGAGGAAGAGGAGTATGAGCGCCGAACCGGGAAGCGCCTGAGGAAGCACGAAGAAGCCCGCGATCATTGGCACTGCCCGTTCTTCAGGTACTGTTGGGATTCAGGTATGAGCCGATTGCCTACAATCAAGGATTGCCCAGAGTGTGGACCAAGGAGACCAGAAGCAAGGGATTCGGTTTTTCAGCGGATAGGACCTGCCCACTCCGGCAAGCGCGGGTTCGGTCATCACAAATGGAAGATGAAGAGGAAGACAGGTATCATCGTCCTCGTTGGTGTCCCGATGGATTTAGTCGTTCCCAGAAGCGCAGGGTTCAACGGCTGCGTAGCTTGGAGGAGGCCGAAGCTAAGTATATCGAGACTCTAAGGAAGGCACGACCAGATTTGGCAGAACAAGTTAACTATGTGCAGGAAAAGGAGTCGCGCCCGCCCCGGAAGGAGTGGCGACCCAAGTCAACGAAAGCCGATAAGAAGGTATCGGCTGATGCACACATGGTTTTGTGCTTCCTGCAGAGTTCCATGCGAGGCCCCAGGAAGAGCTGTCGGTGGCCCAACTTGATTTGGGACCCCGGCCAGTGATATTCGAGAAACCGCAAGCTAAGAATTACAAACACCTGAAGCTTTATATCTTAAGGGGTTTATTAACGGTCAGCCTGTAAATAAGATGTTGGTGGATACGGGAGCAGCGGTCAACATTATGCCATACTCAGTCCTGCGCCGTTTGGGGCGGTCCACCGCAGATTTGATCAAGACCAATGTCACCCTAAGTGATTTTAACGGCCAGACTTCAGAAGCCCAAGGTGTCCTTAGTGTGGATCTCACCGTCGGAAATAAAACTGTCCCGACATCGTTCTTCGTCGTCAACAGCAAGAGCACCTACAATGTCTTACTTGGTAGGGATTGGATCCACACCAATTGCTGCATCCCTTCCACGATGCATCAATGTTTGATCCAATGGGACGGAGATGAGGTGGAAGTGGTCCAGGCAGACGACTCGATCGAAATTTCACATGCGGCCATGAGCATTTGGGATGCGGAAGATCAAGAGCCGATTTCAGGAATGAGCCTGGAAGGGGTGTGATCGCATCGAAGCTACAAAAAACGGAGTAAGGCTGGTCTTATCCACCGGCCTCACAGAGTAAAGGAAAAGGAGGCAACACGAGGTAGTGGAGTCGTAAAGGCCGGTTCTTGCAATCGGCCCCAAAGGGTCGAAGTTGTAAATATAAATGTGTTTCGTAGGTGTTATAAAATGGCCAGCATTAACAGCCGGCCCTGTTCTTCGTACAAAAACTTGGAAAGTAAAGGGATGTGTGGAACGGCCGATCTTAACGATCGGCCGAGTTTTTTTATACTGTGTCCTTTTTCCATTTGCAATGTCGATCTAATGGAAGAAGAAGGGAAGTTAGGGTATGGTTTCACATCGGCTGATGAACTTGAGGAGATAGATATCGGTCCTGGGGATAAACCACGACCAACCTTCATAAGTAGGAAGTTACACCCAGCACTACGAGAGCCGATGATAGCATTGCTAAAGGGATACGCCGATTGCTTCGCCTGGGATTACACAGAGATGCCTGGACTAGATAGGAAAATAGTAGAGCATCGGCTTCCCCTCAAGAGCGGGTTTCGGCCGTTCCAGCAACGAGCACGACAGATGAAAGCCGAAGTTCTGGTCGAGGTGAAGAAAGAAATAGAGAAGATGCTGGAAGCCGGATTTATCAGGACTTGCAGGTACGCCGAATGGATTTCGAGCGTCGTGCCCGTACAGAAGAAAGATGGCCGATGGAGGGTGTGTGTGGACTTCAGGGATCTTAATAGGGCTACTCCAAAAGACGAATACCCGATGCCCATTGCAGAGACATTAATCAACGCTGCCGCCGGTCATAAAATTTTGAGTTTTATGGATGGTAATGCCGGATATAATCAAATCTTCATGGCCCCTGAAGATATACACAAGACTGCGTTCAGAGTGCCTGGAGCCGTGGGTTTGTTCGAGTACGTGGTTATGACTTTCGGCTTGAAGAATGCTGGTGCTACATATCAGCGGGCTATGAACCATATCTTCCATGATCTGATCGGTAATCTAGTAGAAATTTATATCGACGACGTTGTGGTAAAGTCAGCATCGGTCGAGGGACATTTAGACGACCTGCGGCGGGTTCTGGAACGAACTAGAAAGTTCGGGCTCCGGATGAACCCAAAGAAGTGTGCTTTTGGTGTGTCGGCTGGGCAGTTCCTGGGATTTCTGGTTCATGATAGAGGGATAGAGATTGGCCTAAAAAGTCAGGAAGCCGTACGCACCATGGTGCCACCCACCACCAAGAAAGAGCTCCAGCAGCTCATTGGTAAGATTAACTTTGTCAGGAGATTTATTTCTAATTTGTCTGAACGGATCGAGCCTTTTATGGAGTTAGTCAAGACTAGAACAACTGACGAGTTCCGCTGGGGGGCAGACCAACAGCGGGCATTTGAGGAAATCAAAGAATATTTGTCGAAGCCGCCTGTGCTGGTGCCACCACAACAGGATAGACCGTTTCATATATATCTATCAGTGGGCAACACTTCTATTGCTTCAGTGGTGGTACAATTGTATGATGGCAAAGAAAAGGTGGTCTTTTATCTTAGCAGAAGATTGTTGGATGCGGAAACAAGGTACCCCGACATGGAAAAACTTTGTTTATGCTTATTCTTTACGTGTACCAAGCTTCGCCATATCCTGCTATCGGCTGAAGTGGTCGTCATCTGCAAATCGGATGTCATAAAACATATGTTATCGGCTCCTGTTTTGAAAGGCCGATTAGGGAAGTGGATGTTCGCGTTATCAGAATTCGATATCCGATATCAACCTGCGAAAGCAGTTAAAGGGCAGGCGTTAGCGGATCTTATTGCAGAGAGGGTTAACACCAATATCGCCGCACTTTCTATACGAGCCTGGGCCATGTACTTCGACGGGTCAGTTTGTGGGGATGGATGCGGCATCGGCATCTTACTGGTATCGCCTCGGGGGGCAACGTATTCTTTTTCGATCAGATTACCTGTCGCCTGTACCAATAATCTTGCAGAATATGAGGCGGTACGGAAAGGTATGGAATTGCTCTTAGAGGCCGGAGCTGAAGCAGTGGAAGTTTTTGGGGATTCAAAATTGGTAGTTTCCCAGCTTACAGAAGAATACAGGTGCGAAAGCGAACTGCTGTTCCCAATGTGGGTCCAATGCCAGGAGCTAATAGCCCAGTTCAGATACATTAATTTTTATTGGATACCCAGGGCTCGGAATGCCGAAGCTAATGATCTAGCACAGCTGGCTTCAGGGTACAAAGCCGATGAGTCAGTTCATCAGGTATACTTCCTGGACCAGGGAGATTGGAGAGCCGATATCTTCAATTACTTGAAGGATTCGGCTCGGGGGGCACCCAAGAGGATACGATACAAAGCTATGAAGTATGTTCTCATAGGGGATGATATGTTCTACAGGACCTTAGAGGGGTTACTGCTTAAGTGTCTGGGGCCAGTGGAGTCCAATCGGCTCCTGCATGAAGTTCATGAAGGAACGTGTGGAACCCATCAATCGGCACACAAAATGAAATGGCTGATTAGGCGATCAGGATATTACTGGCCCACCATGCTTGAAGATTGTTTTAAATACTATAAAGGGTGTCAGGCATGTCAGAGGTTTGGAAAAATCCAGATGGTACCAGCGTCCGTTATGAACCCCATCATTAAACCATGGCCGTTCAGAGGCTGGGGTATGGACATGATCGGCAAAATTAATCCCCCATCTAGCAAGGGTCATCAGTTCATCCTAGCTATCACAGATTATTTCACCAAATGGGTGGAAGCGGTTCCGATGAAGTCAGTGACGTCCAGGGACGTTATTCAGTTTGTCAAAGAGCACGTCATTCACAGATTCGGAATTCCACAGACTATTACAACGGATGGTGGCTCGGTTTTCATTTCAGAAGAATTCAAGAAGTTTGCTGCTGATATAGGAATCAAGTTGATTAGATCGTCTCCATATTATGCTCAGGCAAATGGACAAGCCGAAGCGTCCAACCAGAGTCTTATCAAGTTGATCAAAAGGAAGATTGATGAGTACCCTAGACGTTGGCACGAGGTCCTATCAGAAGCACTTTGGGCATACCGCATATCATGTCACGGAGCGACAAAAACTTCTCCTTACCACTTGGTCTACGGGCAGGAGGCCGTGTTACCGTGGGAGGTTACGGCTGGATCAAGGCGTGTAGAATTCCAGAATGATTTGTCCGCAGAAGAGTATGCTACCCTGATGAGCGACAATGTGGAAGATCTCACGGAACTCAGGCTATGGTCACTAGAGAAAATCAAGGAAAATAAGGCTAAAGTGGCCCGTGCATATAATAAAAAGGTTAAGCCGAAGGAGTTTCAGGTGGGAGATTTGGTTTGGGAAGCAGTATTGCCACTGGGAACTAAAGACGCGGCCTATGGTAAATGGTCTCCAAATTGGCATGGGCCGTACAGGGTCGACCAGGTCCTACCAGGGAATGCGTACATGCTCGAAGAATTGGACGGCGTTAAATTCCCAGTAGCAGTCAATGGCCAACACCTTAAGAGGTACTTCCCAAGTATGTGGGCTAATGAATAATGAAGCCGATGATACCCATCGTGCCACAAGCCGATGCGACCAGCAAGCTAAGTAGGGGGGCAAAGGCCGAGTCGACGAGGATCGGTGTCGGCATTATAGGAGACGAAGAAAGAACAACAAGTATCGATCAACCCGATCAGATTAGAACAGCCGATGCGGTGCCACCGGCTCTAGAATTGTGCTTATGGTAATCAGAAGTCACAGGTTACCAAACAGCCGATGTGCCACCATCGACTTTAGATTCGCTACATAAAAAACACCACAGGTTTGCCACACAAACACAAGGTTTATCTCGGACAAGGCTGCAGAAGGAAGGCGTCGATAGCGGCGATAGCATCAAGACGAATGCGGTCAACCTCATCAAGCACTGCTTCGTCCTCTTCGTCTGCCCCCGGCACCACCTGTTTGTTCAAGCTGTTCAGCTGGGCCAAGTCCGTCTTCAGTTCAGTGGTTAGGATTTCTGCCTCCTGCTTGGAACCCGCGATGAGATTCTTCTCCTCTTGGATGCGCTGTTTGGTGGCCTGGACCCTAGCTTCAAGGTCTTCCAATTCTTTCTCCAAGAGGTGGAGCCGATGGGCGGAAGCAGATGTATCGATTTTGGCGTCGAGTGCGGCTTTCTTCTTGTTGATCGACTGACACATTTCGGCAATAATGGTCCTCAAGAGCGATTGGGAACGCCGGGTCTCGATCCTGCGGCGAGCCTCTGCTACTTTCGCTTGAAAGGAAGAAAGATACCCTGCTGGCAAAAGTTTAACCTGGAGGCTGACAGGGAGCTGGGAGCTAACCTCGTCGAGGATCTGCTTGATTGCACTAGAATCCTGGATCAAAGCAGAGATAGGGCCCGATAGAAGATCCTTCACGCGAAGAAGTTGATCGGCAGCGCTGGTTGGGCCTGAGGAAGAATCATCGGCCTCCAGTATGGTTGACCCAATCGTGGCAGGGTCAAACGCAAGGAGCTCTGAAAGATCCAGGTTCTGAAGGAGAAGAGAGTGAGACAGGCGTTACGAAAAGGACCAAAATAGTTACAGAGAGAAGATGTACCTGTCTCGAGGAGGAAGCAGCGATGGCCAACGAAGGGGTGATCGGCTCCCGGGAGGGTGTCCCCCCCGAGGAATGAGCGGTGGTGGTAAAGGCCGCATGGGTTGCACCTCCAGAGGGAGGAGTGACAGCCGATGGAGCAGCAGTCGGCTTTACAGAAGTAACAGCCGATGAAACGGCGATCGGCTCCGTTGGGCGTACCTCTCTTGCAGGGGAATCAGCAACAGCCGACGAAACGGCGATCGGCTCCGTTGGGCGTACCTCTCGTGCAGGGGAATCAGCGATAGCCGAGGCGGGGAAGGACCCTTCCAGACAGGAGTCAATGACTTGCAGGCCTAGCGAAGCAGTTGGGGCGACAGCCGATGCAGGAGGGCCTTCCGAGTCTGTCACACCAGGATTGCAAAGGGTGATCAAGGCCCTGATGGGTACATCCACGTCCTCTGACGTCTCCACAGACGAACCTTTCTGACATGGAGGTTCTTCCCCGCTGGAGACTTCTACAACAGCAGGCTGCAGGAAAAGAGAGTGTCACTAAAAGGGGGATGAACAAAACCCGATTGCGAAGAGGAAAGAGGGGCCGAACCTGGTCGGCGACTGGAGGTGGTGGATTGGGAGAAGACGGCGCGGTTCCCTTCCGGACCTTTCTGACAAGGGTCTTTCTCGTCTTAGCACAGACCCGGGGGGCAGCAGCCTCAGAAAGCCGTTTCCGCTTGGGGGTCAACTTGGCGGTGCTCGGCTGGATCTGCATTACACTCTTCGAGGGAGGGGGTGCGTTCCTGCCGAAAAGAACCACGGGAGCGACCGCCCGGAAGCAAAAAAGCGACCCATCCTCGTTTAGTGGCTCTGGGCCATCTTCTCGCTGCAGCAGTAAGGTGGATTCAGGAGGGATCCAACGCAATTTAAAGAAAGGATGCTAGTCCAGAAAGGGGGTACCTCTCCATCAGGGATGTCATATTCAGGGTCGATCTGTTGAAGCAGCGGACCCAGAGCTCCTCGGAAAACATGAGTTTTCCACATCGTCCACCATCCATCGAAGCCAACAGCCGAGAAGGTGAAGGTGAAGTTGGCAGGAACGGCCAGGGGAAGGTCTGTGAACAGACTGTAGCACCTTTGGGCGGTTAGAGCGTCGGGGAGGTCTACCCTGCTGGATGTTAGCAGGTGGAGAAGAAAGTGGGGAGGCACTTGCGCAAGGCCAAATTGCCGGGCCGCTACGACCGGCTGGTAAAACTCATAACCGGGTTTAAGAATCCGGTTAGAGGTGCTCATGCCGACTGGGAGAAGGCAAGGCCGAACCATGATGGAATAAAGATGCCTGGTGTCAGCATCATCGGCAATATCAGCCAAACGGAAGGTAGCTGGGTTCTCAAAGAGCTCAGAGTCGGCATAAGGAAGGAAGTCCGGGTTGGCGAGGCCTTTATAGAAAATCTTGAACCAACGGGAAGCATCTGGGGGATTCAGTTTCCCGCCAGGGAGACTGTATAGGGCCTGCCCAAAGCTAGTACATCTAATTTGTCTCCCACTCAGATCAGGGAAGGAATTACCGACCAAGGAAGGGAAATCAGGATCAGAATTGTGGAAGTAAAGACGAGCCCACAATTGAATGAACCACCACGGGCCACCGGTTCTAATCTTTTTCTGGGTAAGGAGGCTGGAAGTCATCAGATGAAGATAGCGATAGAGTTCCCCCAGAAATAATTTGCCGAGGCCAATGGGTTGACCCCTGGCCAATTCATAAGCCAAAGAAAGATAGTTCTTAGTCGGGGCAAGGGAAGGGCCACAGAAGAGGAAGTGTTCAAGCCATAAGTTCAGGAAGGCCGTATGCTCTTTTTCCGATACAGGGCCTTTGCTTTTTTGGTGTTGGCTCAGGTATGTGCTCCAGTTAGTGCATTCAGTTTTTGAAGACAACTTGTAAGGGACCACATGGAGACTGTAAGCAGAAGGACAGGCTGAAGATATGTTCAGGCCAGTAATCATCACAACATCCAACAGTGTCGGCGCTAATGGGCTATGCCCAAAGAGGAAGCAATTCAAGGCATCAGACCAGAAATAACCGATGGTCTTCAGAAGGTTTTCATCTTTCTCAAGAGGGGAGAGTGACAAAGACAAGGCATCGGCTATTCCAATTGATTCCCACAGGGGTTGGTAGGTGTTCGCTACCCTATTGTACCAAGCCATCCAGCCTTCAGGAGGGTTTGGCCAGGCGCGGAGGCTATCCGACCAGAATTCTAGGTCTACATTTTGGCTCACAAAGGGGATTCGGTTGGCCTCACACGAGATCAGATCTATGGGTTTTTCGTAAGAGCGAGGTCCAAGGCAAAAGGAATCGGGGGAGGAAGGATGTGGCAAGAAGATATCGGAAGCCTGAAAAACCCCAAAAATTGCCGGGGGAAAAGTCATTTAACGGCGTAGTAAAAAATGTGCGGATGCTAGGTTAGATTAATGGGGGTCGGGGTTTACCTTCAGACCAAAGGCGGCGGCGGCGGTGCGCGAAGATTCCGCCATCGGGAGACGTGGATCGAAACCTTGGAGAATGAATCTAGGGCGGCGGCGCAAGATCGAGCGTGTGTCTCAAGGACTAGGGGAGATCTCGCGGCTAGGGTTTGCGAGCGAAAAGGGGATCGGAATCGGCCTGTAGAGGTTTGCGCTGGATTGACTGGCAGAAGGTGAAGTAAAATGAAGAGCGGTTTCAGATCCGGGGTGGTATACCTTAAAGCCGATGCGATGCCATCGGCTTTTGAATGAATTGTTGTGCATAATAAGAGGGATTAACACAAAGCAGATTGTATTCATGGCAAGTCAGCAAGAACAAAAGAGGAACTAGCTACTCCTGGAACCAACCTAACAGGGGTACTACAATCTACCACCAGTGCACATCAGAGGCTTTGCGGCGCTTGGACGGTGGAGCGATGCTGGCGCCGCTGCTGCTGCTACCGTCGTCGCCATCATCGTCAGCGTCGTTCCCATCGCTGCCACTGGTGAAGCCGTCATCATCGTCGGTTCCTCCGCGACTGTCGGAAGTGTCGTCCGATGACCTGTCAAGGAGAAAGTTACCTGCCATCGGATCTTCTTCGGAGGAGAGGGAGTCGGATTCTTCCTCTGAGAAAGAAAGGTCTTCTCCCCAAAGGGCATCATCCTCCTCTTCCTCCAGCTCGGCTCCGAGGAGAAGAGCGAGATCCTCGCCGTCAGTCAGAGAGCCGTCATCTTCGGACTGATAATCAAAGTCCCACTCCACTGCGTCCCAATGCAGGGGAGCACGGACCTCATAAGCGGCGATTGGGTCATATTCTGGAGTGGGTTCTCGTGTTGTTCCGGACTCGTAGGAGATGACGGAGGAAGCAGAGGAAGAAGAGGCCATGGTGAAGAAAGGAGAGGGAGTCGACGATGGTTGTGAGGGAAAGTGGGTAAAGAAGGTGCTGGAAACAAATTTATAAAGCCAACGAGTGGATGAAATGAATCGGCACCGTAACGGTTCCCCAGGAGGTCGATGCAGAGTAGTCACGTCCATCGGGAGCCGAAAGGGCGCGGTCGTACGGATCGGAAGACGAAGGGTCAAGGCAGTAATGATTTCGGAATTTCTATTACCGAAACCAGGGGGGCATGTGTTATCACCGTATTTTGACCAGGTCAGAAGTGGGCCACGGAGCAAGATGGGCTTGGAAGGCGGTCGTGACAAAGCTTGCGAGTTGGGCCCGCGTGGAAGATGGAGGCCATAAGGCCGCGTAAATTAGGAATAAACAGTTAAGATTCGTGTTGTGTTAGGTTAGGGTTAGTTAAAGAGAACAAGTCTACGGACTATAAATATGTACCGTGAATAAACGAGAAAAAGGATCAATCATCATCAACTCTCGGCGTATCGCCTCCCCTGTTTTAGGGTTCTTCATCGGGTAAGCGCCACGCGACCCCGATCACGTCTTGCGTGATCGGGGTAGCGTTACCCTTGCTCGTTCGCTCATACGTTGCTCGTGCTGAAGCCTTGTAGATGGCGAGTAGCGTTATTTATCTTAGCATGCGTTGAGTAATCTTTTCTTTTGGTGCTTTCATTGTGCTTTATGCGTTGCTCTCGCATGTTTGATCATCGTACCTATTCGTGGGTATGTTGGTTTTATCTTGTTTCGTAGTTGTCAGTAGATCCAATCTGTTATGGCTGGCTTCTATGTATTTAGAAGCTTGGTTCAATATGTGCACGATTAGGCCTTGCAAACGAATTGAATGATCCGATAGTATGCTCTGTATCGGCTTGTGCTTGAATAGAGGTTGTTCGGGAATCGGCTTTTAGTTGTTTTCTCGCTCTCTGTTTAGATCGTTTTGTCGATGTTTTTGTGTATCTATTAGGCTCAATTACGTGTAGGATGTTCCGATCGTGTAGTGAGGGCTTAGTTGTTGTGGATTGGATTAGATTGCATTTATGAAGCAAGTTTTATTTAGATATATACATACGTATCAATTTCCATATTGCCTGTTCTAAAGATCCGATCCGGTATTGACGCAATCGGCTCTTCATAGCCGATGCCGGGGAGGAGGTAATGAGCCGATCACGGCTCGGATTGACCTATACACATGTCTGTGTATGCAGGAGTTGGACACGTCACACCTTCCTGATCGGGTGTAGGATCAGGTGGCACGCCTAGCAACTCTCAGCCAGGGCGCGCGCCAGATCACTGGGCCGTTGACCGAGGGACCGGGGCCCACCAGCCGTCCCGGAAGCCTCCCGGCTCCTCGTGTTGCCTGTCGCTGCCCGCCGGCGGGTTTTGACCGACAACAGCACCATATTCAGAAGCAAATAAGGTACTCTTTGCAGCACAGCAGCTTCGCGGCACTGCCCGCATTTGGTGGGATCATTACTATGCCATGCAGCCAGAAGGACATATGGTTACGTGGGAAGAGTTTCGGACCGCCTTTAGGGCACATCATATTCCAGAAGGACTCATTGAGCGGAAGCTCAATGAATTCTTAGCTCTTACCCAGGGAACCCTCACCGTAATGCAGTACGCACAAGTTTTCAATCACCTGTGTTAGTATGCGGGTTATCATGCAAACACTGATGCCAAGAAGCAGGATCATTTCCGTCGTGGCTTGAGCACCAAGCTTAGAGAACGATTGAATCTTCTGAAGGTAGACACTTTCAACGAGTTGGTCAATATGGCCATTACTCAAGAAGATTGCATCTCAGCCCATCAGGCTAAGAAGAAGCGGAAGATACCCCCTAGACCCTCGAGTGCTCAACCCCCGAGGTATCGGTTAGTCCAAAATATAGCTACACGAGCTCCACCTCGGAACAATCAACCAAGCAGGTGGGTAGCTAGACCCCCTTAACAGTCTAGATTCAATAGGCCACCAGTGCCTCAGCCTCCGCGGCAGCAGCAACAGTTTGGATCAAGACCAAACTTTCCACAATTCAATCAGGGAAGCAACAACAATCGTTGTTTCAATTGCGGCAGTTCATCACACTTCATTCGGGATTGCCCTCAACTTAGAAAATGATTCCAAGGGCAGACGTCCAATCCAAACAGCAAGGGCAAGGGCAAGAAGCAAGTTGTGCAAGTTCGCCAAGGGAGGGTGAATTTTACAACTCTCTCCGAACTTCCTGAGGGTGCACCAATCATGACGGGTAAATTCACTATACACTATCAACCCGCAGTTATACTTTTTGATTCTGGTGCAACTCATAGTTTTATCAATTCAAAGTTTGGAACAAAAGTAGGCTTGGATTACTACCCTACTAAAGGAGCATATATGATAATGACCCCTGGTGGTAAAATTTCCTCAAATCAAATCTGTAGAAATGTGCTAATTCAGTTGGGTAGTAGTCTAGTCAAAACAGATTTACTTGTGTTAGAGCTAGAAGGAATGGATATCCTACTAGACATGGATTGGATGACTAGGCACCGAGTATCATTAGACATCTCTTCCCGAACAGTTGAGATAGACTCACCCTACCAAGGCACTACTGTTCTTTATCTCTCACCACGGAAGTGCATCAACTCTTGTGCCTATGCTGTAGAAGGGATCAAGTTAAAGGACATCCCTATTGTTTGCGAATACCCAGATGTTTTTCCAGATGATTTGCCTGGAATGCCCCCGGACAGGGATATTGAGTTTGTCATAGAAGTACAACCCGGCACAGCCCCCATCTCTAAGAGGCCCTATCGTATGCCACCCAATGAGCTAGCAGAGTTAATAATCCAACTCCAGGACCTCCAAGATAAGGGTTTCATTCGTCCAAGTGCTTCACCATGGGGTTGTCCAGCCCTATTCATGAAGAAAAAGGACAATAGCTTAAGGCTATGTGTAGATTATCATCCCCTCAATGCGGTAACCATAAAAAATAAGTATCCTCTGCCCCGCATTGATATTCTGTTCGATCAGTTAGCCGGAGCCCGGGTATTCTCTAAAATTGACCTCTGCTTCGGATATCATCAAATCAAGATCAGGCCGAGTGACATCCTAAAAACAGCCTTTTCCACCAGATAAGGACTCTATGAATATCTGGTCATGTCGTTTGGTCTTACCAATGCACCAGCATACTTCATGTATCTCATGAACTCTATCTTCATGCAAGAAGTCGACAAATTTGTAGTGGTCTTCGTTGATGACATTCTGATTTATTCCAAAAATTCAGAAGATCATGCGAACCATCTCCATATTGTTCTTCAGAGATTAAGAGACCACCACTAGTATGCCAAATTCTCCAAATGCAAGTTTTGGCTGGATACCGTTAAATTTCTAGGTCACACTATCTCCAGTGATGGTATATCCGTTGATCCCAGTAAAGTCCAAGAAGTGCTGGACTGGAAACCTCCTATGTCAGTCCATCGGATCCGCAGTTTTCTTGGTCTAGCTGGCTATTAT
This sequence comes from Panicum hallii, assembly GCF_002211085.1. Classification (NCBI taxonomy): domain Eukaryota; kingdom Viridiplantae; phylum Streptophyta; class Magnoliopsida; order Poales; family Poaceae; genus Panicum; species Panicum hallii. The sequence goes on from NC_038049.1 coordinate 8,422,365, forward strand.
CGTTGTTTCATTCCTGACTTCTCAAGAATAGCCAAGCCTATGACTGAACTGCTAAAGAAAGGAGTTAAATTCTCCTGGGATTAGAAATGTGAAGATGCATTCCACACCCTCAAAGCACATCTCACTATTGCCCCAGTTCTGGCTCAATCGGATGTTTCCAAACCTTTTGACATCTATTGTGATGCTTCGGGAATCGGACTTGGTTGTGTGCTTATGCAAGACAACCGAGTGATTGCTTATGCATCGTGAGCACTCAGGACTCATGAACAGAACTATCCTACACATAATCTTGAACTCGCAGCCGTTATCCATGCACTTAAGATTTGGAGACATCATCTGATGGGTACAAAGTGCCATATCTATACTAACCATAAAAGCCTCAAGTACATCTTCACGCAAGCAGATCTAAATATGAGGCAAAGATGTTGGCTAGAGCTTATCAAGGATTATGATCTAGAAGTACACTATCATCCAGGCAAGGCCAACGTCGTTGCGGATGCATTTAGCCGCAAGGCACATTGCTCTTGCTTGTCAGTAGAGGCTTCCAATGAGACTCTTTGTTGGGAGATGAGGAAGCTCAATCTAGAGATCATTCCTCAAGGTAGCTTGAACCATCTCTCAGTTGAAGCTACACTTAGGGATAACATCATCCTGGCACAATAGCATGACAAAGGGGTCAGAATCATCAAGCAGAAGTTAGCACAAGGAGAAGAAAAGTACAAGTGCTTTCGAGTAGATCACGAAGGGATTCTATAGTTTAACGAGCATGTCGTTGTACCCAAGGACCATAAGCTTCGTAAGCAGATATTGGACGAGGCCCATCTGTCCAAATTCTCTATGCACCCCAGTAGTACCAAGATGTACCAGGATTTGAAATAGAACTTCTGGTGGACTCGCATGAAGCGAGAAATTGCAAGGTATGTCTCGGAGTGTGATATCTGCCAAAGGGTTAAGGCCAGTCGTCTAAAAACTGCTGGTATTCTTCAACCTTTATCCATTCCCTCTTGGAAGTGGGAGGATATCAGCATGGATTTCACCGTTGGTTTACCCAACACCTCCCAAAGACATGACTCTATTTGGGTAATCGTTGATCGATTAACCAAGACCGCCCATTTCCTTCCCGTGCATACTACTTACAACGCCAAAAAGTATGCTGAGATCTATCTAGATCAAATAGTTCATCTCCATGGAGTGCCTAAGACGATCATTTCTGATCATGGAGCACAATTCATCGCTTGATTCTGGGAGCAACTTCAACATGCTCTTGGAACTAAGTTAATCCGAAGCTCCACATATCATCCTCAGACAGACAGGCAAACGGAAAGGATAAATCAGATTCTAGAAGATATGCTTAGAGCCCGCGTACTTCAGTACGACAAGAATTGGGACAAATGCTTGTCACTGGCAGAATTTTCCTATAACAATAGTAATCAGACAAGTCTCAAGATAGCGCCATTTGAAGCATTATACAGTTGCCGATGCCGAACTCCTTTGAGTTGGCCACAACCCGGCGAGCATAAAATCTTTGGACCCGACCTTGTCACTGAAGCAGAGGAAAAGGTGAAGACTATCCAAAATAATCTAAAAGTAGCCCAATCTCGACATAAAAGCTACGCTAACATACGAAGGAGACCATTACAGTTCCAGGTTGGAAACTTTGTATATCTTCGAGTATCTCCTACTCGAGGTATTCAACAGTTTGGCATAAAAGGAAAGCTTGCTCCTCGATATATTGGACCCTTTGAAATCATCGAAGTTTGTGGACTCGTAGCTTATTGTCTTCAACTTCCTCCTCAACTAGCGACCATTCATGATATCTTCCATGTATTTCAACTTAGGAAGTGCGTCAAAATTCCTACCGAGATCATCGATTCCCAATCTAGTGAAATCCAACCAGATCTATCTTGTACCGAGCATCTGATCAAAGTACTAGACACCAAAGAGAGAAGTACTAGAAGAGAAACCATTAGGATGTTCAAAATTCAGTGGGACCATCACACTGAAGAAGAAGCGACTTGGGAAACCAAGTCATATCTTCAGCGTAACTTTCTAGACTTCCTTCAAGCCAACTCCCAAATCTGATCGTCCGATTCCATCCTGTTCCGGAATCTCGGGACGAGATTCTTTTTAGGGGGGAAGGCTGTGACATTCAGGTACTTGGGATTAAAATGCACTAGATTCTAGCATGAAGTTTATGTGTTTGGTCTTGTATGTGTGTTTAAAGACTTAAATGCAAATGGAAAAGGGTATTTTTGTAATTATGAAAAGTTCAGGTCCTTTTGTGCAAAATGTGTATGAGTGGTAGGAAAAATCAAAACATGTGAAGGTTGTTTTGCAAAAAGGCAAGAACTTACTTTTAAACCACAGATAGAAGTGAAACTACCCTAAGGATTCAATTGGAGTGTAGATTTTAAATAGGATTTCTCTAAGTTTAAAATTTTGTCAAGTTTTAAAATAGATTCAAATCCTTAACTCTTTTTAAACTTAACCTTAAAGGAAAGTTGTAGATCTTGTTAAGCTCTACACTTTTGCTTTTGGGAACATTTTCATTTGAGCTATGGTTTGAAAGTTGTTTTGGCTTTACAGTGGAGTCCCTGTATTTTTGGAAAATTGCACACTAGTCCTCATCGTCTACCTCCAGCCCCTCCCTCTCTCTGTTTTCTCTCCGCGCCCGACCGCCGCCCGCCGGCCGTTTTCCCGAGCCCCAGCTAACCCCGCGCCGCTTAATCCTGCGCCACGTGCCCTCCAGCGCCGCGCCCACCGCTTGCCCGGCCTCTGCTGGCCCCTCCTCGCCCCTCCACGTCGCGCCGGCGACGCCCGAGAGCGCCATACCTCCCGCCGGCATGCCAGCACCTGCTCTCGCTCGCCGTGCCTCCTCCTCAACTTGAAGCACGTCCCTGAGCTCCCAGTGAACTCACTCTTGCCTTCACGCACTCACATTTCCACTGTCTTCCTTCTTCCCGAGCGCTACTCCTTGCCGGAGCTCCGCCGCAGCTCCTGCCCGCCGTCGTCAGCCACCTCCGCCACCTCCCACCCGCGATCCAGTGCTCCAGTAGCACCGCTGCAACCCATTGAGGCTCACAAACCCATCCAATTTCACTTTCCCGCACTCGAGCAGCCCGGACCACAGCGCCAGTGAGCTCGAGCTCCGCCGCCGCTCAGTCTCGCCGTCGTCCCGACGCTCCGCCGCCTCTCAGCCCCTACCAAGAACACCACCAGTACCACATCATCGCGTGGAAGCTTTCTAGCCACTTCCCCGCTGCTCTCCTGCAGTCCGGCCACCGGAACGCCGCCATCGTCCCTCGGAGCCCCGCCGCCCGCCCCTGTTCGCTGTCGACTCACCATTTCAGCCCCTCTCTTCCTCAACACCAACCACCCCTGTGACCGCCGTGAGCTCCTGAACCTTTTCCCCCACTTTCTCCTTGCCGCCTGTGAGCCCCACCACCGGAATTTGGTCGCCGTAGATCGGCTTCTCTGGAAAACCCGGCTAAGGACCCAATTGCAAGGATTTCAATCTTTCCAGGGGCCTTTCTGTGAAAAATCAGTACCCCCACATTTCAAGTTAGCCAACTTTGAAAATCCATAGGAATTAGTAGAAAAATCCAAAAATTATCAAACCAGTTTTGTTGTACTCCAGAAGTTTAGCTCTACAACTTTGGTTTTTAGAGTCTGCTTTGAAACCAAATGCTTTTTGAGTTATTTTAAAGTTTAGCAAAAGGGTATCTTATATGTAACTTTTTGCATGCTAGCTCTATTGCTTGTGATTTTTGGTGTGTAGCCTGGTTAAGTTGTAAGTAAGCTTGTGTAAAAACTTCACTTGCAGTACTGAACCCTAGCTTGAACTAATTTAAACTTATGCAAATCAAGCTTGAAATGGTTTAAATTTATTCAAGCATGTCACTAAGGTTTTCATGCTTAGATCTTTTTACCATCTGATGTTCTATAATTGAGTAGTTCATAGTAAATCTTTCAAGAATTTATTGCACTGTTTTGCCTAAGGTTTGAATTTAAACTTGAAATTTGAATTTAATTCAAATGCTTTAGTTTCTATTCTCAGAAATTTATGAAAAATTCATAGTAAGCTCATCTGTTAGAAGTAAGCTTACCCAAAAAAATTCAAGGCCATATCCTTTGTCGATTTCAAAATAAAAATCAAACTTATTAACCTAATTCAATTAATCCAATTATTTATGATAATTGAATTAAGATACAAATAGTAGGTTTGAATTCAAATTTCTTGTTTTATGAAGTTGTGCTTATCAATTTGTTAGATTGCAAATTTATTGTGAAGTAAAATTCTTAACTCAAGAACCACCTAATTCAAATCATTGCATATCATGTAGAGTCAGCGACACTTGACGACGAAGTCTACGAGCTAATCCAGGAGCCCGAGCAAGGGTTTTCTGAAGACCAGGTGAACGTTACCGAGAATTTAACTGAAGCCCCGAACCAAGGTTCAGAAGTTCTTGACATCCCTGACCCCAGCCCCGCTCAAGAAGGCAAGCCCCGGTGCATAACCCAGTATTTTAAATTATGCACTTATGTTACTATATATCTATCTTGTGCACTAAGTATTAGGAATTGTTATGAAACCCTATTTGAATGAAACTTAGGAACCTATGTAATGTTTCCAAGTCCTAGACGAGTAGATGCTCTGCTAATAAGACCGGCAGAAGTCGAGTGATTTCCTGTCACTCGCGCGATATAGGAGTTGATTGTTTACTATTTTGCAATCACTATCACTACAAAGAATCCCTTAATACATGACGGATCAATTTCGTCACGAATTAATAAAAAACATCACAAAACCATGATTATGACGGTTTTGCATAACGTCATGTAATGGGCATCATGGATTGTTGTCCGTGACGGTTTCGCAAAACAGTCATAAATTGCCTCAGTCCGTGACCTTTCCCGATCGTCACAAAATAAGCTCGAGCCCGCACAACCCAGCCCAAAGCCCAAACTCAGTGACAAAAAAAAAATCATCACGGATGGTTGCCATATGGACGCTGACGTGGCATACATGCTATCATCCAACATGGGCTTCAAATCTAGCCCATCAACTTATAAGAAATTTTTGGCCCATATTATAGTTGAGCTTGACGAATTTAGCCCAATATAAAATTTGGCACATTTGTTAATTCATCTCAAATCTGGCCCAATTATTAGCTCATGCATAAAAGTAACCCATATCAATTTATACAAATTTCATTTCAGCACATTTAAAAAGCATCATTCTGCCCAAAACAACATTGCAACAGAAAATTAATATATTACTTCAACCATACAATTAATATAGCACCACAAACATCATGTTTGGTGTCCAATATCACCTCAACACACAAACAACAAAATATGACAGCATGAGTCAAACATAATGAAGCACCAAAACCAGAATGGAATGTTTCCACTTCAACAAAACATATTTGAACAAAAGCTATGTCAAATCTAACTTGCCACATACCATCCAATTCAGCTAACTTGGTTGAATTTTACTTAACAAAAGTTGAAGCTTCTTCATGTCCGCTTCCATCTCAGCTTGCCTCTTCTTCATCTCCCCTTGCTCCCTAACCCTTAACTCTTCTCTTTCCTGCATTTGTTTTGACAACAGATCAAGTTGCTCACGTTGGGTGTTGACAACAGATCGAAGGTCTGTATTTGCCCCCTTCTCTGCTTCAAGTTGTGCTGCAATATTTCTTACACTAGACCTAGGACAAGAATTTTGTATCCCCACATTTTGAAGGAACAGATTCTTCCTTGTATTCTCAGCGAGAACATCTGCTACAACTTTTGTCACAGACATTTGTTCTTCACATTCTGCTGGTGTAGACAACTTGTTTTCCATTTGAGTCTAGCATGCAAGAAACAAACATGGTTACTGATCAGAAAACCTTCAAATAAGCATTAGAAACAGAATTCTTTGAATGACAATGACTTACTATAGCTTGCTGCACATTAGACGAGTAGCATTTCTTTTTCTTGCTATAGTGGCACTCTTTAAACAAATCCAATGCATCAGGTTCTTGGTCATTGTATTTATCTCCCTAGAAAAAATACAGCAATAAGAATGTGCAGCAGTAATTATTTTCTGTTGGAATTCATATGAGCAGCAAGTACTTTGATCAAAACACTTTACTCATGTGTATACAAAGATACATGTTACAACTAGTTATTTGATCATAATACTAGTGCATTTGATCAGGAACTTGTTCACAAGTTAGCTAATTTCTGCCGCAATTTTTCACTCATTAGTAACTAAGAACACAATCTAGAACAACACTTGTTCGCAGCAAGTTATTAAATTTCTGCTGCAAGATTTTGCTCAGTAGGAACTAGGAACATAATCTAAAATAGAAATACATTCTGGGACAGCAAATAGATTAATCCAAAACAGCTACTTTTGACTGCATTAGCAGATGTACTTTTCTCATATTAATCAATAAATCATAAGGCTACAAGTAAAGACATGTAACTTACCAAATTTTCCACATGAACTTGGTAACTACGAGAGCCGGTTGTTTGATGGTATATAACATGGGTTCGATTCTCTTTGTTCTTTTGAGATATCTCCTACAGCAGTTATAAAGTAAATGTAAGCAACATGTATGTCCAAGATTTCAGTTTTTTAGAAAGAAACATACCATCCCTTTTGGAGTTTTCCAATATTCCACAAGTTCATTCCACTCTTGATCAGTCATCGATCTGATTGGAGATGTTTTTGGCACCAAATGTAGTGGAAAAGGATTAAAGTACTTTTTCTTGAGCCGATGTCGTTGTTGCCGAACTGCATTCTTCATCATTTGGTTACAACCATTTTGAACTGAAGCGTCACTCGTGTTGATGTCAAACTTTGCCTAATCAAGTGAATGAATATATTAGATATGTACTTATGATTATGTCAAACCTTGAAAGAAACAAAAGAGTACAAAGGAATGAGAGAACTACTATCTTAGATAACCTAGACATGCCAATATAGATGACAATGAAGAAAGTGAAGCTATCATAGAGGAATGATGATATTTATACATCAATTCAAAATGGTGTAAAACTACCATCTTATATAATCATTCGAATGATGCTACATTAAGTAGTGTTGAACAATATATGCAAGTAAATAGTGACCAATTTTCAAAGTGGTGGAATGTAGAGAATGCACTTACACTAAGTCTTCCTGTAAATACTTTAAATAGGCCCTGTTTTTTCTTGTATTCCTTCCAATGCTTCAACACCGGCACATGATTTCTAACTGCAATGTTGCATTCAGTTGCAAACTTAGCAGCAACAAGTGGTGCCATGGGCCTAATCTTCCCTTCAGGAATGACAACTTGCAACTTTCCACGCAAAGCTCGATTAATCCTGTAGAGACCATGTCCCATATTGGCTCCCCTTTCCCATCGATCATTTTCACCTAGTTGTACATCTGCACAGAAGTAGAAATCGTTGAGATGGATAGTACATGGATCCAAGATAAGCAAGCAATGGCCAATTGAAAGCAAAACCAAACTGGTAATTCATAGAATCACCTTCATTGAGCATCTGGTTGTTGTCATCATCAACTTCATCTGCATTTGTCATGTTGCCATCAGCTTGGACATGCCCATTATCTGAAAGATGGCAGACATAAGAATGCATTCAGTATCTAAAGAAACTAACAGAATGGTTGTTGCAAATCATCACCTTCATTGCATGCATAGTTCTGCCCACCAAGAGGAGCAACAACATGACCTTCATCGGCGACGAGGGTGTTCTCATCCAAGTGCGCAGGGCCACCAGCTAGAATAAACTACAGGTAGTGAGTGCAGTTATCATACAATTAACAATATAGAATGAAAATAAGAAACATAGAACTAGCCTCCAAATGTAGCCTGGTTGTGGCCATCAATGTTGACACTTGGTGCAAGAGTTGCATCCGCTTGGGCAGTGTGTTTTTTTGACCTTGTATTTCTGGTACATTCTAGCTCTGCAAGAACTCGCTTAGAGCGAAGGTTGATTGCACCAACAGACTTGCAGGCAGTTTTAGTGTTACGTTGCTTGGAGCCCTTCATGAAATAGAAGTGTGAATCAATCAATAAAGTGGAAAGATATATTTATCAACCATCAAGAAATAGAAGTGTGAATCAATCAATACCACCTTAGCATTGTCATCATCGTCAGTGTCATCTTGTGACGAAGGATCATACTCAGATTCAAAGTTTTCAGTATTTTTATGACTTGGCTTATTCTTCTTATGAGAAATGGAACTTGCTTCCTCAAGCTCACGACTTAAAGCATAAATTCCTAGCTCTTGTAGCCTTGCATTGTTCTGCATGCATTGCATCAGGCGCTTCTGTTCATAGGGATGCAATGGTGGTGGTTCTAATAAGAGATAAAACATGAATAAAATATTATTACTATGCAGCAATACTTTACTACTCATACAAAATATTGACACAAACAGAAAACATATTCAAAAGAAGATGAGTTGAGGACTGCACCCGATAGGTGAGTTCTTTTCAGATTTTTTACTCCAACCTTCCCATGACCAGGAGGCATCTTGTGATGACATGGCATAGTAAAAATAGAAAATAAGTATCAGTGATCATCTTAGGTACATTCCTGCAGAAGCATTTACAAGCCCACCAACTGCAATTAAAATTGTTATAAAATTCAGTAAAAAAGTAACTTTATGCAAACAATTGAAATGCTAAATCAATAACGAGCTTTTAATTAACTAATTTGTAGGACAAAACATGGGTAATCTCACCCCTGCCTACTGCTGGCTGCTGCCCTGCCCTGCTGCTGCTTGCTGGTACCCTGCGCCTGCTGTTGCTGGAGAGTCCGGAGAGTCTGGAGAGAGAGGCCCCTGCCCTGCTGCTGCTTGCTGCTGCCCTGTGCCTGCTGTTGCTGGAGAGAGAGGCCCCTGCCCTGCACCTGTTGCTACTGGCTGCTGCCGCTGCCGGCCTGCTGGAGACGGAGAGGCTGCCTGCTCCTGCTGGAGACCGGCCCCTGCTGCTGCTGCCCGCCTTTTGGAGAGGCGTGAGCGGCGAGCTAGAAGGCGAGAGGGCAGGAGCCCCAGCCGACCGCGCGCAGGAGCCCCAGGCGTGGGCCACGCCCGGCGCAAGCGAGGAAGAGGGGTGCGGGGACTGGAGAGTAGGAGGCACGAGGTGCGTGGCGGCGCGATGTGCGTGGGAGCGGCGGAGAGTTGCAGATGTTGTGCGGTAGGCGGCAAGGAGGGCGTGGCGACGCGATGGGCAGCAGGAGATGGGGATGGATTTGAGCGATGAGATTAGGGTTAGAGAAGCTGCGTATTTATATCGGTTGAATTTACAGGCGGGATCAGAGGCGTGGCCGCGCGGGGTGAAAAATTTACAGGCGGGAGATGAAGTTTTCCAGCTCGCGCGCCCATTCCTCCGTAGACAGGCTGTCATATTTTTTAATTATTTGCTGACTTACTATTGTGCATAATAATAATAATAAAAATAAAATATAAATGTCAAAGTACTCAAAATATTATATCATACTGATTTTATATCTAGATTTGTTGTATTAGATTACAAACTATAATGTGCACAACTTTTTTATTAGAATAATCTTGCGATAATAATTGCAAAAATATTACAATTAATCTTTCAATGATAGCTAGTCAATGATGTTTATAACACACATATAAGTTTCGCATGAACAATAGGGTTCGTGTTGTTACAATATCTATTTAGCAATGTGAAGTAACCATCAAAATGGATTAACCATAGACATGTCGAATTTATTGATGAGAACATTGCCATACACATGTCTAATCTATTGATGAGAACATTGGTCACTCGTAGTAGTTCACTTGAATTGCAAGTCGATTTCAATCCAATTTGGATTCCAAAATTACAAGTCGATTTCAATCCAATTTGAATTCACACATACTTGAAGAAAGATTAACCTAACTTGATATCACACACATATGAATTTAGAGTGAGCGCAATTTCTTTCAACTTTCATGGAAAAAAGAGTAAGCCAATTTGGATTCACACGCACTTGAATAAAGATTAATCCAATTTGAAATCACATATATCCGTGAAATAAAGAGTAAGCCAAATTGAATTCACACACTCATGAATTTAGAGTGCGGCAATTTGAATTCACACATACTTGAATAAAGATTAACCTAACTTGATATCAGACACACATGAATTTAGAGTGAGCGCAATTTCTTTCAACTTTCATGAAAAAAAGAGTGAGGCAATTTGAACCATTTTAATTTCTTTAAGCAATTTGTAAACTTAATCTTTAAATCTGTTCAAGTGGGGCCCACAATTCAGCCTCCTGTCGGCCTCCCATCCCCAATCCCGTCATATCTCTCCCCACAATCCGCCGTCCTGCCCGCCTCCCATCCCGCGCCATGGCTCTCTGCCACCTCCAGCTCTTCGTTGCCGCCGGCCGCTCGAACCCCCGCTCCGCCGGCCCCCGCCCGCGCCCCTGCTGTCGCCGCCGCCGCCCACCGCCTGCCCGCGCCGCCGCCGCCGCCGCCCCTGCCCCCGCCCGCCCGCGCCGCCGCCGCCGCCCCAGCCTGCCCGTGCCACCGCCACCCCCGTCGGCCCGTGCTGCCGCCGCCCCCGCCCGCCCGCGCCGCCGCCCCCTCCCCCGCCTGCTCGTGCCGCCGCCGCCCCCGCCCGCCCGCGCCGCCGCCCCCTCCCCCGCCTGCCCGTGCCCCCGCCTGCCCATGCCGCCGCCGCCCCCTCCCCCGCCCGCCCGGTGCCGCCCCTGCATGTTCTCTCTTCTCACGTCTCGCGTTCGCTTGGCAACCACATCAGAAGGTTGGAGCCATGGAAGCCGTGCTCGCCTCCACCATCTCGTACAGAAATTCCAACCTCCCTCTCACTTCCTCTTTTCTGGATGATATATAGTTTTTATCTAGCAGGTCTGGAATTGGTGCCTCTTTTCTGAAGTTTAGCAAGAAGTCATGGCGTTTCTCAATCTCTGTATGGGCAAGACTGAAGCAGCTACCCTATGCTTATGTACCTGTGTGTTTTGTGGGTACGACATCCTCCAAATCCGCGTATTGCATTATGTCTGGCAATAATCTGAATCCAGAACCTGCTCCTCCTGCATCAGCTGGTGCAGGTGTTCCCAGGTGCTGTTCCCAGAACCTGAAGCAACCTGAAGCTCTTTAGATCACAAAGAATTAAATGGCACCTGAAGCAGCAAAGATTTGTCATTCTGTTCTTGAGAGCAATGTAAAATACTAGTGAAGAAGATCCTGATACTCTTGAGAGCAATGTAAAATAGTATACATGTACAGATTTGTTGTAATCCGGATACTCTTGAGAGCAATGTAAAATAGTATACATGTACAGATTTGTTGTAATCCGGATACTCTTGAGAGCAATGTAAAATAGTATACATGTACAGATTTGTTGTATTCCTCATACACTTGAGAAGAATGTTAAATAAAGTGTCATTATGGTTTCAGTTTACATCAGAATCTTGAAACTGTTGACAGCAACAGAATGAAAATAGATATAAATGTCATCAAAATAAATAGATACATCTGAATTGAGCATGGTCTATTTTGATAAATGTCAGAACTAAACATTACAAATGTCATTTCACAACTAAACATTACAAATGTCATTTGACAACTAAATGTATCAAACTGGACACAAAGATGGTCTGAAAATTGTCCAACTAGAATTGGCTATTCATCATCACTGTCAACCTCATTTGCGACTCCTTCTTCAGCTTCACTGCAATACTCCAAAATTGTGTCATCATCTTCTTCTTGTTCACTATCACTCTCATGCACTTCTAGGCCTTTTGCTTTTATTAACTTTGCAATTTCAGCAGCTGCAAAAATAGGGCCTTGTTCATCATCTCTACTTAAAGGCTTTTCATAGATAATGTCTGAAACTATTTGCCGGCTACCATTCTCTTCACAACACTCATCTTCTTGATATGCAGGAGCATTATATTGTGTAGTTTCAATTTCACTCACATTGTAAAGATGCCTATGGTCAAATGACTGGACAACATATATACCAGTTTTTACCGAACTTTGTGTCCGGTAAATAGAAGACCTTGCTTGCTTGAGTGGCCAAAATAAACGAATCATTCTTGTACCATAGACTTCCAAGATTGATGCTTTTAAAAAAACCATCATCCTTAAGTGCAGTCCTCTTCCCATCCAATTTAAACCAATCACATTTAAACAAAACTACTGATCTCTCATAAAAGTTATATTCTAACTGAATAATCTCCCTTAAGGTTCCAAAAAAAATAATTTCTTCGCCGTTATGTGTACCTCTTGTCATGACTCCACTATTTTGTGTCTTTCGGTGCTTGTCACGGTCAAGGGTGTTAAACCGCACACCATTCACTATGCATGAGGAGTATTTTCTAACTCTTAAATCAGGACCACAAGCCAAAGAAAATAGATCATCATCAACCTCTTCTTGATTCATATTCCGCAACCTTAGGATCTGCCCAATACAACACATATATATCAGATTCTGTAGCCCAAAATTATAGCCTAAAAAGATCTAAATGACAACTAACATGGTTCCTGAACCAAGTCTGAAATCCTTGCCGCAATGTTCTTTCAATGTCAGGTGTCCCTGCTCCCTCTAATTCTTCTATAAACATTCTGCAATTTAAAAATGAAGATAGCAAATGTTAAATTATCTCATATATTTCTCAACCTGACTAAAAATATAATAAAGAACGTACCTCATATATTTCTCAACCTGACTACAGTTATTTAGAATATACCACACCATTTGATCAATGGCAGTATCATCATATACAAGTTCAGTTGCAGAGGTGAAACTAACTCCATGCCCAAAAACATCAACGCTATAGGCATCCTCATTAGAAAAACCTTTATTTCTTGGTTCCCGATTAAATCTTGTTTCAACATCATCCATGTATCTAGAGCAAAACGTCAAGCACTCATCTGCAATACATGCCTCAGCAATTGAGCCTTCTGGCCGCGCCCTATTCCTTACATAGCGCTTTAAAGTATACAGCCGCCTTTCAATTGGGTACATCCAACCATATTGCACAGGACCTCGCAGCAATGCTTCATCAGGTAGATGTACAGCTAAGTGCACCATCACATCAAAGAAAGCCGGGGGAAATATTTTCTCAAGCTTCACCAAAATTATTGGGATTTATTTCTTCATTTCAGCCAACACATCCTTGTTAAGAGTTTTGCTGCACAATTCCCTGAAAAATTTCCCCAACTCCGCTAACGCTTCATAAATATCCTTGTCCAAAAGCCCTCTCATGGCAGCTGGTAATATTCTTTGCAAAAGAATGGGACAATCATGTGTTTTGAGCCCTTGTAACTTGGTACCCTCAGTACTTAAACATCTTGATATGTTGGAGGCAAATCCATCCAGAAACTTCACCTCTCGCAAAAATTCACAAAAGGCCTTCTTTTGTTGTGTGGACAAAGTATATCTTGCACGAGGCATCTCACATGAATCTCCTTTCTCCTTAAATTGCAGCTCCTTCCTAATACCCAAATCTTTCAGATCTAGTCTAGCTTTAACCGTGTCCTTTGTCTTCCCAGGTATATTAAGAATTGTCCCAATCAAGTTCTCACATATGTTTTTCTCGATATGCATGACATCAAGATTATGTCTCAGTTTCAAATTCTTCCAATATGGTAACTTCCATAAACTAACCATCCGACTCCAAATGACTACATGATCCTTGTCCATATTAGAATGCTTCCTTTTCCTACTTTCTAGTTGCTTTCTAGTACTTCCTTGTTGCTTTCCAGGCCTGACATGTTTAACTCTCTCCAATTCAGCCATCAACTCTTCTATAGAGAATTTACTTGGGGGGTCATTGCTTTCATGAAGGCCAACAAATTCATTATTTCTACGCAAACGATGTCCCACCGGAACAAAGCGAAAATGTCCAAAATAACCAATTTTGCTCCGTAGTCTGTATGAAAGAGGATGCTTGTCACAATGAGTACATGCGAAATAGCCTTTTGTTGTACGCCCTGAAAGAGTGCTCAAAGCTGGGTAATCATGGATGCACCATAAAACTGCAGCACGAAGGTTAAACTTTTTTCCACTTAGAGCATCATAAGTACATACACCTGTCCAAAGCTCAAGCAAATCTTCAATAAGAGGTTCTAAGAATACATCAAAATCCTTTCCAGGTGATGCGGGACCAGGAATAAGCAAAGACATCATGAAATTTGACTCATCCATGCACGCCCAAGGTGAAAGATTGTATGGCACAACAAATACAGGCCACATGCTGTATTTAGTGTTCTTTTCAGAAAAAGGGTTAAAACCATCGGTAGCTAGGCCAAGTCTAAGGTGTCTTGCATCTTTTCCAAAATTAGGATATACTCTATCAAAATCTTGCCATGCCTCACCATCAGCTGGGTGGCTCATTTCCTTTTCCTTAGGATTTCGCTTTAGCTTGTGCCATTGTGCTTGTTCTGCTGATTCTTTGTTCACAAACATCCTCTGTAGCCTCGGTATCAACGGAAAATATCGTAACACTTTCTGTGGGATCTTCTTTCTTTCAGCATCAACCCATCTTGAGAGACCACAAACAGGGCAAGCGTCAAGCTTGGCATATTTCTTTCTGAAGAGCACACAATTATTGTAACACACATGTATTGATTCATACCCAAGACCTAATTCCTTTAGAAGAGTCTTTGCTTCGTAATATGATTTAGGGAGCGTATTGCATTCTGGAAAAGCTTCAGCCAAAAGCTTTAATATTGCAGAAAAGGCAGAATTGCAGATCCTATACAATGACTTCATATGAAGAAGCTTTACCACAAAGGACAACTTCGAAACTTTGGTACAACCTGGATAAAGCTGACGCTTCGCCTCTTTCATCACTATTTTGTAAAACGACTCCTTATCACTAGATTCTGCATCATTCTCATTTTCACCATCTTCTTTATCTTTCTCTGCAGTGTGTAGGTCTTGCAGCAACCCATTCAAATTACCATCATCATGGTTGTCATGCTCAGTCATACTCATACCTAACTCATTAGTAGAATGCTCATTACCATATACATCAATGTTCTCTCCATGATGAATCCATCGAGTATAGGTACTTTCCATGCCATTCATCAATATATGCCTCTCCACAAGAGTTTGATGTTGATACCTCTGATTCAGGCATCTACTGCAAGGGCATAAAATTTCTTCCTCCTCACCAAATTTCTCATGAATAAAGCTCATAAATTCTTTGACACCATTGATGTAATCTTGAGAGAACAGTCTAGCATGCACCCAACTTCTATCCATCTAATCAAGCATCGCAAAGAAACTTAAATCAACAAATCTGCCTCAGGATAAGAAAGCTAAATGCATATATAGGTCACAGTTATCAAAGAAAATACCTTGGCTATCCAACGTTATGCAGATCAAACAATCTAATGATCATCTTAGGTACATTCCTGCAGATGCATTTACAAGCCCACCAATTGCAATTAAAATTGTTATAAAATTCAGTAAAAAAAGTAACTGTATGCAAACAATTGAAATGCTAAATCAATAACGAGCTTTTAATTAACTAATTTGTAGGACAAAACATGGGTAATCTCACCCCTGCCTACTGCTGGCTGCTGCCCTGCCCTGCTGCTGCCCTGCGCCTGCTGTTGCTGGAGAGTCCGGAGAGTCTGGAGAGAGAGGCCCCTGCCCTGCTGCTGCCCTGCGCCTGCTATTGCTGGAGAGAGAGGCCCCTGCCCTGCACCTGCTGCTGCTGGCTGCTGCCGCTACCGGCCTGCTGGAGACGGAGAGGCTGCCTGCTCCTGCTGGAGACCGGCCCCTGCTGCTGCCCGCCTTCTAGAGAGGCACGAGCGGCGAGCTAGAAGGCGAGAGGGCAGCCGAAGCAGCGTGAGGTCGGCAGGGACGGTGGTTCGCCGGCTCGCCGCCACCAGCATTGGGCAGCTGCCTGTTCGAGAGGAACGGGGTGCGGCGTCGCGAGATTCAGGGAGCAGAGCATTCTGGTCGATTGGACAAACGAGCAGAATAGAAACTAAATCAGTACATCACTCGTTACACAAATCAGCTGTGGTTCAGCGGTTAGCTGTTTGCCTTTGTTTCAAGTGGTCGCGGGTTCAATTCTCAGCTACGCTGATTTTTCTAGTTTCCTGAGTTATTTTCTGTTTTTATAATTCTTGGCTTATTTGAGAGTTTGTTTAGACCAACAACAAAAATAAATTTTCTAATCTTCAATTTTTTTAATTTTTTCAGTTTGTAACATGAATATGTTAAATATATAATGAATCAAACAATGTAATAGGCTTAATCTTCAAATTAAACACACCATCATATTCATCACCACTATATTACTTTAGGTAGGCAAATCCATGACGTTTTCAAGTTACGATTATGACAGTTTCGTGCATTTCATCATAAATTATGGGCCCAAAAGCGCACCATTGAAAATCTGTGACGGAAAATTGATAATTGTCACTAATGGTATTGAATTTGTGACGTTTTGTCAATACGTCATCGCAAATCCGTCACAGATTAAAGGATTTCTTGTAGTGTATAAGGATCACAGACGGAATTATGTGCAGTACCATGACTTGGAATGGTACCGTCTGTGTTGATCAATTTGATAAGGCTGCAGTGTGTGGTAGTGGTGGTCAAGTGTTTGAAAGTACTAGCCACATACCGTAAATATGGTACGCGGTAAGCCTATTACCTGATTGGCCCGGCAAGTGGACTTACCCCACCACTCGAATTATGGTTTTTGTTGCACACACGCACCAATGTGTGGGAGTATGTTCTGCATAGCAGACAGAAGTACGGTCATACAGTTGCGCTATAGACGTACGTCCTGCACATTGGATGTGCATACGGTCCTGCAGTCGCTTGTGGTGGCCCTGATCCACACCCCGAAATATGAGGGGAATGGTTGCCTAGAAAGGAAAGTTTCCGAGTGTGTGAGTTAGGATCCCTTGCAAGGTTATGAAATTCAATTCAGGAATCGTCCGTTTCTCGCAAAGATTGAAACTGCTTGATACTTCTGCCACATAGAGTAAGAACAGTAATAGTTAATGGAATAATTTGATGGATGTTTAATATCTACCTTGCTTGACTAGTATAGGTGCTTACCTAGAATGATTAAAAGAAACTAGAATCTGAAAGCCAAAATATGAAAGTAATGACATACTCTTTGTTGCTTTTCAGCAAAAGAAAACCTAGAACCTTTCAACATCTCATGGTCTAGTTATGGGCTAAGTATACCCAATTGATGGGTAAGCCTTACTGAGTATTAGTATACTCAGCCTCGCTAGTAATGTTATTTTCAGGTATGCCATTTGAGGACTCAGTGGCTAGTTCTCCTTAGTCCTGTTCTGTTCCGTTTGGCTGGTCCGTGGAATGGGATCCGTCCCCGGCCGGCAATGAACCATCGAAATGACGCCATGCTTTGGGCTAAGTATAGTGCCTACCTCTGCGACGTATGTAGTCGCATTGTTGTATCTTTTTCGCTGCCCCCTCTGAACAATGGCTGTTAAAACCGAAAGTTTTGAATAATGTTTGTATAAATTTGTGCTAGTTAGGGTAAAACAAAACTTCTGTGTAATCATGTGTATTTATTCTGTGTTGTAAAATTTGTGAGCTGTTGTAATGCTGGACTCGCCTTCGTGCGAGGTAAACCTACGTCGATCCTGTGTAACTGTGGTTGAATCGGCCGGTGACCTGACAGACCAATGAGTTGTTCCGTTTGAAGTGCATTGAGACTCTATCGCCGGTTTAGCCATGGTCTGCGTACTTGAACCGGAATAATTCAGGCGGTTCTGCCACAATAAACAAGACCATGTTCAGAGTGCCTGGGACAGTAGGACCGTTCGACTATGTGGTTGTGACCTTCGGATTGAAGAATGCCGGCGCTACTTATCAACGTACCATGAACTACATTCTTCACGATCTGATCGGCAAGTTGATGGAGATTTATATTGACGATGTCGTGGTGAAATCCGCATCGGTTGAAGGGCACTTGGGGGACCTACGGCAAGTTCTGGAACAAACCAGAAGGTTCGGGCTTAGGATGAATCTGAAGAAATGCGCTTTCGGCGTATCAGCCGGTCAATTCCTGGGTTTCTTGGTTCATGAAAGAGGAATCGAGATCGGCCTAAAAAGTCAAGAAGATGTGAGAACAATGGTACCACCTACTACGAAGAGGGAGCTCCAGCAGCTCATTGGTAAGATCAACTTTGTCAGAAGGTTTATTTCCAATCTCTCCACGCGGATTGAGCCTTTTATGGAGTTGGTGAAAATTAAAGTCAATGACGAGTTTCGCTGGGGGGCAGAGCAGCAACAGGCATTTGAAGGGATCAAGGAGTATCTGTTAAAACCACCCGTGTTAGTTCCACCCCAACAAGATAGGCCATTCTACGTGTACTTATCAGTAGGTGGCACCTCCATCGCCTCGGTAGTAATACAAGTGCATGACGGCAACGAAAGGGTTGTGTTCTACCTCAGCAAAAGAATGCTAGATGCGGAGACAAGGTATCCTGACATTGAAAAGTTATGTCTTTGTTTGTTCTTTACATGCTCAAAGCTTCATCATATCCTGCTATCAGCCGAGACAATTGTCATCTGCAAATCTGATGTTATCAAGCACATGCTATCGGCTCCTGTGTTGAAAGGCCAACTTGGAAAGTGGATCTTTGCATTGTCAGAGTTCGATATCCGATACCAACCTGCGAAGGCAATCAAAGGGCAGACGCTGGCAGATCTCATCGCAGAAAGGATAAATACTGACATAGCAGCACTCTCCGTACGCGCATGGGCCATGTACTTCGACGGATCGGCTTGTGGAGATAGATGTGGCATAGGTATCCTACTTGTGTCACCTCAGGGGGCAACATATTCTTTTTCAATCAGATTACCTACTGCTTGCACCAATAATCTAGCAGAATACGAAGCGGTGTGTAAGGGTATGGAGTTGCTTCTTGAGGTCAGAGCTGAAGCAGTGGAAATTTTCGAGGATCCAAAATTGGTGATCTCTCAGCTCACAGAGGAGTACAGGTGTGAGAGCGAATTGCTCTTCCCGTTATGGGTACAAAGTCAAGAGCTGATAGCCCAATTTAGGTACATAAATTTCTATTGGATACCTAGGACACAAAATTCAGAGCCAATGATCTTGCACAGATGGCTTCGGGATACAAGGTTGTGGCGGATAGAGCCGATCTTCAGGTACACCTACTGGACCAAGGAGATTGGAGAGCTGATATCTTCAATTACTTGAAGGATTCGGCTCGGGGGGGCACACAAGAGGATATGTTACAAGGCCATGAAGCACGTCCTGATAGGGGATGATATGTTCTATAGGACTTTAGAAGGCTTGTTGCTCAAATGCTTGGGGCTGATTGAATCCAATCGGCTCTTACACGAAGTCCACGAAGGCACTTGTGGGACTCACCAATCGGCTCATAAGATGAAGTGGCTGATTAGGCGATCGGGGTATTACTGGCCCACCATGCTTGAAGATTGCTTCAGATATTATAAAGGATGTCAGGCATGTCAGAGGTTCGGGAAAATACAGATGGTACCAGTGTCAGTAATGAACCCTATCGTCAATCCATGGCCGTTCAGAGGCTGGGGCATGGACATGATCGGCAAAATTAATCCTCCATCCAGCAAAGGCCACGAGTTTATTTTGGCCATCACAGACTATTTTACCAAGTGGGTGGAGGCAGTTCCTATAAAGTCAGTAGCATCTAAGGATGTCATTAATTTTGTCAAAGAACATGTCATTCACAGGTTCAGAATTCCTCAGACCATCACAACAGATGGAGGATTGGTCTTATTTCAGAGAAGTTCAAGAAGTTCGCTACTGACATGGGCATCAAGCTGATTAGGTCATCTCCATATTATGCCCAAGCAAATGGACAAGCTGAAGCATCCAATCAGAGCCTTATCAAGTTGATCAAGAGAAAGATCGATGAGCATCCTAGGCGTTGGCATGAGGTCTTATCAGAGGCATTGTGGGCATACCGTATTTCATGCCATGGAGCAACAAAAACTTCCGCTTATCACCTAGTGTACGGGCAGGAGGCTGTATTACCATGGGAGATTACGGCCGGCTCGAGGCGCATAGAGTTCCAAAATGACTTAACAGCCGAAGAGTATGCTGCTCTGATGAACGACAATATTGAGGATCTCACGGAGCTCAGACTTTGGTCACTTGAGAAGATCAAAGTCAAGCCAAAAGAATTCCAAGTTGGAGATCTGGTTTGGGAAGCGGTGCTACCATTGGGGACTAAAGATGCAGCGTATGGTAAATGGTCTCCAAACTGGCACGGGCCTTATAGGGTTGACCAAGTCCTATTTGGGAATGCATATATGCTTGAGGAGTTAGATGGCGTCAAGTTCTCGGTGGCGGTCAATGGTCATCATCTCAAGAAGTACTTCCCAAGTATGTGGGATGATAAGCAATAAAGCCGATGCTACGCATCAGGCTATGAACTGATATGATCAGTTGGCCCACACAAGAGAAAGCCGATGACCCGTACAGGTGAAAGCCGACGTTACATTGTCAGGGATAGATCCCCTGGGTACCGCAAGGAAGCTACCCGTGAGGAAAAACAAGTCTGATTCCTACTAGGATTCCACTGTAATCCTACTAGAACTCCTACCTTGTAATCCTACTAGGAACCCCATCCCCTGGGATATATAAAGGAGGGCAGGGATACCTAGATAGGCAGAGAACCGGTAGAGAACCAACGGAGAGCAGCCAACAGGCAACTCAACTCCCAAGCGCAGGGCGCAATATACAACACCCCAAAATAGGATGTAGGGTATTACGCTACTCTAGTGCCCCGAACCTGTCTAAATTTGTGTATTGTGTCCTTGTGTTCACCTTCAAGTTCCAGATCCGGTGATGCTTCACCAAATAATCACCTACCTTAGGGTATCCCTAGGTAGGCCGACGGTAAAAACACCGACAGCTGGCACCCACCATGGGGCCGATCGTCGCGATCATTGGGCGAATTTGAAGGACCTCTTCATCAACATCAATCCACTCAAGGTGGCGGATTGCTACTTCGTACACATGCTTCGGCGGATCGATCCATCAAGTTCGAGATCGGATCCTTCAGCGAACGGCTATATCGACCTCAACTACTCAGCTCGACTTCACCTCGCACTGCAACGTTGATACACCGCGGCCGCCAACCTCGACGACCCGGTTCAACTTCTGCTTGTGCCGTAATGTCCGCGCGCAGCAGCGACAAGTTCGACTACTTCGACTTCGCGAGGACGATCGGCGGCCCGCTGACGACTACATCGACTACTCGTCTCGACTTGAAAACTAGTCGGAATCAACTCCGACTAGTCGAGCTTCATCAACAAACCGTCGCAGCTCCATCAACGAGCTCCACGGCTTCGTTGACATTTGTCCACGTATCAAGCTAAGTGACTTATACCTTTTCCGACTTGTTCTTCACAAGATCGGCTACCTTTTTGGATACGCCTCTTGACGGGCATGAAACCCTCGGGGGCTGCATCATGATCGACTACTTATCTGTGTACATCTCTCGATGGGCATGAAACCCTCCAGAGCTACACTTCACCGACTACTTATCCGTGTACGACTCTCGATGGGCATTGAAACCCTCTAGAGCTACACTTCGTCGACTACCTTTTGCGCACTGCGCATCCTCTTTGTCGCATGACGACTACTTTCTGCCCGTTGTCTCCTCTTAACGGTCGCTAATCTACTTGAGTAGCAAATGCCTTAATCCGTGAAACCTCGAGTCTCCAGTCATGACCTAAGCGACCCATTCTGTATGAGCGAAGGCTAGAGACCTAAGCGACTTGTACATGCTATGGGCGAAGGCTAAACTGGGACCAGGTGAACGTAAAGGGTGGACTACTCGGGAGATTTAAATGGCTTAAAAAAGAGCTTGACACAACAATTTTTACACCAAATAAATTTAGGTGTCTTCACATTATTACTGAGTACTACTCGGTATCTTCACATTATTCTACATAATGTATGCATTGTCTTTTTCCAGATCAAACTTCAGCAACAACCCTCCAGGCAGCACAGCGTGCCATCACAGTTCCGCTAGTTCCCAGGCTCGGGGGCTGGGCGATGCACACTACTCGACATGGCTCCTTCGGCTCTCCTGGCTTGTAAGCTCGGGGACTGGACGCCGCAAAACTACTCGAAGATGACTCATATGAAGACTGAGAGTGCAGAAGAAACCCTAAGTCACCGCGCGGTTAAATAAACCAGCGGGAGGCTCAATTTCACTATGCAGAAGGCGAAGAGTTTTTCTCAGGATTTCAGAGTAACACCAATGCCACGATTCTTGGATCCTTTTTCTGAACCTAAGAGTTTTGGATTCAAGGCTCGGGGGCTGCATGATACGTGTCATCGACTATTTATTTTTTGAATGTACTTGAAGGATAAGAAAAGAAGATTCAAGACTAATTTGACCCTCAGCTTGATTCTTCGATTCAACCTAAGGCTCGGGGGCTACTCCATATGGAGTGCGATTTTCCATCGCACCCCATACAAAAGAAGACTTGAAGCTATTCGGGGCATGAGCACCTCATAGCCTCGATGCAACCAAGGAAGTACTCGAAGAAGTCCTTCAAGATGGAGTGTTAGAAGAAGCCGAAGACTACTTCAGAAGTACTCGAAATGCCTGCAGTACTCGGCTATGAAGAGCTCGGGGGCTTGTCAGGGATAGATCTCCTGGGTACCGCAAGGAAGCTACCCGTGAGGAAAAATAAGTCTGACTCCTACTAGGATTCTACTGTAATCTTACTAGGACTCCTACTTTATAATCCTACTAGAAACCCCGTCCCCTGGGATATATAAAGGAGGGCAGGGATACCTAGATAGGCAGAGAACCGGTAGAGAACCAACGGAGAGCAGCCAACAGGCAACTCAACTCCCAAGCGCAGGGCGCAATATACAACACCCCAAAACAGGATGTAGGGTATTACACTACTCTAGCGGCCCGAACCTATCTAAATTTGTGTCTTGTGTCCTTGCATTCACCTTCAAGTTCCAGATCCGGCGATGCCTCACCAAATAATCACCTACCTTAGGGTATCCCTAGGTAGGCCGACGGTAAAAACACCGACAGCTGGCACCCACCGTGGGATACGTGCAGTTGGCTCACATATATAAAAAAAAGTACTTTGTACCCAACGCACTGAGTTGGTCAAATAGCCAATGTACAACCATCAACTTTAGAATCTTAATTCGGATACATGGAGGTTTATCTTACAAGGGATGATTACAAGGAAGTCTACTGAAGGAACTCGTCAATGGCGGCGATGGCCTCAAGGCGGATGCGATCAGCTTCAGCAATCACTGCTTCATCATCCTTGTCCTCTCCCGACACCATCTGCCTACTCAAAGCGCTTAGCTCTACGAGTTCTATCTTCAGTTGGGCGGTCAAGTCTTCTGCTTCTCATTTGGAGCTGGCAATAAGGTTCTTCTCTTCCTGGATGCGCTGCTCGGTTGCCCGGACCTTAGCCTTCAGGTCCTCTAACTCCTTCTCCAGAAGTTGAAGCCTTTGAGAGTGCGTAGATGTGTCAGTCTTGGCATCCAGAATCGCCTTTTTCTCATTAAGCAATGGCACCTCTCGGCAATGTCGGCCTTCAAGGGGAGCTTGAGAGTGACGAGCTTCAATCCTGTGCTGAGCTTGTTCTACCTTTGCCGGAAAGAAAGGGAGGTGCCCAGTTGGCCAGAGCTTGATCTGAAGAACTTCCAGGAGTTGAAACTTGATCTCCTCAAGAATCTGCCTCACTGCATTGGAATCCCGGACCAATGCATCAATCGGAGCTCACAGAAGGCCCTTCACGCGGAGAAGTTGGCTGGCAACACCAGTCAGATCTAGCTGATGATCATCGACTTCTAGTATGGCCGAGCCGACGGATGCAGGGTCAAATGAAATTAACTCTGAGAGGTTCAGACCCTGAAAGAAGGTATAAAATTAATACGGCCAGGGAAAGGGAGATGCAAGTGGCTTGATGATAAAACCTACCTATTCTGGAGAAGGAGTAACAGCTGATGAAGAGATGATCAGCTCCTGCAGACGCACCCTGTCTGGAGAAGGAGTAACAGCTGATGTAGTGGCGATCGGCTCCTACAGATGTACCCTTTCTGGAGGAAGACTGGTAGCCGATGAGGTGACGACCGGCTCCTGCAGAGAAGGACCGACAGCCGATGTGGTGATGATCGGCTCCTGCATATCCTGAAGGCCGACCAGAGTATCGGCTGACGTCGTAGGGTTCTCTGGAGTCTTCAGGATCGGATCCTGAAGGTTGACAAAGGCATTGACCATCGACAAAGGATCCTCTAGGGCCTCTAGAATTGGGTCTTCTTGGCGCGCTGGCTCTTCCCTGCTGGAAATATCTACGATATCAGCCTGCAAGCAAGGAAAGAGCAGTTAAGCAGAAATATACATGTTCAGAGGATCAATTATAAGAGGGACAATCTAAACCTGGTTGGCGATCAGAGCTTCTTGGTCGGTGGAAGATGGTCCAGCTTCTTTCCGACTCTTTCTGGCAGTCATCTTCCTCGCCTTCGTTTGGGCTCGGGGGGCAGCAATGTCAGAGGTTCGCTTCCACTTGGGGGTTGATTTCACGGAGCCAGGCTGGATCTACATGATGGCCTTTGACGGGGGAGGTGCGTTTTTGCCGAAAAGGACCATGGGGGCAACTAGTGAGAATGCGAAGATGGAGCCATCATCGTTCCTAGGCTCCAGACCATCCTCCTGCTGCAAAGAAAACAAATGGAATTAGAGAAGAAGTGGAGCGGAGTCAGGAAGAAGTACTCAAGTGTTGGTAATACCTCTCCTTCAGGGGCTTCATATTCAGCGTCAATCTGTTGCAGCATTGGCCCCAGGGCTTTTCCGAAGAGGTGAACAAAAGGTCGACAGGGATTGGAAGGAGAAGATCAGTGAATAGGCTATAGCATCTTTGGCTGGTAAGGGCATCAGGCAGATCAGCTCTACTTGTCCTCGAATGGTGAAGGAAGAAGTGGGGAGAAACCTATCCAAGACCAAATTGCCGGGCTGCTACGACCGGCTGGTAGAATTCATAACCGGGCTTGATGATTCGGTTAGAGGTGCTCATACCAACTAGAAGGAAGTAAGGGCGAATCATGATAGAGTATAAAAGCTGAGTGCTATCATCATCGGCAAAATCAGCCAATCTAAAGGTGATTGGGTTCTCAAAAATTTCAGAATCAGTATAGGGAAGCAAGATAGGGTTGTCCAGACCCCTATAGAAAATCCTAAACCAGTTTGAAGCAACTGAGGAGTTCAACTTGCTACCAGGAATACTGTACAGAGCCTGGCCGAAACTGGTACACCTGATTTGCCACCCACTCTGATCTGGAAAGGAGTTATTGGCTAAACCAGGAAAGTTTGGGATGAAGTCCTGAAAATATAGGTGAGCCCATAACTGGATGAACCACCAGGGACCACCGGTCCTGAGTTTCTTTTGGGTAAGTAGGCTCAAGGACATTAGGTGGAGATATCTATAGACTTCCTCAAGGAACAATTTACCAAGGCCAACAGTACTACCTTTGGCCAGTTCATATGCTAGGGGGAGATAATTCTTGGTTGGGGCAAGGGAAGTACCGCAGAATAAGAAGTGTTCCAACCAAAGATTCAGAAAGGTCGTATGTTCCTTCTCAGTCACAGGGCCTTTGGTTTTGATATGCTGGTTCCGGTATGCACCCCAGTTTGGGCACTCTGTTTTGGACGATAGTTTGAAGGGGACTTCAAGCAGTTTGAAGGCAGAGGGGCAAGATGATGAGATGTCCAAACCAGTAATCATCAGTACGTCCACGAGGGTTGGAGTCATCGGCCCGTGGCCAAATAAGAAGCAGTGCAAGGCATCGGACCAAAAGTAGCCGATGGTTTTCAGAAGGTTCTCGTTCTTCTCAAGAGGGGATAGAGACACAGATAGAGTGTGGCAGAACCAACCTGAATTATACCGGCTCAAGTACGCAAGTCCATTCCAGAGGGCTCCAATGTACTTCAAACGGTATAATCCCTTGGCCTGTCGGGTAGCGTCCCGATAAACCACCGATACAGGATCAAATAAGGTTACCTCACACGAAGCTAAGTCCATAGATATAGTCACCATCATATTTTACATCACAGGGAATTGCATTACAAGAGTTTTCAAAAGTAGTACGAAGTTTCAAATTTAGAGAAATCATTACAAAACTGTTAAAGTTATGGTTTTTGGCAGCGGAAAACATACGCGATGATTTATAACACATCGTCAAGATGGATGTCATGCTAAGCCCGGGCACGACATCACTCGATATCTTCACTGTTGGCCGGGGACGGATCCCATTCCAAGGACCAATCATCTGGAAGAGCACAGGGCCAAGATAGGGCAAGAGTAGGGTCTACCTGAAAAACATATAGCTAGCAAGACTGAGTATACTAATACTCAGCAAGGCTTACCCGTCTCATGGTATACTTAGCCATGTAACTAGACTCATGAAGGCATTGCAACGGCTCTGGGTTTATTTTTAGCTGAAAAGCAACCAAGAGTATGATCTATTTTTCAAATTTTAGCTTTTAGATTATAGTTGACTATCCATTCTAGGTAAGCACCTATACTAAACAAGCAAGGTAGGGATTATTATCCATCAAGATTGTTCCATCAATAGTTACACTTCTTACTCTATGTGGCAAAAGGGATAAGCAGTCTCAATCTTCGTGAGAAGTGGACGATTCTGAATCGAATTCAACCTTGCAAGGTAAACCTAACTCACACGCTTGGAACATCCAATGATTGTTCCGAAGCAACCATTTGCCTTTCATTCCAGGTCGTGGAGCAGGCCACCACAAGCGACTGCAGGACCGTACGTGCACCAATTGTGCAGGACATACGTCTGTAGCGCGACTACATGAACCCGTATTCCTGTCTACCTTGCAGAACATACTCCCACATGTTGGTGCGTGAGAAAAACCAAATTATGAGTGGTGGAAGGTATGTCCACTTGCCGGGCCGATTGGTTACTAGGCTTACCGCTTTACCATATTTCGCGGCGTGTGGCTAGTACTTTCAAACGCTTAGCCACCACTACCACACATTTTGACCTTAAAATTTTTATCAAAATAGACAGGGTAATCTTCAGGTCATAATACAACACATGACCCTGTCCATCATCCTTATCGTGGTGGCAGAATTGTAAACAAGCAACTCCTATATCGCGCGAGTGACAGGAAATCACTCGAATTTTACCGGCCCTAACTAGCAGAGCATCTACGCGATAAGGACTCGGTACAATACATAGGATTCCTAAGATCTTATGCAACTAGGGTTTCATTTCAACTCCTAGACTTAATGCAGGATAGGATATATAAGTATAGAATTGCATAATGTAGTAAATTGAAATACTGGGTTATGCACCAGGGCTTGCCTTTACTGGTGGGGCTGAAGTCAGAGATGTTAGTATTATTAGCTTCCGAACTTTGGTTCGGGGCTTCCGATAATCCCTTGGTGATGTTCCCTTGGTTTTCAGAAACATTCTCTGCAGACTTCTGGGAGATCTCGTAGGTACCGTTGCGGAAGTAGTCGTATCTACATGCAATGGAATATTACATTCAAAGTGTGCATATGAAACTATCTTACTTTACAATAAAGTTGCAATACAACACTCATTTAATATACTACTCACATAACAATCAAAAAGATTAGAAACAAACTTGGGTAGAGCTTTAGGTGGACAACCAGTTAAGATGGGCTATTTGTTGAAGACTACAACAGAGTCGATTGGAAACAATAGGGGTTTAATCGATAGAATTGGCAAAGGAGGGAACCATCTACTCAGTATTAGGAAATCTTCTGATTTCTGTTTACAGGAGAAATCAGCATGAGTAGTTTCTGGATATGAGCAGAAGAGATTAGCCGGTTTGGTTCCACCAAAGGTTAAAACGGCTGATAGAGATAGGAATATTAAAGGTACAGTGTTACAAGGATAGATCAAGGGAGGATCTTGCCGATTGGATTATCAGCATGTTTCTAGTCTATCTAATTGGTTGGTGCATTGGTCTTGGCCTTAACCGATGAGGATGCATTAGGTTTAGCCGATTGATGTGCTTTGGTCGTGCCTAACAAAGGCATGTTTACTGTGCTTTCTTACTGATCTAGGGTTGTGTACTTTGGCCTGTGTAGCAGATTGATAGGTGCATCGGTTTCCTGATTGATCGATGAAAATATCGATTACTTTAGTAGAGGGATGATTCCTAAAGCAGCTGTGTCTTAACTGAGATGTGCCTAAGTGTTATCCTAGGTAACTAGGTGTGGTTGTATCGGCTCGATTACGTCAGCACAACAATTGAGTGACGTACAGCCGATGGGGTTATCTAAGCTAAACCTGTTACAAGAACTAGGTGTAATAGAACACTAATATCAGACTAGGTTGATGAGACCACAAGTTCGGAACTAAACTGAAGAGGATGTGGCTGATGAGTTTGTGCCGATGAGGATATGTTCTACAGATGTGCAGCCGATTGGAGTGTGATTGAGGGTATGTGACCGATAGGTATATAGCCAATTTCCTAACTGATAAATCGGCTGATAGAAGTGTGTGGAAAAGGATGGGAAAACTAAAGATTGATTGGCCATATTTGACCGATATGGAAAACAACTAGAATCAGCTTAGATCAGCCGATAGCAAGAATCCTAAGATTGTGTGTACACCTTTGATACATCGACTATGTGCAGCCGATGTAGGACAGAACAAAAGAGTTGTATCGGCAGTAGCCGATATTAGAAGGGTAACAACCGGATCAGCTAACCAGCCGATGGTAGAAACATATCAAAAGAAATGTATCGGCTGACAGCTGTTATACAGAAACATTATAGACTCAAAGGAAACGGATGCTTAGCGGCTGAGCTGATAGCTTATGCTGAAGCATAGCTGCAGAGAGGTATTAGCTAAGCAGCAGATACACACGAACTAACAAGGATCCTTATACGAAAAGGACCTTAAGGAAACAGCAATCAAAACAAGGACAATGTCTTGATGGCAGGGACATGAGCATTTGTGTGAAAGGTTTAACTAAACATCACACATCTCTACTTGAGACATACATCCTATGATTTACCCTTCAGCTATAACACATGCATACAACATAAGGTATAATAAAGCACTCATTCCCTAATATTTAACCTAGACTACAAATCAAAGACTTTCAACTCAAGATCACAACATAAAACTTGTAGATTTTGACCTAAGGATTCAAACAACACTGGATTTGTATTTTTATGAATTTCTTACAAATTTCTATGGAATGTAGAAGTTCACTGATTTGAAATAAAAAGGTTCTGGAAATTTTACAGAGAACACCCTAAAACCTTCTAAATCGAAGCAATTAAGTCCCTGGTCGGGGAAAACAGAGAATAGGAAGATAACGACGATGTTCCAGTAAAGGGTCACCAGTATTAGGAAGATTCAGTGGGTCAGGGCAAACCTTGGGGTAACCTTGGTTGTGGAGGAGAACGGGTGGAAAGTGAATTCCCGCGATGAACATGATCGGTGATGAGAAGTGTTCGACGGTGGTGAGGTTCCGTGGGTGACGAAGAAGCTTGCTAAGGGATTGTAGTGAGTGGAGAATGGCCGGAGGGATATTCCTCACGGTGACCCATGGCGATGGCGGTTGGCTTTGCCATGGCGATGATGCTCTGGCATACAGGGATTGAAGAGGCTCGATGGAGGTCCAGGAGCTTCCTCGAGGTGTGTTGTGGTCTTGCTTGAACAATCGGCGAGGAATAGGAGTTGTTGGACGTCGTGGACTCATGGGAGAAACCGATAGGGCCGGATTAAATCGCTATGCCGACTCCTTCGCGAACCTCAAGGTCCTCCTGCTCACGAGCTGAGCCTCCTCTACTCACGCACGTGTGCTGCTAAAGCATGGCCGGCCTGCTTGCGCAGCCATTCGCAAGGCCGCCGTGCCTGGTCGTAGCTCCCATACCCCTGGCCCTTAACCTGCTCGCGCGTGGCCTGTTGCCTTGCACGCGCACACGCCTGCGGAATCGAGCAGAGCCGGCCACCGGCAGAACACTCCCGCTCGCATCCGCGGACACACCGGTCCAATTCCGCTCGGACCTCCGGGTCCTGCAACTCCGCCGCCCTCTCCACCTGCTGTGCCGCCATCAGGGCCGGCCTACCACCGCCGCCGGTCTTGCGCTGCGCGTCAAACCCGTGCCGCGTTACTCCTGCCCCGACCTCCACATGGGTGAAGGGAGCTCGCTGTGCCTGGCTGCACCTAGCTCCTCCGAGCTCGTGGCACCCAGTCGCCGCCTTCGCTTCGCCGCCTCTCCTTCCGGCTCGCCACGCCATAACCGCCCCTCCACCTCCGCGAGGGTCGTGGTCTGTCTGCATCAGTGCCGTGCCTTCCGCTACCATCCGCGCCAGGCCACCTCGGTTCTCCACGAGCAGCTCGCAGTGCTGCCTGACCTCGTCCGTTGCCTTCTCCTCGACGGCCTCCGACGTCCTCCACACGCGGCCTCGCTGCTCCCTGTCCCGGGCTCCGCTCCAACGCTGCCAATCCCGCACCCACACACGCACGCCTGCACGCCGTCGCTCGCTCGGGGCCGCCCTCTTCCGCTCGCACGCCGCCACGCCGCGAGCCACTCCAGCGCCCTGCGCCCGCGCCAGCGCCTGTGCCGCCCGAGCCGCAGTCGCCCGCCGCTCGGGGCCGCCCACCCCAGCGCGCCAGCGCCGCTCCGCACCGCGCCGAGCCCCACTCCAGCGTGCCTGCTCACGCCGCAGCCGCCAACCTCGAGCGGTCGGGCCTCCACGCGCACCTGCGCCTGCGCCGCGCAGGAGGACACGGGGGAGGAGATCCCCTGGGCGCCGCCGCTCGGCGCAGAGGGAGGGAGGCAGGGGAAGACCCCTAGGAAGAGGCGCTGCCCATCGGATAAGAGAGACGCCGGAGAGAGGATAAAACAGAGAGAGAGGAAGAACAGAGAAGGAAGAGAAATAGGACTTCCCAAGGACTTATGCGCAAATTTAGAAAATTGCAGGGACCTCTTGGTAAAGTAAAATTTCTCATGAATCTAAAACCCTAATGAGGAAATTCCCAAAATGAAAGTTGGAGAGTTTTTCAAACTCTACAACATTGCTTTAGGGCCCAAGTTCAAAAACTCAAAGGTTATATCTTTACATGTTAAATTTTGAACAGAGGTTGGATTTGAATTACTTTTGTCCTAAAGAGTGTAACTTCATAAAATTTAGGACCTAAATGCAACCATTTATGACACGTCATGATGACGGGATAGACACGTCATAATGATTGGATAGACAAGTCATGATAACTTGCACCTTTTTACACTTTAGCCCTGAGTAACTTTGAAAATTACTTTTGTAAATCAACTACTTGCATAAAAGGACTTGTACTTTTATAAAATTACAAAAATACCCTTATTTTCATAACTTTACTCAAATTTTTACACAATTCAACACATACATTACAAATGAAACTTTTGGATAAATATATTTTTTTTACAGGGGATAAAGTAAGAAAAACATGTTTGCAAAACCACCCTTCACTTATTTTGAAGTTACCTCCTATCCAATTACATTTTGCAAAAACAACCCTAGTTTTTTCCATAATTACAAAAATACCCTTTTTACTTGCACTTTAAATTTTCAAAAGCTTCACATAAACAGACACAAGCTTTACGCTAACAAGCACATACTTCACACTAACCATTTATGTGCCTAGCTTACAGTACTTAAACTGTCACACATACTTCACACAAGCTTTACGCTAACAAGCACATACTTCACACTAACAATTTATATGCCTAGCTTACAGTACTTAAACTGTCACACAGAGCATCGGCTATCCCTATGGTCTCCCATGTGGGCTGGTAGGTCTTTGCTACTCTGTTATACTAGGTCACTCAGCCCTCGGAAGGATTTGGCCAGGCACGCAGGCTGTCGGCCTAGGAATTTAAATCTATATTTTGGCTTATGAACGGAATTCGATTGGCCTCACAAGAAAGCAGATCTACGGGTTTCTTGTAAGAACGAGGCCCGAGACAAAATGAATTAGGGGAAGAAGGATGCGCCAAAAGAATATCTGAAACCTGAAGAATAAATAAAAGCCAAATAACCAGAGAAAGATCATTTAACGATGCAAGGGATCTAATAATTGCTACATTAAATTAGCAAAGGTCGGAGATTTACCTTCAGACCAAGGACACCCGCATCGGCATTCGAAGATCCCGCCATCAGAAACCACAACGAAGATCGAGAACCTGGAAACTAGATCTAGGGTTGGCGGCACAAGTTGAGTTCGTGCTCTAAGGCTTTGGTCCGGGTCTTCACGATTAGGGTTTATGAGCAAAGGGTCTTCACGATTAGCCTTTGAAGATCTGTTTCAAGAAGGTTCCACAAGAAAATGGAATTGATTTGAGAATCGACTCAGATCCGATCGGCACTTTAAGGAAAAGAACCGATGCAGTGCCACCGACTCCCAGGATCGGCTTCTTGACAAATTGCGGTTTAAAGTAAAAGGATTTTATATATAAGGGGAAATGATTACAAAAGGGGAGCCGATTACTCCTAGAGCTGATCTATCAGCTTAATCCTATGATCTACCACTAGTAGGTGCTGGAGGTTCTGCGATGCTTGATCGGAGGAGCCATGCTGGTGTCGCTGCCGTCGTCATTGTTGTCATCGTCTCCACTGCTGTCGCTGCTGAAGCCGCTGTTGTCTTCGGCTTCTTCATCTTCATCATCGTCGTCATCGTCGTCATCCTCCGACGACCCGCCAAGTAGGTAAACTCCTGCTACCGAATCCTCCTCGGTTGATGAAGAATCGACTTCTTCCTCCGAGGAGAAGAAATCTCCATCCCAGGACATGTCGTCCTCGTCATCTTCAACCAACTCCCCGTCGAGGAGAAGTTGGAGGTATTCACCATCAGTTAGGGACTCGTCGTCCTCTGACCAGGTCTGGAAGTCCCACTCCTCTGCATCCCAATGCAGAGGAGCGCAGGCCTCGTAGGCGGCAATGGGGTCGTATTCTGGAGTGGCTTCTCGGGTGGACTCGGACTCGAAGGAAATGATAGAGGAAGCAGAGGAAGCAGAGGAAGAAGAACCCATTGCAAGAGAAGGGAAGTTGTATTAGGTGCGGTTGCTAACCGCTGAAGGAAGGGGATGAGAGAAAGAAACCTACCGGGAGCAGGTTTATAAAGATAGAGTGGAATGTGAATCGGCACCATGACGGTTTCCAAGGAGTTTGATGCAGAACAGTCACATCCCCTGAAAGTTGAAGAGGCACGCGTGTACGGATTTCGGAAGTCGAAGAGGCGGGGCGATGTAAAAGACAAAATGGTTTTGGAATAATTATTACCGAAACCAGTGGGCATGTGTTGCCGCCATAATTTGGCTGGGCCAGAAGGTGGGTCACGAAGCAAGATGGGCTCAAAAGATAATCGTAGTGGGCTTGCGAATCGGCCCCTGCGCGGGCGTTTGAGGCCAGGATTGGCCATGTATCTAGATATGTGTGTGTGTTTAAAATAGTTTAGATAGAGATAGCCAGGATTCATGTCGTGGTCAGTTAGGATTGGTTAGGGAAGGCAAGTCTCCGGACTATAGATATGTACCTTGGACTACGAATAAAGGATGAACAAAAAATCATTCACAACAACTCTCGGCGCATCACCACCCCTGTTCTAGGGTTTCTCGGGTAAGTGTCGTGCAGCCCCGATCATGCTTCGCGTGATCGGGGCAGCATCGTTCCTGCCTGTCTGCCTTTGTGTTTCTCATACTGAAGCGTTGTTGATGGCGAGTAACACTAGTTATCTTGGCATTTATAGAGTGGCATCGGCTCTCTCATGCTTTATTCATGCATCATTTGTTATCTGTAAGCATTTAGCTGTCCTCGTACCCGATCTCGGGTGTAAGGGTAGTATCTTGCTCTGTTCTTGATTAGTAGATCCAATCTGTTATGGTTAGTCTTTGTTCATCGAAGATTTAGCTTAACATCTGCATGATTAGGCCCTTCAAACGGGTTGAATGTTCCGGCAGTACGCTTGATGCTTTTTATCAACCTAAAGAGGGATTGTTCCGGGAATTGGCTCTCCGTTGGTTTTTAGGCCTCTGTTTAGGTTGCTATTTTGTTACCTTTCATATCTATTAGGCTCAATTACGTGCAGGATGTTCCGGTTATGCAGTGAAATATTTAACCATCGTAGATTGGATTAGCTTACTGATTATAGAGCAAGTCTTACATTACCATCAGATATGCGTGCTTTATCCAAATGCTTAGATCCGATCTGATAATGGACACAATTGGCTCTTTACAGCCGATATCGAGAGTCACCCGATGAGCTGATCACGGCTCTGACTAATATTTACACGTGTCTGTGCATGCAGGAAACTAATATAAATCACTTCCACACCTTCCTGATCAGGTACAGGATCAGGTGGCACGCCTAGCAACCCAGACGCCAAGTCGTGTGCCGGATCCTAGGCCGTTGACTGAGGGACCAGGGCCCACCAGCAATCCCGGGAGACTCCCGGCTCCTCGTGTTGCCTGTCGCTGCTCGCCGATGGGTTTTGACCGACAACAGTTATAACTACTCATAGCATAGTAGAACTACTCATACAGTAATAAAACTAGTCAGATACAGTAGGAAACTACCCGAAAAGTACTCAGGTAGGACTCCTAGGCTCGTATCCCACTAGTACTTCCATGTAACCCTGCCCCCCAGACTATACAAGGTTGGACAGAGACCCCCTCCAATCAACAGATCACCCGATCACCACCTAAGGCAGTACAAACCACATAGGATGTAGGGTATTACGCTCTCAAAGGCCCGAACCTGTCTAAACTTTGTTTTCCTTGTACCTTCAAATTCCTAATCTCGGCGACACCCTACCTACAAACTCACCACCTCGGGGGTATCCCTCGGTGGGCGTGGTGGTAAAACACCAACAGCTGGCGCGCTAGGTTGGGGTGTTCATCGTGTGACAGTTCGTGTATTTGTAATGCTAGACATATATATTGTTAGTGTGAAATATCTATTTGTTAGTATAAAGCTCATGTGTGTTGGTGTGAAGCTTTTGAAAATTTAAAGTGCAAGTAAAAAGGGTATTTTTGTAATTACAGAAAAACCTAGGGTTGTTTTTGTAAAATGTATTTAGAGAAGGATAATTTCGAAATAAGTGAAAGGTGGTTTTGTAAACATGTTTTTCTTATGTTATCCCTTGTAAAAATATATGTTCATTTGAAAGTTGTATTTGAAATGTATGTGTTGAAGTGTGTAAAAATTTTTGGGTAAAATGCTAAAAATAAGGGTGTTTATGTAATTTTATAAAAGTATAAGTCCTTTTACGCAAGTATTTAATTTACAAAAGTAACTTTCAAAATTTACTTAGGGCTAAAGTGCAAAAAGTGCAAGTCATCATGACATATCTATCCAATCATTATGACGAGTTTATCCCGTCATCATGATGTGTCATAAATGCTTGCATTTAGGTCGTGAATTTTATAAAGTTGCACTCTTTAGGACAAAAGCAATTCAAATCCAACCTTTGTTCAAAATTTCATGCGTAAAAATATAAGTTTTGAGTTTTTGAACTTGAGCCCTAAAGCAATGTTGTAGAGTTTGAAAAACTCTCCAACTTTCGTTTTGGGCATTTCTTCATTAGGGTTTTAGATTGATGGGAAATTTTGCTTTACAGAAAGGTCCCTGCAGTTTTCTAAATTACACACAAGTCCTTGGGAAGTTCTAATTCTCCTTCTCCTCTGTTCTCTTCTCGCTGGCGCCTTTATCCTTTTCCCCACCGGCAGCACACCTTTTCCTGGCTCCATTCCTATCCCCACCTGGTTTTTCCCTCCCTCTCTCCTCCAGGCCGCTGCAGGCAGGGCGGCGTGGGGGCGCTGCTGCAGGCGAGCCGGCGCGGTGGCTCGGGCGGAGCTGAGCGGCACGCGCGGCGCAGGGCAACGGCTCGGGATCCAGGCGCGCGAGCGGCAGAGCGCTGGCGGGGTGCGCGGGGACTGATGCGTGGGCGGCGAGCGGCTAGCGCAGGCGGCTGCGATGCATGGGCGCTGCGTAGGCCGGCGGCGCGGCTGCGGCTCCAGGCGACGGTGCGGATCCTGGCGCGCGGGCGGCTGCAGCTCACGGCGGGCGGCTCAGGCGCGGCATGGTGGTGCAGCGCAGGCAGGCCGCGGGAGCTGAGGCAGGGCGCGCAGGTAGCGCGGGCGCGTGAGCAGAGTGGCGCCAGCGCGAAGCGGGAGCAGGCGATGCGGGCCGGGCGTGTGCGGCAGCGCGGCAGCTCGGGAGCGGCGCGGGCAGAAGTGGAGGCTAGTGATGTGGGCGCGCAGATGTAGCAGCACGCGGCGAGCGGGCACTGGAGCGGTTCGCGAGCGGTGCAGGAGCGGAACATGGGCGGCGCCGAGCAGGTGGCGCGAGCGTGCGCGCGGTGGGAGCTGGCGGTGTGTGCAGGTGTTGGGCGGCCGGAGCAGAGCGGGCCCATGGGCACGAGCAGGCAGTGCTGGAGTGCGACGTGCCGAGCGACCGCACGCGCAGGAGGAGTAGCGGTAGAAAGCTTTTGCGCAAGATGCGGGAACGTGATGGCCGTATCGAGGACGCAGCTAAGGTGTTCGACGAAATTCCGATGCGCGCGGTGCTGAAGAACGTGAGGGTCCTGCTGCTGGGCGAGGCGTCAAGGGTGCAGGACGCCGTCGGGCGGATGTTGCGACGGTGTGCAGGGCAACGGTGCGCAGATGCGGCGCGACAAGGCCGAGGCGGACGCGGGTCCAGCAGATGAGGAGGAAGAAGAGTAGCAAGGAGTGGACGTGCATGCAGCAGAGGCACGTGCAAGAGAACAGAGGAGCAGCAGCACGAGGTGGTCGAGGCGGAAACAGCGGCGCGGGTTTGACAGCAGCTGGTCTGCAAATAGCATGACATCCAGGGCTTCTTTCCAGGGTTCGACCACATCAAGTGCTCGGCGTTGGGCGGCTGAGGCCACGGATAGTGATGCGGCTACGCTTATGGCGAGGCAAGCCGGAAGGAGAAGCGGCGAAGCGAAGGCGGCGAGTATAGCGCGGCGAACTCGGAAGGAGCAGCTGCGCAGCGGCAAGGCGGTCAGAGCAGAAGCAACACGGCGCAGACTCGATGCGCAGCGCAAGACTGGCGGCGGTGGTAGGTCAACCCTGATGGCGTCACAGCAGGTGAAAAGGGCGACGGAGTTACAGGGCCCAGAGGTCCGAGCGGAATTGAACCGGCGCATTCGCGAGTGCGAGCGAAGTGTTTTACCAGTGGCCGGCTCGGTTCGTTTCCGCAGCCGCGTGCGTATGCAAGGCAACGGACCACGCGCGAGCAAGTTGAGGGACAGTGGTGTGAGAGCAGAACAGAAACAGTGCAAGAGATGCGACCAGGCGTAGCGATGGTCCTGCCGGAGGCTACGCGGGTGTGCCGACCGTGTTTCTGCAGCACACGCGCGTGAGCGGTGAAGGTTTAGTTCGTGAGCAAGAAAACCCTGAGGTTCGCGAAGGAGTCGGCATAGCGAACCAATTTTGCCCTATCGGTTTCTTCCATGAGTCCACGACATCCAGCAGCTCCTATTCCTCGCCGATCGTTCAAGTAAGACCAACACCTCAAGAAAACCCCTGAACTCTCTTATCAAGCCTCTTCGGATTCCTTCGCCAGAACATCGTCGCTGTGGCAAAGTCGACTACCGCCACCACAGGTTACCGTGAGGAATACCCCTCCGGTTATCTTCCACCTACTACAATCCCCTGGCGAACTTCTTCGTCACCCACGGAATCTCGTCACCGTCGAGTACTTCCTATCACCAATCCTGTTCGCCACGGAAGTTCACTTTCCATCCGTTCTCCTCCATAACCAAGGCTACTCCAAGGGTTGCCCTGATCCACTAAATTTTTCCTAATACCGGTGACTGTCGGTGTTTAACCGGCTGCCCATCGAGGGGTATACCCAAGGTGGTAAGTTTTGGGTGAGGAGACGCCGAGATCAGGAACTCGAAGGTGCAAGGAACACAAGACTTTTAGACAGGTTCGGGCCGCACGGAGCGTAACACCCTACGTCCTGTATCGTGGTTTGTATTCCCTTTTGTGTAGAATGACCTAATGATCTTTTTCTTTTGAGAGGGGTCCCTGACCTCCCTTATATATCCGAGAGGCCAGGGTTACAAAGATACTAACCAATACCAGCTAAGGAATCGTACCAGAACATAGCTCGAGTAGATTCCCCCTGTATCGGTTAGCCTTATCTCTTATTTAAATGGAATGAATAAGAGATAAACAAGATGAATAAGAGATAAGACGGACTTAATCTCTTAGACCTCTTTAAACTACGTTATGTGCCCAGCCCGGTGACCCCGGGTCTGACAAGCTCCCGAGCTCTTCGTAGCTGAGTACTGCAGGCTTATTGAGTACTTTCGAAGCAGTCTTCGACTTCTTCTGGATCTTCGTCTTGAAGTCCTTCTTCGAGTACTTGCTGGGCTGCATTGAAGCTATGAGGTGCTCATGCCCCGAATTTTTATTATGGTGTGCGATTTAAAAATCGCACTCCATATGGAGTAGCCCCCGAGCCTTAGGTTGAATCGGAGAATCAGGCTGAGGGTCCCATTAGTCTGTGATCCTCCTTATCCTTCAAAGAAATTTGAAAAATAAGTAGTCGATGCCACGTACCCCGCAGCCCCCGAGCCTTAAATCCAAATCCCACAAATATGGAGATAAGGATCTAAAAACCGTGGCATTGGTGTTGCTCTGGAATTCTGAGAAAAACTCTTCGCCTCTGCATAGTGAAATTAAGCCTCCCGCTCGTTTATTTAACCGTGCGGTGGCTTAGAGTTTCTTCTGCACTCTCAGTCTTCATATGAGTCATCTTCGAGTAGTTTTACGGCGTCCAGCCCCGGAGCTTACAAGCCAGGAGAGCCGAATGAGTCATGTCGAGTAGTGCGCATCGCCCGGCCCTCGAGCCTGGGAACTAGCGAAACTGCGATGGCACGCCGCGCTGCCTGGAGGGTTGTTGCTGAATCTTGACCTGAAAAAAGACAATGCACACATTATGTAGCATAATGCGAAGATACCGAGTAGTACTCAGTAAAATATAAATACACCAAAATTTATTCGGTGTAAAAATTTCGTGTCTTGCTCTTGCTAGGCCATGTAATTTCCCCGGGCAGCGGATTAAGGCGTGTGCTACCTGAGTACTTTAGCAACCGTTAAGAGAAGACAAAGAAGTTGTCATGCGACAAAGAGGATGCGCAGTGCGCAAAGATAGTCGGCGAAGTGTAGCTCTGGAGGGTTTCATACCCATCGAGAGACGTACACGGACAAGTAATCGATCATGGTGTAGCCCCCGAGGGTTTCATGCCCGTCGAGAGGCGTACCAAAAAAGGTAGCCGATCTTGTGAAGAACAAGTCGGAAAAGGTATAAATCACTTAGCTTGATTCGTGGACGAATTTCGACGAAGCCGTGGAGCTCGTTGATGAAGCTGCGACGATTTGTTGATGAAGCTCGACTAGTTGGAACCGATTCCGACTAGTTTTCAAGTCGAGACGAGTAGTTGCTGTAGTCGTCGGCGAGCTGCCGATCATCCTCTCGAAGTCGAAGTAGTCGAACACGTTGCTGCCGCGCGCGGATATTGCGGCACGAGCCGAAGTTGAGCCGGGTCGTCGAGGTCGACGGCCGCGGTGCATCGACGCTGTAGCACAAGGTGAAGTCGAGCCGATTAGTCGAGATCGATGTAGCCGTTCGCTGAAGGATCCGATCTCGAACTCGATGAATCGATCCGTCGATGCACATGCGTGAAGGTAGCAATCCACCACCTGGTGAACTAGAAAGATGCCATCGAGTTCGCCGGCGGATCTTCGACGCGCTCCCCTACCTGGCGCGCCAGCTGTCGGTGTTTAACCGGCTGCCCACCGAGGGGTATACCCAAGGTGGTAAGTTTTGGGTGAGGAGACGCCGAGATCAGGAACTCGAAGGTGCAAGGAACACAAGACTTTTAGACAGGTTCGGGCCGCACGGAGCGTAACACCCTACGTCCTGTATGGTGGTTTGTATTCCCTTTTGTGTAGAATGACCTAATGATCTTCTTCTTTTGAGAGGGGTCCCTGACCTCCCTTATATATCCGAGAGGCCAGGGTTACAAAGATACTAACCAATACCAGCTAAGGAATCGTACCAGAACATATCTCGAGTAGATTCCCCCTGTATCGGTTAGCCTTATCTCTTATTTAAACGGAATGAATAAGAGATAAACAAGATGAATAAGAGATAAGACGGACTTAATCTCTTAGACCTCTTTAAACTACGTTATGTGCCCAGCCCGGTGACCCCGGGTCTGACAGCGACCCCTTTGCCGGAATATCATCGTTATCTTCCTGTTCTCTGTTTTCCCTGACTAGGGACTTAATTGCTTTGATTTAGGAAGTTCTAGGGTGTTTTCTGTAAAATTTCCAGAGCTTTCTTTATTTTCAAATCAATGAACTTCTACATTTCATAGAATTTCGTAAGAAGTTCATAAAAGTACAAAATTAGTTTTGTTTAAAACCCTAGGTCAAAATCTACAAGTTTTATGTTGTGATCTTGAGTTGAAAGTCCTTGATGTGTGGTCTAAGTTAAATATTAGGAAATGTGTGCTTTATTTGTACCATATGAGATATGCATGTGCTGTAGCTGAAAGGTAAATCATAGGATATATGTCTTAAGTAGAGATGTGTAATATCTAGTTAATCCTTCCATACGAGTGCTCATATCCCTGCCATCAAGACGTTATCCTTGTCTTGATTGCAGTCTCCTTAGGCCCTTTTCGTATAGGAATCCTTATTAGTTCATGTGCTTTTGCTGCTTAGCTAATACATCTCTACAGCTATGCTTTAGCGTCGGCTATCAGCTCAACCGCTAAGCATCCGTTTCCTTTGAGTCTGTGATGTTTCTGTTTAACAACTGTCAGCCGATGCATATCTTTTGATATGCTTCTACCATCGGCTGATTAGCTGATCCGGTTGTTACCCTTCTAATATCGGCTACTGCCGATACAATTCTTTTGTTCTGTCCTACATCGGCTGCACATAGTCGATGCATCGGTGATGCACACATGATCTTAGAGTTCTTGCTATCGGCCGATTCAAGCCAATTCTAGTTGTTTTCCATATCGGTCAAATATGGCCGATCAATCCTTAGTTTTCTCATCCTTATCCACACACTTCTATCAGCCAATTTATCGGCTGAGAAATCGACTATATATCTATCGGTCACATATCCTCAACCACACTCCAATCGACTGTACGTCACTCAATTATTGTGCTGACGTAATCAAGCCGATACAACCACACCTAGTTACCTAGAATAACACTTAAGCACATCTCAATTAAGACACAACTGCTTTAGGAATCACCCCTCTACTGAAGTAATCAATGCTTTCATCGATCATCTAGGAACCCGATGCACTCATCAATCGGCTAAACCCCTGTTGTTC
The DNA here is from genome assembly GCF_002211085.1 of Panicum hallii. Classification (NCBI taxonomy): domain Eukaryota; kingdom Viridiplantae; phylum Streptophyta; class Magnoliopsida; order Poales; family Poaceae; genus Panicum; species Panicum hallii. The sequence continues at coordinate 8,463,809 of NC_038049.1, forward strand.
CAATCGGCTCTGTTGTAATCTTCAACAAGTAGCCGATCCTAATTAGATGCCCTCTTAAAGCTCTACCTAAGTGTAGTTTCAGATCTTTTTGGTTGTCATGTAAGTAATATATTAAATGAGTGTTGAATTGCAACTTTGTTATGAAGTAAAATAGTTTTGTGTGCACACTTGAATGTAATGTTGCATTGCATGTAGATACGACTACTTCTGCAAACGGTACCTTCGAGATCTCCCAGAAGTCTGCAGAGGATGTTTCTGAAGACCAAGTGAACGTCACCAAGGGATTAACTGAAGCCCCGAACCAAAATTTGGAAGATATTGACATTTCTAACTTCAGCCCCACCAGTAAAGGCAAGCCCCGGACATATCCCACTACTTTATTTACACAGCAATCTATGTCTATTTATATTATATCTTGCATTAAGTCTAGGAGTTGTAATGAAACCCTAGATGCATGAATCTTAGGAACCAATGTATTGAACCTGAGTCCATATCGACTAGATGCTCTGCTAAATAGGACCGGTAAAAGTCGGGTGATTTCCTGTCACTCGCGCGATATAGGAGTTGCTTGTTTACAATTCTGCAACCACTATAAGGATGATGGATAGGGCCGTGTGTTGTATCATGACCTGAAGGTTTACCCTGTCTGTTTTGTTAAAAGTGGTTAAGGCCGAACCATGTGGTAGTGGTGGCTAAGCGTTTGAAAGTACTAGCCACATACCGCGAAATATGGTAAGCGGTAAGCCTAGTAACCAATCGGCCCGGCAAGAGGGCATACCTCCCACCACTCAATTAATTTGGATTTTTCTCACGCACCGACCTGTGGGAGTACGTTCTGCATGGCAGATAGGAATACGGGTTTTGTAGTCGCGCTATAGACGTATGTCCTGCACGAGTGATGTGCATACGGTCCTGCAAGTCGCTTGTGGTGGCCTGCCCACGATCCGGAATGAAAGGCAAACGGTTGCTTCGGAACATTCTATGGATGTCCCAAGCGTGTGTGTTAGGTTTACCTTGCAAGGTTGAATTTCGATTCAGGAATCGTCCGCCTCTCACGATGAATGAGACTGCTTATCCCTTTTACCACATAGAGTAAGAAGTGTAACTAATGATGGAACAATCTTGATGGATGATAATCTCTACCTTGCTTGCTTAGTGTAGGTGCTAACCTAGAATGGATAATCAACTAGAAGGTGAAAGCTAAAATTTGAAAGTAGTTCATACTCTTTGTTGCTTTTCAGCTGAAAATAAACCTAGAACCCTTGAAATGCCTTCATGAGTCTAGTTACGGGCTAAAGTATACCCAAACCCGGGTAAGTCTTGCTGAGTATTAGTATACTCAGCCTTGCTAGTTCTATGTTTTTCAGGTAAAGCCTTTGAAGATCCTACTCTTCCCCTGTCTTGGCCCTGTGCTCTTCCTGATGGTTGGTCCGTGGAATGGGATCCGTCCCCGGCCAATGCTGATGATGCCGAGTGATGTCATGCCCGGTCTTAGCATGACATCCGTCTTGACGACGTGTTGTAATCATCGCGTATGTTTTCCGCTGCCAAAAACTATAATCTTAACAGTTTTGTAATGTTTTCTCTAAATTTGAAACTTCGTACTCCTTTTGGAAACTCTTATATTGTAATTTCCTGTGATGTAAATATGATGGTGACTGTATCTCTGGACTCACCTTCGTGTGAGGTAACCTTATTGATCCTGTATTCGGTGGTTTATCGGGACGTTACCCGACAGGCCAATGGGTTATACCGTTTGAAGCACGTTGGAGCCCTCAGGAATGGACTCACGTACTTGAGCCGGTATAATTCACTTTGGTTCTGCCACAGCTGGTATCAGAGCTATAAGGTTACTCTGGAGATACATTTTACCTTAAAAATGCTTTCAGTATAAAAGTTTGACCAATAAAATGTTTGGCAAAGCCGCGTTGGATTCGTTAAGGATTGTGCTTAGTACGTAAAGCCCTAGGGTAATGCTTATGAGGAAATAGAGGTGGCTATAATATATATATATGTAACCCTGACTACCAGCATTACTTTTCTATCAAAACTTAAATTAATGCACAACCCAACCTTACATTCTGTAACGACACCTTCGACGATGAGGTAAGAAGGTAAGGATCCTCAGCTAACTGGGGAGTTAGCCTTTCCGTCGGTGATGCGAACCGAACGCTGTTTCTCAAGCAGTGGCCTACTTGAGATGCTGCCAATGTACCAACTTCGGTTGATTACATTGGGAGTATATAGTTAGGTACAGGGTATGAACAGCAATACCCCCGCATTTTGCGGTAACCCCGTGAATACGTTGTTTTCACGACGTATGTTAACGTTGTCTGTACGGCGGTAATTGTACAGATGCTGTTTCTATAGTGAACAGTAATGTTTGGGGACGCTTTCATGACATGCTGGCATGAAAGGTTCAGTATATACATATTGTGTTTTCTGCAGGAATGCTAACCACGATTCGATAGGTTCTGAACGGTTAGGAATATCGACTAGATATTACAGGGAGAGACGTATTTATATGATGCCACCGTACTTAACCACGTAAGACCAAGATTACTTGGCAGTTATTTTTGTTTGTGAGGACGTGTAGTATGTGCATGCATTATGTTATCTTGGATTGATTTGATTGCCTTGCTTGTTATGTTGTGTACTAAAATATGTTTCTTGTATCTGAGTGTCTATCTAGACTTTGTGTTGTAGGAGCCAACGTAATCTGCTAGCTTGGACCTTATCGCTGATCTTAGCTTGGCAGCCAAATCAAACCCTTGATCTTGCTTTGAATCTGTTTCGACAGAAGCATTGAGCTTTTCCTTTGATGGTTAAACCTTGATAATTATCATCAAACTTTTCAATCCATCATTCAGTGATTCATCTGTCCTCTCTCGATGTTGTACCTTATGTTGTTGGCCATTCTGGTTACAACATCTGAAAGTTGCACCTTCAATTTCTGCTCAGATGATTTTGAATAAATTAAAAAGATTTATGACAATAACTGCTTTTGAATACAATTCTCCTAGCAAAAGTCATGCATCATAACACATACCATCTTTGTTCAGTGCATGGTGTTGCATCGTCATCGAAAATCCGTAGACTGACTAACGGGTATGCCTTCAGTACAACTTTAGGTTGTCTTGGGTTTCCTAAGATCTATCTTGTGGCTGCTGGCACTACAAGGTTGTTATCCTCTTTTGTGGTGGTGTTTAATCACATAACCATGATGCCGTGTCGGAACCTAAGGCCTCATGTGCGCTGCAGCCACATGATTGAGCCATTAGGAGCGCACTGGTGACTAGGTACATGTGACGTAACCCCACTACAATCTCTTCTTATGCAACCTTACTAGTGTCCTAACTTTTGATCCTCACCTAAGGATATAGAACTACCCAGGTGTTAGTTACGAGAGAACGGTTACAGGGTGCGAGTTATGCATTTCTTACGTGCATACATTGCAAGCATCGTCATCCTTGCATCATGGTGTATGCATCATTTGGTCAACATCATGGTAATTGCATTGTGTCATATGCACCATGTCGGTCATGCATAGAATCCTCCATCCTCATGTTGCACCATCATTGCAATCATACATCTCAACAGTGCATCACATTCATGGGTATATATATATCAAGCATTGCACTCTAAGTTGGAGCATTTTGTCTTTATTCCTTGATTGCATCGGTATAAATGGGCATGTTTTGCAATCAACATCATCCAAATTATTCAGATAATAAAATCTGAGCAGGAATGTCTCGCACATCACTTATCAATCTCTCATACTATTCTCGCTTGCTATCCATAAGTTTTGTGATGAATGTCGCCGACATTATCATCCTCATGATTGTGATCTCAGTTCTATGAGAACTTGATCGCCTTTCTCTCTCTTCTCTCGTCAAACCCATCCATATACAATCTATCCATGCTTTTGTTATACTCATCTCGTCATACTTCAACGGCTTTTATCATCAACATCAACCTTCTCTAGTGTGATTGCTTTTTGTCACTTTTGATGGGTGATTTACATCTCTTCCCTTCAGAGTCTTTCGTCCGAATCTCGGGACGAGATTCTTTTTAGGGGGGGAGGCTGTGACAGTTCGTGTATTTGTAATGCTAGACATATATATTGTTAGTGTGAAATATGTGTTTGTTAGTATAAAGCTCATGTGTGTTGGTGTGAAGCTTTTGAAAATTTAAAGTGCAAGTAAAAAGGGTATTTTTGTAATTACAGAAAAACCTAGGGTTGTTTTTTTAAAATGTATTTGGAGAAGGATAATTTCGAAATAAGTGAAAGGTGGTTTTGTAAACATGTTTTTCTTATGTTATCCCTTGTAAAAATATATGTTCATTTGAAAGTTGTATTTGAAATGTGTGTGTTGAAGTGTTTAAAAATTTTGGGTAAAATGCTAAAAATAAGGGTGTTTATGTAATTTTATAAAAGTATAAGTCCTTTTACGCAAGTATTTGATTTACAAAAGTAACTTTCAAAATTTACTTAGGGCTAAAGTGCAAAAAGTGCAAGTCATCATGACATATCTATCCAATCATTATGACGAGTCTATCCCGTCATCATGACGTGTCATAAACGCTTGCATTTAGGTCCTGAATTTTATAAAATTGCACTCTTTAGGACAAAAGCAATTCAAATCCAACCTTTGTTCAAAATTTCACGTGTAAAAATATAAGTTTTGAGTTTTTGAACTTGAGCCCTAAAGCAATGTTGTAGAGTTTGAAAAACTCTCCAACTTTCGTTTTGGGCATTTCTTCATTAGGGTTTTAGATTGATGGGAAATTTTGCTTTACAGAAAGGTCCCTGCAGTTTTCTAAATTACGCACAAGTCCTTGGGAAGTTCTAATTCTCCTTCTCCTCTGTTCTCTTCTCGCTGGCGCCTTTATCCTTTTCCCCACCGGCAGCACACCTTTTCCTGGCTCCATTCCTATCCCCACCTGGTTTTTCCCTCCCTCTCTCCTCCAGGCCGCTGCAGGCAGGGCGGCGTGGGGGCGCTGCTGCAGGCGAGCCGGCGCGGCAGCTCGGGCGGAGCTGAGCGGCACGCGCGGCGCAGGGCGATGGCTCGGGATCCAGGCGCGCGAGCGGCGGAGCGCTGGCGGGGCGCGCGGGGACTGGTGCGTGGCCGGCGAGCGGCTGGCGCAGGCGGCTGCGACGCGGGGCGCTGCGTAGGCCGGCGGTGCGGCTGCGGCTCCAAGCGACAGCGCGGATCCTGGCGTGCGTGCGGCTGCAGCTCGCGGCGGGTGGCTCAGGTGCGGCGTGGTGGTGCAGCGCAGGCAGGCCGCGGGAGCTGAGGCAGGGCGTGCAGATAGCGCGGGCGCGTGAGCGGAGTGGCGCCAGCGCGAAGCGGGAGCAGGCGATGCGGGCCGGGCGCGTGCGGCAGCGCGGCGCCTCAGGAGCGGCGTGGGCAGAAGTGGAGGCTAGTGATGTGGGCACGCAGATGTAGCAGCACGCGGCGAGCGGGCACTGGAGCGGTTCGCGAGCGGTGCAGGAGCGGAACGTGGGCGGCGCCGAGCAGGTGGCGCGAGCGTGCGCACGGTGGGAGCTGGCGGTGTGTGCAGGTGTTGGGCGGCCGGAGCAGAGCGGGCCCATGGGCACGAGCAGGCAGTGCTGGAGTGCGTCGTGCCGAGCGACGGCACGCGCTGGAGGAGTTGCGGTAGAAAGCTTTTGCGCAAGATGCGGGAACGCGATGGCCGTATCGAGGACGCAGCTAAGGTGTTCGACGAAATGCCGATGCGCGCGGTGCTGAGGAACGTGAGGGTCCTGCTGCTGGGCGAGGCGTCAAGGGTGCAGGACGCCGTCGGGCGGATGTTGCGACGGTGTGCACGGCAACGGTGCGCAGATGCAGCGCGAAAAGGCCGAGGCGGACGCGGGTCCAGCAGATGAGGAGGAAGAATAGTAGCGAGGAGTGGACATGCATGCAGCAGAGGCACGCGCAAGAGAACAGAGGAGCAGCAGCACGAGGAGGTCGAGGCGGAAACAGCGGCGCGAGTTCGACAGCAGCTGGTCTGCAAACAGCATGACGTCCAGGGCTTCTTTCCAGGGTTCGACCACGTCAAGTGCTCGGTGTGGGGCGGCTGAGGCCACGGATAGTGATGCGGCTACGCTTATGGCGAGGCGACCCGGAAGGAGAAGCAGCGAAGCGAAGGCGGTGAGTATAGCGCGGCGAACTCGGAAGGAGCAGCTGCGCAGCGGCAAGGCGGTCAGAGCAGAAGCAACACGGCGCGGACTCGATGCGCAGTGTAAGACCGGCGGCGGTGGTAGGTCAACCCTGATGGCGTCACAGCAGGTGAAAAGGGCGACGGAGTTACAGGACCCAGAGGTCCGAGCGGAATTGAACCGGCGCGTTCGCGAGTGCGAGCGGAAGTGTTTTACCAGTGGCCGGCTCGGTTCGTTTCCGCAGGCGCGTGCGTATGCAAGGCAACGGACCACGCGCGAGCAAGTTGAGGGCCAGTGGTGTGAGAGCAGAACAAAAACAGCGCAAGAGATGCGACCAGGCGTGGCGATGGTCCTGCCGGAGGCTACGCGGGTATGCCGACCGTGTTTCTGCAGCACACGCGCGTGAGCGGTGAAGGTTTAGTCCGTGAGCAAGAAAACCCTGAGGTTCGCGAAGGAGTCGGCATAGCGAACCAATTTTGCCCTATCGGTTTCTTCCATGAGTCCACGACATCCAGCAGCTCCTATTCCTCGCCGATCGTTCAAGTAAGACCAACACCTCACAAAAACCCCTGAACTCTCTTATCAAGCCTCTTCGGATTCCTTCGCCAGAACATCATCGCCGTGGCAAAGTCGACTACCGCCACCACAGGTTACCGTGAGGAATACCCCTCCGGTTATCTTCCACCTACTACAATCCCTGGCGAACTTCTTCGTCACCCACGGAATCTCGTCACCGTCGAGTACTTCCTATCACCAATCCTGTTCGCCACGGAAGTTCACTTTCCATCCGTTCTCCTCCATAACCAAGGCTACTCCAAGGTTTGCCCTGATCCACTGAATTTGTCCTAATACCAGTGACCCCTTTGCCGGAATATCATCGTTATCTTCCTGTTCTCTGTTTTCCCTGACTAGGGACTTAATTGCTTTGATTTAGGAAGTTCTAGGGTGTTTTCTGTAAAATTTCCAGAGCTTTCTTTATTTTCAAATCAATGAACTTCTACATTTCATAGAATTTCGTAAGAAGTTCATAAAAGTACAAAATTAGTTTTGTTTAAAACCCTAGGTCAAAATCTACAAGTTTTATGTTGTGATCTTGAGTTGAAAGTCCTTGATGTGTGGTCTAGGTTAAATATTAGGAAATGTGTGCTTTATTTGTACCATATGAGATATGCATGTGCTGTAGCTGAAAGGTAAATCATAGGATATATGTCTTAAGTAGAGATGTGTAATATCTAGTTAATCCTTCCATACGAGTGCTCATATCCCTGCCATCAAGACGTTATCCTTGTCTTGATTGCAGTCTCCTTAGGCCCTTTTCGTATAGGAATCCTTATTAGTTCATGTGCTTTTGCTGCTTAGCTAATACATCTCTACAGCTATGCTTTAGCATCGGCTATCAGCTCAACCGCTAAGCATCCGTTTCCTTTGAGTCTGTGATGTTTCAGTTTAACAACTGTCAGCCGATGCATATCTTTTGATATGCTTCTACCATCGGCTGATTAGCTGATCCGGTTGTTACCCTTCTAATATCGGCTACTGCCGATACAATTCTTTTGTTCTGTCCAACATCGGCTGCACATAGTCGATGCATCGGTGATGCACACACGATCTTAGAGTTCTTGCTATCGGCCGATTCAAGCCGATTCTAGTTGTTTTCCATATCGGTCAAATATGGCCGATCAATCCTTAGTTTTCTCATCCTTATCCACACACTTCTATCAGCCAATTTATCGGCTGAGAAATCGGCTATATATCTATCGGTCACATATCCTCAACCACACTCCAATCGACTGTACGTCACTCAATTATTGTGCTGACGTAATCAAGTCGATACAACCACACCTAGTTACCTAGAATAACACTTAAGCACATCTCAATTAAGACACAACTGCTTTAGGAATCACCCCTCTACTGAAGTAATCAATGCTTTCATCGATCATCTAGGAACCCGATGCACTCATCAATCGGCTAAACCCCTGTTGTTCCAATTGGCTCTGTTGTAATCTTCAACAAGTAGCCGATCCTAATTAGATGTCCTCTTAAAGCTCTATCTAAGTGTAGTTTCAGATCTTTTTGGTCGTTATGTAAGTAATATATTAAATGAGTGTTGAATTGCAACTTTGTTATGAAGTAAAATAGTTTTGTGTGCACACTTGAATGTAATGTTGCATTGCATGTAGATACGACTACTTCTGCAAACGGTACCTTCGAGATCTCCCAGAAGTCTGCAGAGGATGTTCCTGAAGACCAAGTGAACGTCACCAAGGGATTAACTGAAACCCCGAACCAAAGTTCGGAAGATATTGACATCTCTAACTTCAGCCCCACCAGTAAAGGCAAGCCCCGGACATATCCCACTACTTTATTTACACTGCAATCTATGTCTATTTATATTATATCTTGCATTAAGTCTAGGAGTTGTAATGAAACCCTAGATGCATGAATCTTAGGAACCAATGTATTGAACCTGAGTCCATATCGACTAGATGCTCTGCTAAATAGGACCGGTAAAAGTCGGGTGATTTCCTATCACTCGCGCGATATAGGAGTTGCTTGTTTACAATTCTGCAACCACTATAAGGATGATGGACAAGGTCGTGTGTTGTATCATGACCTGAAGGTTTACCCTATCTGTTTTGTTAAAAGTGGTTAAGGTCGAACCATGTGGTAGTGGTGGCTAAGCGTTTGAAAGTACTAGCCACATGCCGCGAAATATGGTAAGCGGTAAGCCTAGTAACCAATCGGCCCGGCAAGTGGGCATACCTCCCACCACTCAATTAATTTGGTTTTTCTCACGCACCGACCTGTGGGAGTACGTTCTACATGGCAGACAGGAATACGGGTTTTGTAGTCGCGCTACAGACGTATGTCCTGCACGAGTGATGTGCGTACGGTCCTGCAAGTGGATGATAATCTCTACCTTGCTTGCTTAGTGTAGGTGCTAACCTAGAATGGATAATCAACTAGAAGGTGAAAGCTAAAATTTGAAAGTAGTTCATACACTTTGTTGCTTTTCAGCTGAAAATAAACCCAGAACCCTTGAAATGCCTTCATGAGTCTAGTTACGGGCTAAAGTATACCCAAACCCGGGTAAGTCTTGCTGACTATTAGTATACTCAGCCTTGCTAGTTCTATATTTTTCAGGTAAAGCCTTTGAAGATCCTACTCTTCCCCTGTCTTGGCCCTGTGCTCTTCCTGATGGTTGGTCCGTGGAATGGGATCCGTCCCCGGCCAATGCTGATGATGCCGAGTGATGTCGTGCCCGGGCTTAGCATGACATCCGTCTTGACGACGTGTTGTAATCATCGCGTATGTTTTCCGCTGCCAAAAACTATAACCTTAACAGTTTTGTAATGTTTTCTCTAAATTTGAAACTTCATACTCCTTTTGGAAACTCTTATATTGTAATTTCCTGTGATGTAAATATGATGGTGACTGTATCTCTGGACTCACCTTCGTGTGAGGTAACCTTATTGATCTTGTATTCGGTGGTTTATCGGGACGTTACCCGACAGGCCAAGGGGTTATACCGTTTGAAGCACGTTGGAGCCCTCAGGAATGGACTCACGTACTTGAGCCGATATAATTCACTTTGGTTCTGCCACACATCGAGCATCCACCGGATAACTTGATGGCATCTCTTAGCTTCACCAGCACCGTGCTCGACGAGGGCACAACTTTTATCTTCGGCTCCTAGATCTACGTCGCCAATGGCTTGGGTGGCTTCAACAGCCACCTAGTCGACTCCAGGAAGCCGAAGGCCTCTACACCAACTAAACACAGCGACCACGACGAGTTCATCGATAACCTTGATGAGTTGCTGATCCCCGATCTAGTCCGACAGATTGAAAAGATGTCCGTTTCCAATACAACTTCCACTTATGCTGCATCAGAACTAGTTGGATCAAACATAAACCGATCTAAGGAGACCACACAATCCAAGTCCCTTTCCGACTTGGAGGAGGACTTAGATCTTTTGCTCAAGGCCAAGGACATGGGCGCCAGTCGGGGGGCCCTGTTTTTGACAACTACTTGGACTCCAATGAAGAGTACTCATCAATTAGTACTACACCTTCAAGCCAAAGCTGAGGAAGACTCAGAAACGAGGGAGCCACTGCTTGTCAGGGGGGCCCTGCTCCTAACGACCACTCGCAACCCGATGACTACCCCGAATCATTTTCGGGCAATCATCTGGGTTTAAACATAACATCTATGCCGCAAAGCCATTTCGTGTACTGGAAGGGCTTAGAGCCCTCCGATCTACTTGACTACGACTCCTATCTTGTGGCCTTCATGTAGGAACTGCCCTTCCAGGAGGGCAAACCTCTCTCCCATCTCGGAAGAGGGAGAGGGTAGCACAGAGCTACTCAAGTACAGCTATACGGCTGACAACTCTTCAGATCGTCAAGTCTACATGGCCTCCCTTCGCAATGCGGATGACGATGAGCCAAGTCCCAAGTACGATGATGAACTATTCACGAACGTGTCGGCTGACGAGTGCACGATGGATGCCCCCCCCCCAGGATGAGAAAGAGGAGCACAGAAGGATCCGGCAGCTGAAGAACGCCATGCACGCCCAGCGCAGGCGGGACGAGGAAAATCGTGCCCGCAACCCAATCTACTAAAGGAACATCAACAATGCTTTTGCAGCAGCAGCAGCAGATCTGGAGTATTGTACACCAATTAGCGCCATTGTAGAAGCAGCGCTCCTAGCTCAACAATTACCACCCAATCCCCAGATACAAAGGCTGTAGTATCTAACCCAATGCGCGTTTGTGTAACTCGATGGGCAACATCCAGTGTCTTCCACTTGGAACATACCCTCGAGGTCTGAGCGCCATGGTGACACTGCTCAGATCAGCCGCACCCCTGGAGGAGGCCCTAGGTACCGGAGGAATGACAATCACTAGCGCAACCAGGGCCAGCAGTCTATGCGTGTCAACATCGAGCAAGACGTACAACAATCCACTCGCCAACCTTGCAACCGGCGTGACACAAGGCCTCAAGGCGAAGCTCAACCCGAGGCCAGCCTTCAGGATGCTCCCACGATCAATCTTAGACAAAAGATCAATGATGGCCGCAATGTGCGGCGCATCATTGAGGCATGGAGAACGGAACATCCCGACAGGTACCATGATGATGACGATAACGGCCACTTCCCACCTTCACCTCCAATATTACTAAAAAATCCTATCCCAAGGATTTTAAACCAGTCGGGATCCCCAAGTATGACGGCAAGCAAGACCCACGCCAATTGATTCGATGCTACTCCGTTGCCATCGATGTCTCAGGGGGATCCAACTCCACCAAGGCACTCTACTTTCCGGTAGCCTTGGAATCCACACCCCTCACTTGGCTTGAAAGCCTCAAACCAAACTCCATCGACTCCTGGGAGAACCCCAAGCGGGCCTTCATCGACAACTTCCAGGGATCCATCATCAGAGTAGACACTCGCCACGATCTATCCTAGGTCAAGCAGGAGATGAACAAGACCCTAAGGTCCTACACTCGATGTTTCTTCGAGATGCGAGCCACCATCGCCAACATCACCGATGAGGATGTCATCCGCTGCTTCCAGACCGGACTCTTCTCGAAGCACACGTACCACGACTTCAGGCACAACCGCCCGCTACTGCTATGGAACTCCGTGACATGATGGCATGGTGGGCTGCTCAGAAGGATGAGGAGAACGATCGCTTCCCAAGCGCAACAGCAACAAGTAGGGCAATGTCAACAGCCACTTCGACAAGGGCCAGCAGAACCACTCGGGGAGCCCCCGAAAGTGCAAGCCAGACCAAAAAGTCACGGCTGTTAAGCGCAATCCGTGAGGAATGAAGCTGGGAAGAAATCAAGCTCAGTTTTAAAAAGTCCTGCACAAGCATTGCCCGATGCACCCGAAGGCCCAGCACACGCTCTTCAAGTGTGTCAGCCTCCGCAAGTCACTCAATGCTCCACTCCTCCCTCAAGATGGAAAGCAGAAGGATCAGGTGGACGATGACGAGGATGACAAGTCAGGGGGCTCAAGATTTCCAGGACCCGAAGAATGTCATCAACGTCATCTTTGGTGGAGACGGCGGCTTCCCCTCCAAGCGCACGCAGAAGTTGACCCTGTGTGAAATCCTCTCTGTAGAGCCTACCATGCAAAAGCCTCTAAGACACAGTGAGGTCCCGATCTCCTTCTCCAGGGATGATCAATAGACCAGCTTCTTCAAGCTGGGAAAATTCCAGCTCGACCTAGATCCTGTCAAGGCGGGCTCACAGCTGACCCAAGTTCTCATCGATCGCGGGAGTAGCCTCAACCTACTCTTCGCGAGTACTCTGAAGAAGATCGGGTTGGACATTTCCAACATGCTCACCCCTATCAGAGCTCCATTCTATGGCATTGTCCCGAGAAACGCGGCTACACCACTCGGTTCAGTGGTCCTGCCAGTTACCTTTGGGACGAAGGACAACTACTGTAGGAGTACATCAAGTTGGAGGTGGCTGACTTCAAGTCGTCATACCATGCCATTCTCGGCAGACCAGCTCTGGCCAAGTTCATGGCCGTGCCCCACTACATCTACCTGCTACTCAAGATGCCAGGCAAGATAGGCGTACTCACATTTCGCGGTGACTTGAAGAAGTCGTACGATTGCGACCAGGAGGAGATCGAGTACACCGTGACATCACGTGTGCCAGAACCCTCTGCAGAAGTACTCGCGGCCATGCAAAAGCTTACTGACTCAGAGACGGAGATCTCCAGCTAGAGGCCTAGCCAGTTGAGGGTTAAACCCAACCCTAGCAATGTCGGCATCAAGGCCATCCAGCTGCAAGAAGGCAACTCGTCCAAGACTGCTTTGATCGGAGGAGGCTTGAGCAACAAATAGGAAACCACGCTTGTCAACTTCCTTAGGGCTAACCAAGACATATTCGCTTGGAAGCCAGCGGACATGCTAGGGGTGCCAAAGGAGTTGATCGAGCATTGCCTGAAAGTCGACCCCAAAGCCACCCCAAAGAAGCAACGACTACGATGCTTCGCTCCTGACAAGAGGGAGGCCATCAAGAAGGAGCTAGCAAAACCACTCGAGACTGGTTTTATTGAAGAAGTATACCACCCCGAGTGGTTAGCCAACCCTGTACTAGTCTTGGAAAAGAATAATAATGAATGGAGGATGTGTGTGGATTACACTAATCTCAACAAATACTACCTGAAGAATCCCTTTACGCTCCCATGCATCGACCAAATCATCGACTCTATGGCTGGCTGCATCCTGCTCTCCTTCCTCAACTGCTACTCGGGTTATCACCAGATCGCTCTCAAGGAAGAAGATCAGATCAAGACAGCATTCATCACCCGCTTTGGAGCATATGCATACACAACCATGTCCTTCGGGTGGAAGAATGTAGGAGCCACCTATCAGCGGGCCATCCAACTGTGCCTTGCTGATCAGCTACATCGCAATGTTGAAGCCAACGTGGACAAAGTGGTCATTAAGACCAGATCCCACGATGAGTTCATCCCTGATCTCGAGGAAACCTTCAACAGCTTACTCAAGTTTTGATGGAAGCTTAACCCAACCAAGTGCGTCTTTAGCGTCCCACAAGGAAAACTACTTAGCTTCATCTTTACTCACCGAGGTATTGAAGCAAACCCAGAGAAGATTACTGTCATCACAGCCATAGACACTCCACGGACGATCAAGGATGTCCAGAAGCTCACAGGCTGTATGGCGGCCCTGAACAGATTTATCTCCTGACTTGGAGAATGGGGATTACACTTCTTCAAATTGCTCAAGCGCCACGACAAGTTCCAGTGGACCAAGAAGGTAAAATAGGTGCTGCAAGATCTCAAGCATCATTTACGGTCGCCCCCGTATCCTGATGGCTCCCCAGCCAGAAGAGAACCTGCTACTCTACATCTCCGCGTCTACACACGTCGTTAGCACGACAATTGTGGTGGAGCGCCAAGAGGAAGGCCATGCTTCCAGTGTGCAGTGGCCAGTCTACTTCATCAGCGAAGTCCTTTATGAATCCAAGGTTCGTTACCCATTAATTCAGAAGCTACTCTACGGTATACTCATCACTTCCAGGAAACTTCACCATTATTTTGACGCATACAACACCTCGGTGGTCACTTACTTCCCATTGGTTGATATCCTCCACAATCAGGACGCCACCGGGCGCATCTCCAAGTGGGCATTGGAACTGGGGGCTCTCACCCTCGACTTCAAGCCCCGGACGGCCATCAAGTCACAGGCATTAGTCGATTTCATGGCTGAGTGGCGAGAAAACCAAGTGGAAGCTCTGGCCAACCAGCCAGAGCATTGGGTCATGTACTTCGACGGCCCACTCAAGCCCAGAGGCGGTGGCTGTGGCAGAACCGCCTGAATTATTCCGGCTCAAGCGCGCTAGTCATCGCTGTTTAGCCGATACTAACTCAACGCACTTCAAACGGAACAACTCATTGGTTTGTCGGGTCTCCGCCCGATACAACCACAGTTCAACAAGATCGAAGCAGGATTACCTTGCACGAAGGCGAGTTTACAATCACAGTACAGTTCTTCAACTTTTAATTTACAAATATGCAAATATTATTACAAACCTTGTCAAACTTAAAGTAAACTTATACAAATAGTGTTTAAACCGATAAGCTAAACAGCTTGTCCATGCTCACAGCGGAAGGAAAATAAACACACGACTACACACGTCGCAAAGGTGGACACCATGCTCAGCCCAAGGCCTGGTGTCACTCAGGAGGGTCACTGCCAGCCGGGGATGGATCCCACTCCACGGACCAGCCATGTGGAACAGAAGTTGGCCATGTAGAACTATCCGTGGGGTTCTCGAAGGTTATACCTGAAAATGATACTAGTAAGGCTGAGTATTCTAATACTCAGCAAGACTTACCTGGGCTGGGGTATACTTAGCTCGTAAATAGACTCATGAAGGCTTGAAATGGTTCTGGGTTTTATTTCAGCTGAAAAGCAACAAAGAGTATGATCTATTTTCAAATTTTAGCTTTCAAATTCTAGTTGATTATCCATTCTAGGTAAGCACCTAACTAAACAAGCAAGGTAGAGATTACCATCCATCAAGATTATTCCATCAATAGTTACACTTCTTACTACAAGTGGCAGAAGGAATAAGCAGTCTCAATCTTCGTGAGAAACGGACGATTCTGAATCGAATTTCACCCTTGCAAGGTAAACCTAACTCACACACTTGGAACGTCCAAAGATCGTTCCGAAGCAACCATTTCCCTCATATTCCGGGTTATGGATCAGGGCCACCACAAGCGACTGTAGGACTGTACGCACACCACTTGTGCAGGACATACGTCTGTAGCGCGACTACATGATCGTACTCCCGTCTGCCATGCAGAATGTACTCCCACAAGTCGGTGCGTGTAAACATAAAATAAAGGTCGAGTGGTGGAGACATGTCCATTTGCCGGGCCATTCAGGTACTAGGCTTACCGCTTTACCATATTTCGCGGCATGTGGCTAGTACTTTCAAACGCTTAGCCACCACTACCACACACTGTGACCTTATCAACTTTTAACAAAACAGACAGGGTAAACCGCCAGGTCATGGTATAGCACATGACCCTATCCATTATCCTTATAGTGATTTCGGAAAAGTAAACATACGACTCCTATATCGCGCGAGTGATAGGAAATCACCCGACTTTTACCGGTCCTATTAAGCAGAGCATCTACGCGATAAGGACTCGGGTACAAACCATTGGATTCCTAAGATTTTATGCAACTAGGGTTTCATTTCAACTCCTAGATGTAATGCAAGATATATAATATAATAGTGAAATTGTAATAAATTGAAATACTGGGGTATGCATTGGGGCTTGCCTTCTTGAGTGGGGTAGTGGGCAGGAGTGTCAGAGACTTCCGAACTTTGGTTCGAGGCTTCAGTTAGTTCCTCAGCGGCATTTATCGGGTTTTCAGAAAACCCTTGGTCTTGACCCAAGACTAGCTCGTAGTCTCTGTCGTCGAGTGTCGTTGATTCTACATGACATGCGATAATTTAAAATGAGATGGTGCTTAAGTTTAAGAATTTTATTTCACAATAAAGTTACAATCCAATAGTTAACACACATGAACTCATGAAACAAGGGGGTTTAGTCTTAAATTACCATTTACATTTAAGTTATGATTATAGTACTGGATTTTCTGAAAACAGAAACTAAAATATTTGAATTTGAATTCAAATTTCAAGTTTAAATTCAAATCTTAGGTAAATACAATTATAAAGTCTTGAAAATTTTAATTATGAACTAAGTATTAATATAATAGACTATGGTAAAAAGATCTAAATAAGTAAGCTTTAGAAATATACTTAACTGAATTCAAATTATTTCAAATTGAATTACCCAAATTCAAAAGAACTTAAATTACAAAATAAAACTAAGCTTGAAACTTTTATACAAGCTTACACATGATCTAAATATGCTACTTACCAAAAATCTTAAGAGGTTAAGCTTGTATGTAAGAGTTACATATAAAATACCCCTTCTAATTAGATTTAAAATAGATTCAAAAGTATTTAGTTTCAAACCAAACTTCATTAATAAAAGTTGTAGGGTTTGAAATCTAGTTTCCAACAAAATTAGTTTGGCAATTATTGGATTTTTCTACAATTTTCTACGAATTTTACAAAGCAGCAGTCTCCTCACATAAAATAACAAAACCATTAGGGGGGGCCCTTAGTCTTTTTGCGTCTGGGTCCCTAGAACAAGAAATCTATTCACAGATATACCCCTGCTAGGCCCCGACGGCGGCCGGCCGATCGGCCCCGGCACGTTCCTACCGGCGGCGAGGTCGCCGGGGGGGAGGGGCGGGCTTGGCACGACCTACGGGATGTGGGGAGTCGGTTGGAGGGGGTGGTGCTCGATGGGCAGAGGCGGAGCACGGCCGGCGGCGAGGAGGGGCGGCGGCCGTGTCGGGGTACCGGCATTCCCGGCGAAGGATCGATGAACATGGGTAACCAAAGCGCGTAAGAGCACCAGGGGGAGATAAGGATATGATTCCCGTACTTAATTTGGCCGAGGAAGTGGTGGAAGTAGGTCGTCGACGGTGAGGTCATCCTCGGGCGGCTCCGGTGAGGGGCGGCACGGGGTTGGAGCGATTCCGGCGAAGGAGGGCCGGAAGCTGGACCGGATCAAGTCGGGGAGCTAGTGGAGGAGGTGAGGAAGCGGTGGGGAGCTGGGATTTGGGCAGGGTGGAGCGGTCGCGGCGAATTCTGACGAGGAGTGCGGCGGCGGGCTCGGTGTCGCGAGGAGGAAGAAGAGGAAACAGGCGAGTAAATTGGGTTTGGGTCGGGCTTTATAGGAGCGCATTGCCTCGTAGAAGAGAGGGAGAGGAAGAGTGGTCACGGGATCGGGCTCAGGACGGCGGGCGGCGCCAGCGTGCTCTTTGGGTGCGTGGCAGCCGCTCGGCATCGGCGGCCCGACGTGGCTGCGCGGGGGATGGCCAGCGGAGGGGGCAGCGCGGGCGTGGGAGGAGTGGTGGGGTGACGCATGGACGAGGGAAGGGCGGTGCAGACCTGCAACGGCTCGGGAAGCGGCCGGCAGCGGCGGGTCACGCGTGCGCGGCAGAGTCAGGGGAGATCGAGGACTCAAGGAAGACGATGGAGGACCTATGAAGCGTCCCCTCATCCGAGGTGACTTAAATGTGATATAAAAATCAGTCCCAGGAGGCTGATACACATTTATTACATCAGATGGTACATTACCGTACAAACCTCCGAGGAGGCGGGCACTCGATACAAACGATAACTAGTAATAGAACAGCTATGGTAATACACCAAAGCGTGACCCACATGGGATCCAGCTCGGGCTCAGAGTAACACGCTAGCAGAAGCATGTTGCGGAGAGCCAACACCACAGGCAAAGTTGGGCGCGGACACAACCTCTATTCGACGTCTTCGATCACGTAGTCCGGGTCTTCCTCTGAGAAAACCACAAATATATATAGGGTGAGTACAAAGGTACTCAACAAGTCCAACCACACCCGCGGAGGGGAGATAATAGAGATCATGCACGGTTATATCAAGGATGAGGTTAGGGTTTATTTGCGATAAAGCGAGGTTTTACACATGCAAGGGTTCATTTAACAAAAGCGTTTTCTCAATACATTTTTATAGTAATCGAATCATAAAGGGAGTTGATCCTACACAAAGGATCCAAGTTTTAGTGGCACCGGACTCCGCGTCCACAGTAGCTTACTGCACAACTGCCGAGTACTTTCAAAACAACTCACGCCACAAAACCAATCATCCCGAAACATCTATTGAAGTGACCATGCCTTAACGCGACCAATACCGTGGATACGGCTATTCGAATAGATTTTTCACTCTGCAGAGGGGGTACACTTTACCCACAAGTAGGGTACCGCACTACGAACACCTTAATGTCGCGGCGGATCCTAACAAAGCCATTACCCACCTTAGCTGAATCTAACTAGCCAACGCGGAAGCTACCATGGGGTTAATGACCTATCAACAAGGTCATAACCGGGACATAACTCACACAGATCGTATTCCTTCTCCATGGTCTCCCGTTGCTCACCCGCTCTCCTTTTGGCTAGTAGGACAACTAGTGGGGTTTATGCTAAGCCGTTGCCCACACAACGGTCGAGTGGTTGTACGATTAATGGGTTAGGCAAGATGACACCTCGGTTCATCCTTACATTGACCAGACGGACATCTCCCATCCATGCTCAACCACAAAGGTACAAGCACACTAGTGGCATTTCACACAGAAAACGCCGTCCATCTCGTCAGATTATGTCTTTCTTTCATTTTCTCAAAGTCCCATTTTATCTTTTTAAAACCCTCGTACCCTTATTTTTGGTAAAGCGCTTGTGGTCATGGTTTAAAATAAAATCAAGGGGATAACAGGTAATAAGCATCTCTAGTGGTAGGTAGCGTCTAACAGAGCAATTCCTAGGTCATCAAGGAATAGTCATAGCAATCAAGGGGTGGCTATCCAACCATGTCTTGCAATAAAACGATGCATTTTATAAACCAGGCCAATAGGTTGCATTTATAAAACTGGGATAAATATGCATCAAAGGATGGGATTGACTTGCCATTCACAAAGCCTTCCGGTAGGTCCTGATCGAGGTACTGTCCTTCAGGTTCGGCTCGCGGTACTGGTCCTCGGACTCTGCTCGCAGTACTGCTCGTCGACGGGTTCTCCACTGTCACTACGGCGCACACAAACAAACATTCCATAAAGAAAAAGAAATAAAGGTTTTATCTACAAGCCCGAATCAGGAATAACTTAAGAAACATGGTAGAAGAAAATTTTGGAGATTTCTTGATGGCATGGCCGGCATTATGCTAGAAATGGCGTGGTAAAGTTTCGGGGACAACGGAAGGTTTTTGGCGCATGAAATGATAGGCCGAACGGGGTTTTAGGGAAGGGATAAGGTCCAAGGACCTATTTGTAATTACTGTTGGGAGGGAGGGCTTGATTAGAATTTCTGGAAATACCTAGGGTACCCTGGAAAAGGTCGGGGGTTTATCCGTAATTATTTTGTATAGGAGGGGGTTCATTTCCTAAATAGAATGAGCAGGGGTTTATTTGGAAAAAGGGATTAAGGGGAGGTGGGGCTCTTAAGGGGATAGGCAGAAGGGCAGGGGGCTCAGGGCAAAATGTGCCCTTCTTCCTCCTCCGTTACCAGGAACAGAGGAGGGGGAGGAGCCGGCGGCGCCACTGATTCCGGCGGCTCGGGCACGGCGGCGGCCGGGGCAGGGGCAAAACGGAGAGGGGAGCAGGGGGACCCATTCCACCACTCACCACGAGCTGGGGCGGCGCGAGGGGCCTGCCCACGAGGGCCAGGGGCGGCGGGCGGAGGGCCTGGCGGCGGTGGCAATGTAGGGCCGGGGAGGGGGCTAGGGGCGCGGGGGAGGTGGGGTGGCGGGGCGCGTCGTGGGTATTTGTAGGCCGGCGAGGGCGGAAGGAGGGGGCGCGGTGGAGGCCGGTGGCGCCAGTAATGGCGGTGGGGGCGGTTGGCGGGCTGCTGCGCAGGGCGGCCGGTGGCGCTGGTCGTCGCTGCGCAGGGCGGTGGTGGCGCGTAGCGGGAGGGCGGCCTGGGGACGCGCTGCGCAGGGGAAAGCGGCCCGTGGCGAGGCGACGCGCGGCGGCGGTTCTGCTCTGCCGCGGCACGCCGGGGCAAGCGCGAGCGCCGAGGCGGCAAGAGGGTACAGCGCGCCAGAGGAGGCCAAGTTAGGCAGCTCCTGTGGAGTCGTCAATGGACGGGGTGGTGGTGCCGGGCGCCAGCGTCGAGCTCTGCTCGTGTCGTGCTGCGCGTGCAGGGGAACGAGGATGGAGCAGGAAAGGAGAAAAGAGAAAGGGGAAAAAGAGAAACAGGGGAGAAAGGAAGGAGAGGGGGGGCTACGTCGGCGGGATTCGCGGCGACGGTCGCAGAGAGTGCGGCGCGACGCGCGAGGTTGAGCACGCGGGGGAGATGCGTCGGCGGAATTCCGGCGACGGTCGCGAGCGTGCGGCGCGACGCACGAGGTTGAGCACGCGGCACGGCGCGGGGGTCGAGGAAAAGAAAGGATGGCGGTTAATTTTGGATGTCAGACGGCGAAAGGTCGGGAAATGTTTTGGGCAATTAGGAGTTCGGACGGTAAGGGTTTAGGAGCGATCTGAGCTTGACGAAAGAATTTTTTCTTGGGAGCGATTTGTGCTATAATTTAAATAGGGTAAAAACGCGGGTGTTACAAACCTACCCACTTAAAATGAATCTCGTCCTCGAGATTCGGCTAGTTCCTAATAGATGGGGAAACTCTTTCTTAAGGGCATCTTCGCGTTCCCATGTAGCTTCTTCCACTCCATGTCTGCTCCACTGAACTCTGCAAATCCGTACTTCAAGCTTCTTGTTCTTTTTATGACAGTGTCCAAAATCTTGACAGGTACTTCCTGGTACCGAAGATCTTTCTGTAAAGCTATTTCTTCTTCCGTCACCCGTTCTCTTTCGGGTACCCTCAGGCATCTTCTCAGTTGGGATACATGGAATACTGGGTGTATGTCAACATTCCTTCTGGTAGTTCTAGACGGTATGCTACAGCTCCAATACTCTTCAGTACTTGGTACGGTCCAATGTACCGAGGGGCTAGTTTCCCATGTACCTGAAATCTTCGAGTCCCTCGAATAGGTGAAACCTTGAGATAGACGAAGTCTCCTGGATTGAGGCTTACTTCTCGTCTCTTCTGTCTGAGTAACCTTTTGTCGGGATTGGGCGGCCGTCAGTTTCTCTCTAATTTCGGCCACTCTTTCTTCCGCTTCTTTTATGAGTGCGGGTCCAACCAGGGCACGCTCTCCAACTTCTGACCACATCAGGGGGGTCCTGCACTTTCTCCCATAGAGAGCTTCAAATGGTGACATGCCCAAGCTTGCTTGATAACCATTGTTGTACGAAAACTCAGCGTACGGTAAGCTTTGTTCCCAATCCTTGCCATAAGTAAGGACACATGCTCTTAGCATATCCTCCATAATCTGGTTCACCCTTTCTGTTTGACCGTCGGTCTGCGGGTGATAAGCCGAACTGAAGTCCAACTTAGTGCCCATGGCCTTATGCAAACTTTTCCAAAATCTAGAGGTGAATTGGGTTCCTCTATCAGAAACAATTCTGCTAGGCACGCCATGCAGCTTTACTATGTTATCCACATAGAGCCGTGCTAGTTTTTCTCCACCATAATTCGTCCGTACAGGTAGGAAGTGAGCGACTTTTGTGAGCCGGTCCACAATCACCCATATGGAGTCATGTCCTTTCTGTGTCTTGGGTAAACCTACTACAAAATCTATTCCTATCTCATCCCATTTCCAAACCGGGATGGGCAAGGGTTGCAGCAATCCTACCGGCCTTTGATGTTCAGTCTTGATCCTTTGACAAGTATCACAATGGGTGACGAATCTTGCAATGTCCGCCTTCATTCCACTCCACCAATACTTTTGCCTTATATCTACATACATCTTGGTGGATCCTGGGTGGATGGAATATGCTGAGTTGTGGGCCTCATCCATAATAGTTTGTCGGAACTCTCCTTCCTTAGGTACGCAAATTCTATCTTTGTACCATAAGGCCCCTTTGTCATCCACTCTAAAATCCGGTGCCTTGTTTCTCCCGTATGCATGCGGATCCTCATCAAGTCCTTATCTGAACCTTGGGCCTTTCTGATCTTGTCCTCCAAAGTAGGTTGAACACTCAACTTATGACTGGAACCCTGGGGGACGATGTGCACATTTAATTGTGCCATCTCTTCTCGAAGGTGGGCATCCTTAGGTCCATAAGATTTCCGGCTTAAGGCATCTGCTACCACATTTGCTTTGCCAGGATGGTAACGAATTACCACATTATAATCCTTAACTAGTTCTAACCACCTTCTTTGCCTTAAGTTCAATTCTGGCTGGGTGAAGATGTATTTTAAGCTCTTATGGTCTGTGTAGATTTCACACCTATTCCCAATCAGACAGTGTCTCCAAATCTTGAGGGCATGTACTACGGCTGCCAATTCCAAATCATGGGTCGGGTAATTCTGCTCGTGAGGCTTGAGTTGTCGGGAGGCATATGCCACTACTTTCCCACCTTGCATAAGGACACATCCTAATCCTTGACGGGATGCATCACAATAAATGACAAAGTCCCGTTGGATGTCTGGCAAGGTTAGTACCGGGGCGGTCGTCAGTCTTCTCTTTAACTCCTGGAAGCTTCTCTCACATGACTCGGTCCAGGTGAACTTCTTCTCTTTCTTGAGTAGCTCTGTCATGGGTCGGGCTATCTTGGAGAATCCTTCGATAAATCTCCGGTAATATCCGGCTAAACCGAGAAAACTCCTGATTTCACCAACATTGGTTGGCTGCTGCCAATTGGAGACCGCTTCGACTTTCTCGGGATCCACTGCTACTCCTTCTGCGGTCAAGATATGACCGAGAAATGCTACTTTCTCAAGCCAAAATTCACACTTGCTGAACTTGGCATAGAGCTTGTGCGCTCTCAACCTTTCTAGAACCACTCGTAGGTGCTGCTCATGTTCGTCGACACTCTTGGAGTAAATAAGTATGTCGTCAATGAAAACTACGACAAAATTATCTAACTCTTCCATAAACACCTTATTCATGAGGTTCATGAAGTAAGCAGGTGCATTGGTGAGTCCAAAGGACATCACGGTAAACTCATATTGCCCATAGCGGGTGACGAAGACCGTCTTCGGAATATCACTTTCCTTAATCTTGAGTTGGTGATATCCCGACCTTAGATCTATCTTGGAGAAATACTTGGCTCCCTTCAGCTGATCAAAGAGGTCATCAATTCTGGGAAGGGGGTATTTGTTCTTGATGGTAACTTCATTTAGTGCACGGTAATCCATGCACATCCTCATGCTTCCGTCCTTCTTCTTGACAAACAAGACCGGAGCTCCCCATGGTGATGAGCTTGGTCTAATGAAACCACTTTGTTGTAACTCTTCCAGCTGCCTTTTTAGTTCCGCCAATTCAGAGGCTGCCATTCTATAGGGTCTCTTAGCTATAGGAGAGGTTCCAGGGACAAGGTCAATGACAAACTCTATATCCCTATCTGGCAGCATCCCCGGGAGTTCTTCCGGAAAAACATCTAAGTATTCATTTACTACTGGAACTTCTTCCAAAAGTTTAGCTTCCATGCTAAAAACCATTGGGTCTGGTCCACTTCCCCGAGTGTGGCAGGTTACTTGTACTCCTTCTGGGTTGGTCAGGTGTACCACCTTGTCAGCACAGCTTATAAGGCCATTGTGCAGGCTTAGCCAATCCATTCCAAGGATCACATCTATACCTTTAGACTTAAGTACTACTAGGTCTGCTAGGAACTCTACCCCACTTAAGATGATCCTTACCCGAGAATAACCCAGTCGGCACTTAATGTCACCTCCGGGCGTTCGGGTTAATAGGGGTGTTTTAAGTAGCACTGTAGGTATATTGTGCTTTTCCACAAAACTTGAGGACACGAATGAATGTGATGCTCCGGAATCAAACAATATTGTTGCCAAAACTGAACTGACTAGAAACTCACCGAGCACAACGCCCTGAGCGTCCTGAGCCTCTTGCGCGTTGATGTGGTTGATGCGGGCTCGTCCGAAGGACTGTTGGGGCGGCTCCATCTGCTGGTTGTTGTTGCTGATATTGTTATTGCGGATGGGTACACGATTGGCTCCTGATAAAGCTGGCCTTGGTCCATTCACCGAGTTGGAGAGGGCTGATGCCGCCGGCCTGTTGTTGGCATATGGACAATTGGCAATGAAGTGTCCTGTCTCACGGCAGTTGAAGCATGCTCGGGTATTGCTGCTGGCAGTAACTTGGCTTGTATTACTCTGTGGGACCTTCATGGTGTTCTGGCTTTTGAACCGGGTGCTGGGGGCTTGAGAGCCGGTAGCTTGTGGCTGGGTCCTATACTGCATAGGGGCTTGGGACTTGGTCACTGAAGGGCCAAAGTGCCTTGGTTTCTGGAAACGGTCCTGCTGGCGAGCCTTGGCTTCTAGGAACTTACGCTTATTGTCCCTCTTTTCCTCTGCCATGGCTCTCTCGGTGATGATAGCCATGTTCATCAGTGTGTTGAAGTCTGGGTAGATGCATGGGGAAAGCAGCTTCTTGAGTTCTGTATTTAAACCCTTTCTGAACATATCCTGCTTCTTTTCATCCTTGTCTACTTCCTCCGGTGCATAGCGAGCTAGTTCTATGAACTGGTATGTGTACTCTTCAACTGACTTGTTGCCTTGCTGCAGCTCGCGGAACTCATCTGCCTTGCGCTTCATGGTGGCTGCTGGGATGTGGTAGCGACGGAATTCATCCACAAACTCCTTCCAAGTGATAGTGGAGGCATCCTGAGCAGCTGCACAGTAGTTCTCTCACCAAGCCAAAGCAGTTCCAGTGAGCTGGTGAGCAGCTAAACAGACCTTGTCACGGTCTCCATGCTCAAATGGTTCGAGTTTCCTCTTGATAACGCGCAGCCAGTCGTCTGCGTCCAAGGGGTTGTAGGAGCCTGCAAAGGTGAGTGGCTTGGTCCTCAGAAAGGCTGTCAGTTTGTCATTTGTATTCTGCTCACGGGGCCTTGGGTTGGTGACGACATTGGTCAAAGCTTCCAGTAAGAGGTTCTGGTTGTTCAATACTTGCACCAGGTCAATGGCCGGTGGGGGTGGGGCTTGTCGTGCTCCTACTTGGCTTTCTCCTCCCTGCTGGCTCACTTCCTGATCTTCCTGATCTTCCTGGTCGGGGGCTTGTCCTCGCATACCCTGTTGTCTCTCTGTACTTGGAGTGGCATGTGCCCGTCTTTGGAAGGCCCTGTTGTTACGCCTAGGGGCCGTCTGCGGATTGGGTAAAACCCTTATGAGACATAGATTTGAAATTAAGTGATATTTTATTTTTGAAAAGGCAGACTCCACCTACTGCCGGCAATCGCATAGACTAACAAGCATCAAGTGCAAATAGTTTTATTTATTACGCTGGGGTACAACACTTGGGGGAAGTACGGCTACACACTACACGGTCGGGTACAAAGGTCACACAGGTGGGTGGGCACAATTCTAGGCTCGGGGCCGAGACGGCTTCATCCCGGGGCACCTCTAAGGCATATTACTCACGGGGCGAGTCGTCTTCCGGGGCGGAGTGAACTTCCAGTGGAATGAGTAGCTCTTCCTCGTCATCCTCGAGGATCCCATTTTCTCGGGGCTGTTCGACAGCTCCTCCTTCTATGGCTGCAGCTGTCCTTTCGGTACCTTCGGGTGGAGCTTGCGGGGTCCTAAAAAGTCCTCCCCATCCTGTGATGGGTGTTCCGATTAGGACTTGGGTTTCCCCGATCGCCGGGACGGGCGTTCCACTGTTGGTCCATTCTTGCATGTGCCGATCCTGGATCTGCCTGAGGCTTTCATGAGCGACGGCTTCACTACTTATAGCGGCCGCGGTCCTTGCTTCGGCTTGAGCCACCCGGATTTGGTGCATCCTCACTGCAAGCTCAGCTTGCTCGGCTCGGTGGGTTTGCTCCCTTAAGATTTGGGCCTGCTCGTCGAAGAGCTTATCCAAGGAGACGAGGTAGGCGACCACATGGTACAAAAGGTCTTCTTGATGGCGGCGCCATTCCAAGTTCCTCACGCGGGCCTGCCAGACTTGCGTCCTGATGACCGGAGGAAAAAGCCTCATTGGTGTGGGAATGAGGTGTTCCTCGAAGATCCGGCACAGGTAACGGAGAGCCTTTCTGATGGCCAAGGGATAAGCATCCTGATGTTGAAATCCTGTGGCAGTCACTCGCCACGATTCGATGTCGGGGTGGCGGGTGCTTCTGGCGATGGAGAGAACCACCCTACAGCGACGAGTACCGAGGTGTTCGTACTCCCTGCTGTAGTACCTTGGGCGCTCGGTAATACCGAGGCGCTCCAGGGAGTTGATCAAAAGGCGGGGAAAACCAGGTTCCTCTTGGCAAACGCCCTGGGTCCACCCATTCTCGGCCATCTGAAAACAAAGGTAGGGTGAACAAGCCTTGCGCACAAGGTAGGGTACAAGAAGGATAGGTGTTCTTTATTAGGATCGGTTACATTTTCCAAGGATACATTATTACTGGGGTGATAGCTCTAGCTTAGGTACTCTACTCTCCCCAAGGGAATCCTTCCCCGATCCGGTTAGGTCGCTTCTTTGGCGGAAGGCACTGCTCTAATACCTCTCCTTCGGTCTGAGTGCTCTTATCCCAATGAGTTTCCTCGGGTTCCCCTTCCAGTAATCTAGCTTCTCTTCTCTGTGCCTCGATACGTTCCCTTTCTTGAGCGTTGCTTCACCATATGTCTCGGAGAGAGGCTAGGAAATTCTCAGCTTGAGCTTCAGCTTCTATTGCCCTCCGGCATTGAATTTCCAACTCTTGCTCTGCCTTTTCTGCCCTACGGATTTGGTGCTTCAGTTGTTGTGTCTGTTCGCTGTAAAGTCGGTCTAGGCCGGTGAGGTAAATGGATAGGTGGGAAACCGTATCTTCTAGTTCTTCTTCTTCCCTCCCTAATCCTCTCATCCGGGCAATCCACGAGCGTCCCCTTCCTCCGGTAGGTGGGAAAAATCCCATAGGAGTTCGCTGAAGATGATGCTTATAGACCACGCGTAAGCGTCGCAGGGCTTTTCGGGCAGCCTTTCGGAAGGTGTCAGGGAACCCAAAGCCAGTGGTGGAGATGAACCAGGGATCCATGTCGGGGTAAAGTGTGCTTTTTCCCACGAAGATCATCAGGTCACACCGAGGGGTCCCTCTGAAGCTGTGCTCTCGGTAGGTGTATTCTGGTGGGTCCACAACTCCGACGCGTCCCAGGCTGAGTAGCAATAACTTCAGAAGGCCAGGCTCTGCGGGGCAGATCCCGTCACTCCATCCATTGTCAGCCATCTGGAATCAGGCAAGGGCCAAAGGTAAGTGTCGTGTGGAAGGATAAGTTAACTGGGGAAAGTTTCAACGGAAAATGGCATAGAAAAATGTCCTTGGTCTTAAGGGTCGCGTCCTACGACCAACCTACGGCTCTGATACCACCTGAAGCGTATCCTCATCCGAGGTGACTTAAATGTGATATAAAAATCAGTCCCAGGAGGCTGATACACATTTATTACATCAGATGGTACATTACCGTACAAACCTCTGAGGAGGCGGGCACTCGATACAAACGATAACTAGTAATAGAACAGCTATGGTAATACACCAAAGCGTGACCCACATGGGATCCAGCTCGGGCTCAGAGTAACATGCAAAGTTGGGTGCGGACACAACCTCTATTCGACGTCTTCGATCACGTAGTCCGGGTCTTCCTCTGAGAAAACCACAAATATATATAGGGTGAGTACAAAGGTACTCAACAAGTCCAACCACACCCGCGGAGGGGAGATAACAGAGATCATGCACGGTTATATCAAGGGTGAGGTTAGGGTTTATTTGCGATAAAGCGAGGTTTTACACATGCAAGGGTTCATTTAACAAAAGCGTTTTCTCAAGACATTTTTATAGTAATCGAATCATAAATGGAGTTGATCCTACACAAAGGATCCAAGTTTTAGTGCCACCGGACTCCACGTCCACAGTAGCTTACTGCACAACTGCCGAGTACTTTCAAAACAACTCACGCCACAAAACCAATCATCCCGAAACATCTATTGAAGTGACCATGCCGTAACGCGTCCAATACCGTGGACACGGCTATTCGAATAGATTTTTCACCCTGCAGAGGGGGTACACTTTACCCACAAGTAGGGTACCGCACTACGAACACCTTAATGTCGCGGCGGATCCTAACAAAGCCATTACCCACCTTAGCTGAATCTAACTAGCCAACGCGGAAGCTACCATGGGGTTAATGACCTATCAACAAGGTCATAACCGGGACATAACTCACACAGATCGTATTCCTTCTCCATGGTCTCCCGTTGCTCACCCGCTCTCCTTTTGGCTAGTAGGACAACTAGTGGGGTTTATGCTAAGCCGTTGCCCACACAACGGTCGAGTGGTTGTACGATTAATGGGTTAGGCAAGATGACACCTCGGTTCATCCTTACATTGACCAGACGGACATCTCCCATCCATGCTCAACCACAAAGGTACAAGCACACTAGTGGCATTTCACACAGAAAACGCCGTCCATCTCGTCAGATTATGTCTTTCTTTCATTTTCTCAAAGTCCCATTTTATCTTTTTAAAACCCTCGTACCCTTATTTTTGGTAAAGCGCTTGTGGTCATGGTTTAAAATAAAATCAAGGGGATAACAGGTAATAAGCATCTCTAGTGGTAGGTAGCGTCTAACAGAGCAATTCCTAGGTCATCAAGGAATAGTCATAGCAATCAAGGGGTGGCTATCCAACCATGTCTTGCAATAAAACGATGCATTTTATAAACCAGGCCAATAGGTTGCATTTATAAAACTGGGGTAAATATGCATCAAAGGATGGGATTGGACTTGCCATTCACAAGGCCTTCCGGTAGGTCCTGATCGAGGTACTGTCCTTCAGGTTCAGGCTCGCGGTACTGGTCCTCGGACTCCTGCTCGCAGTACTGCTCGTCGACGGGTTCTCCCACTGTCACCTCGTGATCTACGGCGCACACAAACAAACATTCCATAAAGAAAAAGAAATAAGGGTTTTATCTACAAGCCCGAATCAGGAATAACTTATGAAACCATGGTAGAAGGAAAATTTTTAGGAGATTTCTTGATGGCATGGCCGACATTATGCTAGAAATGGCGTGGTAAAGTTTCGGGACAAGCGGAAGGTTTTTGGCGCATGAAATGATAGGCCGAACGGGGTTTTAGGAAAGGGATAAGGGTCCAAGGACCTATTTGTAATTACTGTTGGGAGGGGAGGGCTTGATTAGAATTTCTGGAAATACCTAGGGTACCCTGGAAAAGGTCGGGGGTTTATCCGTAATTATTTTGTATAGGAGGGGGGTTCATTTCCTAAATAGAATGAGCAGGGGGTTTATTTGGAAAAAGGGATTAAGGGGAGGTGGGCTCTTAAGGGGATAGGCAGAAGGGCAGGGGGCTCAGGGCAAATGTGCCCTTCTTCCTCCTCCCGTTACCAGGAACAGAGGAGGGGGGAGGAGCCGGCGGCGCCACTGATTCCGGCGGCTCTAGGCCACGGCGGCGGCCGGGGCAGGGGCAAAACGGAGAGGGGAGCAAGGGGGACCCATCCCACCACTCACCACGAGCTGGGGCGGCGCGAGGTGGCCTGCCCACGAGGGCCAGGGGCGGCGGGCGGAGGGCCTGGCGGCGGCGGCAATGTAGGGTCGGGGAGGGGCTAGGGGCTACGGGGGAGGTTGTGGTGGTGGCGGGGCGCGTCGTGGAGGTATTTGTAGGCCGGCGAGGGCGGAAAGGAGGGGGGCGTGGTGGAGGCCGGTGGCGGCCAGTAATGGCGGTGGGGGCGGCGGTGGTGTGGGGTCGCTGCTGCGCAGGGCGGCCGGTGGCGCTGGGTCGTCGCTGCGCAGGGCGGGTGGTGGCGCGTAGCGGGGAGGGGCGGCCTGGGGACGCGCTGCGCAGGGGAAAGCGGCCCGTGGCGAGGCGACGTGCGGCGGCCGGTTCTGCTCTGCCGCGGCACGCCGGGGCAAGCGCGAGCGCCGAGGCGGCAAGAGGGTACAGCGCGCGCAGAGGAGGGCCAAGTTAGGCAGCTCCTGTGGAGTCGTCAATGGGCGGGGGTGGTGGTGGCCGGGCGCCCGGCGTCGAGCTCTGCTCGGTGTCGTGCTGCGCGTGCAGGGGAAGGAGGGAAGGAGCAGGAAAGGAGAAAAGAGAAAGGGGAAAAAGAGAAACAGGGGAGAAAGGAAGGGAGAGGGGGGCTACGTCGGCGGGATTCGCGGCGACGGTCGCGAGAGTGCGGCGTGACGCGCGAGGTTGAGCACGCGGGGGAGATGCGTCGGCGGAATTCGCGGCGACGGTCGCGAGCGTGCAGCGCGACGCGCGAGGTTGAGCACGCGGCACGGCGCGGGGGCCGAGGAAAAGAAAGGATGGCGGTTAATTTCGGATGTCAGACGGCGAAAGGTCAGGAAATGTATTGGGCGATTAGGAGTTCGGACGGTAAGGGTTTAGGAGAGATCTGAGCTTGACGAAAGAATTTTTTCTAGCGAGCGATTTGTGCTGTAATTTAAATAGGGTAAAAATGCGGGCGTTACAACCTAGGTGCAATATCACAGAAAAGCAGGGACCCTACTGTAATGTATAAATAACTTTCAAACCAGTGCTCAAATGGAGATGGGCCCAAAAGCAAAAGTGTATGGTTTTTCAAAATGTACAACTTTGCTTTAAGGTACATCCACAGAAGAGCTAAGGAGTTAAAGTTAAAATAAAATTTAGCAATGATTCTAAACTTTATACAAACCCTATTTAAAAACTACACTACAAATATATCCTATGTGTAGTTTCATCTACATTTGCGATTTAAACACAAGTTTTTGACTTTTGCAAAACAACCCTCATACATTTGAATTCTACCCTCCATGTTTACCCATTTAGCACTAAAGGACCTTTATTAAAATATAATTATATAAATAACCCTTTTCCCTTAGTACTTAAATTTTTATACACACTTTTACCACATTTTGCACATAACATCACACTAAAATTTAGAGTGTGACAACACTTATTACCTGAGTGTCACAGTGGCACGGGAGTATTCTTCATCAGTCCAAAAGGAGAACAACTCAAGTATATGTTCCAAATACTATTTGAGGTCTCCAACAACGAAGCCGAGTACGAGGCACTGCTGCAGGGGATAAGCCTAGCAATCTCTCTAGGCATCAAGCGACTGCTTGTCTACAGCGACTCCTTGCTGGTGGTCCAACAAGTCAACAAAGAGTGGGACGTCAACAAGGACACCATGGACGCGTACGTCGAGTTTACTGCATGGGCCTTGCTCCCATACTTCCAGTACTACTCCGTCTACTGGTTCATGACTGGTACTACGTCAAGTTTACTGCATGGGCCTTGCTCCCATACTTTCTGTACTACTCCGTCTATTGGTTCACGACTGGTACTATGTCGAGTTTACTACGTAAGCCTTGCTCCCATACACCCACTACTACTTCGTCTACTAGTTCACGACTGGTACTACATCGAGTTTACTGCATGGGTCTTGCTCCCATACACCCAGTACTACTCCATCTACTGGTTCATGACTGGTACTACGTCGAGTTTACTGCATGGGCCTTGCTCCCATAGTTCCAGTGACACTCAGATTACTAGTTTCTGACTAGTATCCTATGTTACTGAAAGGGTCTCGCTCCCATACTTCCAATACAGCTAAAATTATTGGTTCACAACGGGTACTACGTCGAGTTTACTGCCTGGGCCTTGCTTCCATAGTTCCAGTAATGCTCAGATTGCTACTTTCCGACTAGTATTCTATGTTACTGAAGAGGTCTCGCTCCCATACTTCCAGTATAGCTCAATTTACTGCTTTATGACTGGTATTACGGGTAAGTTTGCTGAAGGGGCCTCGCTCCCATACTTCCAGTAATAGATTGCTAGTTTCCACTAGTATTCTATGTTACTGAAGGGGTCTCGCTCCCATGACAAGGTGTTTACTAGTTTCCAACTAGTTTTACGCGTGTTCAACTACTTCAACTACTCGTCTCGCCTGCAAATCTAGTCGGAATCGACTCCGACTAGTTCAAGATCCAAGGGCAATTTGGCCAATGCCTAAGTTCGGGGACTAACGCCGCCGACTACTAGGTGTCTCTTGTGTGACTCATCTAGCTCCCAGGCTCAGGGGCTGGATACGACACGGCTCTCAGAGATCCAGCTTTGATTTGAGCAGTAATTTAGGGCACTTTTTGGTGAAGTTATTTGTTCCACCTTTTTTCCAAGGGAATTCATCCAAAAAGAGCGGTTCTCAAATCACTAAACCAATTTGTCCATCTTAAATCATCAAATATTTACTGTCATATATTGCATGCCATGATTCTTTGGATCCTTTATTCCAAACCTTGGGAATTTGGATTCAAGGCTTGGGGACTGCGGGGCACGTGTCATCAGCAACTTATTTTTCAAATCTTTGAAAGATAAGGACAGAAGACTCAAGACTAAATTGACCCTCAGCCTGATTCTACGAGTCAATCTAAGGCTCGAGGGCTACTCCATATAGAGCGCGAGTTCAATCGCACCCCATATAAAAGAAGACATGACAACTACTCGAGGCATGAGCACCTCACAGCCTCGATGCAGCTAAAGAAGTACTCAGAAGACACCTTCAAGATGGAGTTCGGGAGAACTCAAAGACGCCTTCAGAAGTACTCGGATGCCTGCAGTACTCGACTACGAAGAGCTCGGGGGCTTGTCAGACCCGGACCCACAGGACTATGCACATAGCGTACGTATCCTAGGATAATTGATGGGATATGACCCACGCCCTACATCTGTTGTAACTACTTATAGCATAATAGAACTACTTATACAATAGTAAAACTAGATGGAGATGGTAGGAAACTACCCGAAAAGTACTTGGGTAGGACTCCTAGGCTCATATCCGACTAGAACTTCCATGTAACCTTGTCCCCCAGACTATATAAGGGCAGATAGGGACCCCCTCCAATTAACAGATCGCCCAATCACCACCTAAGGCAATACAAACCACACAGGACGTAGGGTATTACGCTCTCGGTGGCCCGAACCTGTCTAAACTTTATGTTCCTTGCACTTTCGAGTTCCTAATCTCAACGACACCCTACCTACAAACTCACCACCTCGAGAGTATCCCTCGGTGGGTGTGGCGACAAGTAGCAGCTGGTAATACCAGCTATTACCAGCTGGTACTAATGGACGCACATTCACCAACCAACGGGTACTAATTAGCGCACATTCACCAACTGGTACAAATAAGCTTCTTGGTCTCCCGAATGTTATAACCTATACTAAAATATGCACATTATTTATGACCGTACATTAGTACCGGCTCTAGATCTGGCCGGTACTAACGGTGTTTTGGGGGATTGGAACGACAATGAGTTCTCTAGCTAGTAGTGTCATTTTGAACGTGGATGAGCAATTTTGGTGATGCAGAATTACGGAACTTCAGCTATTGGTGGAGATACTTCCCTCTACTAGAAAAATAGTCTTCGATCTATCCCAAAAATACTGAATTGAATGGGTCTAACTCAATCTGGTATTTTGAGCATGTATGGAAGGCTACGGAGGCCTTTAATACCAGGTGGTAATACCAACCGGTACTAAAGGGTGCATATTAGTGCCGGATGATGTTACTAATTGGTACTAATACCTACACTCACATTAGTACTGGTTCGTACCCGGTACTAATGTATAGCCTTTAATATGGTTGGTGTTACCATCCGGTACTAAAAGATCATCCACGAGTTAGTTCGAAAGAAAAGCATCTCGCTCCTAATCACAATTATTGTGTATGTAAGATGGTAAGCCTAATACATGTGAGGTAAAAGTTCTCGAGTTTGATTCCTATGCATGTGCACGTGCTTTTTGGACATCTTATGCTTTGATGATACCGGTAGGTGTCCAACGAGTTTTAAGACCCGAAACTCTTGGCCCATTCTCTAGCACTGTCCAGAGAAATGAAAACATGGGTTATCATGGAATATTTTGGACAACAAAGCATAATGATTCAGGGGCCATATAATTTACGGGCGACCGTACTAGACGCTCCATACGGTCGATTTCCAACACCTGTATTATTTTTCGCATATCCCTTTTCCCTTTCTGTTCTGATAAGAAACTACATACACAAAAATTGTGACTAGGACAAAACCGAATGCATAACTATATGTATGCCAGGATCAAGTTTCATACATATAGTGACTTCATCAGTGAATACTTAGTAACAATATCACGAAAAAGATAAGTAAAGGACTATAAAGACTATCAGAGTTATACAACTTATCCTGAAAACGAAGCCTTCAAACTTCATAGGCAATCGACCGGGGGACTCGTAAGTCTGAAACTCAGCATCATCTTCAAAAGACTTCACATCAACATTCTCTTCTGAGCAGCAGATATAGCAAGTGTGAGTACACTTATGATTGGTACTCAGCAAGTTGGGAATTATATGACATGAAGGCTAAAATCAAGGAAATGCTGACTAACTTACTGCGATAAGCAATTTTAGTTGGTTAAATTTTATTAGCACCTGATTACTAAGGTATAAGTATATATCAAAACCCATATTAAAAGAAAGAGAACAGAACGGATATAACAGAAATATAATCTTCAAGTTTGTTAATCATGTGAGGGTCCAAGCTGCTTGTAACCATGAGCATGTCTGATATATCAGTTTTCACTCTGTAGAGGATGTACACTTTACCCACAATTCGTATCTCCCAATTTGCCCGAGGTAGCTAGCCTCTTAAACACTTCCGAGGTGAGTGGCAAGGGATTCACTACAAGACCTTTACAAAGATTTCCTAACTTGTGACAGTATGCTAAAATTTCAAGTCAAAGCGGTCATAACTCTCCCTAGTGAGGAAGTGCCTTAACCAGAACCACATATCAAAGCTTCAAGAGGACCGAGCTATACCCCAACGATGCAACCCCTCTTGCCCTTTTGGTAAGATCATCACAAGCAAGAGTTTCTAATTAATTAGCCAAGACCAAAGCCATATAGTATTGTGATTGCACTATTTTCCCGCATGGTTCTCTGTGTTCCAATTAAACATATGATCTTGAATTAACCAAACATAAGCATGATCATAAATAAAACAGTGTAGCATCATCATTGTTGTCATCATGATTATAAATTATTCCGAAACCGGAACCGGTTATAGCAACAAAGCAGTAGCTACGCAACAGAAAGGTAAAACCTATGTTTACAAGGAATGATCATAAAGATAAGGCATATCCTTAATTAGGATCCATCATATTAGGACACATGCATGCATAAAGAAAAGTTGTATTTATTGCGATTATTAGCATAAAAACATGATCAAAGAATACTTGCCTTTCTTCTAGAGAATAGCTGCTTAGAATCTTCAAATCTTCTTTTTGAAACACTTAATCTTCAAAGTTGTTGGACTGCGCTCCTTCTAACATCACACAAGCATCGGGCCCAAGCAC
Source organism: Panicum hallii (assembly GCF_002211085.1). Classification (NCBI taxonomy): domain Eukaryota; kingdom Viridiplantae; phylum Streptophyta; class Magnoliopsida; order Poales; family Poaceae; genus Panicum; species Panicum hallii. Next base: position 8,499,511 of record NC_038049.1, read on the forward strand.
AACAAAAAAACAAGCAGATAAGAACAAACTAAGAACAGATACACCAAACAAAAATAAAGACTAAAAGAACGTACTAAATGATAGGGCTCGCTGCTACGGTCACGAGAGCGCAAGAAACACGAAAAACGGAGCTAGGGTTGAAAAGAAAATAACTATGGAAGATTTGTATTATAAAAGAAAATAAGGCAACTATAAGCTTCATTATTTCAATTACAAAAACAAAGGTGAAGGATATTTCAAAGAAGTATCCTAGATTACAATTAACTCATATTATATTTGTATTTATAAAAATGAAATAGAACTTAATTAAATTTTATTTATAATTGTCTATGTATAAATTATCCTAATTAAACAATTAGTTAGAAATAAAACTTGTGAGAGCATCTAAACGTATAACTTTATCATTCGTGTTGAACTAACAAATTATAATTGAAAATATATTTAAATTGGTATTAATCAAGTTAACAATAATTATAAAAAACCGGAGTATAGATCTAATTGAACTTTAATTGGAAAAACTAGATGAGAGAATATTACTCAAATTAAATGTATATTTAATTTCAAAACAGGGACTATGGTACGAGTCTATGAGATAAATGGTGATTCAGGATAGTCGCAATTAACTATAGACTTTAGGGGCTACCTGCTGATTCTCGCAAGGCACAGCAAAAAGTACTCGCGAAACAGCCAAATGCTAGGATTAGATCTGAAAAAGAGCGGGACTAGGGCTCGTTTGAAAAGATCTAATCCACCAAGGGGCTTTCTGCGGTATTTCCAAAGACATAAGAAAATCTGCATGAATTACAAGATTTGTTGGGGGCTAATCTGCAAAAATCTTGGAATAGCACCTAAGGCCACCAGCGGGTAATGTGGCACGAAATCCCGGTGTTCTAGGGCATGGGAGAGCACGGGAAGATGGGAAATAGAAAAAGGTGTTCCATTTTACCTCTTAACGGCAGCGGCGACACAGCGTGGCGACCGGAATCGATGCCGGAAGGTGGTGACGGCGAGTTGTTCCATGGCGGCAGCGCTCTGCTGCGCGACGCGAGGCGAAGGGGCGGCTGCAGGGGCTCGGGCGTGGGTGGAGGCGCATAGGGGGGAGGCGCGGCAGCAGGGCAGAGCACGCAGAGGGCGAGGGGGAGGCGGCACTCGTCATGCTTCGCGAGCAGGAGGGGGGCACGATCAGAAGGAGGCGCGGGTCGAGACGGGTAGAGCCGGCGGCGTCGCTGGGTTTGGCGCATGGTGGGGGAGCGCGAGCAGCAAGGGGGCGTGCGGCCGAGGGGTTCACGAAGGGGCTTTGGATGGGTTTTATAGGGACGCGAGGCCTGGCCATGCATGCGTTGCACGCAGGTCAAGGAGGAGGCAGCGCCGTGCAGCACCCGAACTTGGTTGAGGCCGGCTGCTGCTGGACTGAGCAGCTCGCAGGTGGAACTAGGTTGGGCCGAAGGGGTTCGGTGTGGGCTGAAAAGAAAACTTGCTGGCCATAAACGAATAGTCTATTTGAGAGCACGAACTAAACACAAGGAGAACAAGAGACGGATCAGATAGACACAATCTTTTCATAGGGTGTGAACATAAAGCTTGCATGATCCACACGTAGAAGATAGCAACGTGAGCCACCTGATCTCGGATGAAGTCCAAAACGTGGGCACGGGGAACAGGTAGCTCGACCCGCAGATGGGGTACGGTGATGTCGATCATGTGTGGTCGAACCGGATTCGGTCAACAAGTCCTAGCACGCACATGCACAAAGAAAACCGAGCGTAGCACGGTAGGGCTGTTGCGGGGAAGGAAGGGAGAGGAGGTGGATGACAGGTGGGACCACGATGTCATAGAGAGAAACAACATTGGAGCGAAGAGATAGGCTGGCCACTGTGCCGAGGAAGAGAGGGGAACAAGGGACGCCCGGCTAGGCTGGGATCGATTTATGCTGATGGACAGAAAACGGGTTGTGGAGAAAAGGGTAAAGAGAGAGTGAAAAGGGCTGGTCTGCTGAGGGAGATTGAGTTGACTCTAAGGTTTTAGAACGACTGTGCTAGTTTCCAGAGCTAACGGTGATGGAACATCGTCGAAAAACACTGAAAACGAGCAACAAGGCACCGTTCGAGCATGGAGAAAGATTAGAGAATGGGGAGCTCGATGGGGCATCTTATGGTCTCGGATAAGACAGAGGAAAAGGAGCGATGAAATGGTCCGATCCGACTACAACGAGAAATAGAAAACTATGGAGAGAATGAAAGAAATAAAGGGGAAACGGGAAAGCTTCTAGTCTATTTTGTTGATGGAAAAATAGCAGACAATGAGATAGTGGCAGTGGATGAACTCAAGCTTGCGCGCAGCACAATTCCAAGGTTTAGGATGAATTGGGCTGAAAACGAGTTGAATCTAGTCCAAAAAGAAAAAGGATTCATTTTTTCAGAATATATTTTTAGTCTTCAAATAAATCTAGAAAAATCTAGATAAATATTTTAAACTAAAAAAATATATCATGAGGATCCCAAAATTCAGGGAAAAAGATAGTTTGGGGGCACGATGGGTCAAAATAAAATACTTGGAGCTCATGATAAAGATTTTAGAGCCTTCCAGTAAATGGATTTAGCTCTAGAGAAATGAGAATAATTGCCAGAATAATTTAGCTCCCTAACGATAGATGAGCAGATATAAAAAAACGATGGATAAGCACATTCTAAAAGATACTCACATCCTAAAATTAAATATTTTAAGGTGTGACAGATAAAGATTTTAAAAATAAATTTTGGAGAACAGAAAATTAGAAGCAAAAATTTTGGTAGCAAAACTTAGTAACTATGTAGTTTGGAAGAAAATTTTTGGGAGCAAACTTAGTCACCGGCTGGAACTAGGTAAGGAAAAGAAAATGAAAAAGGGAAGGGGAAAGGAAAAGGAGAAAATGTAGTCAGATTATAGGGTGAAGCGGACAGCTGTTGTAGGTCCTGCCATGTGGTCCACGCAGCACGTCGACCACGCGGAGCGCTCGCAGCGGTCGACCGCAAAACCAATTTCTCGAATGATGCATCGTCTCGGTACCAATCTATCTGATGTCAAAATCAACCGCAGCTCTGCTAGATTTCGGCCGCCTACTCACGATAGATCAATTTAGTCCACGCGAAGCTTATCAACAATGAATGACCCACAGTTGCCTTATGTCTCAGTCCCGTAGCTCACTCTTCCACGCCAAACACGAGGGTATGAGTATGACTTATGTTTCATGAGGGTGGTCGTCCAATTATTTCGCCTGTCTTCAGGTTTTAGCCGCCCATACACGGCCCTGTTAGCATATATAATCAGCAACAAACTATGAGGCTAGCTGTCTGTTATGCCATCTATATGGACTAGATTCCGTTCATTTTTCAGAGATCAACAATCTTTCCCCCTAGCCATCACTAGTGCTTACAGCAGCACAGACAGTACACCATGGCTCGCACCTTTTCGGCACTTCTTGTCTCCGCCGTCCTCCTCGCTGCATCCAGCATCTACTTCGGCCGTCGCGCTGGCAGCACAAACGGCAGCGCCACCGCCAGAACGCACCTACATTTCTACATGCACGATGAGTACACCGGCCCAAACCCAACAGCCGCGCTCATTGTGCCCGGCAGGGCGCCGCTTCCCGACACCGTGGGCACCTCGCGCCGGTTTGGGGACATCGCGGTGATGAACAACGCGCTCACGGAGGGGCCCCAGCGCGGCAGCCCACGCGTGGGCACAGCGCAGGGGTTCACCGTGCGCGTCTCGGAGCGCGGCTCCGTGAACGCCCTGAGCATGCACTTGGTGATGGAGGATGGCGAGTTCGTCGGAAGCTCGCTGGTGGTGAACAGCAGGGTCGACACCGACTTGGCCATGCGCGAGTCCGTGATCGTCGGCGGCACCGGCCGGTTCCGGTTCGCGCGGGGCTACGCGCTCAGCCGAAGCTATGATTATGACTTGGCCAAGGGCGGCATCGTGGAGATCGACGTGTACCTGTACTAGGTTTGCATGGCCTCGTGCATTCTTTCTTCCTTGTGAGTTTCGATAGAAAACAAATAAAGTCATTCCTGTTGTCTGACAGTTCCCAAACTAGCTTTGAATGGATATACGTGACAGTTCGCTTACTAAGAAATTTTTATGTTCGCTTGCAGCTGATTGGTTCGCTCCAATTCAGTGTTGCACAATTTATATCCACCTTCACTCTACAAGAAATGCAAAGTTTTAATTTGTGGACTACCGTTTATGTTGACGCTGTGGTTGTGACAGTTCAAAATGATGATGGATGAGCTCAAAACTTGTGTACTTGTGTTAGCTAATTCAGTTCATCCAAACAAAGTTTTGTATTTCTTTGTTTCAATTTCTACTATAATTTTTATGTCATATCCTTTTACAGTTAGGTTCCATTTTTTTTACTAGAACATACGCTAAGATCAGAATGGATTTCCCTTCGTAATGACTGAAGACAATAGTTAAACTGTTCATGCCCTAAGTGAAGTTTAACTCTTATGTTGCACTATATAATTACCTTAGTCAATAACAAATTTAAATCTGTGAAAACTGCTGTGGCTGTCCAGACCTATGTTCCGAAAGGTGTAGAGGCGTAGATCATTCTTTTCCGAAAGGTGTAGAGGCGTAGATCATTCTTAGATTCAAGCTATCTTGGATAAGTGTTGAGTGCAATGTGTTATCCATTTGTGTCCATCCTTTTATCTAGAACATGCAAAATTGCATGTAATGGGCAGTAAGCAGTAAAAAGAGGAGCAACTACTGGTGGTTCGTCCAAGAGCGCCTACAGTTTTAGACCGTCCACGTTGATGCCTCCGTTGATGACCATTATTTCAGAACTTCGTCCGCTAATTTCTCGGGAAATAAATGGGATATAAATATAGTTCTATGCATTATTGGCTTTCATCTAAGAATTCCTGTTGGTTTAAGTTGAAGTACTTTGTAAGAATATGCTAGAATGACATTAAGTGGAGCATAAACAATCACGGTGCAAATGGACATGAGATGGAACCCAAACATATCATCATCACAAACAATCTTAAAATACCAAATTCGAGTATACCATTGTGATGAAATCCTCGAGATGATTGAAATGGACTTTCGGTTAACTCAATTCAAAGTCTGGACCCAAAAATTATGTCTCTCGGAAGATTGCAAACGCGGGGTAATGAGTGGGATGTGTTCAGCTGAACCTGAGGAGTTCGGCCGAACCTGAGGAGTTCGGCCGAACCCAAACAAGGCCAAATGACCATGGACTTTTGCATAAAGCCTCTTTGGACATCCTAGAGCCTAAGGGAAGGAATTCGACCGGTCCACTTTGGTTCGACCGAATAGGCTGACGGCGTTTCCTGGCCCCCTTTCGCCATATGTAAGAAGGCATTGGGAGGATGCCTTGGCGTGGGAGTTTGGCGCCAACCGATGTCCCCCATGTGCTAGATAGCAAGAGGAGAGATCGTGGAGGGAGAATAATCATCCCTAGCATCAAGGAGATCATCTCCAGTCTCTCAAGGCAACTCCACACTATAAATAGGGTCCCTCTCTCTTACTACTAACACACAAGTGAAGAGAAGCTCCAAGGAGAAGCCCCGCAACACTAATAGAAAATAGAGAGAGATGCAAGGCAAGAGTGCCGGAGGGGGGGGGGAAGGGAGCAGGAGTGTTGGTCTTCCTTCTTGTACCTCGGCGGATGCAGCTCAGCTTCGAGTAACATCCTTGTCTAGCTTGTCTAGTAACTCTAGTTTTTCTAATTAATTGAGCATTAGTAATTACTTTCATTCATCTATGAGTTCCATGTTTGTTGGTTAGTAGGCTTGTCTTACTAGCTTTGGGTGCTTTGCACTAACATGGAGTGAAGTAGTGATCAACTAGTGTAGACGTGGTGTCTAGACTTGAGATTGTCTTGGTTTGCACCCAACCCCACGGATATTAGGGGTAGCCAGCAAGTGATAATAGCATTTTTAGCCTACATATTCTACCATGTTAGAGCGGTTGGTACTGTAGGATTTAGGAGAGGTGGGGCATCTCCCCTTCTCATCACTGTTTAGAGTTCATTCAGTCAAGGTGCCCGAAGTAGACAGCAAAAGTGAATTCTGATTCACTCAATCACATGGGAAGATATTATCACTTTGCGTTTCCTATAGAAAATCGATTATTTTTTAAATACTCCCGGATGAAAGCTACATCGGTATTGATGGTACACTTAAGAATTTATGTGCTAGGCTTAATAAGTGCTAACAGCATCTTGCCACTGCATAGGCAGAGTGGTAGGGGTCGTAAGCAATGACTTCTGGATCCATGCTTATGATCGGATCCTCTCTGCCAATTATATGAACCGAAGGAGATGAATGAATCTAGCCGATACTGTACCGTAGGATCCCACAAGTGACACCTCTTCAATCCTAATGGCACCGCATCCTTGCATCCTGCTAGCGCCCACCGCGTCACAGGCATTCGTGATTGCTCTTGCAGCCACAACATGGATGGCGTCACATTGGTTTGAAGGGTGAAGGCGAGAAATGAGATGGAGAGAGAGGGATATAGATGGGTGGTCCATGCATGACTCTGAATACCAGAGACCTGATCAGTTCAAGGTTCATTATTAGAATCTGTTTGGATCAACTAGCTAATTGCTAGCTAGCTAATTTTAGCTGGGATGGTTCAAAATAGGGTAACTAATGGATGAGTTCATTCCCTTCTAGCTAAATGGAAAGAGCCTATATATCAAGCTAGCTGGTTCAACTTAGCTAATCCCAACTAATACAGTCCAAAGACCCAAATGCCCCTGATATTAAATCAAATTATCAACTATCACCCTACCAAAAAAGTTGTGCAATTAAGTGAGGGTAGGATAGTCAACCTCAAACCAACTAGCAATTAGCTGAAGAATCCAAGCAACCTCTGCTAATGGTTAGGTTGCGACTGTTAGCCGGATAAAGAAAACTAAAGCTATTAACTAGCTAACGGATTAGTTGGGTGGATCCAAACAGACCCCTAGTCATGTATGAAGGAAAGGTAATAGTACCATTATAATGTTCTTTAGAATTTTGTGATAAGTTCTTATCAATACCAATTTTTCTCCATTTCAACTTTATCCCCTTATTTTTATCAAATAGCAAATATAATAGTGTGTTGCTACAGGTGATACGATAAAGCACACCTCATCTACCTAAATATCATCAGGGTATCATTGAATTCCACATGATAATATCTCGTTCAAAATCCTTTAAAATAAAGTTTTGGCCTCTAGCACTTCTTGACACTTTCCATACTTGTCCCTCTCCCCCCAAAAAAATCTTCCCACCATCCTTCACGGTGCTGGCCACCGTGACCTTTAACCTGAACAACGATGACAACACTCACCTTGTTAGTGTGTGCGCCCGTCCCAATGTTGTGGCCTAACTAGCGAGCCAAGCCCTTCTCTTGCTGCTCATAGTGGTGGACCGTTCGCTCACTGATGTTGTCACCAGCTTTCTCATGTGCTTACCTTGCGAACGCCGCCTTCATGATGGTGGTGCATTCTACTTACTCCTCAATGTAATCTATGCCTACCCACGCCCTTTCCGTTCCCCACATGCTGAGCCTCCCTTTAGCTCGCCTGCTATTTACATGAAAGTAAGGCGACCTTTATTCCAAGTCGGAGGAGACTTCAATCCTGTGAGCTTCATCCACTTAAACTCCACATTCGATGAGAAGTTTAATGGATAAAAGTCAATGACTCACTAAGGAAACGGTCTGTCCCTTCAGAAATTGGTAGAGATAGAGATAACCACCTGTTATGGACCGTAGTAAATCTCATTCAGTTGTGGTGAAATATTGTATACTGAATGCACGGTGGTAGATGCTGTGGAAGCTCCAATCGCATCCCAATATGGGACATTAATAAGGTGAAAGTATAACAACCGTTAGCAAGATTTACCAGCTATTACATTCAACATTCTATTCAAATAATTTGGTATGAATTCTTCTGGACAGTACCGCACTTGTGGATTTTTAGTACAGTGGATTTAATCTCTTAATTGTGCTTCATGGTTTCTTATGAAAATTGCACCCACCATAGAACAACTCATATAGTACCAGTGCATGCAACCGGTACTGTAAACAAACAAGCTGTGCAAACTCCATATATATGCGCGCGCACGTGTGTGTGTGTGTATGTGTGTGTGTGTTAATCCAAACATCAAGTAATGCACTGAATTCACCGCGGATATTTTGACGAAATTGTGATAGGTGTTTAGTACATGGAATGACTAATCATGTTAATCGTGTCTAGGATGTGCTGGATATCATTATTTGGCTCCCTCAATGAGTTGAAGACATAAATTCTACTTTCTTCAATAATGATTATAAATAGTATCCAGTGGAAGTTCTACATATATATACGAGCATAGCTAATTAAACTTAACATTTTGTTTGGAAGAGGAAATGGGTACAAGGCAGCAAACACTTACTCAAAGTTGTAAAACAAAAGTATGAATGTTTTGTAATGTTGTTTCTCCAAAAACTAGCATATGTTTCGTAATGTAAAAAAAAGGTTGGGCATTTTCTTTTGTCATTTTTTTCTTATCTAGATGATCTCTTAGAATCTTTTGGTTTATGACAGTGGGGTCGATGAAGCCCACATTATAGTACCCTCTCTTCAGCATCTTTGAATCTCCATTCCACATGATACAAAAGAAATGAAACAGCACAATGAATAGAGCAATGATAAATATAATACGTCTACTATGGAGATAAAACACTTACAAAACACAGGACCTGAGCAGAGAGACATCTAGGGAGCCTTGAAGGTATATCTCATACACATGTCTGAATTCCAACCACAACAGGTCTTCCCAACGGAAGTAATGAGGATCTTCAAACTTAAGAATGAACATTGTCCGACCCTCTTTCGCCACTTTCATATACCATTGATAGAACCGCTACATTTGAGTACCTAAATCCTTCAATGACTCAGGACTTACAATAGGTTTCCCAGCTCATATTCCCATGTACTAGTGGTGGTCTCTTTTGGGTGCTCGGTCTATATTTGAGCCCCATCCAACATGAAAGTCTAATTTTGAGCATCATCTGTACCATTAAAACTAAGAAATATCTAGACATGCAAACTAGCAAAAACAATTAGGAACCAAATGGATGTATAAATAAAAAAAAATCCCTCCAATCTCTCCATTTCAGAAAAACCCCAATTTCTCAATATCAAAAGCAAAAAAGTAAACCATCCTAATCATAAAAAGTGTGAGGATGAATTTGCTAACCTTTTAAACCCCTTGGATGAGTGAAAACTCCAAAAACTTTGAAAAAAATTGGTCAGCAGCTCATGCTGAAGTTCTAGTAAAACTACTGACAAATTAAAATTTAAATTGTTTCCTCTGAGTCAAAATCACCTGTTTTTCACATGTCCTAGTTAGACAGAGTTGAAGAGAGCTGCATCCTACATGTCGAGTGTATGTCAATAATACACGTTTCGCTGCGGTGCTTGATCTAGCTTATGTTTTGTGTAAAATAGTGAAAATTATAAGCTAAGAATTCTAAGATCGCCTAATTCACCGCTCCCACTCTTAGATTGTACGAGCACCGGTTCCATTCCATGGTCGGTGGTGTACATGTGACCCTATATGCGGACATTTGACAAAGTCTGCGCATCCGTGTATACGACGTACAGATCAAAGTGATACAGCCACACAAGTTGCCGTATCTTCCGTGCAATTTACTCTTTTTCTTCTTGAATGTAAATTCTGTTGTTGAAAGCCTGATCTTGAGTTAATTTGTGGCACTCCCAACGCTTCCACATAGATCCTATTTAATTAGCGCCTAATTCTTAAATGCTACCGGTCCTTTTATTCCAGTTATATATTTCGTGGATGAGAATCCATTCTACTCTATGGACAAGCTCTTTTCAACGAACAAGGAACGTATTGTACACACAAGAAAAACATGAAGAGCAACACATGCATACCGGGAAGATGATCTTCACAAATCTCTATACCCTTCTGTGTGATAATGCTATGTGATACCTCCTCGTCAACTATTTTCTATGGACACAAGTTAATGGCACGTCTTTACCTGCTTTTTAAGACGGTGACGGCACTCCGGAATCCGGCTGTTGCTTGTATGCTGCCTGACACAGATTCTTGTGCGGTCCCAATTGTGACTGCAACTATTGGATCAATGAGAATTACAGTCTCCGCCGAGTCAAAATCACACTTTTTTCACGTGTTCGAGTTAAACAGTGGTTCAATAATGCAAAGAAACGCGGTACATGAGGAGAAACAATGAACAATGGGTTTTGTCACCAGTTCCCCCCCACCCCCCCGCCGGGGACCACCACCCACCACCCAACCCACCCCCACGCACACGCACAATTCACGATACTATATATATACTAGCTTAGCTTGCACCCTTCAACCGTAACGTATCACTTTAAACCCACATTCATATCCATAATGGCTTTCCTCATGCTCGTTGCTGCACTACTGGCCTTCTTGTTCCTTCACCTGCTCACCAAAAAACACAGGTCTTACTCAAGCTACAACCTCCCTCCCGGTGACTTTGGCATCCCGGTCGTTGGCCAAACCTTCTCCCTCCTCCGCTCTCTACGCAGCAACACTGATGACCAATGGTTCAGAGCTAGAGTAAAGAAATATGGTCCAGTGTCCAAGATGTCAGTGCTGGGCTCACCGACGGTGTTGCTTGCTGGTCCGGCGGCCAACCATTTCATCTTCACTAACGAGAGCCTCGCCCTAACGCAAACGCGTGCCCTGCGCGCTCTCCTCGGGCGATCCATACTTACGCTCAGCGGCGATGAGCTGAAGCAAGTGCGCAGCGCAGTGCAGGGATACCTGAGGCCCGAGATGGTAAGAAGGTACGTGGGGAAGATGGACCACGAGGTCAGGAGGCAAATCAAGCTCCACTGGGTTTGTCACGACACTGTCACCGTAAGGACAGATCGACGCTTACTTGTTTCTCTTACTTATGAATTCTATGTATCAATTCTTGATATCAATATGTTTAATACTTGACAATGCACGGCAACTAAATTCAACACTTAAAAGGTGCATGTAAGCTACTAAGGTTGGCTGTGTGTGGTTGCAGAGACCAAAGACAATTTCTTTTTCTAAAAAAATATAAGCAACTAAGGTTAATGTGTGTTTTTTTACTGACCCTGTAGATCCTTCCGCTGGCAAGACGTCTTACACTTGGTGTCATCTGTTCGATTGTCTTCAGCCATGAAGCAGCCGCCATAGTAGAAGCCCTTGCTGCTGACTTCCAGTTTCTAGGTGACGCAATCCTTTCATTTCCAGTAAACATTCCCTTCACCAGGTTTGGCAAGGGCATGGAGTCCAGTGCCAAGATCCGGAAAGCCATCACCAGGATTGCCCAGAAGAAGGAAGACTCACTGTTGCAGGAAGGACATGCTGTTTCAAGTACTGACTTTATCACCCACATGCTCATTCTACGCAACCAGGGTGCACATTCCCTCACACTGGAGGACATTGTTGACAACGTGATGGGCATTATCATCGGTGCACATGGTACCACATCTGCTCTTATCACTTTCATGATCCGCTACCTCGCAAATGAGCAAGATGTCCTAGCCCAAATCACTGAAGGTGAGTGTTAGTGTTGTGCTGCTCAGTGCCTCCAGTTTTTAATCTACTCTGTCTAGCACTTTCAATGACAACAGAACATAACATCCATACCAACATAATATATGTGGTGCAGAGCAAGATGAGATAGCAGATAATAAAGGAACAGAGGATGCTCTAACATGGGAACATGTTTCGAGGATGAAATACACGTGGAAGGCAGCAATGGAGACCCTCCGAATAGTTCCTCCAGTCTTCGGGAGTTTCCGGACAGCTACCAAGGATATCAAATATCAGCGATATGACATCCCTAGAGGCTGGAAAGTATGTTTTTTTAAGTGCACATGTTTCATCAACTCAATATTTCTTTAGTCAAAATCCATTAACATGTTTTTGTCTCATAACCTGATAGGTCTTAGCAGCACAAAGCATTACACATTTGGATTCCAGGTTCTTCAATGAGCCCACCAAGTTTGATCCATCTCGGTTTGAGAAGCAATCATCGATCCCACCCTATAGCTTCTTACCATTCGGTGGAGGTCCAAGAATGTGCCCGGGAACTGAGTTTTCAAGAGTAGAAATAATGGTGGTCATGCACTATCTTGTGACACAGTTCAGGTGGAAGTTGTGCTACAAAGATGAAACTTACATAAAGGATCCAAAGCCAACGCCTGTTTTTGGACTTCCAGTGGAATTGGAGTTGAGAAGACCCCCTTCAACTGCTGATGCTTCGAATGCTATGTCCATTCAGTTTAATATATAACAGCTTGTTCGGCTGCGGCCAAACCTGGTCAATCAGAGTGCCTTATACCGACTGACCATCCATCGATATTACGGGGTTGTGGTGTAGTGGATAGGTATTGCGTGCTGTGTACCTGAAACACATCCTTCAGATGGAAGTCCGATGGAATCAAGCCCTAAGGAGGAGTTATGCCAAGAGAAGAGGTTGTGTCGAATCCTAACAATCACTTCAATTCCTGAACTTGCTTGCTAACTATGTTGTGATTGTATTGTACGTAATAAGTCCGTAAGTAGCACAGCTTTAAAATGATCTGAACCTATTCCCAGTTTTGTTGCATTAAACAAACTTCTTTCCCATTAAGTATTGCATATACCTTTATATTCTTATCTATTTTTGTAGCAATCTGAATGATTGTCTTTTAAGGTTTATAGATGGTTTTGATCCTCAACATTCCAGGAACTCGGTATATACTACTCGTCAATTTGTGGATTCACTATAATAGCACGGCCCATTAGCATTGTGGTTTCATCCTATATGTCCAAGTTGTCCGGTGTAATAGAATCGTCTTACCTTGTATTGACGCGGGAACGCGCTGCGCCAAAATACTGAGCCCTACATGCAACACGCAGCAGTGCACCTCACGCACTACTAGAAAAAGGTCGATCAGTAACAGTTGGAAATGGGCTTTAGTCCTGGTTTTCCAACCGGTACTGCGAAGCCGAGACTAAAAGTCTCCATCTTCATCACCACCCGGTACCGAAGTCCCTCCCTAGTACCGGGTGGAACCTTCATCCGGTACTAAAGAATTTTTGGTCAAAAAATATATTAAACCCGGTACCAAGTCACAAGTCTCGCGATTTTGTCACACAAAATGCGCGCATGTGCAGCGGATGGGATTCAAACTCGAGACCTCTTGCCTCGTATGTACCTCCCTTACCATCTCACCTACACAGCATTTATGATTAGGAGGAAGATACTTTCCTTTTGAAGTAACTCGTTAAGGACCCTTTAGTACCAGGACCGGGTGGTGTTACCACCCGGAACCAAAGGTCATTGTAGGCTTCCATCCACCCCAAAAAATACGCTGGCATTAGTACCGGATCTTCTTGCTACGGGTATTTTTAAGGTGGGCCCATAAGGTGTTTTCTAGTAGTGACGCCGCCTCTGCGCGAACGGACCAGGTTGGTATGGTGGACCGATCAGACCGGTCTCATTGGGACGGCCCAACGAGGATCCAACGAACGCCCGTCCGGGGAGCATCCCATCAAGGCAGGCGTGCCTTGGGTTGCTCTAGGGTTGGCAGGCCACCAAGAACGTCCTCAAATGCCGTAGAGATACAGGAAGAACAGCAGACCGGGGTTGGAAAAGCTAGGGTTTGGATAAGGTAAAAGGTAAAAAGTAGTAGATTGATTTGTTTTTTATCAATAGGATACCCTCAATCGGCTGTGGCTTTTTATATTTATAAGGAAGCCACATCTTACCCCATTAGGAGTCGAAACTTATACAAATTCCGTGTCAAAATACAACTCCTAACTTGGACTGTACAGGTAGGACCAGTCTGACCGGTCTACCGGACCAGCCTGATCGGTTCGACCTAGTCAAATCTTACCGAAGTCATAACTCTGTCATTCAAACTCTAAATCGGACATTCTATATATGCATTTTGATCGTCTCGAAGAGAGCTACACAATGGTAAAGTCAAATTTGCATTTTAACAAATTCACCTAGACCGGTCTGACCGTTTTGTTCACATGGGGCAGACCGTTACGGCCAGCCGTATCAATTTTTATCGCTAACATATGCCCCCTTATTTTTGCAACGCTTGCATACAAAAAAATAAGCCTATGGACCAAAATTTCTTGAGGACGATGTTTGAACAATACATCGGCTGCATGTTGCTTCTTAGGGTGATAGATGTTATCGGCCATGACTTGATGATGAAACAACTCGCTTCGGCTTCCATACCTGCTTGGTAAATGCTAACCTTGCTGGTATTACCTCCATCTCTTGCTCCATTAATTCTTGTAGCCTCCTCTTTTGAGTAGCCTTCTTTTTAAGTGTGAGAAAAGCTTGAGAGACACCACCTTGGCTGCAAACACTTGTTGTCTTGCTTCTTGTTTTTCTCCCCTCCTTTATCATTAACAAGATCTCAGACTTTCTATGACAAATCCGGAATTCCAAGACAAGCTCGACTCGACTCTAACTCAGATGATACTGCAACAATGGGAAATGTGCATTAGAATATGCATGCTACCACATTATTAAAAAAACAATGCAATATAATTAATATGAAAATAGTATTGCAACATTCTAAATTACATGCTGCACCGAGCTTGAAATGAATGTGCAACATTAGCAACTCCTTTACTTGTTATAAACGTCGTCTACTCTATTCCGGTGGTGCAACCAATCATCCAAGAAGACAGCTTACAACAGAAACTTCCTCGTTGGTAACGAGCTTTATGCTTCCTGAAGGATGGCTGGCTGAAAGTCATACCAATTTCAGAGATTAAATCCTACGTATATATGAGGAGGCCAAGATGTTTCAAAAAGCATGTGGATCTACAATTGCAATTGTTTGAACAGGATGCACATGAAAACTGTACAAAAACACAACCATTGCAACAAGGAATTAATCCATGGGAAATTTTGAAAGGTGGAGGCTACTGCACAGTTATCCCACTACTACATATTTTTCCCTAAATTGAAACAAAAATGCCAGTGATAATCCATAATCCCGCACATATAAACGAAATGTAGCAATTCATAAGATCGCATGATTAATGGGGAGAACTAGGATCACAATCCAAAACTTAGCAAGAATCATACATACAGTGACATGGAGGATCAATAGTTTCATGGGTAATCCTAGCAAAAACTATCAAAATACATGTGCAACATTTCACACAACTTGCAACATTTCTAGTAAGAATGTGTGCGGGATGAAACCCCCAATCAAATAAAACCCTAACAAAAGAAGTGCATCAAGGTGAAACATAGGAATAGAGATGCAGGGACATGATGAACTCACCTGAGGCCCTCAGCACCTTCTTCAGCTTCACCTGAATCGCATCCGCCGTTTGATTTGGCCTGGTAAAGGCACCGCCATCCGCCAGATCCATCATGGCGAACTCTGAGTGCCACGCACGGCGACCGCGGGTACTCGAGGCTATTCCTAGCTTCTCCGCCTCGCTCGATGCGTCACTGCCACTGGCCTCCACCACTGCCCTTCTCGCCGGTCTAGGCAGTCACATCGCCGGGATTAGATGCGTGCGGTGGCGGGGTGGAAGACGAGCGACAATGAGCGAAATGGGAATGGAAGATGCTGGAAGGGAAATGGATGGATCTGTTGTTCCTATGGACCTTAAGCCCGACAATATACTGTTGGACGGACCCCATGGTCCTAAAAATTGGGATTTCGATCTTTGGACATTCTTTGGTCAAAACCAAATCCGGATAAACACTCAAAATATCGTGGGAACATTGTAAGTCAAAATTGTGAATGTAACAATTATCTAGTATTACAAAAAATATTTTTTTCTTCTTCCTAAGAGTGGTGAAACCTGACCACCCGTAACCACCCGGGTTAAGTGCTCGACTCAGCATGGG
Source organism: Panicum hallii (assembly GCF_002211085.1). Taxonomy (NCBI): domain Eukaryota; kingdom Viridiplantae; phylum Streptophyta; class Magnoliopsida; order Poales; family Poaceae; genus Panicum; species Panicum hallii. The sequence continues at coordinate 8,515,435 of NC_038049.1, forward strand.
TACTGGTATTTTTCTGAATGTATTTTAGGATTTAACCGGCGCTATTTTTTAAGTGATAGGTGATGTGCCAGTCGACAGCGAGGTATTTGTGGCGACTTCATCAATCTTAAAGATTTGCTGGCTCGGTCTCTCAGCGGTACTCATAGGGTAGGGTTAAGTGCATGTATTCATTGGAGTAAGTATGAATGTATGTATACAAGTTTTTGTGTCTACACTGTGTTTAGCAAAAAAAAATTGTATATGAGAACCCATGAGGCTAAGTAGTAAATTTGTCATATATTTAGTAGATAAATTTCAGGTTGTTGGATTTTATAGATTATTAGCTTATTTCTATCTCTATCTCTATCTTTACTCCTAAAAGCCTTGTAAGGACAAGTTGTCTGAATCATCCGTCACCCCATTAGGCTATGAATACAGATACAAACTCTCACGTACACGCACACACATTTACACCTATGAATACATGCATGCATGCAACCCTACTCTTATGACCCTATGAGTATATTCGAGAAACTGAGCTGGTAGATCCTCGATATTGATGAAGTCACTGCTAGCGTCTCACTGTCGATGGGCATGTCGTCTACCGCTGAAAGGATTTTACCGGTTAAATTCTGAAATAAATTTAGGAAAATATGAGCACTCGTGTCAAGTCGAGGACTCAAACTCAGATGAGCAGATTCTACCATAAGAAATCTAACCAGCTGAGTTACGCTCAGTTCGCATCATCAAATTTTAATCTCAACCCATCTGGTCAATACGAAACAAAGTATATAGAGACTTCTAAAATCTTAAATATTTTAGGAAGATGCTATAATCAATAACGGAAAATTTTATATGGATCTAATTTCATAGCTATTGTAGATTTGAAATAAAATTCTTCCTAAAAACTTTATTAGAGTTGTCAAGTGTGAGCTTAGTAGCAATCCATTTTTATTGGACCTGGCATCATAGCTGTTGCAGAATTTAAATAAAAATCTTTCTAGAAAGCTAAATTTGGACCCATAAGATGGTTTTCAAAAATCATGAAACTTTTTTGAGTAGATGCTATAAAACAATAGGAACCCATTTTCCTTGGATCTGGCATCATTGATATTATTTGGAATAAAAAGTTTTTCTAGAAAGCTATATTCAGGTGGAGCTTACTCCCAAAGGAAATTCAAGTAGTCTGTCAATAATAAAGCACGCATTTTATTCATCCCGTGCACGTCGATCTGCCCTTACGAGGTCAAGTTATTTGAAGCTCGCTGGAAATGGGAGACCTGAATTTTCAAATGGTAAACCATATGATTTTCTTTTCACATGATTAATCATATGATTTTGCAGATGTTGGGTTTTTCTAGAGTAACAAACATATATATTAAAATTGCAAAATTCAAAGGCAATAAAAATAAAGATATGGAGATGCAAATATCTTTTTTTTACTTTGCATGCTACAGTGAGAGGAAAATTCCCATCCTTAGCAAAAATGTTATGCAACTTATACAATATAAAATAAATAATTCTTTGGATGTCTCTGGAGTTCCTGTGTTTTGTTGGTGCAACAATTAGAATACCATTGAGTCACAACATCCTTAAAAAATAATAATCACTATCTTTTATTTGTTTCATTACTAGAAAACACGCGGTCCACCACAAAAGCACCACGAAAGTACCCTAAACCCTAAAGTACCAGTACGAAGATGATTCGGTACTAATTCTAGCATTAGTACCGCATCATCTTCATGCCGGTACTTTTGAGCTGGGTCAAAAGGTTTCAGGGACCTAGTACCGGGTGGTATGGCTAGAAAAAGGTACCGGATGGTGTTACCACCCGGTACTAGAGTGGGACTATATTAGTACCGGGTGGTAACACCACGCGGTATCTTTGTCTAGTCTTAGGTATCGGGTGGTGTCTTAAGAGTCCTCCATGGGTTATTTCAAAAGGAAAGCATCTCCCTCCCAATCACAATTGTTGTGTAGGTGAGATGGTAAGTGAGGTACGGGCGAGGCAAGAGGTCGCGGGTTCAAATCCCGGCCACCGCACGTGCACGTATTTCGCGTGAAAAAATCGCACGAGTTGGGACTTGCGACGTGCACAGGTGCAGGCCTCTTCTCAGGTTTAATATAAAATTTTTAACAAAAATGCTTTGTACCGGATGGTACCTTCACCCGGTACTTAAAGGAAACCTTCAGCACCGGTTTCTTTATCTGGTAATAAAGGTTGAGACTTTTAGTCACGGTGCCTAAGGCGGTTTCTATCTTATATTAAAGGTCTAGTAGTGTTTAGACCGCAAGCCCGAAATCATCCCTAGAATATGGGTCTAGGACTCTAGGTGCAGTCAAATCCAAATTTATGTTTCGATCCACCCAACTAGAGCTATCTAAGAGCACGTTCGGCAAATCCCTATTCTCCAATACAACTACTATATTAAAGGATTTTGTGCAATCTCTTTTACGTTTCCCTTTTCTCAATACAAACCAATAATCACTTCAACCCTCCCTAAATAAAGAGGGTTGAAACTCTCTCTCAATACAATAGTCGGATTGTTAAAAAATTATTGAAGAATTGCAAAGACAACCTCTGAATAACCATGAAAGAAATATTAGAACATCCCATTAGGTGGTTATAAAGAGCCTCTTTTACGGCGTATAATACTACCATTTAGTAGTATGTAGTATAGAAAAGATCCAACCGTACATTAGAAGGGATAAGATTGTCATCAGTAACTTAATATAAATTAATAATAATTTTTATAATTTTTTGTATTTTGTCTATTGCAACCATTTTTGATACATTGCAACACTTTTAGAGGGGTGAAACCTTGTAATCAGGGGTGGAATCTTACAGTGAAATGATTTTTCCTATATTACCCTTATACTACCTATACTACCTAGATATACTATCTCATACTACTAATCAATATTATTTTAATAGTATAAAAAAATCTCGACCGTCCGATGTTTACATACGAGTCCTCCGATATTTACATACGAGTCCTTTTCAGACAGTAGTATACGGTCGTGGTCATACTGTACATTGTACCTGTAAAAGTTCTCTATAAAGAAATATTTATTAGGGAACCGTTAGAGAAAGGCGGAACTAATAACTCCAAGCAAAGCAAATGCGACCAAACCAAACGATACATGAAAATGAGATTTATGTCAGCCCATTGGGCCAAGTAGGCTGAATCTGATTTGCTGTATTCACCAAAAGCTTCCGCAAATTGGTGTGTGCTCATTCGTTGGGCCCCGCAGAATCTACTACTAGTGGTCAGCCTTGTTTGTTTCAATGGGGCTAATGGTCATTAACGTGAGCTTGAGCTGATGGTCATTAAAATGAGCTTAAGCAAGTCAAATGCGACAATGAGTCAACAACCTCCAAGTTGTTGTGACGGGAAGCCATCAAATTCTGATATTCCCGATCGGCTTCTTCCTCATTTGTCATCAATGCAAAGTCGTGCTTCATCCGCTTGGCAAAACGCAAAATGGCAAGTCGCCAAGAATTGTCCGAGGATTGTAACAGAGCTTCGAGTCAAAATGGTTCCTTTTTGCTGACAAATTTTGGTTCTGGTAGTCTCGATTGAAACCGTTCAATTCCTCTCTTTTTTTAAGCCCCCGCCACCTTTTGCATTGCACCAGGACCGAAAGATTGTTCAGCTTACAAGAAAGTTCAGACTACCACATAAATTCAGCTGCCCAGGCCTCTTTGAGCAGACATAATTGAAGACAGAACTTGTTTAAATAAATAGAGCTTCGACAATCCATTCCGAAGAGCTAGGGAGATTAGTCCAAACGGTTCGCAAGAGAGGTCTTAAGAGAACTCCGTTTTACCACAGGTGCTCAGTTCATGCTATCAAAATAAGCACACTTGCACATGATGGGCAACCTGTCTAGATTGTTCAGTCTCACTGCGTCACAACCTGGACAGAACCGCTCAAAACATGGAAAACATACCGAGCCTAGACCGTAGGATATTTCAATAAGCGCTCATGTGCAGCGACATCCCAGCAACATAACAGGCATAGGTTCATCAGTTTAGACAGTAGCAGGGCAGCCCTACCAAATATTCACAGAAAGGTAGATATTCACACAAAAGGCCTGGGAGTTCTCCACTTGCTAGTACTTAAGTATTTGCATCATACATGTGATGGTTCGTTGGAGCCTGGGAGGAGGATATACCATGGCGCTGCGGCGGCACTGCTGAACCGCTGCTCTGCAGACAGATATGACTGCTCAAGCATGCCGGCTTCTGTTTTGAGCCTTACGGCCTCTGAAGCATTGTTCATCTTCTGTGAAATAGCAGACTGTGTTATGCAGCGGAAGAGATAAGCCTGCAGTTCAAGATGACGGACAGTCATATTTAGCAAACCAATCTGTGCACTCAGGTGTCTATCATCAGTTTCTTTGTGAGAACTCTTATTCTTCAATTCTTTAATAGCGGCCTGCAGTTCGGAACAGCCACTCCTTATGTGCAGCAGTGTTTCCAACCGTGACCGCAGGTGCCTGACGTCGAAACCATCTGCCTCCAACAAAGAAAGGCCCTTCATCTTCTCTTCGAAAAGCGCAACCTCATCATGAATACTCAGCCTCCTTATGCTTTCTGCCAAATTGGCAAAAGAGAGCATCAAACCCAAAGCCATTCCTTCACGGAGCTCCGGAACATGCTGCTGGAACTTATGAAAATTCGGTTGCTGCGGCACATTACGGAAAACTTCCATTGCCTCAATCTGTTCCCACATCGGAGAGGTCTTCATGAATGGAAGATTCTCTATAGCCAATGATTCTGTAGTTCGATCAGCCATGATGCTTTCATGGACATCAAGAGATCTCTGCAACAAGGACAGGCAAGAACCTTGTGTTTTGCTTGGAACAAACTTGGACATTGGCGTATGCTCAGAATCTTTTGGATCAATCAATGTATCACCTTGTTCTGCTTCAGTAGAGCTGCTCATACTGATAGAAGACAACTGTGTTATTTCTGAATTCTTGATCGATGGGATACCTTCAGCTGCAAACTCTATCATGACTGAACTATAATCCTGTTGTGATATTCCATGTTGCTCATGAGCTGCAAATTTCTTGAATTCAGGGAAGGATATAACTGAGGACAGACCATCAGCACCTGCATGCTTAGTTTCAGGGATATTACAGGTGTTTTCTTGATGATCCACATCCTCAGGATTCTCACTGGACAGTAACTGATTCGGAGCCACACTGCCCATACTAGAGACATTTTCTGTTGGAACAACACAGCTTCCAACATACTCCACCATGGCCTCCATGTTATCTTTGTCCCCAGTATCTTCACAACTATCTGCTGAAGGCAGCAAATGAACATTAGCATCAACATCCATAACAGAAGACTGCTGACAAAATTCTTCACTAGTGCCTTGCTCCATGATTATTGCAGACTTGTTAGCATTGGCTGCCTTGTTTCCACATTGAGTTGAAGAATATGAAGTCAACACATGTGCCTCAACAGGATTGTCCAATGCTGAAGTGATAGATAGCACTGACTTCTCAATCAGAACACTAACTTCAGTTGCACCATGTTGTGCTGCTCCAATACAATCCTCTTGGTGAAATTTATTGAGTCCAATTGGTACTCCACTTGGTATGATCTCATCTGCGACACTACTCTCCATCAGAAAAACACTAACTCCCTGTGAACCTGAAATAATGGAATGCACCTGATCTAAGAATTTCTAGTAAATGAAGATGTTATTGATTTCTCAGTAACAGTAGTACATATACCTTTATCATCATTTAGTGGCCTTGAGTCAGGGTGAGTCACTGTATTTACTTCCGAAAGTAATACAGAACCTGGATCTAAATTCTTAGGCAGATCTTTGCCATCATCGTTGTTCGGTTCAGTGGCTGGAAATTTTTGTAGTTAGGTAATTGCAGATATTTATGCAGCAAGAAAACAGGTAGTACAACTTACGCTCTTCAGAGATAGCTGCAAGTTTGCTGGCTTCCTTAACTTTTTTATCAGCCATCCTTTTCCTTTTTTGCATCTACAAATGTTAGAAGCAATGACGGAATAATAAAAAAACTGAATCATCCTCAGTGCTATGGTTGAAAGAATCAAGAGATGGTACCAGAAACTTAAAACTCACAATTTTAGGTCTCCCTCGTATTAGCTGTGGTGTTTGAGGAGAAACATTCTCCATCAGTCTTTTCGTGGACAGATCAGTTCCAGAAGATGATCCATAATTGATGTTCCATTTAGAACCAGTTATCAGATAACGATCTTTATCATTTGTTTGCTTTCCCTGACCAGTAAATAGTCTTTTCCTGGACAGACCAGTTCCAGAAAATGATCCAGAATTGGTGTTCTGCTTAGAACCAGTCATCAGATAACCACATTTATCATTTGCTTGCTTTCCCTGATCAGTAAATGACTTTGCTGATCCTACAATGCTGCCAAAATCTATGGTATGTGATTGCATTCTGAAAATTGGGCCCTGTGGGAGAGGCCTTAGTTGTCCAAATGCTCCAAACAATGAAGCTTGCAACTGTCCAGTCTGTGGCACAGAAGGCATGGTAATCATCCGAGAAGAGGATAATTCAAGTTGACCACTTAGACAAAGCTCAGGATCATATTTCAAACTGCGAAATCCTATCAATGATGACTGTGAAGGAACTGTCAAGTGGGACTCGAATGGTAATACTGTGTTTTGTTGCTTCACCACTTCTTCAGGAAAAGAGCTTAGCATATGCTTGATTTGATCATTTTCATTACACACCAACAGGTCAGGACAAACCTTTTTCAATACTACATCTTCATTGTTGACCTTCTCCTTAAGATAAGAGCCAAGTTCATCTCTGATCTCTTCACTGTCATTACATGGTCCCAATAGAGTAAGTTCAACACTGTCACTACATGCAGCCAACGCAGCAGAAATTGGCCTTTTCCGAGGTGTTAATTGTGGCCCTTTATTAGCAGGTTTCTGAAACGTAACAGACATCACACCATCATTGAGATATTCTAGATCAAAAAACTAATATAGTGAAAAAATAACTCATCAATACACCATAGCTCAGGAATCTGGAAGCCCATAATTTGCTTTGGTTACAGCTAGGAACTAATTTATGAGGTCATTATAATTGAAATGAATGAAGGAATAAAGTAATTTTAACGTGATTTAAAGAAGATAATATTCTAACCATTTCAAAGAAGTATTAACTGTTCCCATTTTGTATTTAGATAATTGGTTTTTGTAATAATGAAAACTTAAAATCAAGCCCAAGCTGAATTGAACCAGTTAATAAGATCAAGCAATAGATGGACGGTGTCACTGATCATAACACAAACAATGAACAAAGATACATTTTGTGCAAATGGACAATGCTCTAAGGAAGTTAATATTGAGATTGTCATATAGTAATAGTATAGACTCTTGCAAAACTTAGCCACATTCAACCATTCAATAAGTAAAAGAACACCATACCTGTTTAAAAGAAGACAAAGCAGAGCACATAAACACATGCAATGAAAACAAAGCATATAAATTATGTGTACCTCTGTCAAGAAGCGCACCCACTTTCCACGATACCAGTTGTATTTTGGTCTTAGCTGTGTATGGTCAACAGTCAACAAATCTACACATTCCACATCATCCATCTCTGCATCTTCGCTCTTGATTTTAACAACATACTTTTTGGGAGATTCAGTGTCCAAAACCTCTAAAATAGCACCAGTCCACCAGCTACCTTCATGAAAGACCTCCACATGCGAAGATGGAGGAAACCTATACTTAGAGTCCATATGAATGATCTTTCGTGATGGCCGAATATATTGAGAATCTAGAATCTCAGTAACCTGTCCTCCATCCTCTCTTACATCTTTATATTGTACTAAGAAACTTGTAGCACCAATTACTTTCAGAATAATAGCTGGACTCCAGTATTTGCCAAAGGTTTTTGCAGACCGACTCACTTCAACTTGGCTTCCATCTCTGAATAGAGGTATTCCATTTTCCTGTAGAGAATAAAAGCATTAGAATGTACATACGTCAGCTTCATTTCTATGATTACAACACACTCTTCTTTATCTGGAATTAATCTCTTTGCCACATACCATCTCAAGCTTTCAATTAACAATTCTTCAGAACATGCACATTGTACAGAACTAAAAGATTGTTCTTACCAAGGGCTTATTACCTCTCCATTATCAAAGGAAAAAAAATCATGGATTAATCAAATGCTTCAGTTATCAATTGTATAGAGCTGGCACCTTTTTTTGTCCAGAGTGCATTATTACCAAATTCGCAGCTATTAGCAGTTACAAACATAATAGATTGCGAATTCACAATTTTATAACTTTGTATAGGTGTCACCAAATTGGAAAATGAAAAAAAAAGTTACACTATAGCTAAGACCCTTTATTGTGTACAGTTACTCTCAACCCATTATCATAATGCTGAAAAATATTTGTCCGCTACCAATATCCGAAATTTTAATTCAAATACTTTTTACTTAACGAACTCCATGTGTACAGTTCAACTATATGACATTTATTTTTAGAGAAAGACTACGTGTCCTGGCTCGGCTGATTCTTGACTGGGCCCACATGGGTGAAATCTGCACATGGTGATTGGTTGGGTGGTGATAGTGGGATTCTAGATGGACAAATGCGTCATTCTGTAACGCATCTCTTAATTTAACATCACGTAACTTATAATAAACATTATACATCTTATAAAGGACAAGGCAGGTTTGACTAAAAATGTGTGTGTGGGAGGAGCTTGTAAAACCACAATCATTTTTTTTTTCGAAAGGAATGAAACCAAATTTATGCTATGGTAATTTGCACATTGCGTCAAGGCATGGGATCACCGGTCTAAACTAGAAACATAAAAGTTAAGTGTCAGAAACTCAGAATTAAGTCCTTCTGTCACACGACACGAGTAACAGTTTGGACAAATTTTTTTGGAAAGATCGGTTTCAACATTGAGCTATTGAAGTAAATAATTACTCTGAGACTGATAATGAAATCCAGTGGCGTACAATGCAGATGGATAGAATGTTTAGAGCAAACATGACCCATTATATAAGTTTAGAATAAGAAATCGGTAAAAAGAATGCAATTAGAATTCCATACAAGCTCGAAATACGAGTAACAATTTGATCTCCCAAGTAAGGAGCCAGATTCCTCTTACCGCCTCTGCAGCCGGAACCCAGCGCTCGCCCTGGAACACGCGGTTCGGCCGCAGCGCTGCCTCCTCGAACTCCAGCAGCTCCCGCGACGTCGGGAAGCACACCGTGTACACCCGCCGCCGGGGCCGCTCTACGGTCTCATCCTCCGGCGCCGCCGGCGGGACGGCGCAGACGACGCCGGCCCACCAGCCGTCGTTGTGGAACGCCTCGACCATCTCGTGCACCGCGAACCCCCGCGGCGGCGCGGGGGGCGGCCGGGAGCGCACGTCCGCCGCCGCGACCCTCTCCCGCAGCGGCGAGCCCCCGGCCCCGCTCCGGCTGAGCGTGGAGTAGGCCACGACGTAGCCGGCCCCGCCGGGCTGGTAGCCGACGACCGTGGCCTCGTAGAAGGAGCCGGCGAAGCCGGAGTCGTCGCTGCACACCTCCACCGGGGCGCCGAGCGGGAACAGGACCGGCTCCTCCTCCCCGTCCGCCCGCGCCGCCTCGCCCCCGAGCTCCGCGCGGGGACGACCATGCCTCCGCGGGCGGCCGCGCACCATGGCGAGCCTCCGGCGGTCTGGAGCTCGTGGGGCGCTTCTCGCTTCTCGGGTGCTCCGGCCGGCGGTGGGAGGGAGGGGCGTGGGGTTCGGGAGCAAGTGTGGTCTAGGCGGAGGCAACAACGATGCAGGGGCTGCGGGGTTTTGGTGGTGGGAGGGGCTCGATTCCCGAGGCTGGCGGTGGGAATCGGACGGCCAGGATGGAGGCCAGGGGGCACGCGGCGGAGCACGGGACGCTGATCCGGGCTCGTCCTGCGATGCGAGGAGGAGAGTGGGAGAGGGGGGTGAGTGGTGGGTGGATACAGTGAGACTGATGCGACGGGGCTGACACCTGACAGGAGCGTACGTACGTGGGCGGAGGACGGCGATGCCACGAGCGGCGTAGGCGTACGCTGCTCGCCTGGCAGCCACCGTTTGACCGGGACCAGTAAATCCTCGCTCCCACGAGGCTTCTCCACGGTACACTGTGACACTGACTGACCACTGGGAACGACAGCGTCCAAGACCACCGTGGATCAGGGTACGTGCCAGAATGCAAGGGCTGTTTAGTCCGTAGTTGTAAACGAAATTTTTTTTTAAAGAAATCTTACTAATTTGATGTACTAAATGAAGTCTATTTACAAAATTTTTTGCACAGATGGGTTGTAAATCGCGAGACGAATCTAATAATGCTAATTAATCCATGATTAAGCAATAATTAGCGGATGGTTACTGTAGCATCACTGTTGCAAAATATGGATTAAGTAGGCTCATTAGATTCGTCTCGCGATTTACAGTCCATCCATGCAAAAAGTTTTGTAAATAGACTTCATTTAGTACTTCAAATTAGCAAGATTTCTTTGAAAATTTTGCGTTTACGGTTTTTTTACGTTTACAGGGTGGGAACTAAACAGGCCCTAAATGGTCCGCTTTCATTCCAGAAGATAGAAGGAAATGTGAAGATAGATATCCGAGATATTAGAATCTTCCATTCGGTTCCATCTTTAATTGGAAATCAACGCACTCTGTATACTAGCATGGGTAAGTGAACAGCATCATTGGTTACCAAAATCTGCCAAATTAAAATATAAGCAAGCCTATAAATTTTAACACTCAGTTTGGTTGGAATCAAAAGTAGCCCACTTACTAAGATCCTGTTTGGATTAGTTGTTGGATTTTGAAATCCCAGATTTTGGATGGATTCACAAAATCTTAATTAGGTATAAAATTTGGATGGTGCTGTTTGGATCTTTAGATTCCAGTATCAGATTTTATCGACGTTTGGTGCATGTATTCTTCTTATACCCTTGCTAAATTTTTTTTTACTGGCACAACTAAGGAACTGCCGAACTGGGCCACGATGGGGACAGGCACTTGGGCGATAACGGCCGCCCGCGAGCGGGGAAGGGCGACGTCTGGGCGGCCGCGAGGGCTGGGGCAGGCAGCCGCATTGGCCTGGTTGGCCGCGAGTGCCGAGGCAGCCGCGCACGCATGTCAGTCGCGAGTGCCGAGGCGGCCATGGACGCCCAAGGTCCAGGAAGCTCTGCGATGGCCGCGCGCGGCTTCGGGGCAGGGGCAGGGAGCGAGGCGGCCGCAGCCAGGGAGGCGTGGGGCGGCCGCAATTGGGGAAGCTCGGAACGGTGCGCGTGGCTCCGGGGCGGAGACGCGACCACAAGCGGGAAGGGGCGGCAGCGGCCTGTGCGGGGAGGTGTGGGGACGACGACGGCCCGCCGAGCGCTAGAGCGGGGATGGCCGGCGCCCTGCTGAGCGCCTGGGCGGGGATGAGCGCCAGCGTTCTGGGCGGGAAAAGGCGGAGAGGCGCGGTGAAGTCTGGCGGGGATGAGTGGCGACAGCCTTCGGGGAGGGGAGGGGACGGCCGCTGCCGCCTGCCAGGGCGGGGACGGGCGCCGCCCTACCCCGCGGCCGGCAACGACAGCGTGGCCCCGCCGAGCGGCTGGGCGTGGACGGGCGGCGCCCTACCAGACGCCTGGGTGGGGCGGGGCTGGGTGGGGAGGGCCAACGCTTTCCGCTCGACCAGGAGGGAGGCGGACGAGGAGAGACGGACTGATGCGGGCGGGCGGCGCTTGCAGATGAGGAAGGAAGAGAGATGGGGATGGGAGAGTAGCAGATTCTTGTAATTTCTCCGAAAATCCGAGGAGGTAAAAGGTAATTTCTACTGCTGCTGGAAGCAGCTCCTCTCCTGCTTCCGGGATTCTAAAAATCTCACAATCTGTATCTAGAATCCTCAGCAAAATGAGGCCCATTTGGAATTGCAGCAAATTTTGAATTTTGGATTCTTAGAATCCGGCGTGATCCAAATGGGTCTTAAGTGTTATTCTTAAATTGCCAAAATTTTGGTAAAAAGAATTGGAATGCACTATACCACGACACCAAATTAGCATCACACATGGATCAGTTAGTTATTGCCGATAGACTATCTGTAGGGAAAAACGCACGTCGCACCATGAGTCAGTGATTTGAGTTTCTACTTGCAACAATTAGTTGTTATTTTTATTTACATTTATCGTCGAATGGTTTGTTGATAAAAAAAGATAATAAAGGGTGTCACTATCAATAGGCAAATATGTATGCTCATAGCCTTCACCAAGCGTCTTCGAGCAAGCGGCGACAATACACATGGTGGTAGGCTCCTCTGCATTGGTCCGGGCCATGGCACCTGCCTCCATGTTTTTTCTCGCCACGGCCGTCGTTATGTACCTCGTAGATAGCGCGAAGATCCTCCTTCCCATTCCAGTAGCGGCAACCTCGGCATCTCCCTTCTCCAAATCTAGAGCTGTGTGGCAAGATCAGGTTCCAAAACAAGAGTAATCGGAGGATTGTTGGTGCTAGCTGCAGCAGCACGGTAGAATTGGAGGTTGGGCTGGAGGAGGATGTGATGGAGCTAGACCTGCTTTCTCGGGTCACCGAGACAACGTCGAGCTGCTAGAGGGCTAGGATCCCTACTTCCGAGGCCAATTCAGGATCTGAATATTTGAAGTCTTATTTTCAACTGCTTCTTTTATTTCTCTTCTCTTTTTCTTTTTTCTCCTCTCCATCCATAGCTGAAAAATGTCAAGGGCTTTAGGTGGCTCTATAGACTGCATAGGGTAGGTGGCTACAGTCCTCCTTGCTCCTATATGGATGTCGGACTGTCCGTATCGCACTAGCCTTTATGACGTCGCGTCGGGAAGTTCAGCCACCAGCATTGCGTGCTAGTCTCTATGCTGCCCCACTCGTGTCGCCATGTTAGCCTTCGTGCCATCGTGTCTGGTCACTAGGCCGTTGTCCTTCGCATTGCGGCCCTAGGCAATCAGGATGGCATGCCGTATGAACCATTGTGCTGGGAAGTCGAACCGCCCATGCCGCACGCTTGCCTCTGCTAGATCAGGCTGAGAGCTATTCGACCTGATCTTTGACGCCACATATCTGAGCCTGACGCTAGTGGATTTTGCTGCTGGCAAGTTTTAGATCTGCTATACTCCGCCAATTTGCGAGGAGAGTGGGATAGATGAGAGAGGCGATAAGAGGTTCAAATAATGTTAAATGGTGGAGAGAAAAGGGAGGATGCTCCGACATAATGTATCACTCCTACTAATCTGAATGCTAAAATCTGTATCAATAGTTTAAATAAATTCTACATGACAATATGGAGTATTATACCTAATTTTTTTCGAGAAAACGACTCCTGAACTTGATTAGCACTAGCCTTTTTGAGAAATTTGTTTTTGTCATCACATAATGCTCGATGTCGATAACGTGATCACGTGAATCAGTCATCCTGGGCCTGGGCAGGGTATCTTGCAGAAACGAACTAAGCTGTCATAAGTCCGGCCCTGACCCAGCCCGTATCTATCCGGCCTGGCTCGAGAATTGCTGCTTGTGCTTGTCCATCGAGAGCAAGGCAGCAAGAGTGTGTCCGGTAGGCGACTTGCTAGTGGAGTTCCTGGCGCCGCCAGCACAGGCGCCAAGCTGCAGGAGCCATGCCGAGGGTTCTCCGGCGCGGCCAGGCCCTCCTCCGCCGACTCCTCTCCGCCCGTTCCCCTTCGTCCGCATCCTCCGCGCTGGTTCGTTCCCTCCGCCTTCAGCTCCTAAACCCACAACCCTTCCCTTCCCTTTTTTCTTTGAGTTTCAATCCCTAACCATGGGTATCGAACCCAGATCATAGGATTTTGGATTCGAATCAAGTAAATATGGGGGCTGGGTCCAATTTCTCGTCGGTGTGGTCGAATTGGGCGCCCCTTTCCCTTCTGGATTGGGGACAAGATGCGGACCGTGTCTGGTGCATTCATGGGGAGTTGGGATGGGGATTCACAGGCATCGTCAGGTTTGCGTATTTGGTTGCTTCGGTTGAGGCAAAGTGGGTTGATGGATGGAATTCTGTGCTGGTGGCGTTTCTTTGAAATTGGAAGCTCCTCAGTTGGATGGGTCCCAGACACGGTTGTGTGCATCATGTGTTAAATTGGCCTTGGTTCCATGTGGTTATGGACTGTGAACCCTGTATTCACATGTCGAAAGTAGGACAGCAGTGACAGCGGCGAGCATCATTGTCTTCCATGTAGTAGATTTCAAACTCAGTGTACACTCTCTATATTTATATTGGGTACAGTATCAGGCTATTCCATTCATGCTGTTTGTCATGTTGTGGTTGTGTTACCTTCAACTTTGTGGTCCTGAAATCACCTTCCGCTGCTCAACCAATAGTCCTGTATTAATCATTTCTGTTTGATCCATGATTAATCCTATAGTTCTTGATTTTTACTATATTCTGTTTATATCACCACTATCACAGGATTTAAGTAATTACTCTTTTGTAAGTGTGATCATCCCTGCTTCTTATTTGCAAAATTGGGGCAAATGTAATCCTATGTATTTGCTAATTTGTGAAAAACTGGCTATGCAATCCTACACTTTCAGCCAAATTTTGAACAAGCAGAACTATTGGTTAATAAAATTCATGTTCAATTTGTACCTATTTCGTCATCTTCTTATTGTTTTTCAGGAATGCTGCAATCAAAATGTGTCATATACAGTTCAGCTGCGGAGCTTGTCTGCAGAAGGTGTATATATGTTACTTCTTTCCTTACTAAAATAGTGATGTGACTTTCCGTTCGATACATTTCTGAATCTACTCTCTTCCACCTGTAATATTTTTGTATCATATTATTATGTTAACTGATGTAAACAAGATGTTGAATTACATGACATTTTTTCAGCGACACTTTTGCACCATTCTTTGAGTAAAATGTTTTGGTATGTTTGAGAATGAACAAAATTATTTTGTGGTCATATAAGGACACTGCTTGCAGGTTTTAGGTGACCTGAAGTTAATTTTGTAACATGTCTTGTAAGGATGATACATAAATGCT
Organism: Panicum hallii; assembly: GCF_002211085.1. NCBI lineage: Eukaryota > Viridiplantae > Streptophyta > Magnoliopsida > Poales > Poaceae > Panicum > Panicum hallii. The sequence goes on from NC_038049.1 coordinate 8,530,457, forward strand.
ATTCAGAATCAGGCATAAAAATTGGGCAAAGTTGGTAAATCTGTAAATGTTGATTGCAATTTTCGTTACTAAAATTCTTTGGGCTAACAAAATTTGCTGTGCAATTCTCTTGAATGTACATCTCTGTTTATACTTTGCAATGCTGGTGGTGGAATGGTATTTATTGGTTCCCAACCTTCTATATCCTGTCAAATTTTCTATGATGCTTGTGTTTGCCTGTGGATTCTGGATAACCCGAACCTCTATTTGAGATAACAAAAATGATCTCGTGTCAAGTTTTCATCGGATTTACTGATTATTTCAGTCAGGAATTTTCCACTGATACAATGTTTTATTATCTACTTGTTAGGTAGGGAACAATCAAAAGCAGAAGAACATGATTATGGCGACAAAAATATTAAGCAAAATGACTTTGCGCTACAGCAAGCTCTTGACCAAATTACATCTGCATTTGGTGAGGATTCAATAATGTGGTTAAATCATGCTTACGGTCGTAAAGAAGTTCCTGTCATATCCACGGGATCCTTTGCCTTGGACACAGCTTTAGGAATTGGTGGACTTCCAAAGGTCAGTTGTTGATGCTAATTATTTTATCTGCATAATAATTTGCCATTCAGAACTTTCGGAGAGAGACCATATTATTAGATGATGACTTGCTAGTGTACTGGCCTAATTCGTCATGTTAATATGCTTGTGTTGTACCAATAAGTTGTAATTTCACAGCAACCCGCAACCTTGCTAAATTGAGATGTAAGTTCAAGCACACAGAGAATAAGGTTTAGTTATAGGTGGTTTCTGGTTAGGACTTAGGAGTAGGACCTGGAATACAGGATATAATTATTGGATGATTTACATTTGCCATTCCACTGACCTATTGTTGATCATGTGATTTGTCTGATGCTCATGGTGATTGCACCACAAGCTAGATATCACAAGTTAATATGTAAGTCAAATCATACATAGAGAAGAATGTTAAATTAAGGGTAATGATCAGCTAGCAAAGGACATTCACATCATTGCTTCTGCTGTTGGTTAAGTGATAAAATTCTGAAGTTTTGCCCTTTATCACAAATAGGATTTATTTTGCATTATACTTATGCTCTTTTCTTTACATTCATAACTTTTACATTTATCTTGTACATCTATGAGCAGGGAAGGGTTGTTGAAATTTATGGTCCAGAGGCTTCAGGGAAAACAACTTTAGCACTTCATGTCATAGCTGAAGCACAAAAGAGTGGAGGTAAGTTAGCTTTCCTGACATATGATCTTGTGTGAAGTGCTTACCCTGAAACAAATTATTGCCCTTTACTAGAGTTTGTTTCTTTTAGCTGAGGCATACTTCTTAAGTTATTATGAATGGTAAGAAATGTAATACAAACAGTATTTGGGGCTAATGGCTGGGTCATCTGTGTTAGCATCTGTTACTAACAATCTTGCACCATGAAGATCTCTTTGACTTCAAAACTATAGAAACAAAGGTGGGCAAACAATAAGGGGTTCATATGTGTTTATGATTTGGTGTAGAAAGCCTTGTGAATAAGTAATTTACTACAGGCGATTGCTCCATTGTTCTATATCATATGGTCTCTTTTATTAGAGATAATTGCTATTAATTATGAAAGGACAAGTGTGGCATTCTTGACGGTCATTGCACATCTAGGAATGATGTTGAATGGGGATTTGAAGTACTTCATTCATGTATTAACACCATATATTATCTATCATGCATGTGGAAACAGACCACTTTTGAGGATGATTATGTAAAATTGCATCATTTTTCAAATGTGATTGCTGAAGATGTAGGTAAAATTTTTACCACTCCAGTGAATGAGATTCTGGCAATATCTATTGTTCTACCATGATAACTTAATAATATTCTTATAATTTGCTTCACTATACAGATAATAAGAAATTCCACTATTTGTGCTCTACTGACACATAACCAAATCAACAGGGATTTCATGTATACTTTTTTCTTCTTGTAGTTAAATTAATAAGCTATTCGCACATGCGCGCTATGCAAATTCGTTACAGATATGCTTTCAAATATATCTCAACATAATTAATTACTTCTGTCATGTACCTGTATTTAAAAAATGTATTGTGCATATTGTTCCATTCAAATAGCATATAATCTAAACAGTGAAAAACTGGATTTAATCACCAGAATTTTCTGCCCATACAAGAATTAATAACTTATGAGGTTACATAGAGATACATAGACAGAGTTGTTTCTTGAGTTTTCTCTAAGCTTTGATGGAGAGACGGCACCATATATTTCAGTGACAACTAGTTTTTTCCCCAAAAGAGCAGTGCTGCATCAACACTTAAAATTTCCTGCATGCACCATAGGGATATGTTTTCTATATCATGCTTGGATTTCAGGACATTGTTTTATGTTCTTTCAGGAAACTGTGCTTTTATTGATGCTGAGCATGCTCTGGATCCAGCCTTAGCAGAATCTATAGGTGTGAAGGCAGAACACATGCTACTATCTCAACCTGACTGTGGTGAACAGGCTCTTGGCCTTGCTGACATCCTAATTCGAAGTGGCTCTATTGATGTTGTGGTTGTGGACAGTGTACGTAGAATGTTAGTATCTTCAGCTCTCAATGCTTTGCCTTTGCCTACTGCGTGGCGACCTTCAGCTCTCAATGCTTTGCCTTTGCCTACTGCGTGGCGTTCCAGTTCTTGGGAGATACTGATAGGATCTGAAGTACACAATTTTTATCTTAAGTAATAATAATTGAAAAACATATCTTCCTGCTGACTTTTGTAGTTGATAACTTCAATGCTCTTTGTTGTCATGCGACTTCAATGCTCTTTGTTGTCATATAACTTCAATGCTCTTCATTGTCATATAACTTCAATGCTATTTGTTGTCATACTTTTGATAACATCTAGAATTGTGTACTACCTACCAAAATAACTTAGTGCTGTTGTTTACTGCTGAAACTCACAGCATAACTATATGTACAGGTAGCAGCACTTGTCCCCAAAACTGAGCTGGACGGTGAGATGGGAGATGCACACGTTGCACTTCAAGCAAGGCTCATGAGTCAAGCCCTTCGCAAGTTGAGCCATTCACTCTCTCGCTCCAGGACAATCCTGTTATTTATTAATCAGGTTTGCTATTTGCTTACTCTGAGCTAGTATTAGTGAAACAAGCTTCTTGATGAGCAACATGTTACTGATGAGTTGCTTTCATAACTTACGTACATGCCTCTGTTTATACCAAATAAAGTTGCTTTAGAATCTTGGATGGATACAATCCTTGCTCAATGTTGAATAGTGTCAATTGCACCTTTTGGATGCTACTCTATTTTTTTCAGTCCAGAACTTTTAAGCCATACTAATGTTTATGTTTTAAACACACAACTAGTGTTCTAGGGCATACCGCTATCTAGAGCATGTACTCTAATTTTCCGTTCTAACAGCCAATAGGCCACTAACAGTGTAATGAACAGCAACAAATAAAAAAGATAACTATTAGGCAACCATATTGCTAAATAGCCAGGAACTATTCCCTCCAGTTACAAATAAGTGATGTTTTTGGATTCTTAAATGTGTAGCTTCTTAATAGTTTTACCAAAATACCTCCTGTTCAACATTCCTCCAGTCCTCTCAAATATGCTCGTTTGTTTAATATTGTGTCCTTTGTTTCCCATATTTGTCTATGATAACAATTTATTTCTGGGCATGTGTACAGGTAAGATCAAAGCTGAGCACATTTAGTGGGTTTGGAGTACCAGCAGAAGTAACTTGTGGAGGAAATGCCTTGAAATTTTATGCTTCTGTTCGCATGAACATCAAAAGGATAGGTCTTATAAAAAAGTTTGAAGAGGTAAAGCATCATGGTTCTATTTGAACCTTGGTCAGTGTGTTGTGTTCTTTTGGTACAGATCCAACATAGTGCTGAATTTCGAATTTAGGAAATGCTTTTGGACTTGCTAATAGGGCATCTAGTAATATTCTTTTACGTTGAAATTACCCACCATAGTCCTGGCCAACTAAATTAATTTTAGAATGGTGGAAAAACAGGAATTGGGAGTACTTTGGAAGCATATTGTCACTAGATTGAACCAGTCATGTTGTTATGGCGTTGTTGGTCTTTACCTTATTTGAGAACAGTATAAGGCTATAAGTTGTCCCCTAACCCAATTCAGTCCCACGTAACAGGCTATTGGTGCGCAAATTCAAGTCAAGATTGTGAAGAACAAACATGCTCCTCCATTTAAGACTGTACAGCTTGAGCTTGAGTTTGGAAAGGGCTTAAGCCGTGAATCAGAGCTCATCGAGTTAGGTTGCAAGCACAAGTTCATAACAAAATCAGGAGTGTTCTATCATATGAACGGGCAAACTTTCCAAGGCAAAGATGTCATCAAACGTTACCTTGCTGAGAACGGAGATGTCCAGGAAGATCTTATGACGATGCTAAGAGAAAAGATAATGCAAAATGAATCCCAACTAGATAGGCACGAGGAGGGTGTTAACCTGGATAAGAATGCATCAGAGATTGCCGCAGCCACAGATGAAGAGGTAAATGACGAGCTTGAAGCCTGAAGCTATATCCCTGAAGCGTAAATATGCTGCTTGCCCTCACAACTTTGAAGGATGAAACTTTCGAACTAAAGTTAACTAGGTGCGCAATCATAGCCCAGTAGAGCTAAATATGCATGAATGTTTTATCTTCCGTTTGTGTAAATACCGTAGTTGTAACTGTTTTGCTCTTTTGTCTGGCAAAACAAGTCCATGAGATAGACCTTATGAATGTTTAGTACGCTGGTCAGAGTAATCTCTATATGGTTACTTTTTGCTTCTGCACAAGCCTCCATTTTGGACACTGAGGCTTCTTTAACATTCTCCTGAGTCTTTTAATTTCATATTACTGCCTTTTTACTTAACGTTGTTAGGAACCTTTCTTCAACAAGTGTTTTCAGGCGTCAGGTCACGGTTGGATGCTCTAGCTATGTAACTGTGTCCCACCATCCTGCATATAGTCTAGTTAATGGTCTTCGTTTTGTATCTCTGGTATAAACATTTGATCATCATTATACACTTGGTTATATTTATCAAGTCCAACAAATTTATAGATTATAAAAGCAGTTTTCTTGATAAATATGCACATGACTTCTGTTTCCAAACCAAATAGTTCGAAGTTATTAATCATCAAAGTCTCAGAAAGTTTCATCTGAACATGCCCACACACAAGTATTGGGACTAGAATACTAAGATAAATTCAATTTTTTCTTCTGTGTTGCCCAGATCCGTTACCAAAAGGTCCTGAAAGGTTATTTGTGTAGTTGGAATTTCTTCCTCTTAGGATAAAGTTCTAGTTGCTCTTAGCATAAAGCTCAAGTCTCCTAAATGTCTGGATAGTGTGTAATGTGACACAATTCCTCCTTTTTTGTTCAATTCGAAGAAACATGGCCTAGAACAATCATCTTCTAAACAGGGTGCACTGTCACTCAACAGTACATAACAAGAGGTTTATAATGTAAGAATTGTAGTCAAGATTGAGGATGAGCTATCAAACAGCATGAAGAAGTAAAGGTTTGCTATGAGAAACCGTTAGTGGTTTGCATGCTATTTCTGCTATTTCTACACTCAGAGCACACAGTTAACAAGTCTTGGATGCTGTTTGGTTTGGATTTTGCGGCGTGGTCTGATAACACTGTTAATTGACTGCGTTACTTTCCGCTTGTTTCACATTTAACATAATCAGTTACCAGGGAAACGGATACCAGACCTGCAGCGAGTTGATTACACCCGATTGGGGCGGTAAGCAACGCTGACCTGCACCGAGGCTGCTCATCCAAACAAAGCGAGTAATCGTCCGTTCTATTCGCGTTACAGCTCTTCATCCATTCCTACGTTTACATTACCATTTGTGGAACAAACACCACCGTAAAGGTTTCACTCACACAATCACATTGGTTAACAATTTGTATACGTAAATCTTCACAACTAAACATTAACAACGCAGCATATATAATGTATCAAGGCACTCTTATCCACTTGAAATAACATATGAAGCATTTCTACTTTTCAAGCTTCAGCATTTGCATGCGGACGACTCAACTTGATTTCGACGGGAAGCCCAAGGGTAGGTATTGGCTTCGGATCCTTTTCTTCGTTGCAAAACAGCTTCCACCTGAACTGCCTCACCAGGTACTGCATAGCCACCATTGTTTCTGCCCTTGCAAATTCATTTCCAGGGCACACATTCTTGGACCTCCCCCAAACGGAACAAACACAGCTACATATCTGAGTAATAGTACCAGGCGAGTATTAGTACTAGGCGGGAACACCCGACAAGTACCGGTTCCCCGTCCGGTACAGACTGAACGGTACTAAAGTGGCATGCATTTAGTACCGGCTGGTAACACACCAGCCGGTACTAAACTGCTCGTCACGCAGGATTGTTGGGGTGGCAGTTTACCAGCTGGTACTAAACTGCTCGTCATGCAGGATGGTTGGGGCAGCAATTTAGTACCGGCTGGTGTTACCAGCCCGTACTAAGTTCTTTTTTTATTATTTGCTTATTTTTTTCTTTCCTTTTCCTTTTTAGTTTTAATTCGTATTCTATCCGTATACATATGCGTATAGCTAGCATTCATATTCATATTCATATTTCGTGTAGCAAAGACTACATATATATTAATTATATATACAGTTTATATACACTTCAAATATTACACTTAAGATCAAATATTACAAGTACTTTCATTACAAGTACTTTAAATATTGCTCCTGTTCATTGTCTTCCTTGTTTTCATCCAATTGACCCACGCTTATCCTATGATCGGTATAAAATTCACCGGTGGGATTTATCACTTCGTCCATCACGAATCCAAAGAGTGATTCTTGAATTGCCCTGACTCTTTCTGGTTCGACGAGGTCTTCTTTCATTTCCCAAAGCTGTCACGTAAAAACATCATTATTTTAAATTCACACATGTAAGTAATTAAATGCAAGAAATTATTATTAATTTGATACGCACATCGAAATCTTTTAGCGTAATTTTCTTTGGGCCGGTAAAGTCGTGGATCCACTTACATACATAATAGCCATACAAGTTGTTTCCTTCCATCTGTCTCATACACTGTATATAGATGGGTTATGAAATATTCATGGTGTTTAAAGAAATAACACTAGGTGTGCGAATTATATTCATAACGGAAAGTCTGTCTTGATATAAAGATCACATGGCGTGTCTACGACTCCTATGTGCTGTTTTATGAAGCGAGCCCATGCGTTCTGGAGGGTGTCTATGAAGTTTTGATATTGTGTTATTGGCATCCTCTTTCCGTCAAACACCACAACTCGGGCTCGATCAATCTCGATACTGAGCAAGATCTAGTGAAACCTGTTGATACACATATACAGATTAAATATTGGATATACTTATTATCAAATTGAATGGATGAAAATAGAGTTAAAGTACTCACTTGAAGTTGTACGACAACAGAATGAATGTACAAGTATGCTACCTATCCAAGGCCCTAAATACATTGTTCTCAGTCCAATTTGGCCATTTATTTACACTATTCTCGTTTATAACATTCGGGTCCATGAAGCCGATGTGATAGTATCCCTTTTTTCGGCATTCTTTCACCTTCATCCTACATGATACAAAAAAAGAGGATGAGAAAGCGCATAAGTAGTTGAGCTATAATATAGAAATGAGAGGAAACACTTACATAAGAAATACATTGACGAGGGACTTGTCCAGGGTGTCTTGATGGTATAGAAACCAAAGATTCTCAAACTCGATCCATACGTTAGCTAGCCCCCGATGTAAATTGCTATCTTTAACCCGAGCTGCGAACATTACGTCTCCATCTGCAGTGGCCCTCATGTACCATTCATGCAACTCACGCATTCTCGTTGGTAGCATGTTCAGCAACTCAGGCGACATAAGAGGTTCCCCATTACAAATGGTTTTCTTCCTGCCCCTGGTTTTCTTCCTACCGCTGGGTGAATCGGGATTGGAACATCCCCTAGGAATTGAGCTTTTGTGAGTTTCGTTTCTGCCACATACCCGGCCGTAGTTTCATCCTCTTTTGAAAGCACTTGGAGTGGAGATATCGATTGTTGGGGTTATTCTTCGAGCTGGGGAATGTTTTTGCCTCGACGATTACTCTTCTTCTGATAAGACTTTGTGATTGAGCGGCCGTAGTCCGACAATGTTTCTTTCTCTCTTGGTTGGCACATGGTTACGAAGAACTTCTGCCCGGCTGGATTCACTAGTTGCTTCGGCTCAGGCTTCCTTGGCGCGAATTGTTCTCGAACCTCCTTTCTCACATGCTCATTGTTGTCGGTCAAAACCCGCCGGCAAGCAGTGACAGGCATTCAATTCCTCTTGAGTTATTTTGTATGCTAACTTCTCTTTCTTCTTAGCTGGGTTATTCTTCGCCTACCTTAGGAGGTGGAGGTGGCAGTGGCGGGACCCAAGCCTTTGTGTTCTTTTTTGCCTTAGGAGGTGGCGGCAGACTCATGCTGGGGTCCTTTGGAGTGGGTGGTGATTGCGGATCCATGCTGGGTTCCCTTTGTGCAGGTGGTGACGGCGGACCAATGCTGGGGTCCCTTTGTGCGGGTGGTGACAGCAGACCCATGCTGGGTGTTGGTGTTGGCGATCTTGGCCCTGGGCTCTAAGCCGGTGCTGCGGGATCTGTGGCTCCTTGCGGAAATCTTATGTAGCATTTGTTCCAACAGATCCAAGTGGGGAGCGCATGTTGTAGTTCTTATTCTCCATCACCTCCAGGGATCTCGAGGTTGAGGTCTTCCCATCCTTTCTCGACCCGGTCAACCATGACTCTAACATATCCTTTAGCAATCGGCACGCCATGAATTATCTAGCCTTGGATAGGTACTTTGGCAATACGTGAGCCACTAATTTGACCTTTTTTCTCTGCTGATAAAGAAGCTCGCAAGGGTCCTCACGGTGATGTTGTCCACAGGCTAACTTTGTTGGTTGTCTGCAACCATTTCAGCCCCGCCGGCCGGATGCTCCGTGAAAGCGGCGCTTCTACGGCGTTGAGAGCCAGGGCTGCTCTCCATATTAGGAGTTGAAGGAGATTCTTGTAGTCGTTGGCTAGCTGCCATTGCACCTTCAATCGAAGCTACTCATTCTTCTAGGGCACGCATCTTCTCTTCCTGTTTAGCCTTCCTTCTGCATCGGCTTCGATAAGTGTCGATATCTGCACTGAAGCTATGCTTCCATGGAAGTACGCCCATGCCTCGGACATGTCCTGTGGGTTCTGGTGTCCTAAGAGCGTATGTTAGCTCGTCTTTCTCCCTGTCAGGCTTCAAAGTGCCTTTGGCAACGGCCTTTAGTGCCATATCAAGCTTGTCGGCCGCTTCTCTTCTTCGATCGGTAGTCACGAACGATGCATCTTCCATGTTTAGTGTGCCTCCATGAGCATAGAAGAAATACTTTGCTCGCAATGGCCATTTGAAAGTCGCCGGTATGATTCCTCTTACCGTTAGGTCTTCTTCCATCTTCTGCCATTTTGGAATCGCCGAAGAATAACCACCTTGGTCAAGATGATGGAAGTACTTCTTCTTGCTCGCATTATCTTTGTTCCGTTTTGCTCGCTCCTCGCTTTCCTCAAACTTCTTGTACTGCACGAATTCATTCCAAAAACGACGTTGCTTCTTGTAGTTATTCTCAAAGTCTGGCATAAGGCTCTTTTTGACATAGTCTTTGTTCAAGTTTTTCTTGAATGTTTGGAAAGCAATAGCCATCTTCTTCATGACCCAATCCTTCAAGACTTCCTCTTTGCCCTCTTGAAAATTGAAGTGCAGTTTCACCTGTCTCCATATCTCCATAACATTTCCCTCTCCGTGTCGGGGATGATGTCTGCATCGTTATCAGTGACTTTACTTTTCTTCCGTAGTTTGTAGCTAATGGGGATGTTTTCCCAGAAAAATATCCACATTGATTGATCAATGTCCTGTCAACACCCTTGGGAGCCATTGGTTCACCGTCCTCTTTTAATAAGGTGATGTTTGTACGCCCTGCCATCTTTTTCTTCGAGCCTCGTTTCCGTTTTGGCTTCCTCGATCCAGATGCCTGGAAAAATATCTATTAATACACGCATTTCATACGTAGAGAATTCATACATATATATATATATATATATCATGTTAGTTTAGATATCATTTTATATATGCATCAATTTCATATACCTCGACTTGAACCTCTTCCTGAGCAATTTCCATCTGCTCATCATCACTATCGCCAGTATCGTTGAGATATTGGCTGCCGTCATCCTCAGGTGCATCATCTTCGAGGGACGGTGGGTGATTGGTACCTTCACGAATTACATTGTTAAAGAACTCCCTGTCGTCATCAATAGAACTCATTTCGATTCTTGTGCGAACAAAATATGCAATGTTTATAATATTCTAATATATTCAATAATTTTCTACTATTCCCTACAATTTTTCACCTTCTTTTACAATATTCTACACTATTCTACAATTTCCTACAATTTTCTACTATTTCCTATAATTTTTCACCTTCTTCTAAATATTCTACACTATTCTACAATAAATATATTTTTCTACAATATTCTACACTATTCTACAATTTTCTACAAATTTCTATAATTTTCTACAATTTTCTAAAATATTCTACACAATTCTACAATTTTCTACAAATTTCTATAATTTTCTACAATTTTCTACCACACTTACAAAATTTTTAAAAAATAAAAAATAGGCTGATGTCGGCATATTGCAGTGCTGACGTCAGAGTGGGGCTTACGTCAGGGGGGCGCAGTGACTTTACGGCGCACGCGGGGGTGGCGAGCGGCCAGGTGAGGGGCCGTGGCACGGCGACGTGGAGGCTGGGCGCGGGGTAGGGCGGCACGCTGCGGGGAGGTTGGGCCGTGGAGGCGGCGGGCCGGGATGGGGACGAGGTGGAGCGGCGGCCGGCGGCGAAGATGAGAGGGGCCGGGACTTGGCGTCGATTGAGATTGACGCTAAGTCCTGTGCGCTATATATAGGGCAGCCCGTATAGTACCGGGCCATGGCTGTATAAACTGGCGTAGTCGTCGTTTAGTACCAGGCACAGCCAAGGCCCGGTACTAAACTTCACAATTTAGTACCGGGCAATACCTCGGGCCGTGTGACAGTTCATGTACTTGTAAGCTAGGCACATAATTTGTTAGTGTGAAGTATGTGCTTGTTAGTGTAAAGTTTGCGTGTGTTTGTGTGAAGCTTTTGAAAATTTAAAGTGCAAGTAAAAAGGGTATTTTTGTAATTATGGAAAAACTAGGGTTGTTTTTGCAAAATATAATTGGATAGGAGGTAACTTCAAAATAAGTGAAGGGTGGTTTTGCAAACATGTTTTTCTTACTTTATCCCCTGTATAAAAATATATATTTATCCAAAAGTTTTATTTGAAATGTATGTGTTGAAGTGTGTAAAAATTTTGGGTAAAGTTGTGAAAATAAGGGTATTTATGTAATTTTATAAAAGTACAAGTCCTTTTGTGCAAGTAGTTGATTTACAAAAGTAATTCTCAAAGTTACTTAGGACTAAAGTGTAAAAGGTGCAAGTCATCATGACATGTCTATCCAATCATTATGACGTGTCTATCCCGTCATCATGACGTGTCATAAATACTTGCATTTAGGTCCTAAATGTTATGAAGTTACACTCTTTAGGACAAAAGTAATTCAAATCCAACCTTTATTCAAAATTTTACGTTTAAAGATATAAATTTTGAGTTTTTGAACTTGGGCCCTAAAGCAATGTTGTAGAGTTTGAAAAACTCTCCAACTTTCGTTTTGGGCATTTCTTTCTTAGGGTTTTAGATTAATGGGAATTTTGACTTTACAGAGAGGTCTCTGTAATTTTTTAGATTTGCGCATAAGTCCTTGGGAGAATTCCATTTCTCCTTCTCTCTTTTTTTTTCTTCTCTCTGGCACCTTTTCTTCTTTTCCCCCGTCGGTGTCTCTCTTTCTCTCCCTCGCCTCCAATCTTATCTCCACCCCGGCCGCCCCTTTTTCTCCTCCACGCGGCGCGGGCGGCGCACGGCGGAAGCTGGTGGCGCGGGCGCTGGGCGGCTGCGACACACAGGCGCGCGCGCGGGTGGAGCGTGGACGTGCGAGCGGCTGGTGGCAGAGCGGGAGCGGCGGCCGCAGCAGGCGCGGGCGCGCGCGGCTTGGGCGGCGCTGAGCTAGGGCGAGTGGCTGGCGGCCAGGGGCGCGAGCGGGCGCGCGGGAGGTGTGGAGCAGCCGCGCAGGCGACGCAGGCAGTGGGGCGCGCGGCTCGGCTCGGGCGCGGCAGGCGCTGGCATGGGCGCGTGGGCGGCGTAGGCGCGCGGCAGGCGCCGAGCGAGGGCGCGCGGCGCAGGCGCGCGGCCCTGGCGGCGTGTGCGGGCGCTCGGGCGGCGCAGGAGCGGAGCGCAGGCGGCAGGCGCGCTGGCGCGGGAACAAGCAGCGCTGGAACGCGCAAACGGCGCTGGAGCTGGGTGTCGGGTGCGCTGGGCTTGGGCGGAGGTGAACGGATGCAGCTCGGGCAGTGTGGGCGCAGCGTTGGCGTATGAGCGGCACGACGCTGGAGCAGGAGTGGAGCCCGGGACCACACGGCGCTGGAGTGGGTGGTGCAGGTGCATGTGGTGGCGCGGCAGGCGTGGAGCTGAGGCGCACACGGCTCGGGCATGTGCAGGTGCGACGTGGCAAGGCCGGAGCGAACGCGGGTCCGGCAGCAGGAAGAGGAGGAGTAGTGGCGCGGGCGTGCCGGAGCCGCGCGCCAGGAGGAGTAGCTGCGCAGGACGACGGCATGCAGGGCGGTGGCGTGCAGCGCATGGCGGTGTCCCCACTGGGCGAGCTTAAGCCGCGACTGGGTTGGTGTGCAGGAAGGCCGCGCGTGGAGAATGTCGGAGGCCGTCGAGGAGAAGGCAGTGGATGGCACGACCCTAATGCAGGCAGACCACGGCCCTCGTGGAGACAGAGATGACGGTTATGGCGCGGCGAGTCGGAAGGAGAAGCTACGTAGCGACACGAGGCGGTCAGGGTAGGAGCAACGCGGCGCGGGTTCGACGCGCAGCGCAAGACCGGCGGCGGTGGTAGACCGGTCCTGATGGGGTCACAGCAGATGGAAAGGGCGGCAGAGTTACAGGACCCGAAGGTCAGAGCGGAATTGAACCGGCGCGTTCGCGAGTGCGAGCGGAAGTGTTTTGCCAGTGGCCGGCTCGGCTCGATTTCGCAGGCGAGTGCGCGTGCAAGGCAACAGGCCACGCGCGAGCGGGTTAAGAGCCAGTGGTGTGAGAGCAGTACTGGAACAGCGCGCAGGAGATGCGACCAAGCGCGGCGGTCCTGCTGGAGGCTACGCGGGTGTGCCGGCCGTGTTTCAGCAGCACACGTGCGTGAGCAGTGGAGACTCAGCCCATGAGCAGGAAAACCCTGAGGTTCGCGGAGGAGTCGGCATAGCGAACCAATCCAGCCCTATCGTCTTTTCGCGTGAGTCCGCGACATCCAGCAACTCCTATTCCTCGTCGATCGCCCGAGCAAGACCACAACACATCCAGAAAGCTCCTGGACCCTCTTATCGAGCTTCTTTGAATCCCTTCGCCGAAACATCGCCAGCCAACCGCCATCACCACAAATCACCGCGGAGATTACCCTTCCGACCATCCTCCACCCACTACAATTCCCTGGCAAACTTCTTCGTCACCCACGAAACCTCGTCACCGTCGAGCACTTCTCATCGCCGATCTTGTTCGCCACGGGAATTCACTTGCCACCCGTTCTCCTCCACAACTAAAGCTACCCCAAGGTTTGCCCTGATCCATTGAATCTTCCTAAAGCCGGCGACCTCCTTTGCCGGAACATCGTCGTTATCTTCCTATTCTCTGTTTTCCCCGACCAGGGACTTAATTGCTTTGATTTAGAAAGTTCTAGGGTGTTCTCTGTAAGATTTCCAGAACTTTCTTTATTTCAAAACAGTGAACTTCTACATCCCATATAAATTCGTAAGAAGTTCATAAAAATACAAAATCAGTTTTGTTTGAAACCTTAGGTCAAAATCTACAGGTTTTATGTTGTGATCTTGAGTTAAAAATCTTTGATTTGTGGTCTAGATTAAATATTAGGAAATGAATGCTTTATTTGCACCTTATGTGTTAAGCATGTGTTGTAGCTGAAAGGTAAATCATAGGATGTATGTCTTAAGTAGAGATGTGTGATATCTAGTCAATCCTTTCACACGAGTACTCATATCCCTGCCATCAAGACTTTGTCCTTGTTTTGATTGCCGTTTCCTTAAGGTCCTTTTCATATAAGGATCCTTGTTAGTTCGTGTGTATCTGCTGCTTAGCCAAAACATCTCTGCAGCTATACTTCAGCGTCAGCTATCAGCTCAGCTGCTAAGCATCCGTTTCCTTTGAGTCTAGGATGTTTCTGTGTAACAGCTGTCAGCTGATGCATTTCTTTTGATATGCTTCTACCATCGGCTGGTTAGCTGATACGGTTGTTATCTTTCTAATATCGGCTACTGCAGATACAATTCTTTTGTTCTGTCCTACGTCGACTGCACATAGTCGATGTATCGGAGATGCACACACAATCTTAGGATTCTTGCCATCGGCCGATCTAAGCCGATTTTGGTTGTTTTCCATATCGGTCAAACTTGGCCGATCAATCCTTAGTTTTCCCATCCTTATCCACACACTTCTATCAGCCAATTTATCAGCTAAGAAATCGGCTATATATCTATCGGTCACATACCCTCAACCACACTCCAATCGGCTGTACGTCACTCAATTGTTGTGCTGACGTAATCGAGCCGATACAACCACACCTAGTTACCTAGGATAACACTTAAGCACATCTCAGTTAAGACACAGCTGCTTTAGGAATCACCCCTCTGCTAAAGTAATCGATGCTTTCATCGATCGTTTAGGAACCCGATGCACTTATCAATCGGCTACCCAGACCAAAGTACACAACCCTAGATCAGTAAGATAGCACAGTCGACATGCCTCTGTTAGGCACAACCAAGGCACATCAATCGGCTAAACCTGATGCACCCTCGTCGACTAAGACAAGCCAATACACCAACCATCAGTTAGACCAAAAACATGCTGATAATCCAATCGGCAAAATCCTTCCTTTGTCTATCCTTAAAGTACTGTACCTTCAATGTTCCTCTCTATATCATCCGATTTAACCTTAAGTGAACCCAAATCGGCTAACCTCTTCTACTCATATACAGAAATTACTCCTGCCGATTTCTCTTCCGTATAGAAATCAGCAGATTTCCTAAAAACTGTATAGAGAGCTCCCTTCTTTACCAATCCTATCAGCTGAACCCTATTATTGTTAATCGGCTCTATTATAACCTTCAACAAGTAGCCGATTCTAATTAGTTGTCCCCCTAAAGCTCTGTCTAAGTTTAATCTCAGATCTTGTTGGTTGTTATGTAAGTAGTATGTTAAATGAGTGTTGGATTGCAACTTTAACGTGAATTAAAATAGTTTTATGTGCACCTTTGAATGTAATATTGCATTGCATGTAGATACGACTACTTCCGCAAACGGTACCTACGAGATCTCCCAGGAGTCTGCAGAGGATGTTTCTGAAGACCAAGCAAATGTCACCAAGGGATTATCTGAAGCCCCGAACCAAAGTTTGGAAGATAACAATACTAACATCCCTGACTTCAGCCCCACCAGTAAAGGCAAGCCCCGGTGCATACCCCAGTATTTCAATTTATTACCATTTCACTTATATATTATATATCTTGCATTACGTCTAGGAGTTGAAATGAAACCCTAGTTGCATGAGATCTTGGGAATCCAATGTATTGTACCCGAGTCCTTATCGCTTAGATGCTCTGCTAAATAGGACCGGTACAAGTCGGGTGATTTCCTGTCACTCGTGCGATATAGGAGTTACTTGTTTACAATTTCGCAACCACTATAAGGATGATGGATAGGGTCATGTGCTGTATCATGACCTGAAGGTTTACCCTGTCTGTTTTGTTAAAAATAGTTAAGGTCAAAATGTGTGGTAGTGGTGGCTAAGCATTTGAAAGTACTAGCCACATGCTGCGAAATATGGTAAGCGGTAAGCCTAGTAACCGATCGGCCCGGCAAGTGGACATACCTCCCACCACTCGTATTTTGGTTCTTCTTGTTACTCGATTCGACGTGTGGGAATACGTGTTGCAGGGTAACCAGGAGTATGGTCATGTAGTCGCGCTACAGACATACGTCCTGCACATATAGGGTGTGCGTATGGTCCTGCAGTCGCTTGTGGTGGCTCTGATCCACGACCCGGAATGAAAGGCAAACGGTTGCTTCGGAACGATCTTTGGATGTTCCAAGCGTGTGTGTTAGGTTTACCTTAAAAGGTTGAATTCGATTCAGAATTTTCTGCCTCTCACGAAGATTGAGACTGCTTATCCCTTTTGCCACATCGAGTAAAAAGTGTAATTGTTGATGGAATAATCTTGATGGATGATAATCTTTATCTTGCTTGTTTAGTATAGGTGCTTACCTAGAATGGCTAATCAAGCTAGAATTTGAAAGCTAAAACTTGAAAGTAGGTTATACTTTTTGTTGCTTTTCAGCTGAAAATAAACTCGGAGCCTTTACAATGCCTTCATGAGTCTAGTTACGGGCTAAAGTATACCCAATCCCGGGTAAGCCTTGCTGAGTATTAGTATACTCAGCCTTGCTAGTTTTATGTTTTTCAGGTAATGTCTTTGAAGACCCTACTCTTCCCCTGCCTTGGCCCTGTGCTCTTCCAGATGGTTGGTTCGAGGAATGGGATCCGTCCCCGGCCAACATTGATGATACCGAGTGATGTCGTTCCCGGGCTTAGCATGACATCCGTCGTGACGACGTGTTGTAAATCATCGCGTATGTTTTCCGCTGCCAAAAACCATAACTTTAACAGTTTGTAATAATTTCTCTAAGATTGAAACTTCGTACTACTTGTAGAAACTCTTGTAATGTAGTTCCCTGTGATGTAAAATGTGATGGTGACTGTATCTCTGGACTCACCTTCGTGTGAGGTAACCTTATTCGATCCTGTATCAGTGGTTTATCGGGACGCTACCCGACAGGCCAAGGGATTATACCGTTTGAAGTATGTTGGAGCCCTCTGAAGTGGACTCGCGTACTTAAGCCGGTATAATTCAGGTTGGTTCTGCCATAGGCCGGTACTAAACTATCTCCACTGGCGGGAAATTTTGGTCGAGCCAGTTTAGTAACGGGCGATTTCTCGGCCCGGTACTAAAGAGGCAAATTCCAATTTCTTTTATATCTTGCATTATAGGTGTTTTAAATATTTTTTGTGTTTAATAAATTAAACATAGGTAAAAAAATACAAATATATAATATTTTGATCATGCAAAATTATAGTATTGTATAGTTTACATCACTTGATAACACGACGTATAGTTCTATGCACTTAATTCAACATATTGATTTCAAATTGCCTTTTATAAGTGTTTTAAATATTTTTTGTGTGTAATAAATTAAATATAGGTGCAAAAAATGCAAATATATAATATTTTGAGCGTGCAAAATTATAGTATTGTATAGTTTACATCACTTGATCACATGACATATAGTTCTATGCACTTAATTCATTATATTGATTCCAAATTGCCGTTTATAAGTGTTTTAAATATTTTTTGTGTGTAATAAATTAAATATGGGTGCAAAAGATACAAATATATAACATTTTGAGCATGCAAAATTATAGTATTGTATAGTACATCACTTGTCACATGACATATAGTTCTATGCACTTAATTCAACATATTGATTCCAAATTGCCTTTAATAAATATTTTAAATATTTTTTGTGAGCAATAAATTAAATATATTTGAAAAAAAGCAAATATACAATATTTTGACCGCATTGTCCAAATAGTATCATTATTCGAAAGATACAACAACATACATTACATAAATCACCTAATAGAACATAACGGTTACACAAAACTACTCATCATTATTTAATGGACCATTGATAATCTTCCGTTTGACGAAGGTCCCTTGGTTGTGATCGCGGCGTAAGTAAGGAGCGTGCTCTTTGGATAATAGGATGCTGGGGTTAATGTTGACTAAGAATGGAGGAAGATCATCAAACTGATCAAAATCTTCTGCGTTGTCCGAAGTGGCCTCAACTCCAATGATTTTTCTTTTTCCTGGAAGAACTATGTGGCGTTTTGGCTCATCATTCTTGATTTGCTTGACATGTCCTTCACATAGAACACCTGCGTCATATCCTTGGCTAGGATGAATGGTTCATCTTTATATCCAATCTTTTTAAAGTCCACTATTGCCATCCCATACCGGTCTGTCGTCGCGCCTCCTCCAGCTCGATTCACCCATTGGCAGTGAAATAAAGGAATCTTCAAAGGTCTATAGTCTAGTTCTCATATCTCCTCTATGACACCATAATAGTTGTTCTTTTTTCCATCATTGCCTATTGCATCTATACGCACACCACTATTTTGGTTCGTGCTCTTTTCATCTTGGGCTGTGGTGTAAAATTTATATCCATTTATCTTGTACCCTTGGTATTGTATGATTGCGATTGATGGTCCCCTAGCCAACCATTGAAGTTGTTCATCAATCGTGCCGTCACCCATGAATTTTTTCTAAGCCAAAAAACAAAGGTATCTATGTGATGATGTGTGATCCAGGTCTCAGACTTCCCCGGGTTTTCAGATCGTACAATATTCATGTGCTCCTCCATATATGGAGCCACTAGGATGAATTCTGTAGAACCGTGAAGTTTGCTTTGCCGATTTCATTGTCAAGGATATGCATATTAGATTTCTTCCCTAGTGTGCCCTTCCCTTCAGTCTCCCTTCATGGCATGACATGGGGACCCCGATCGGACTGAGATCATCAATAAAGTCAACCCAAAACTCAATGACCTCCTCTGTTCCGTAGCCCTTGGTGATACATCCTTCTGTACGAGAATGATTGCGGATGTACTTCTTTAGGACTGCCATGTACCTCTCGAAAGGGAATATATTGTGTAGAAATAGAGAGCCCAAAATGTTTATCTCTTTCACAATGTGAACGAGGAGATGTGTCATAATATTAAAGAACAAAGGTGGAAATACCATCTCAAAGCTGACAAGATATTGGACCACATCATTCTGTAGCTTTATGATCTTATTTGGATCGATTGCCTTCTGCCAAATTTCATTGAGGAAATTGCATAGCTTCATGATCGCCAATCTTACATTCTCCGGTAGAATACCCCTAAGTGCAACCGAAAACAATTGTGTCATCAGGACGTGACAGTCATGGGACTTTAAGTTTGTGAAATTCTTCTCTTTCATATTTATTTTTCCTTGTATATTCGAGGACTATCCAGACGGTACCTTCATAGAGTTCAAGCAATCAAGCATGCTTTCCTTCTCCTCTTTGCTTAGAGTGTAGCTAGCAGGACACAAGTAGTGTTGTCCATTGTCTCTCTTTTCAGGACGTTGGTCTTATCGTTGTTTCATTTCTTTCAGGTCACGCCTTGCTTCGATTGTATCTTTTGCCTTCCCATACGTACCCAGGAAACCGAGCTGGTTCACGCAAAGATTTTTCGTCAGGTGCATCACGTCAATTGCGTTGTGGACCTCTAATACTTCCCAATAAGATAGCCCCCACAATATAGACTTCTTCTTCCGCTTTGGTGCATGTCCGTTTTTGTCATTCAGAACTTGTTGGCTGCCATGGCCCTTTCCAAACACTACATGCACATCCTTTATCATCAAGAAAACACACTTCCCATCACGGAACAAAGGCTTAGCACGAGTTTCTGGTTCCCCTTTAAAATGTTTCCCTTTCCCTCTTAAGGGGTGATTGAGAGGAAGAAATCGATTACGGCCCATATACACAACCTTCTGACAATTTTTCAAATAAAAGCTTTCGGTTTCTTCTAGACAGTGGGTGCAGGCCTAGTATCCCTTGTTCGACTGTCCTGACAGGTTACCAAGTGCAGGCCAATCATTGATGGTTATGAAAAGCAATGCTCAGAGGTTGAAGGTCTCCTGTTTGTACTCATCCCACAGAAGTACACCTTCTTCCTTCCACAATAGTAAAAGTTCATCAACCAACGGTCTTAGGTACACGTCAATATCGTTGCCAGGTTGTTTTGGGCCTTGGATAAGCGCCGGCATCATGATGTACTTCCGCTTCATGCATAGCCAGGAAGGAAGGTTGAACATACATAGAGTCATAGGCCATGTACTGTGACTGCTGCCCCACTCGCCCAATGGATACATTCTGTCTGTACTTAAACCAAACCTTATGTTCCTTGCGTCGTTATCAAAATCTAAAAATTCTCTGTCCACGTTTCTCCACTGCAACTCATCTGCGGGGTGTCTCAGTATCTGATCTTGCTTACGCTCTTCTTTGTTCCACCACATCAACTTTGCGTGTGCCCTGTTCCTAAACAAGCGCTTCAAGCGTGGTATTATAGGGAAATACCACATAACCTTAGCGGGTATTTTTTATTTGGTAGGCTCCCCATCGACATCATCAATATCATTTTGCCTGATCTTATATCGCTTTGCGCCACAAACAGGACAAACATCGAGTTTCTCATATCCGTTGCCGCTATAGAGGATACAATCATTATGACAAGCGTGAATCTTCTGTACATCCAATCCAAGAGGGAAAACTACCATTTTTGCTTTGTATATTGTCGAGGGCAGTTCGTTACCCTCGGGAAGCATGTTCTTTATGATTCCCAGTAGCTCCTCAAATCCCTTATCAGTAATACCATTTGCTGCCTTCACTGCAGCAATTCCAATATGATACCCAACTTTGTGTGACCCTGTTTGCAATCTGGATACAACAGCTTTTTGTGATTCTCCAACATCTTCTCAACTTGTTTGACTCCTTCACAGTGTCACTGTCTTTCTGTGCATCTAGCAACACCTGACCTAGTTCATCATGTGGTTGCTCTTCTATGACATTTTCTGCAGCCTCGTCCATTGGTTCATCATCAAAGGCACCCGCTTCATACAAGTGAGCCAAGTTTGTAATGTTGTTATCATCATCAGCATCTTCATCGTCTTCCATCAGAACTTCAGGTTCACCATGCTTGGTCCAAAGAGTATAGTTATCCATGAAACCCCTTTCAATAAGGTGGACATGTAGATTGCTTCTTTTAGAGAATTTCTTGTTATTTCTGCAAATGCGGCATGGACAGCACATGAAACCTTTCGATGACCTGTGGGCCTCAGACGCATCGAGAAAAAATGTTAGGCCATTAATCCATGCCATGGTGCACCGGTCGCCATACATCCATTGTCGGTCCATCTGCAATCATATTATCCACGCCATGGTGTACCGGTCACACTAATTTTAATATGGAACTATAATTAAAGATGCAATTTTTTTAACTATTACAATTACATGGATAATTAAAAGGTCTGAAATCTCCATCACACATCATGAATAATAAATTAAGAGGTCTAGTATTAAAAGGTCCAAATAACACAAAGGTCCAACATGCAACCTAAAAATTTGTGCAACAACACAAAGGTCTTTAACCATCCTTTGGTGGGAAAGCGGAATGCTCCGACGGATTTTTTGCTAGCTCAGAAGAAGATGGCGGAGCTAGAACCTTCAGGTTTGGTGGTGATGGAGCATAACACCTCAATAGATCCTCAATATCAAAAGGAGGTTCCTCGCCCCTTGCAACATATTGTTCATGTTCTTTTTCCAATGTGCTCTCACCCAAGCTCCCGGTTTCTTCGACTTTTCATGAGGGCCTACTGGAGTTTTTCCCTTCCTTCAAGATAAACCACGATCACCCCCACCAGCCCCACTCCCTCCAGCAGCATCAACCATGTTGATTGGAAAACACTTGTATTTTTTAAAATACGGTGAAACATTATTAGTATTATGAAGGAATAAAGTTTATTTCTATCATCATATTCTATATTACTTTTCGAATTTCAGGATGAAATTTGATAACAAAATTAAAAGGTGCAAATATCCATCACACACCATCAGTAATTAAAAGGTCTACATT
Source organism: Panicum hallii (assembly GCF_002211085.1). Classification (NCBI taxonomy): domain Eukaryota; kingdom Viridiplantae; phylum Streptophyta; class Magnoliopsida; order Poales; family Poaceae; genus Panicum; species Panicum hallii. Next base: position 8,552,484 of record NC_038049.1, read on the forward strand.
AACCATTACACAACATAATTAATTAAAATGTCCAAAATACCGAATAAGCTACATACTAATACAAACTACTCACTCACAAGACCTATTGACCGATGCCTCGTGAACCGCCTCGCGAATTCTCGACACTGAACGGTCAATTTCTGCCATTCCCGACGCTTCACACCTTGCATTACGTCGAGCCATCAACTCACGGTCATCATCCGTACCATGCAGCTCGACATCTAAGTCACGCTCAACTTTGCGCCTTGCATTACATAGCGCGAGGCAATCAAATGCTTTCTTAATCCAACGATGAATACGACCGCTAACAAGTCCAAGATGCTCTTTAGGGCGGAACTCAAGGGAATGTCCGGTGCGCTTCAAATAATTGAGTTCCAACGCTCGAGCGGACGCACGACGCTCAATGCATCATGTTGCAAAGCCATTTCTAGGGATTAAACTATCCAAAAAAAGTATACACATGTCACTTCAAAATAATTGAAAAAAATCACTCTATATTTGCCACATGCAAGCTATCAAAAAACCTTCTCTCAAATTAAAGTCATCCCTTCTATATATCTCAAATGAATGTATAAATCAAAAAATCATGCTCATTCCCACTCTTTCTAATAACCTCAAATTTCTCTAACTATAGAGCATGAAACGAAGCATAAAGACCATCAAAGAGGAGAGGATGAAGTTGCTAATCTTTTGAGCACTTGGATGAGTGAAATCCCCACAAATCTTGAGAAAAATGGGCAGCACCTCCTCTCTAAAACGCCATGGAGAGGAAGAAGCCCGAGCTCGGTCAAATGGTTGGCTCAGGCTCGGGGAGGAAGAAGGTGCTGAGATATAGAAGACAGATTAGTACCGGCTGGTGGTTCCAGCCGCTACTATATCTCTCCACTTAGTACTGGCTGGAGCCACCAACCGGTATTAAATGACCTCGGCTCAATTTAGTACCGGCTTGAACCACCAGCCGGTACTAAACTGCTGCCGAGGGGTATCTAGCCGTTGCCCCCCGGTGTGTGTGGGGCACTTTAGTGCCGGCTGGAGGTTACGGCCGATAATAAAAGGTTCCCTCGAAAACTATTTTTACAGCCCGGTACTAAATGCATGCCTTAGTACTGGCTTAAAATGCAGCTGGTACTAATGCCAGGGACAAATGCTCACTTCTCTGGCTGTGAAAATAGTATGGCGGAACATGTTTCTCAAATGGGTACAACAAGAACCTGACTTTTGCAACTAGGTAGTGTATGCAAGCAACCAGGCACATATACTAGTACTCCCTTTGTGCATAAATACAAGGACTTATGAGTTTGTTCTAAATTAAATTGTTCTATGTGCGACCAAGGTTGTAGAAACAACCAATAATATTTATAATATCAAATTGTTGTTGGTCAAAACCAATCGGCGAGCAGTGACAGGCAACACGAGGAGCCGGGAGGCTCCCGGGACTGCTGGTGGGCCCCGGTCCCTTGGTCAACAGCCCAGGATCTGGCACACGACCTGGCGTCTGGGTTGCTAGGCGTGCCACCTGACCTTATACTTGATCAGGAAGGTGTAGAAGTGATTTCAGTTAGTTTCTTGCATGCACAGACACGTTCAAACATTAGTCCGAGCAGTGATTGGCTCATCGGGTGATCCCCGATATCAGCTTTAAAGAGCCGATTGTCTTCCAGTATCAGATCGGATCTATGTATTTAAACAAAGCATGTAAATCTGGTACTGATATAAACTTGCTCTGTAATCAATAAGCCAATTCTATCTACAACGGTTAAAGCTTTCACCACATAACCGGAACATCCTACGCATAGTTAAGCCTAAAAAATACGAGAGATAACAGAATAGCAACCTAAACAGAGGCCTAAGAACCAACAGAAAGCCGATTCCCGGAACAATCCCTCTTTAGATTAATATAAAGCATCAAACGTATTGCCGGATCATTTAACTCATTTGAAGGGCCTAACCATGCGGAGAATAAGCTAAATCTTTAATGAACAAAGACTAACCACAACAGATTGGATCTGCTAATCGAAACAGAGCAAGGCGCTGCCTTTACACCCAGGATCGGGCACAAAGACTGCTAAACGCTTACGGGTGGCAAGCAAAGCATGAATACAGTATGAAAAAAGCTGATGCATCCCTATAAGCTTTAAGATAACTAGTGTTACTCGCCATCAACAACACTTCAGTATGAGAAACACAAAGATAATAGGTAGGGATGATGCTGCCCCCATGATGCAAAGCATGATCGGGGCTGCATAGGACTTACCTGAGAGAAACACTGAAACAAGGATGGCGATGCGCAGAGAGTTGTTTGTGAATGCTTGTTGTTTTCTCTTTATTCGTAGTCTAGGGTAAATATTTATAGTCTGGAGACTTACTTCTCCTAACCAATCCTAGCTAACTACGACACGAATCCTGGCTATATCTATCTAAACTAACTTAAACATACACACCTATCTAGATACATGGCCAATCTGGTCTTAAACCGCCCGCGCAAGAGCCTATTCGCAAGCCCATTACAATTACCCCTTAAGCCCATCTTGCTCGCGGCCCATCTTCTAGCCCAGCCAAATTATAGTGATAACACATGCCCCTTGGTTTTGGCAATAATTATTCCGAAACCATTTTTTTCTTTCCATTGCCTCGCCTCTTCGACTTCCAAAATCCGTACACGCATGCCGCTTCCACTTCCATGGGATGTGACTACCCTGCATCTAACTCCTTGGAAACCGTCACGGTGCCGATTCATATTCCACTCCTGCCTTTATATGCCTGCCCCTGGTAATATTCTTTTTCACTCATCTCCTTCCTTCAGCCATTAGCAACTGCACCAGTACGCCCTTCTTTCTTTCGCAATGGCTTTCTCATCCTCTGATTCCTCCATCATCTCCTTTGAATCCAAGACGACCCGGGAGATGACCCCAGAGTTCGACCCCATCGCCGCTACAAAGCCTGCACTCCTGTGCACTGGGATGCAGAGGAGTGGGATTTCCAGGCTTGGTCAGAGGTTGATGAATCCCTGACCAACGGCGAAGATCTCCAACTCCTCCTTGGCGAAGAATTGGATGAAGATGACGATGACGACATGTCCTGGGAGGGGGACTTCTCCACCTCAGAGGAAGAAGTCGATACCCCATACACCGAGGAAGACTCGGCGGCAGGAGGCTTCCTGCTTGGCGAGTCGTCGGAGGACGATGATGATGATGACGATGAAGAAGCTAAAGACAGCAGCAGCTACAGCGATGATAGTGGCGGGGACGACGGCAGCAGCGACGATGACAGCAGTGACGATGGTAGCGACACTGGTGCAGCTCCTCCGACCAAGCGCCGCAAGGTCTTAGGCACCTACTGGTGGTAGACCATAGGATTAGTATTAACTGCCATGTACCAAGCCGATAGATCAGCTTTAGGAGCAATCAGCTCCCATTTTGTAATGGTTTTCCCTGTAAATGAAATCTTTCATTTTAGTCAACAACTGTCAAGAAGCCGATTTACCGGGAGCCGATGGCAACGCATTGGCCCTTTCCCTCAAAGTGCTGATCCGGATTTGAGTCGATCCCTGACCTAATTCCATCTTCTGCTTAAATCTGGAACCTACCCGAAACAAATCTATGCAGATTCCCCGAATCCAAGTTGTGCTCCAAAACCCTTGCTCACAAATCCAATCGCAAAACCCCAGGTCGAAGCCACAGAGCGCTAACTCGCAACTCACGAAGCAAACCCTAGATCCAGTTTCTGAGCCTTCGATCTCCGTTGGGGCTTCAGATGGTGGAACCCTCGAGTGATGATGCGGGCATCCTTGTTCTGAAGGTAAAACTCTGACCTTTCTCCAATTTAATGAAGTAATTATTCGAACCCTTGAAGCATTATATGATTCTTTCCTGCTATTTGGCTCTTTTCGATTCTTTAGGTTTTAGACATTCTTTTGCCGCATCTTTCTTCCCCCATTTTCTTTTGTCTTGGGCCTCGTTCTTACGAGAGTCCAGTAGATCTGATTTCTTGTGAGGCTAACAGGATCCCATTCGTATGCCAAGACATAGATTTAGATTCTTGGGCCGATACCCTGCGTGCCTGGCCAAATCCTCCCGAGGGTTGGGTATCCTGGTAGAACAGAGTAGCGAAAACCTACCAATCCACATGGAAAACCATAGGAATAGCCGATGCTCTGTCTCTGTCATTGTCCCCCCTTGAGAAGAATGAGAACCATCGGCTATTTTTGGTCTGATGCCCTGAACTACTTCTCATTTGGCCATGGGCCGATGACTCCAACCCGCATGGATGTCATGATGATTATTGGCTTGGAGATTGCATCACCCAGCCCCTCTGCCTTCAGACTGCCTGAGGTCCCCTTTAAATTGTCCTCCAAAATAGAGTGCACAAACTAGGGTGCCTACCTAAACCAGCACATCAAAACCAAAGGCCCTGTAACTGAGAAAGAACATATGGCCTTTCTGAATCTCTGATTGGAACACTTTATATTCTGCGGTCCTTCCCTTGCTCCAACCAAAAACTACCTCTCCCTAGCATATGAACTGGCCAAAGGTAATACTGTTGGCCTTGCTAAATTGTTCCTTGGGAAAGTCTATAGATATCTTCACCTGATGTCCTCGAGCCTGCTTACCCAAAAGAAACTGAGAACCGGTGGTCCCTGGTGGTTCATCCAGTTATGCGCTCACCTATATTTTCAGAACCACATACCAAACTTCCCTGTTCTGGCCAATAACTCTTTTCCAGATCAGAGTGGGAGACGAATCAGGTGTACAAGCTTCGGCCAAGCTTTGTAAAGTCTTCCTGGTAGCAAGTTGAACCCCACAGATGCCTCAAGCTGGTTTAGGATATTCTATCAAGGCCTGGACAACCCAATCTTCCTCCCTTATACGTATTCTGAAATCTTTGAGAACCCAATCGCCTTTAGATTGGCTGACTTTGCCGATGATGATAGCACTCAGCATTTACACTCTATCATGATTCGCCCTTGCTTCCTTCCAGTTGGCATGAGCACCTCCAACAGAATCATCAAGCCAGGTTATGAGTTCTACCAGCCGGTCGTAGAAGCCTGGCAATTTGGTCTTGGGCAAGTTCCTCCCCACTTCTTCCTTCACTATCTAACAATAAGTAGAGTTGATCTGACTGACATTCTCACCAGCCAGAGATGCTATAGCCTATTTGCTGATCTTCACATCCCAATCCCTATCGACTTATCATTCACTTCTTCGGCCATCGGCTTCGAGAACTGGTGGTCAATGTGGAAGACTCATGTCTTTTGGAAAACCTTGGGGCCAATGCTACAGCAGATTAACGCTGAGTATGAAGCCCCTGAGGAAGAGGTATTACCATCAGTTTAGTACTTCTTCATAACTCCGCTTAACCCCTTCTCTAATTCCATTTGTTTTCTCTGCAGCAGGAGGATGGTCCGGAGCCCAAGAACGATGATGGCTCTACTTTCAAGTTCTTACCGGTTGCTCCTGTAGCCCTCTTTGGCAAGAACGCACCTCCCCCGTCAAAGGTCATAATGCGGATCCAGCCTGATTCTACAAAATTGGCTTCCAAGCGAAAACGAGTCTCCGACGTTGCTGCCCCCTGAGCCCAGATGAAGGCGAAGAAGATGACTGTTAGAAGGATTCAGAAGGAAGCCGGACCATCTTCTAAGGATCATGAAGCTCCGAACATCAACCAGGTTGGGATTGTCCCTTTATAATTGGTCCTCTGGACATGTGTACTTCGACTCAATTGCTCTTTCCTTGCTTGCAGGCTGATATCGTGGATATTTCCAGCGGGGAAGAGCAAACGCGCCAAGAAGACCCAACCCTAGAGGCTCCAGAGAATCCTGTGACAGCAGTCAATCTCTTGGTCAACCTCTAGGATCCAATCCTGGAAACTCCAAAGAATCTTGCAACAGCAGTCGATACTTTGGTCGACCTTCAGGATCCGCAGGAGCCGATTGTCACCTCATCGACTGTCAACCCTTCTCCGCAGGAGGCGATCGTATCCTCATCAGCCACCGATCCTTCTTTGCAGGAGCCAACTGTCACCTCATCGGCTATCGATCCTTCTCAAGAAAAGGTATGTTATATCTCTGAGTCATTTGCATCTTCCTTTCCCTGTACCATACTAATCTTCTACCTTCTTTCAGGGCTTAAACCTCTCAGAGCTGCTCTCATTTGACCCTGCATCCATTGGCTCGGCCATACTCAAAGCAGATGATCATCCCCCATAGCTGATGAGTGTCGCCAGCCAACTACTCCGCACAAAGGGCCTGCTATCAGTTTCAATTGATGCTTTGGTCCAGGATTGCGATGGAGTGAGGCAAATTCTTGAGGAGATCAAGCCCCAACTCCCGGAAGACCTTCAGATCAAGCTCTGGCCAACTGGACATCTCCCTTTCTTTCGGGCAAAGGTAGAAAAGGCTCGGCAGAGGATTGAAGCCTGTCGCTCACAAGCCCCTTTGAAAGCCGATATTGCCGAGAGGTGTCGACTGCTCAACAAGAAGAAGGCGGCTTTGGACGCCAAGACTGACACTTCTGCACATTCTCAAAGGCTTCAACTTCTGGAGAAGGAGTTAGAAGACCTCAAGGCAAAGGTCTGGGCAACCGAGCAGCGCATCCAGGAAGAGAAGAACCTCATAGCCAGCTCCAAACAAGAAGCAGAGGACCTGACTGCCCAGCTGAAGACAGAACTCACAGAGCTGAGCATTTTGAGTTGGCAGATAGTGTCAGGTGAGGACAAGGATGATGAATGTGACACCCTAGGTGTCAAATTTGTATCACACTAGGAAAGAAATTGTTATAAATATGTTGAATTATATGAAATTTGGGTGTTTATGTGAAAATAAGGACTTATGTGTAATTTTTGCAAAAGTATGAGTCCTTTTATGCAAAATATTTGAAGTACAAATGTAACTTTCAAAGTTTACTTAGGGCCAAAGTGTAAGAATGCAAGTCATCATGACATTACATGAAAACTTGCAATTATGTCCAAAACTGCATAAAATTTACCTTAATAAGGACAAAACCTTATTAAGTTTGAATTTAGTTCAAAGTTTAAAATTAAAGCTTTGTACCTAGGGTTTTTGAACTTGAACCCTAAAGCAATGTTGTAGGGTTTGAAAAATTATACAACTTCTATTTTGGTCATTTTCTCATTAAGATTTTGGATCAGTGGGAAATCTTACTTTACAGTGAGGTCCCTGGACTTTCTGTTTTTGCAAACAAGTCCCTCAGCCCCCCCTCTCTCTTCTTCTTCTTCCTTTGGCGCCCCTCTGCTCCTCTGCTTCCCTCTGCCGCCGACTGTCATGCGCAGGTCCTTCGCCGACGTTGATCGCCGGAGCACCAACGTCGCCATTGACTCCTCTGCCGCCGCTTCGGACTCCCGTGGAGATCCCCTTTCCCGGCCCCTGCCCTCGACAAGTAGCCCAATCGAACCGCCGTGAGCTCCTGGAACTTCTCCTCCACTCGGACCTCGCCGCCGGTGGCCCTCTCCGCCAGAACACGGCCGCCTTTCCTCTGTTCCCCTTCCTCCTCCGGCCAAGGGCCTATTTGAATCGATTTTAAAAGCTCCAAGGGTATTCCTGCAAAATTACAGAACCCCCCCAAATTCAAATCAGTAAACTTCTAAAATGTGTAGAAAATTGTAGAAAATTCAGAAAAATGTCAAACCAGTTGGGTTTGAATCCTTGTGTTAAATACTACAACTTCTGTATTATGATCATGAGATGAATAGGTGTATTTTGTGCTGTGATTTAATTAGTAGATAATGGGTACTTTATGTAGATCTTTTTATCCATAGCAGTGCTAAGGCTCAAAATTGAAACATGAGATGTGTATGCTATAAGTAGTTATGTGTAAATTTTGTGAGACTAAGAACAGCCCTCTAGCTATGATGTTTAGATAACTTTGCTTTATGTTGGTAAAGGTTTCATGATTTAATTCCAGATGCACCTCTTCATGTTTATAACTGAAAATTTTACTTTAGCTTTGTTTCAGTATGTATAATCCAAGATAAAAGTTTGAGAGTCAACACCCTAATGTAGCTTTAGTAATGAATTTAAGCTTAGATTCAAAGGAAATTCATGAACAATAGTTTTAGTTCGTGAAAAATTATGAAAATAAAGTAGAATGATTCCTTTGAGTAGTATGGCATGCCCACAAATTTTCAACCTATAACAGGCGTAGAATAGCCAGAATAAATAGAACTTGATATAGTAATGTTATATTCCTAACTTAGGGTTTGTTTAATTAATCAAAGTAAGTCCATAATTAAGTAATAACCGAAGGTTACTAAAAGTAATTAGTTAGTCAAATAATTAAAGTTGTTAAGTGTAATTAGTTTGATTGTTTAAGATAACCAAACATGCTACCTAATATAGTTTAAATGTTTATGGTAAGCAACCATGTTACTTAATGTAACTAGGTAGTTTAGTAAATACTCGGTAAATGACTGCCCAGTAAAGGAAAATTGTGTTGTTTGTTAGTATGTAATGTTAGTTTTTTTGGATTGCAACTTTATCGTGAAGTGAAATGAAAGTGTATGCATCCATTGAACCACATCTTTGCATATCATATAGACTCAACCACTCTCGCCGACGGAGACTACGAATTGATCCTGGAACCAGAAGGAGGTTATTCTAAAGACCCTGGGAACGTCGTCGGAAATCTAACTGAAGCTCTGAACCAAAGTTCGGAAAAGTTTGACACTCCTGCTCCCAGCCTCACTCAAGAAGCCAAGCCCCGGACGTAAACCCGCTACTTTATTTACACTGCAATCTACATTTATATATATACTTGTGCCTTAAGTTCTTAGGAGTTGTCTGAAAACCCTAGTTGCATATTCCTAGGAACCAATGTACTGAATACTAGAACTTGAGTCCGAATAGCAGCTATGCTAATAGGATCGGTAGAAGTCGAGTGATTGCCTGTCACTCGTGAGCTTTATAGGAATTGTAGTGTTTATATTCCTATAATCACTATAAGGATGATGGACGGGATCTATGCGAAGTATCATGGTTGCGATGATACCCCGTCTGTGTTGATGAATTTGGCTAAGGTCGCAGTGTGTGGTAGCGGTGGTTAAGCGTTTGAAAGTACTAGCCACATGCCGTGAAATATGGTAAGCGGTAAGCCTAGTAACCAATCGGCCCGGCAAGTGGATATACCTCCCACCACTCGTATTTGGTTTTTCCAGTTACTCGCTTCGACGTGTGGGAATACGTGTTGCAGGGCAACCAGGAGTACGGTCATGTAGTTGCGCTACAGACGTACATCCTGCACATTGGATGTGTGTATGGTCCTGCAGTCGCTTGTGGTGGATCTGATCCACGAGTCGGAATGAAAGGCAAACGGTTGCTTTGGAACAATCGTTGGATGTTCCAAGCGTGTGAGTTAGGTTTGCCTTTGCAAGGTTATGAAATTCGATTCAGAATTTTCCTTTTCTCACGGAGATTGAGACTGCTTGATCCCTTTGCCACATAGAGTAACAAGAGCAACCTTATGGTTATCAAGGATGATGTTTGTTTAAAAGATTCTACCATGCTTGAATAGTTATAGTTGCTTACCTAGAATGGATAATCAACTAGAACCTGAAAGCTAAAATTTGAAAGTAAGGATCTACTCTTTGTTGCTTTTCAGCTGAAAACTAAACCCAGAACCATTTAAAGCCTTCATAGTCTAGTTACATGGCTAAGTATACCATGAAATGGGTAAGACTTGCTGAGTATTAGAATACTCAGCCTTGCATTGTGACTTTTGTTCTAGGTAATCCCCCTGAGGACTCTAGTCTGCCTGTACCATGGCCCTATGCTCTTCCCGATGGTTGGTCCATGGAATGGGACCCGTCCCCGGCCAAGTCTGATCATACCGGTGATGTCATGCCAGGGCTTAGCATGATGTCCATACTGGCGATGTGTATAGTTGTCGTATTTTAAATTCCGCTGTCGTGAACTTGAAACTTTAAACTGGTTTGTAATAATTTCTATCAGTTTGGAACTTATGCTACTTTTGGAAACTCTTGTAATATAAATGCCTGTGATGTAAAATATGATGGCAATTGTATCTCTGGACTCGCCTTCGTGCGAGGTACCTTGTTTGATCCTGCTTTCGGTGGTTTGTCGGGACATTACCCGACAGGCCAAGGGGTTACACCGTTTGAAGTACGATTGGAGCCCTTGAGAGAGGACTTGCGTACTTGAGCTGGTGTAATTCAGGTTGGTTCTGCCACAATGAAGCAGTGATTGCTGAAGTTGATCACGTCCTCCTTGAGGCTATCGCAGCCATCGATGAGTTCCTTCAGTAGACTACTATGTAATCACCTCTTGTAGCCCGTTGTTGTTCAAAACCTGCATGTACTCAAATTACAGTTCTAAAGTTGATGGTTATACATCAGCTATTTGACCAACTCAGTGTGTTGGGTACAAATTTTTTATAGGCCGACTGAACGTATCGGCCCCTTTTCTTGTATGCAGCCTGATGCGTAACATCGGCTTTCATTTCTACAGGTTAACCGAACGTATCGGCTCACAGCCTGATGCATAGCATCGGCTTTCACTTGTACGGGCCAACTGAACGTATCAGCTTATAGCCTGATGCGTAGCATCGGCTCTCACTTGTATGGGCCAACTGAACATATGTGCTCGCAGCCTGACGCGTAGCATCGGCTTTCACTTGTATGGGCCAACTGATCGTATTAGCTCATAGACTGATGTGTAGCATCGGCTTTATTGCCCATCATCCCACATACTTAGGAAGTATTTCTTGAGATGTTGACCATTGACCACCACCGGAAACTTGATGCCATCTAACTCTTCAAGCATATATGCGTTCTCAGGTAGCCTTGGTCAACTCTATAAGGCCCGAGCTAATTTGGAGACCATTTGCCATACGCTACATCCTTAGTCCCCAATGGTAATACCGCTTCCCAAACCAGATCTCCGACTTGGAATTCTTTTGGCTTGACTTTCTTGTTGTACGCGCGGGCTACCTTGGCCATATTTCCTTTGATCTTCTCAAGTGACCAAAGTCTAAGCTCCGTAAGGTCCTCAATATTGTCGTTCATCAGAGCAACATATTCTTAGCTGTTAGGTCATTTTGGAACTCTATGCGTCTCGAGCCGGCCGTAATCTCCCATGGTAATACAACCTCCTGTCCATACACCAGGTGATAAGGTGAAGTTTTTGTTGCTCCATGGCACGAAATACGGTATGCCCACAATGCCTCTGATAAGACTTCATGCCAACGCCTAGGATGCTCATCGATCTTTCTCTTGATCAACTTGATAAGGCTCTGATTGGACGCTTCAGCTTGTCCATTCGCTTGAGCATAGTATGGAGATGACCTGATCAGCTTGTTGCCCATATCAGTAGCGAACTCTTTGAACTCCTCTGATATGAAGACTGACCCTCCATTTGTTGTGATGGTCTGAGGAATCCTGAACCTGTGAATGACATGTTCTTTAACAAAATTAATGACATCCTTAGATGCTACTGACTTTATAGGGATGGCCTCCACCCACTTGGTAAAATAGTCTGTGATAGCCAAAGTAAACTCGTGGCCTTTGCTAGATGGAGGATTAATTTTGCTAATCATGTCCATACTCCAGCCTCTGAACGGCCATGGTTTGACGATAGGGTTTATTACTGATGTTGGCACCATCTGTATCTTCCCAAACCTCTGACATGCCTGACATCCTTTATAATATTTGAAACAATCTTCAAGCATGGTGGGCCAGTAATACCCCGATCGCCTAATCAGCCACTTCATCTTATGAGCCGATTGGTGAGTCCCACAAGTGCCTTCGTGGACCTCATGTAAGAGCCGATTGGATTCAATCGGCCCCAAGCATTTGAGCAACAATCCTTCTAAAGAATTGTAGAACATGTCATCCCCTATCAGGACGTACTTCGTGGCCTTGTAACGTATCCTCTTAGGTGCCCCCCGAGCCGGATCCTTCAAGTAATTGAAGATATCGGCTCTCCAGTCTCCTTGTTCCAGTAGGTGTACCTGAAGATCGGCTCTGTCTGCCACAGCCTTGTATCCCGAAGCTATCTGTGCAAGATCATTGGCCTCTGAATTTTGTATCCTAGGTATCCAGTAGAAATTTATGTACCTAAATTGGGCTATCAGCTCCTGACATTGTACCCATAATGGGAAGAGCAACTCGCTCTCACACCTATACTCCTTTGTGAGCTGAGAAATCACCAACATTGAATCCCCGAAAATTTCCACTGCTTCAGCTCCGGCCTCAAGAAGCAACTCCGTACCCTTACGTACCACTTTATATTCTGCTAGATTGTTGGTGCAAGCGGCTTGTAATCTGATCGAAAAAGAATATGTTGCCCCCCGAGGTGACACAAGCAGGATACCTCTGCCACATCCATCTCCACATGCCGATCCGTTGAAGTACATGGCCTATGCGCGCACGGAGAGTGCTGCTATGTCAGTATTGATCCTTTCTGCAATAAGATCCGCCAGCGCTTGCCCTTTGACTGCCTTCATGGTTTGGTATCGGATATCGAACTCTGACAATGCAAACATCCACTTTCTGAGTCGGCCTTTCAACACAGGAGCGGATAGCATGTGCTTGATAACATCCGATTTGCAGATGACGACCGTTTCGACTGATAGCAAGATATGATGAAGCTTTGTGTAGGTAAAGAACAAACAAAGGCATAACTTTTCAATATCAGGGTATCTGGTCTCCACATCTAGTATCCTTCTGCTGAGGTAGAACACAACCCTCTCCTTGCCGTCATGCACTTGTATCACCACTGAAGCGATGGAGGTGTTGCCTACTGATAAATAAACGTAGAATGGTTTATCCTATTGGGGTGGAACTAACACGTGTGGTTTTGACAAATATTCCTTGATCTCTTCAAATGCCCGTTGTTGCTCTGCCCCCCAGCGAAACTCATCATTGGCTTTAATCTTCACCAACTCCATAAAAGACTCAATCCGCCCGGAGAGATTGGAAATAAACCTTCTGACAAAGTTAATTTTGCCAATGAGCTGCTAGAGCTCCTTCTTTGTAGTAGGTGGCACCATTGTTTTCACCGCTTTCTGACTCTTTAGGCCGATCTTAATTCCTCTTTCATGCTCCAAGAAACCCGGGAACTGACTGGCTGATACGCCGAAAGCGCACTTCTTCGGATTCATCTTGAGCCCGTACCTTCTGGTTTGTTCTAGAACTTTCCGTAGGTCTCCTAAGTGCCCCTCAACTGATGCAGATTTAACCACGATGTCGTCAATGTATATCTCCACCAACTTGCTGATCAGATCATGAAAGATGTAATTCATGGCATGTTGATACGTGGCGCCGGCATTCTTCAACCCGAAGGTCATGACCACATTCTCGAACAATCCTACCGCCCCGGGTACTCTGAACGCGGTCTTGTGTATATCCTTTGGAGCCATGAAAATCTGATTATAGCTGGCACTCCCGTCCATGAAACTCAAAATCTTGTGACCAGCAGCCATGTTGATCAATGTCTCCGTGACAGGCATTAGGTATTCGTCTTTCGGTGTAGCCCTGTTGAGGTCCCTGAAGTCCACACAGACTCGCCATCGGCCATTTTTCTTTTGCACAGGTACGACACTTGAAATCCACTCGGCATACCTGCACGGCCTGATGAATCCTGCTTCTAGCATTTTCTCCACTTTTTTCTTGACTTCTTCTAGAACTTTAGCCTTCATTTGTCACGCTCGCTGCTAAAACGGCCGAAATCCCTTCTTGAGAGGGAGCCGATGCTCGACTATGCTCCTATCCAAACCAGGCATCTCCGTGTAATCCCAGGCAAAGCAATCTACGTACTCCTTCAGCAAAGCTATCATCAGCTCTCGTAGACACGGGCTTAACTTTTTGCTGATAAATGTTGGTCGTGGCTTATCCCCAGGACCAATGTCAACCTCTTTGAGCTCGTCAGCCGATGTAAACCTGTATCCTAGCTTTCCATCATTTGTCAAGTCAATGCTGCAAATGGACAAAGAATGTGATGAAAAGAGTGTCGGCCGATCATTAAGGTCGGCTGCCTTATAACCTTCATTAATCCTTGAAACTTTACAATTGATATATGGCTGGCTGCTAGAGCGGACCTCCTTGTTCCATGATTATGCAAAACACTCATCATCAAAAGTTTACATTTTATTTTTTGGGGCCGATCGTGGGGATCGGCCTCGCCAAGTGCGTCAGAATAGCTTGCCCTTGATGTTTTGTCTACTCTGTAAGGCCAGTGGATAAGACCAGCCTCACCCCATTTTTTGTAGCTTCCACATGGTCATAGCCTTCCAAACTGATTCTTGAAATCGGCTCTTGGACCTTTGCATCCCAAATGCTCATGGTGGCATGTGAAATCTCAATTGAGTCATCTGTATGAACCATCTCTACTTCGTCTCCATCCCACTGAATCAAGCATTAGTGCATCATGGAAGGAATGCAACAGTTGGCGTGAATCCAATCCCTCCCAAGTAGGATGGTGTAAGTGCTCTTGCTGTTGACAATGAAGAAAGATGTGGGGACAGTCTTGCTTCCCACGGTCAGATCCACATTAAGGACGCCTTGTGCCTCTGATGTCTGGCCGTTGAAGTCGCTCAATGTGACGTTGGTCTTGATTAAGTCTCCAGTAGAACGCCCCAACCATTGCAGCACTGAGTATGGCATTATGTTGACCGCTGCACTGATGTCGACCAACATCTTGTTGACAGGCTGGCCGTTAATGTAACCCTTGAGGTATAGAGCCTTCAAATGCTTATGATTCTTTGCTTGGGGCTTCTCGAATATGATTGGTCGTGGCCCCAAGTCAAGCTGGGCTACTGTAATTCTTCACGGCCTTGGGCGTGGAACTCCGTGGGGAGTACGAATGTGGCAGAACCGCCTGAATTATTCCAGCTCAAGTGCGCTAGTCATCGCTATACAGCCGATACTAACTCAACGCACTTCAAACGGAACAATCCATTGGTCTGTCGGGTCTCCGCCCGATGCAACAACAGTTCAACAGGAACGAAGCAGGTTTACCTTGCATGAAGGCGAGTTTACAATCGTACAATAGCTCACCAACTTTTAATTCACAGAATATTAAACATTATTACAAACTATTTCAAACTTAAGTATACTTATACAAACATTGTTTAAAAACCACAAGCTATGCAAGCTTGGGTAGTGTCACAGCGGAAGAAATTAACACATGACTACCACGTCGCGAAGGTTGACACCATGTTCAGCCCAAAACCTTGTGTCATTCCGGAGGGTCACTGCCAGCCGGGGATGGATCCCATTCCATGGACCAGCCAAACGGAACAGAGATTGGCCATGCTGGACCATCCGTGGGGTTCTCAAAGGTCATACCTGAAAAATAGACTAGCAAGACTGAGTACACTAATACTCAGCAAGACTTAACCGAGATCGGGTATACTTAGCCCATAACTAGATCATGAAAGGTTGAGTGGCTCTGGTTTTCTTTTACTGAAAAGCAACAAAAAGTATGATCTACTTCCATGTTTTAGCTTTCAGATTCTAGTTTCATTAACCATTCTGGGTAAGCACCTATACTAGACAAGCAAGGTAGAGATTAACATCCATCAAGATTATTTCAACAATGGTTACTATTCTTACTCTATGTGGCAGAAGGAATAAGCAGTCTCAATCTCCATGAGAAACGGATAATTCTGAATCGAATTTCCAAACCTTGCAAGGGTAAACCTAACTCACACGTTTGGAACATCCAAAGATCATTTTGAAGCAACCGTTTGGCTTTCATTCCGACTCGTGGATCAGGGCCACCACAAGCGATTGTAGGACCATACGCACATTCAATATGCAGGACGTACGTCTGTAGCGCGACTACATGACTATACTCCTGTCCGCTGTGCAGAATGTACTCCCGCACGTCGGTGCGTGAGAAAAACAAAATTACGAGTGGTGGGAGGTATGTCCACTCCTCGGGCCGATTGGTTACTAGGCTTACCGCTTTCCATATTTCACGGCATGTGGCTAGTACTTTCAAACGCTTAACCACCACTACCACACACTACGACCTTATCAACTTTTATCAACACAGATGGGGTAACCTTTCAAGTCATGATACTGCACATGACCCTATCCATTATCCTTATAGTGATTGCAGAATAGTAAACATTCAATTCCTATATCGCGCGAGTGACAGGAAATCACCCGACTTCTACCGGTCCTATTAGCAGAGCATCTATTCAATACGGACTCAGGCACAATACATAGGTTCCTAGTATTCATGCATCTAGGGTTCCATTTCAACTCCTAGACTTAATGCAAGATATAATATATAAGCATAAAATTGTATAAATGGAGTAATTTGAAATACTAGGTTATGCATCGGGGCTTGCCTTCTTGAGCGGGGCTGGGGGCAGGGATGTCAAGGTCTTCCGAACTTTGGTTCGGGGCTTCAGTTAAAGTCTCGACGACGTTCGCAGGACTTCAGAAATCCTTTGCTCGGTTTCCGGGACTAGCTCGTAGTCTCCGTCGTCGAGAGTCGCTGACTCTACATGCTATGCAATAATTTAAATTAGATAGTCCTTGAGTTAAGTATTTTATTTCACGATAAAGTTGCAATCTAACCAATTGATAAATACAACTTCATAAAACAGGAGATTTGGATTCAAATTCACTAAGTATACTTTAATTCAATATCAAATTACTTGATTTAATAGAATTAAGTGAACAAGTTTGATTTTTATTTTGAAATCCACAAAGGCTCTAGCCTTGAATTTTTGTGGGTGAGCTATCTTCTAGTGGATGAGCTTATTTTGAATTTTTCATAATTTTCTGAAAACAGAAACTAAAGTGTTTGAGCTAAGTTCAAATTTCAAGTTTAAATGCAAACCTTAAGCAAAACAGTGTTGTAAATTCCCAAAATATTTACTATGGACTACTCTATTGCAGAAGATCACATGGTAAAAACATCTAAGTACAAAAACCTTAGTAACATGGTTTAATAAATTTAAATCAATTCAAACTTGATTTGCATAATGTTCAAATGAGTTCAAGCTAGATTGCAGAAATTAAGGTGAAATTTTTACACAAGCTCACTCATATGCTAAACAGACTACTCACCGAAATTCACAAACAATAGAGCTAATATGTATAAGTTATACTCAAGATACCGTTTTGCTAAACCTTAAAATAACTCTAAAAATGTTTTGTTTCATACTGCACTTTAGTATCAAAAGTTTTAGAGCTAAACTTCTGGAACACAACAAAACTGGTTTGGTAATTTTTGGATTTTTCTACAAATTCCTATGGATTTTACAAGTTGGCTGATTTGAATTAGTGAGGGGATACTGATTTCCTATAGAAAGGCCCCTGGAAAGATTCAAATCCTTGCAATTGGGTCCTTGGCCGGGTTACACAGGAAAGCCGATCGGTGCCGATAAAATTCCGGTGAGGGGGCTCACCGGCGGCGAGGGGCAAGGAGGGGAAAGGTTCAAGAGCTCACGGCGGTCACGGGGGTGGCCGATGTTGGGGAAGAGAGGGGCCGAGGCGGCGGGTCGACGGTGAACAGAGACGGGCGGCGGAGCTCCGAGGGGCGGCATCGGCGTTCCGGTGGCCGGAGGGCAGGAGAGCAGCGGGGAAGTGGCTAGACAGCTTCTACGTGATGATGTGGTGCTGGTGGTGCGCTTGGCCGGGGCTAAGAGGCAGTAGATCGTCGGGACGACGGCGAGGCCGAGCGGCGGCGGAAGCTCGAGCTCACCGGCGCTGTGGTTCGGGCGATCTAGCATTGGAGAACGAAATTGGGCGGGCTTGTGAGCTTCAGTGGGTTGCTGTGGTGCTGCTAGAGCACTGGATCGGGGGTGGGAAGCGGCAGCGGTGGCTGTCGATGGTGAGCCAAGGTTGCGGTGGCGCTCCAGTGAGGTGGAGAGCTCGGGTAGAAGAAAGGTAGGCAAAATGGCCGTGTGCAAGTGCAAGAGTAAGTTCACGAGGAGCTCCAGGATGTGCTCAAGATCCAGAAGAAGGCACGGCCACACGGGAGCAGCTGCTGGCAACCGGCGGGAGGCGTGGCGGCTCGTGGCGACGGCGGCGCGACGTGGAGAAGCAGGGAGGGGTCTAGCGCGGGCCGGGAAGCGGCGGCGCGGGTGCTGGGGCGGCACGTGGCACAGAGGGAAGTGGTGCGGGGCAGCAGGTGCTCGGTACATGGCCGGTGAGGGCGGCGAGGGTCGGGCACAGAGAAAACAGAGAGAGGGGACTGGAGGTAGACGAAGGGGGACTCATCTGCAATTTGTCAAAAGTGCAGGGACTCCACTATAAAGCCTAGTTAACTTTCAAACCATAGCTTAATTGGAAATGTGCCCAAAAGCAAAAGTGTAGAGTTCAACAAGATCTACAACTTTGCTTTAAGGTTCAGTTTCAAAAGAGTTAAGGATTTGAATTTAACCTAAAACTTGGCAAAGTTTTAAACTTTAAAGAAATCCTATTTAAAATCTACACTACACTTGCATCCTTTGGGTAGTTTCACCTCTATTTGCGGTTTAAAAGTAAATTCTTGACTTTTTGCAAAACAACCTTCATATGTTTTGATTTTACCTCCCATTCTTACCCAATTTGCACCAAAGGATCTAAATTTTCCAGAATTACCAAAAGATCCTTTTGCCTTTGCATTAAAGTTTTAGCACACATACAGAAAATCAAACATACACACTTTATACTAAAATCTAGCATGTCTTAATCCTAAATACCTGAATGTCACAGCCTTCCCCCCTAAAAAGAATCTCGTCCTGAGATTTCGGAATAGAATGGAATTGGACGATCAGATTTGGGAGTTGGCTTGAAGGAAATCTGGAAAATTTTGTTGGAGATATGATTCGGTTTCCCAAGTTGCTTCTTCTTCAGTATGATGATCCCACTGAATTTTGAACATCTTAATAGTTTCTCTTCTAGTGCTTCTCTCTTTGGTGTCTAGCACTCTGATTGGATGTTCGATATAAGTTAGATCAGATTCGATTTTGATGGCTTGGGGATCGATGATCTCGGTAGGAACTTTGACACACTTCCTAATTTGAGATATATGGAATATATCATGAATGGCCGCTAATTGAGGGGGAAGTTGAAGACGATAAACTACGGGTCCACAAATTTCAATGACTTCAAAGGGTCCAATGTATCAAGGGGCAAGTTTTCCTTTTATGCTGAACCATTGAATACCCCGAGTAGGAGATACTCGAAGATACACGAAGTCTCCAATCTGGAACTATAACGGTCTTCTTTGTATGTCAGCGTAGCTTTTCTGTCGAGATTGGGCGGCTTTGAGATTATTCTGAATAGTCTTCACCTTTTTCTCTGCTTCAGTGGCAAAGTCAGGTCCAAAGATTTTACGCTTGCCGGTTTGTGACCAACTCAAAGGAGTTCAGCATCGGCAACCGTATAATGCTTCGAACGGAGCCATCTTGAGACTGGTTTGATAGCTGTTGTTGTAAGAAAATTCTGCCAATGACAAACATTTGTCCCAATTCTTGTCGTACTGAAGTACGCAGGCTCTAAGCATATCTTCTAAAATTTGATTTACCCTTTCTGTTTGTCCGTCTGTTTGAGGATGATATGCGGAGCTTCGGATTAACTTAGTTCCAAGAGCATGTTGAAGTTGCTCCCAGAATTGAGCAATGAATTATGCTCCACGATCAGAAATGATCGTCTTAGGTACTCCATGAAGACGAACGATTTGATCTAAATAGGTCTCAGCATACTTTTTGGCGTTGTAAGTAGTATGCACTGGAAGAAAATGGGCGGTTTTGGTTAATCGATCAACGATTACCCAAATAGAGTCATGCCTTAGAGAGGTGTTGGGTAAGCCAATGATAAAATCCATGCTAATATCCTCCCACTTCCAGGAGGGAATGGGTAGACGTTGAAGAATACCAGCAGTCCTTAGATGACTGGCCTTAACTCTTTGACAAATATCACACTCCGAGACATACTTTGCAATTTCTCGCTTCATGCGAGTCCACCAAAAGTTTTGTTTCAGATCCTGGTACATCTTGGTACTGCCAGGGTGCATGGAGAATTTGGACAGATGGGCCTCATCCAATATCTGCTTACGAAGCTTATGGTCCTTGGGTACAATGATACGCTCATTGAACCATAGAACCCCTTCGTGATCTACTCGAAAGCACTTGTACTTCCCTTCTCCTTGTGCTAATTTCTGCTTGATAATTCTGACCTCTTTGCCACGCTGTTGTGCTATAATGATATTATCCTTAAGCGTAGCTTCAACTGAGAGATGGTTCAAGCTACCTTGGGGAATGATCTCTAGATTAAGCTTTCTCATCTCCCAATAAAGAGTCTCATTGAAAGCCTCAACAGATAAGCAGGAGCAATGTGCCTTGCGGCTAAGTGCATCCGCCACAACGTTGGCCTTGCCTGGATGATAGTGTACTTCTAGATCATAATCCTTGATAAGCTCTAGCCAGCGTCTTTGCCTCATATTTAGATTTGCTTGCGTGAAAATGTACTTGAGGCTTTTATGGTCAGTATAGATATGACACTTTGTACCCATCAGATGATATCTCCAAATCTGAAGTGCATGGATGACAGCTGCGAGTTCAAGATCATGAGTAGGATAATTCTGTTCATGAGTCCTGAGTGCTCGCGATGCATAAGCAATCACTCGGTTGTCCTGCATAAGCACACAACCAAGTCCGATTCTTGAAGCATCACAATAGATGTCAAAAGGTTTTGAAATATCTAGTTGAGCCAGAACTGGGGCAGTAGTGAGGTGTGCTCTGAGAGTGTGAAATGCATCTTCACATTTCTGATCCCAGGAGAATTTAACTCCTTTCTTTAGACGTTCAGTCATGGGCTTGGCTATTCGTGAGAAATCAGGAATGAAACGACGATAATAGCCTGCTAGACCAAGAAAACTGCGGATCTGATGGACTGACATAGGTGGTTTCCAGTCCAATACTTCTTGAACTTTGCTGGGATCAACGGTTATACCATTACTGGAGATGGTATGTCCTAGAAATTTAATGGTATCCAGCCAAAACTCACATTTGGAGAATTTGGCGTACAAGTGGTGGTCACTTAATCTCTGAAGAACAATATGAAGATGGTTTGCATGATCTTCCGGATTTTTGGAGTAGATCAGAATGTCATCAATGAATACCACTACGAATTGGTCAAGTTCTTGCATGAAAACAGAGTTCATGGGATACATGAAGTATGCTGGGGCATTGGTAAGACCAAACGACATGACCAGATATTCGTAGAGTCCATATCTAGTAGAAAAGGCTGTTTTTGGAATGTCACTCGGCCTGATCTTGATTTGTTGATATCCGGAGCGGAGGTCAATCTTAGAGAATACCTTGGCTCCGGCTAACTTATCAAATAAAATATCAAAGCGGGGCAGAGGATACTTGTTTTTGATGGTCACCGCATTGAGGGGACGATAATCTACACATAGCCTTAAGCTATTGTTCTTTTTCTTCACGAATAGGGCTGGACAACCCCATGGTGAAGCACTTGGATGAATGTAACCCTTATCAAGGAGGTCCTGGAGTTGGATTTTTAACTCTGCCAGCTTATTGGGTGGCATACGATAGGGCCTCTTAGATATGGGGGCTGTGCCGGGTTGTAGTTCTATGACAAATTCAATATCCTGGTCTGGGGGCATTCCAGGCAAATCATCTGGAAAGATGTCTGGATATTCGCAAACAATAGGGATGTCCTTTAACTTGATCCGTTCTATAGCATAGGCATAAGAGTTACTGCATTCCGGTTGTGGAAGATAGAGAATAGTAGGTTCATGATCGGGTGAATCTATCTCCACGGCTCGGGAAAAGATATTTAATAACACTCGGTGCCTAGTCATCCAATCCATGCCTAGGAGGACATCCATTCCCTCTAGGTCCAATAATAGTAAATCTATTTTTATCAGATTGCTACCCAACTGAATTGGCACCTTTCTATAGATTTGTTTTGATGAAATTTTACCGCCAGGAGTTGTTATCATATAGGCTCCATTAGTAGGATAGATATCCAAGCCTATTTTGGTTCCACACTTGGGACTAATAAAACTATGGGTTGCACTCGAATCAAAAAGTATAATCATAGGTTGATGGTTTATAGAGAAAGTACCCGTCATTATTGGCGCACCCTTGGGGAGTTCGGATAGAGTCGTGAAGTTCACCCTCCCCTGGAGGACTTGTACCATCTGCTTCTTGCCCTTGCCCTTGTTGTTCGGGCTGGATGTCTGCCCTTGGAAAGGTCTTCTGGGTTGAGGGCAATCCTTAATGAAATGGGATGGGCTGCCGCAATTGAAACAACGATAGTTGTTGTTTCCTTGATTGGATGGCGGAAAGCTCAGTCGCGGGCCTGGCTGCTATTGCTGATGGGATTGTGGTGTCGGTGGTCGATTGAATCGAGCTTGCTGGGGTGGCCTGGCTACCCATCTGCCTAGTAGATTGTTCCGGGGCGGTGCTTGGATAGTAGGGTTCTGGACCAACCGATACCTTGTCGGCTGCGCAGTTGAGGGTCCCGTGGGTGTCTTCCGTTTCTTTTCTGCCCTATGGGCTGATATGCAGTCTTCTTGGGTAATGGCCATATTGACCAATTCATTGAAGTTGTCGGCCCTTACCAGGTTCAACCGTTCTTTAAGCTTTGTTGTCACATCCGATTTATAAGAACATAAATCGAGCAATCATATATGCGCCAGGATCAAGTCACGCATATATACAATAGAATCATCAAGATATCACAACACGTATCTCGAAATAAATGCGTATAAATTATAAATGAATATCTTTATTACAAATGAAACAAGAATCAGTTCAAGGAGTGCGGAAGCGTAAAATAAATACATGAAGGGTAGGGCGCCACAGGGACGTCAACTGGGAGACAACGCCTAGAAATCATCAAGTCCGTTGATGTAGTCCTCCACGTCACCTGGTACTGAGCAGCAGTCCAAGATATTCCAAGAGAACAGAAGAGTAGAGAAGGCAAGTGTGAGTACACAACTTGTACTCAACAAGTATAACACGAATTATGAGGCTCTAAGGTTAGCTGACTCAACTGCATCAGCTTTTAATCTTGACAAATTTTATTAAAGCTAATTTCTACAAGTGGATGAATTACCATAACCCAAGTTACATAATAATTAATCAAGATTAAACATAAGACTACTGAAAACCAAGCCAAACCACCAAGAATAAACCCCACTAATCAGACGGAGGATCTGGGCCGCTCATGACTGTGAGCA
The DNA here is from genome assembly GCF_002211085.1 of Panicum hallii. Classification (NCBI taxonomy): domain Eukaryota; kingdom Viridiplantae; phylum Streptophyta; class Magnoliopsida; order Poales; family Poaceae; genus Panicum; species Panicum hallii. Next base: position 8,575,672 of record NC_038049.1, read on the forward strand.
CAGCTGATATATCAGTTTTACACTCTCGAGAGGTTGCACAACTTTACCCACAAGTCGTTAGCTACGCTAGTTGTTCATCACACTTCCTTAGGTGAGATGGCTAGCAAGCACACTACGAGACCGTTACAAAGGATCACGTTGGTAAGGTGTAACCGCTAAGGTTTCTGGATCAGCGACGATGGGGCCCACTTCCGGGGGTACAAGCACATAGCACAGACCAAGCCGGAGGAGCAGGGACCATTGAAGCCTACCACCCCTCTTGCCCATGCAGGTAAGTTACTCCCAAACCAAAATGACCTAATTAATAAGTCAAGACCGTCCCATTTCAGTCTTGTGGTTGCGCGGTTGTCCCAGGTTGTCGCTCTATAAACCGGTCCTTATGGAGAGTGGCCAACCAAGCACTAAGCACCGTGCTAGCCCTCTAAACCATGTTTCTAATAAAAACACATTTTAAGGAGACGTGAGCCGCTCAAGCACACAGCACAGAGGGCCACTCTCAGAATTAAGTTGCATATAACCATTAATCAAATTTAATTGAAAAGGACCAAGGTGGGTGAGAGCGCAACACCTAGCACAACTAACCAAAATGCAACCCAAGGTATTTATATAAAGGATAAGGTGGCTAGGAAGTCCTTATAGGCATACAGAATTAAAATACAGTATGAAATTGTATTTAAAAGTGATAGGATGTTCATGTTATACTTGCCTTCCTCAAAGTTCTCCTGCTGCTGCTCAAACTGCTCTGCAGAAAGGGGCTCCTGGTACTCGTCCAAAGGCTCAGCGTCTACTCACAATCGCAACGCCACAACATGGTCCAGCACATACACATACATGCAAACAAAGACAAAAGATAAGAAACAGTACAACATTATGTAAAAACAGCACACAAAACTAAGATAAAACTATTCTACACGTTACAACGATCGCGTGAGCACGAAAACCAACTAAAATGGAGCTAAGACGCGAAAACTAGGGCTAAAACAAGGTCTAGGGGCTTTTCTGTAAAAAAACAGAAGTTCCCAAGGGGTTCTGCGCAAAAACTAAGGACTAAAACGAAATTAACCCATAAACTTCGGGTTTAGACTGCAAAACCACGCGTCCAGGGATAGCGGACCCTATTTCTTGAAAGTTCAAGGGCTTCGGTGCAAAAACAGGGCTTAACTGGAATTATCTTTGAACGAAGGTGGACTGCGGGTTGATTCCAAGGAAGCTCAGGGGCTCTTTAACAAAACTACCACGGCTGAAGGGGTATCTTCTAATCTAGGCCGTCGGATCTGGATCGGACGGTTCGGGCGCATTCCGGTTCGGATGGTCCGATCTGAACGGCGCGGTTCGGACGGTCCAGTCTCGATAGGACGGTCCGATCTGGTTGGGCGCGCGGGGATGGCGGGTCTGCACGGTGGCGCACGGCAGCGCGTGCGTTCCAGCCACAAGAGCGAGCTTTGGTCTATGACATCTAGCGCAAGACGACTAGGGGGACGATGTGGTGCTCACGAAGGGCCTGAACGGGCCGGAGAGGCAGCTTAAGATGGTCGGCGACAAGGTCCGAGCGGCGGAAACGGGCAGCGCTCATGGGGAAGGCTGCTGTAGGGGGTTCTCCGGCTTTTGATCACCACGGGTCGGCTCGGGGTGGTCCTGCGGAGGTGCCACGGGGTTAAGAGGGTCGTAGGGCTAACGGCGGCGAGGAATCGAGATGGCGGAGCTTCTCACCGGCGGCGGGTCCCGATCAAATTCCGGCCAGTGCACGGGCCGGGGTCGCGAGGGAAGAGCTTGGGAAGCTTCCTGGCGGTGAGGCGAAGCTGAGGTGGGTGTTGGCTGGGACTGGGGCGCAGCAGGGCGGCCGGTCCACGGTGAAGTAGGAAGCTTTGCGTAGCAGAGCAAGCGGCGGCGGCGCTAGGGTTCGGGGTGGCTGCAGCGGGGTAGGGGTAAGGGCGCAGGGGTTTGGGGGATCCTATTTGTGGGGCGATGGGGCAACCTCGGCGTGCGGGCCCGGAACGAGGGCTCGCCGGAGATTTCGGGCGGTAGTTGCGCGGCCGGTAGAGGAAGGAGTAAGAAGGGGCCGACAGGTGGGGCCGGGCTGAGGGAATGACTGAGAAAGAAGGGGGCGGCGGAAATGACTAAGAAAAGAACGGGAATGACTGAGAAAAGAACGGAAATGGCTGAGAAAAGAACGGGACTGATTGAGAAAAGAACGGAAATGACTGACCTACTTTCCTGTTTCCTTCCTTTTCTTTTTCAAACCAACCCCCCTTACAGGAATCTCGTCCCGAGATTTGAATAGGCTAGCTAGCAAAGAGATCGGGATATGTCTTCCTCAGCTCATCTTCTCGCTCCCAAGTAGCCTCATCCTCGGTGTGATCACTCCACTGGACATGGCACATCTTGATCTTCTTGTTCCTAGTAACTCTCTCAGACGTCTCCAAAATCTTCACCGGATGCTCGGTATAGGTCAGATCCTCCTGCACTTCCAACCCTTCCAACGGGGCTTGTTCTTCTGGCACCCTCAAGCACTTCTTCAGTTGAGACACGTGGAACACATCATGCACTCCTGAAAGGTTGGGAGGCAACTCCAAGCGGTATGCTACCTCACCCTTCCGTTCCAACACCTTGAACGGACCAATGTACCTAGGGGCTAACTTCCCTCTCACGTTAAACCTGCGAATCCCTCTCATCGGTGAGACTTTCAGGTACACATGATCACCTACTACAAAGGTCAGATCTCGACGACGAACATCCGCGTAGCTCTTCTGATGAGTCTGTGCGACCCTCAGGTTCTCTCGCACCTGCTGTACCAACTGTTCTGCCTCCTCAATAGTATCCGGACCAAATACCTATCTCTCGCCAATCTGATCCCAATACAGCGGAGTTCTGCACTTCCGACCGTACAAGGCCTCGAAAGGAGACTTCTTCAGACTAGCCTGATAGCTGTTGTTGTATGAAAACTCAGCAAATGGCAGGCATTTATCCCAGCTGGTACCATACTGAATAGCGCAGGCTCGAAGCATATCCTCCAATACTTGGTTGGTTCTCTCTGTCTGCCCGTCTGTCTGAGGATGATAGACGGTACTGAAGCATAGCTTCGTATCCAACGAATCATGCAACTGCTCCTAAAACCGTGAAGTGAACTGAGATCCTCGATAAGATATGATCTTCTTCGGAACACCATGCAGGCAGACGATCCTGGAGATATACAACTCTGCGAGTCTGGCACCAGAGTAAGTAGTGTTCACCGGAATGAAGTGGGCAACCTTCATCAACCGATCCACTACTACCCATATGGAGTTGTACCCTTTCTGAGTACGAGGCAATCCCACAATGAAGTCCATAGTGATCTCCTCCTATTTCCACTCTGGAATCTTCAATGGCTGCAATAGACCTGCTGGTCTCTGATGCTCTGCCTTGACACGTTGACAAGTGTCACAGATAGCCACGTACTCCGCAACGGAACGCTTCATTCCATACCACCAGAATCGTTCTTTGAGATCATAATACATCTTTGTGCTGCCCGGATGGATGGAATATGCCGTATCATGAGCCTCACTCAAGATCCGCTTCCTGAGGTCCGCTACATCTGGCACACATATTCGGCCCTTGTACCACCAGGTACCCTGATCATCCTCTCTGAAATGAGGTGCTTTGCCAATCTTGAGCAGTTCACGGATCTCCTGCAGCTTCTTATCTTCTTTCTGATGCTGCTTGATCTCTGCCTCTAGAGTGGGTTCTGCCTCGAATGATGCACTCGAGGTGTGATGTAAGAAACCCAGACTCAACTGCTCAAACTTCTCACATAACTCCTGAGGCATCTGAAAAGCCACGGCCATGTTAACATAGCTCTTCCTGCTCAGAGCATCTGCTACAACATTGGCCTTGCCCGGATGATAGTGAATCTCCAGGTCATAATCCTTGACCAACTCTAGCCATCTTCTCTGCCGCATGTTCAGCTCACTCTGAGTGAAAATGTACTTGAGGCTCTTGTGATCGGTGTAAATGTCACACCTTTGCCCAAACAAGTAATGCCTCCATATCTTCAGAGCATGCACAACTGCGGCTAACTCCAGATCATGAGTGGGATAATTCAGCTCGTGCCGGCGCAACTGCCACGAAGCATAAGCTATAACTCTGCCTTCCTGCATCAAGATGCAACCAAGACCATCCCTCGAAACATCACAATACACTGTGAACCTCTTGCTCTGGTCTGGCAGAGTAAGGACCGGTGCCGTAGTCAACCTCTTCTTCAGCTCCTCGAAGGCCTTCTGACGCTCATCAGTCCAAGAGAAATCCACACCCTTCTCTAGCAAGGAAGTCAAAGGCTTCGCAATCTTGGAGAAATTCTCAATGAACCTCCGATAATATCCTTCTAAGCCCAGAAAAGAGCGGACTTCCTTCACTGTCTGCGGCTCTACCCAGTCAAGCACATCCTTCATCTTTCCGAGGTCCACAGCAATACCTCCCTTGGAGATGACATGAACGAGGAATGGAACCTCGTCAATCCAGAATTCGCACTTGCTGAGCTTGGCATACAGCTTGTGCTCTCTCAGCCTTTGCAACACAAGCTTCAGATGCTTCTCATGCTCTGCCTCTGATTTGGAATATACCAGGATATCATCAATGACTATCACCACAAAGGTGTCCAGATAATCCATGAAAACCTTGTTCATCATATGCATGAAGAAAGCTGGAGCATTGGTCAAGCCAAAGGACATGACCGTATACTCATATAGCCCATACTTGCAGGTGAATGCCGCCTTCGGGATATCCTCGGGACTAATCTTCAGCTGATGATAACCCGAAAGCAGATCAATCTTCGAGAATATACAAGCACCCTGAAGCTGATCAAAGAGATCCTCAATACGAGGCAATGGATGCTTGTTCTTGATGGTGACTGCATTCAGATCCTGATAATCGACGCACATTCTCTTCGCGCCATCCTTCTTCTCTACCAGCAATACAGGAAAAGCCCAAGGAGAGAAACTACGGCGGATATAGCCCTTGGCTAGCAACTCGTCGATGGTCTCTTAACTTCCTCATGCTCAACGGGTGCCATACGATAGGGCCGCTTAGCAATAGGAGCTGTGCCAGGCAAGAGATCAATAGAAAACTCAATGTCGCGATCAGGCGGCATACCTGGCAAATCATCAGGAAAGACATCCGGAAATTCAGACACCACGCGAATACCATCCGTGGGTCTAGCCTCCATCTGACAAAGAAGTCTAGAAGGCTCCGAAGCACTGACTGTGACTTCTTGTCCATCCGGTGCCGACAAGTGGATAGTCCTCTGAGCACAGTCAATCCTGACACCCCATCTAGCAAGGGTCTCCATTCCCAAAATCACATCGACACCCTTGGTGTCTAGCACCATCAGATTTGCACTGAACTCTATGAAGCGTCCCCCCATCAGGGAAGACTTAAAAGTGTTAATTTATCAGTCCCAGGAGGCTGATAACACTTTTATTACAACAGATGGTACATCACCGTACAACTCTTCGCGGTAATGGGCAGTGAAGCGCCACTATCGCGAGGATTACCACTAAAACCCACACCACTACACTAGTTACGAAAAGAGGATCATCAGAGTCTTGCGCCATGCGGAATCCAACGGTGGCCTCAACCACAGGCAAGACTGGGTGCAGGACGAAACCCTACTCGTTGTCTTCGGGGACGTAGTCTGGGTCTTCCACTGTAAAAGTAAGAATGGGGTGAGTACAAACGTACTCAGCAAGTCCAATCATACCCGCGGAGGGGTTATAACAGAATTTAATGCACAGGGTAGTCCAAGGATAAGGTTACGGTTCATTTGCGGAAAACACAGTTGTATGCAGGGGTTCGTTTTAAAAGCACTTTTCAAAACAAGTTTTCCATTACCAAGGGGCACACGATGTCGATCCACATGGATCCAAATTTTAAACCGCTACCGGACTCCCCGTCCGCCGTAGCGTACGGCACAACTGCCGGACACTTTCCAAACGACTCACACCTGCCCATTCATTCCCAAAGAGAAACACTAGTTATGTGACCACACCGTAACTTGCCCAATACCGTGGGCACGGCTATTCGAATAGATTTTCAACTCTGCAGAGGTGTGCAACTTTACCCACAGGTGGGGTACCACAGCACGAACACCTTAGTGCCGGTGCAGATCCCAACAAAGCCATTACCCACCTTAGCTAGACCTGACTAGCCACCACGGGATCCACCAAGGGGTCACTCAACCTATCTCCGAGGTTTAACCAGGGCATAAGTCACACAGAACTTATCCCTTCTCCTTGATCACCCGTTGCTCTCAGCTCTCCTGATGGCTATCAGACTAACTAGTGGGATTTATGCTAAGCCGTTGCCCATACAACGGTCAAGTGGTTTGCACGACAGGAAGCTAGGTGAGATGTCACATCCACTCGGTCCTTAGGGGTGACAAGATGGATATCTCCCTTCTTTGCCCTACCACACAGGTACGAGCACACCAACGGCAATTTCACACAGAAATGCCATCCATCCCGTCGGACTCGTCTTTCAAAACAATATTTTATCCCTTCCCACACACACGCGTTTTCTTTATAAAAGCAGGTAATCAAAGTTTGGTTATCACAAACAAGGGTGGCTATCCTACCATGTTTTCAGCATGCAAAACCATGCAATTTTATAAAACAGGCCACTGGGTTGTGTTTATAAAAACTAGGACAGAAACATGCATCAAAGGGCGGAATTGAACTTGCCATCATCAAACCCTTGCGGGAGGTCCTGATCGAAGCCCTGTCCCTCGGGTTCGGGGTCGCAGAACTGGTCCTCGGTTGCTTGGTCGCAGTCGGGAACTCCTTCGTTCACTCCGTGTCCTACGACGCAAACAAATAGACATACAATCAAGCGATAGAACTAAAAGCTTTTATCGTTGGGCTTGAATCGGAAATAATTTAGTTACGGTGTTAGGGATGATATCTTTGGGTGGTTTCTTAATGGCATGGCTAAAACTATACTAGAAAGGGCGTGGTAAAGTTTCGGGTTGATCGGAGGTTGTTTCACACATAAAATGACGAGCTAAAGAGGGTTCGGGTGGTTAAACAGGGCTCCAGGGATTTATTTGTAAGTATCTGGAGGGGGCAAGGGCCTATTTGCAATTTCTAGAAATACGCAGGGCATGCTAAAGGATGTCGAGTATAATTGGGTTCGTGTAATGAAGGGTTTATTTTGAAATAACGGAAAGAGCAGGGCCTTTTCTGCAAAGGGGAGTAAGTGGGGGGTTTCTTTTGGAGAAAAAACAGAAAAGGGGGGGGGGGTTATGGGCAAAACTGCCCTTCTCCTTCCTCTCCCCCGTGCAAAACAGAGGAGGGGAGGTGGGGCGCCGGCGCGGCCAAATCCGGCCGGCCTAGGACTTGGTGGCGGCTCGGAGGTGGGGGAAAAGGGAGAGGGGAAGGAGGGGATTCCATCACCGTCCTTACCTCGGGCTGAGGTGGAGCAGGGAGGTGTGGCGACGGAGGCCGGCGGGCGGCGGCAGTGCGGGCCGGCGGGGCGGCAAGGGGGGTCTGGGAAGGAAGCTGGGGGGCGGTGGCGCGGGTTTGTGGAGGTGCCGGGGTGCGGGGGAGAGCTATTTATAGGCGGCAGTAGTGGAGGAGCGGGTGGGCGGCCGGTGGCCGGCGGAGTGGCTCCGGGGCGGCCATTAATGGCGCTCGGGTCGCGACACGGCGGGCGGCAAGGCGCAAGCGCCGAGGGCGGCGTCAAGCACGTGGGGGAAGAGGGGCCGGGGCTGCACGGCACAGGCGACGGCGCGAGCGGCGAGGCGGGGCGCCAGCGGCGGCGGGGCGGCGAGCTGTGCAGCGCGTGTGCGTGGGCCGGACGCGTGCGCGTGCGCGGCTCAGCGGCGCATGCGCGTACGGCGGCGTGCGCGGCCGGGGAACGGGGCGACGTGGCTGGGGGCCGGAGGCCGGGCGGCGCGGCACGCGCGGGCGCGGCAGCGGCGGGCGGCGCGGCGTCGCAGGGACGGGCGCGCGCGCGTGCGCGCGCGGCGCGGCGAGGCGCGGGCCAGGGCGGGGCGCGGGCACGACGCGGCGCACGGCGTGGCGCACGGCCACGCGGGGGCGAGCGTGCGCGCGGCACGGCAGCACGTGGCCGTGTGGTCGTTCGGGAGCAGAGACAGGGGAAAAAGAAGGGAGGAGAAGAGAGGAGGGAAAGGCAAGACCGAGTAATGAAGGAATGCGTAGCACCAGTATCAAAAAGCACTGTAGCAGGGTGAGTATTGACCATGAACATACCAATAACCACGTTGGGAGCCTCGGCCGCTGACTCGGCCGTCACGTGGTTCACTCTACCCTGGGATGGCGCCTTGGGCTGAGTTGGGCGCCCCTGCTGTCCAGACTGCACCTTACGGGGACAAACGTTGGCGTAGTGTCCCTGCTCGCTGCAGTGATAGCACGCCCGTGGGAATGCTGGAGCCTGCTGTCCGGCAGGAGGAGTGGGCACTCCCTGCCGCGGAGCTGGGGGAGCCGGTGGAGCAGAGCGTGCCGGAGATGCTGGAAGCCTTTGGCCCTGTCCCGCCTGTTGCTGCTGCTGAGGACGAGGCGAATACTGCGGCTGTCGCTGCTGGTACGACTGGATCTGCCTCTACTACTGCTGCTGGTACTCGTACCGAGGCCGGGTGTTGCTGCCAGTCGTAGCAGGAGCCATCTTCCTCTTCTTGTCCTCAATCTCCCGGCGCTTGCGCTCGGTGTTGAGAGCAGCGTCAACCAGCTGGTTGAAGTTGTCGAAGCGGTGGTTCATGGGTGCGTACTCAAGGTGATCATCCAGTCCCTCCCTGAAGTGCTCCTGCTTATCGCCATCATTGGCGACCTCAGTGGGGGCATAGCGAGCAAGCTGGAGGAAACGATCACGGTACTCGGTCACCGTCATAGCTCCCTGGAATGATGATCACCGGAAGAAGAGGATGGAAAATTTTACTCAGCATTTCTCATAACAAGGGTGGTTTTGAGCTCAAAAAGAAATTGCGGAAGGATTTTACTCTAATTTACCTGCTTAAGCGTTAGGAACTCCTTGTGCTTCATCTTCATCACTCCAGCAGGGATGTGGTGGTTCCTGAAACGCTCCTGGAACTGGACCCAAATGAGGGTGTCGCGGTCCCAAGCTGGGTAAGACTCCCACCAATCAAGAGCTGAGCCTCGCAGCTGCCCTGCTACGTATAGAACTCGCTCCCTATCGTCGCACTGAGCGACATCCAACTGGCGTTCCACCGAACAAAGCCAGTCGTCAGCCTGCAGTGGATTAGCCGCATGAGAGAACATCGGCGGGTGACCCCTCGGAAAGTTCGCGCTCCTGTCGCGGGGTTGCTGCGGTGGAGGAGGTGGTGGCTGGGTGTGAATCTGTTGCAGAGCCTGAACAGTGTTGTTCAGAGTGGCCATCATCTGCATCTGGAGCTGGAAAAACTGCTCCAGAGTCAGAGGTGGAGGCATCGGCATCGGCGTCGGCTGGCCGGTACTCTGGTTGTTCTGCCCCTGTTGGCCAGAACTGGGACCGGTGCTCCTGGTGTTCACCATCTGATTGCAGCAGAGCGAAATTTAGAAGAGATAGATATTGTACAATTACGGAAAGAAAATTCTGATAGGATAAAGTAGATAGTAAAGAGTGTACGGTTTTACCCCCAACGGTCTAACTAAATTTTGATTACTTAATTTAGGTTTGTATTAAAGTCGATTTGCATGAGCAAGTTTAACTTCTAAACTATGCAATCAACCAAAAATCCAAATCAAACATTTGGCAAAATCACAAACATTCAATATTCAAACGTTAGCCGAGTTTATCACTCCACTCGACTAAAACAAACATACGCTCTAGCGTGTATCCCTTTGCGAGGCACCCTAAACTTATTAGGACAGACCAAAAATTGTGGGCCAACGTCTACGGAAAGTATCAGACTAACTCTCAGAGAGGACAAGAGAGAGAGAGAGCGAGCAGATCAAGGTTTTAAGACTCAAGGAATAGAGGTAGAAATGATTTTGGGAGTTTTGCGAAAGCAAGGTAAGGAAAAAGAAGTCCTAACTTCGACCAGTTCTATCTAGGCTTCGTCCTATAGTCAACACGGCTCTGATACCAATCCTGTCACACCCGATTTATAAGAACATAAATCGAGCAATCATATATGCGCCAGGATCAAGTCACGCATATATACAACAGAATCATCAAGATATCACAACACGTATCTCAAAATAAATGCGTATAAATTATAAATGAATATCTTTATTACAACTGAAACAAGAATCAGTTCAAGGAGTGCGGAAGCGTAAAATAAATACATGAAGGGTAGGGCGCCACAGGGACGTCAACTGGGAGACAACGCCTAGAAATCGTCAAGTCCGTTGATGTAGTCTTCCACGTCGCCTGGTACTGAGCAGCAGTCCAAGATATCCCAAGAGAACAGAAGAGTAGAGAAGGCAAGTGTGAGTACACAACTTGTACTCAACAAGTATAACACGAATTATGAGGCTCTAAGGTTAGCTGACTCAACTGCATCAGCTTTTAATCTTGGCAAATTTTATTAAAGCTAATTACTACAAGTGGATGAATTACCATAACCCAAGTTACATAATAATTAATCAAGATTAAACATAAGACTACTGAAAACCAAGCCAAATCACCAAGAATAAACCCCACTAATCAGACGGAGGATCTGGGCCGCTCATGATTGTGAGCACAGCTGATATATCAGTTTTACACTCTCAAGAGGTTGCACAACTTTACCCACAAGTCGTGAGCTACGCTAGTTGTTCATCACACTTCCTTAGGTGAGATGGTTAGCAAGCACACTATGAGACCGTTACAAAGGATCACGTTGGTAAGGTGTAACCGCTAAGGTTTCTGGATCAGCGACGATGGGGCCCACCTCCGGGGGTACAAGCACACAGCACAGACCAAGCCGGAGGAGCAGGGACCATTGAAGCCTACCACCCCTCTTGCCCACGCAGGTAAGTTACTCCCGAACCAAGATGACCTAATTAATAAGTCAAGACCGTCCCATTCCAGTCTTGTGGTTGCGCGGTTGTCCCAGGTTGTCGCTCTATAAACCGGTCCTTATGGAGAGTGGCCAACCAAGCACTAAGCACCGTGCTGGCCCTCTAAACCATGTTTCTAACAAAAACACATTTTAAGGAGACGTGAGCCGCTCAAGCACACAACACAGAGGGCCACTCTCAGAATTAAGTTGCATATAACCATTAATCAAATTTAATTGAAAAGGACCAAGGTGGGTGAGAGTGCAGCACCTAGCACAACTAACTAAAATGCAACCCAAGGTATTTATATAAAGGATAAGGTGGCTAGGAAGTCCTTATAGGCATACAGAATTAAAATGCAGTATGAAATTGTATTTAAAAGTGATAGGATGTTCATGTTATACTTGCCTTCCTCAAAGTTCTCCTGCTGCTGCTCAAACTGCTCTGCAGAAAGGGGCTCCTGGTACTCGTCCAAAGGCTCAGCGTCTACTCACAATCGCAACGCCACAACATGGTCCAGCACATACACATACATGCAAACAAAGATAAAAGATAAGAAACAGTACAACATTACATAAAAATAGCACACAAAACTAAGCTAAAACTATTCTACACGTTACAACAATCGCGTGAGCGCGAAAACCAACTAAAACGGAGCTAAGACGCGAAAACTAGGGCTAAAACAAGGTCCAGGGGCTTTTCTGTAAGAAAACAGAAGTTCCCAAGGGGTTCTGCGCAAAAACTAAGGACTAAAATGAAATTAACCCATAAACTTCGGGTTTAGACTGCAAAACCACACGTCCAGGGACAGCGGACCCTATTTCTGGAAAGTTCAAGGGCTTCGTTGCAAAAATAGGGCTTAACTGGAATTATCTTTGAACGGAGGTGGACTGCGGGTTGATTCCAAGGAAGCTCAGGGGCTCTTTAACAAAACTGCCACGGCTGAAGGGGTATCTTCTAATCTAGGCCGTCGGATCTGGATCGGACGGTTCGGGCGCATTCCGGTTCGGACGGTCCGATCTGAACGGCGCGGTTCGGACGGTCCGGTCTGGATCGGCCGGTCCGATCTGGTTGGGCGCGTGGGGACGGCGGGTCTGCACGGTGGCGCACGCCGGCGCGCGCGTTCCGGCCACAAGAGCAAGCTTTTGCCTACGACATCTAGCGCAAGACGACTAGGGGGACGATGTGGTGCTCACGGAGGGCCTGAACGGGCCGGAGAGGCAGCGCAAGATTGTCGGCGACAAGGTCCGAGCGGCGGAAACGGGCGGCGCTCGTGGGGAAGGCTGCTGTAGGGTGTTCTCCGGCTTCTGATCACCACAGGTCGGCTCGGGGTGTTCCTGCGGAGGTGCCACGGGGTTAAGAGGGTCGTAGGGCTAACGACGGTGAGGAATCGAGATGGCGGAGCTTCTCACCGGCGGCGGGTCCCGATCAAATTCCGGCCAGTGCACGGGCCGGGGTCGCGAGGGAAGAGCTTGGGAAGCTTCCTGGTGGTGGGGCGAAGCTGAGGTGGGGGTTGGCTGGGACTGGGGCGCAGCAGGGCGGCCGGTCCACGGTGAAGCAGGAAGCTTTGCGCGGCAGAGCAAGCGGCGGCGGCGCTAGGGTTCGGGGTGGCTGCAGCGGGGTAGGGGTAAGGGCGCAGGGGTTTGGGGGATCCTATTTGTGGGGCGATGGGGCAACCTCGGCGTGCGGGCCCGGCATGAGGGCTCGCCGGAGATTTCGGGCGGTCGTTGCGCGGCCGGTAGAGGAAGGAGGAAGAAGGGGCCAACAGGTGGGGCCAGGCTGAGGGAATGACTGAGAAAGAAGGGGGCGGCGGAAATGACTGAGAAAAGAACGGGAATGACTGAGAAAAGAACGGAAATGACTGAGAAAAGAACGGGACTGACTGAGAAAAGAACGGAAATGACTGACCTATTTTCCTGTTTCCTTCCTTTTCTTTTTCAAACCAACTCAAATCTATTTGAATTCAACTCGAATTTGAATTCAACTCCTATGCACTCAACCAAATAAAACTTATGCACCAGCATGAATGCACAAACATGTTGAACCTATAAATAAATTTTAATTGTTTATGAATTAAATTATAAATAAATGCAAGCTAGGCAAAATAGATCCTTAGAAAATTACTGGAGCCCAATTAAATTCATTATAAATCTCAAAATTTTACCTTAGGGTGTTACATTTGTGTTTAGGCCTCGACGGAAGCGATCTCACTTACGGGCATCAGTATCCGCATGATAACCCGCGAATTGGCACAGGTGATTGAAGACCTGTGCATATTGCAGAACTATGCGGGTTCCCTGAGTCAAGGTCAGGAATTCATTGAGATTTCACTTAAGTCCCTCTGGAATGTGGTGCATTCTAAAAGTGGTCCGGAATTCATCCCATGTGACAACATGACCAGCCGGCTGCATGGAGTAGTAATGGTCCCACCATACGCGGGCGGTGCCGTGAAGTTGTTGGGCTGCGAAGAGTGCCTTATTCGCATCTGAACATGGTGTAGATAACAATGCGAACTTAGACTCTATAGTGCATAGCCATGCATCAGCATCAAGGGGCTCATCTGCTTTATGGAACAGTGGGGGCTGAGTACTGAGAAAATCTTGGTAACTAGCCGATGGGGGTTCATCATGACCTCGGGACTGGTGATGAAATTGGCGCATCTGAGCCTGTACTAGCTGGTTAAGAAGTTCTGCCTGTCGTACCATGACTTCTGCTAGATTTGGCGAGACTGGTGGCGGTTGTTGGGAACCGCTAGCTTGGTCTGCCCGGAAACCTTCTGGGGTTCCACGAGTAGCTCCAACCATCTGAAACAAAGGAGATGTCCATTATTAACATCATGTCCTTACTCCCATTTTTAGAAGATGTACTGCCACTAAACAGATTTGTAAGTCACATATTCTGTTCAACCAACTCATTCCAGGTGCAAAGATATTGAAACAAGATAACAGAACACAAGGCTTAGATTACAAAGCAGACACTGGTTGTCCTTAACATATTACATCCGGGTGGTTCGATTACTACGGGTCAAGCCATATGTACACATGCCACATATAGTACAACAAGTGGCTCTGGGTCCGGTAGACTACCCACTACCTATGTCACAACAGTCTACACTAGTTACCTCTAAAAAGATCGATGATTTGGAGGGACTAGAAATTGTCGAGGTCGCCTACGAAGGACTGGCTGCCGGAAGAGGAGTGATCGGGCTGAGGATTAGGCTCTGGGTTTCTGTGCTTGGAATCGAGATCAGAAACTCCCTCGATTTCCTCTGGGTCTTCTTCTTCGCCTTCAGGTGCTTCAGGTACAGCAGCAGGTACTGGCTGTTGCTGAAGTTCATCGATGTGAGCATGGGCGTCGTCAACCTCAAGGATAAGGTCGTGGATTTGCTCCTGGAGGAACTCGATAATCGTGTTGCGTTGAGTGATTATTGCATCACTCTCATTGATCTGATCCTCTCTATGGATAATGGTCTCATCTCGCTCTGCGATGATTTCCTCCTTCTCTGTGACCAAGGCTTGAAGCTCCTCTATCTGAGTGACTTGTCGATCAGCATTTCTGTAGCGTCCTTGAGCTATACTGGTCAACTGACCCATACCGGGCGTAGCAGAATCTGATAGTGGTGCTGGACATTCATGAACCTGATGGTACCACAGAGTGTTTCTTCAGCTGAATCTCCCAACATATGACCATAATGAGCTATCCGGAAGTTCCACTCGGGATCACTGGAATCTATTATAGGGAAGAGGCCGATAGGATGCCCTGCAACTTCCATGGGATGCTGGTTGCAGAAAATATGGATGGCCTCAAGAGCTGCGGTCTCAATGGTGTCGACGAGACGGTAGCCAACCACATCGACCTCGATGGGCTGCCACTGAGAACGAAAAGGATGTTGAGGAATAGTCATCTTAACTCTGCACCGGGGAACACCTTCTTCCCTATACTCCACTCCATCGTACCGTGGGGGCTCGGTGTAGAAGAATAGACTAAGTGATTCCCATAAAAGACGGGGAAAACCCTCCCAGTGCAAGGCATTGGTATGGAGATGCCCTGCATGATCCCAAAAGATGTTTGAAGGAGCCGCCATCTGAAACAAGAATTCAGATGGTGAGATTTTGAAGGATGCTGAAAACCCAACTAAGACTACCACAAGAATCCTATTGAAACTACACTAACATAGACAACACTCTATTTGTCCTTAAAAGAACAACACATTTAATGCACTCATTTTAATTATTGATGGATTAGGCATGCACGTACTATTCGACCTCACAACCAAAATAATTGCCGAATATCTTCAGACTTACGTGGTTAATTTCGGTGGCACAACACATACGTCTCTCACTAATAACTAATCGATAAGTCCTATCCATCTTAACCTCTTAATCGTGGTTAGTGTACCTGCAGAAGACCATTTTTATATAATCTGAACCTTTCATGGCAGCACGACATGAAAGCATCCCCAAACAGTACTGTTCACTACAGAAACAATATCCGTACAATTTCCGCCGTACGGACGACATTAGCATACGTTACATCTGCAACGTATTCACGAGGGTACCGTTTAAAACGGGGGTATGAACAGCGATCGCCATACCCTGCGCCAAACCATATACTCCCAATTTGATCAACTAATCATTGATATATTGGCAGCATCTCAAGTAAGCCACTGCTTGAGAAACAGCGTTCGGTTCGCATCACCGACGGGAAGGCCAATCTCCCTCAGTTGGCTGAGGATCCTTACCTTCTTACCTTCTTGTCTAGACGTTGAGGAACACAACAATACGAATAAATATCTAAGGTTGGTTATGCTGGAAAGTAAGTTTTGATAGAAAGTAGTGCTGCAAGTTAGAACTGACTATATACATATACATACTAGTAGCCACCTGATAATTCCCATATAATTCCCTTAGGGCTTTACGATCTAAGCACCATCCTTAAAGAATCCAACGTAGTTTGCAAATTCTTTTGTTAAGCCAAATTTTCCCTGAAAACACTTTCAAGAGCTGCTGCAGTTGTAAGAGTAAACCTACAGCTCTGATACCAGCTGTGGCCGAACCGCCTGAATTATTCCGGCTCAAGTGCACTAGTCATCGCTATACAGCCGATACTAACTCAACGCACTTCAAACGGAACAATTCATTGGTCTGTCGGGTGTCCGCCCGATGCAACCACGGTTCAACAGGATCGAAGCAGGTTTACCTTGCACGCAGGCGAGTTTACAATCGCACAATAGCTTACCAACTTTTAATTCACAGAATATTAAACATTATTACAAACTGTTTCAAACTTAATTATACTTATACAAACATTGTTTAAAAATCACAAGCTATGCAAGCTTGGGTAGAGTCACAGCGGAAGAAATTAACACGCGACTACCATGTCATGAAGGTTGACACCATGTTCAGCCCGAAACCTGGTGTCATTCCGGAGGGTCACTGCCAGCCGGGGACGGATCCCATTCCACGGACCAGCCAAACGAAACAGAGATTGGCCATGCTGGACCATCCGTGGGGTTCTCAAAGGTCATACCTGAAAAATAGACTAGCATTTAATTGGCTCTAATAAAGTTTCTAGGATTTTTCTTTGTTTAGCTTGCATTTAATAATAATTTGTTTCACAAAGAATTAAAATTTCATTTTAGTTCAACATGTTTGTGCATTCATGCTGGTGCATAAGTTTTATTTGAGTGAGTGCCTCGGGTTGAATTCAAACTTTGTTTTGAATTCAAATAGATTTAAGTTTGAAAACTAGAAAAAGTAAATAGAAAAGGGTTTGGAAAAGAACAAACCAGCCCAGCAGCCCAACTCCCCGCGGCCCACCTTTCCCCTCGCGCGGCCCGCCCTCCTCCTCCCCGTGCTCAGCCCAGCTTGGCCCTCTCTCTCTCTCTCTCTCTGACCGCTTGGCCCTGCTCGGCAGCGCCCTTCCTCCTCCCTTTCTTCTTCCCCGCTGCGATGCGCCGCGCAGCAACGGCCTCGCTGATCTCGCCGGGATTCCGCTCGGGCCCGCACGCTGAGATCCCCCGCTTCCCCCTTTAAACCGCCCCGCGCCCTCCTGCGCCCTAACCCTAAACCCTACGGTCACCCCAAAACCCTAGCGCCACCGTCCCTGCCTCGCTCCGCCGTGCAGAGCCCCTACTTCGTCGTGGCCTCGCCGCCCCGCTGCACCCCAGCCCCGGCCAAGCCCCGCAATAGCTCCGCCTCACCACCGGGAAGCTTCTCGAGCCCTGCAATCGAGCCCCCGACCCGTGCCTCACTGGAATTCCGCCCGAAAGCTGCTATAGGTGAGTCGGTCCGCCGCTGTAAATCCTCACTGCCGGTGTTCCTCCGACCGTGCTGATCGCTTCCCTGGCTTCCCAGCTCGGCGCTGTACCTGCCCGTGGGGATCAGAAGCCCAGAGACACCCTGCATCAACCCCCTCCGCAAGCTCCACGCTGACCGCCGCTCGGACCGCACCGTCGACCCCCTGCGCTGCTTCTCCGACCAATCCAAGCCCTCAATGAGCACCAGCGTCCTCCCCTGGTCCTTTTGCGCTAGATGTCGTAGACCTTAGCCTGTTCCTACAGCCGGAACACCGCACGCCGGCGAGCGCCGCCGCGCCGACCCGCCTCCACCGCCGCGCGCACAATCCCGAGCACCCCCGAGGCCCGCAAGTGCCCCAAGTGGATCACGCGTGTCACGCTGATCACGATAGACCCAAGCCCCGCTCGATTTGACCCCCGGAGCACCATTTACGGTGAAGTCCGGTGAACCCCAAGCTACGCCGCCGTGGGATTTGGTCACCGGTGTTACAGCGTTGCCACCCCGCGCGCCCAACTGACCCGAGCCATCCGATCCAGAGGCCGCGGTCAGGATTAGATCCCGTACTCCTTCAATCCGAGCTGCGAGATCGGGATCCAACGGATCGGATCCAAGCGTACCGGTTCATCTCTCATCAAATCCTAATCATTAGATCCAGATCTGACGGCCCAGATTAGAAGGTACCGCTTCAGCCGTGCGGTTTTGTTAAAGAGCCCCTGGGATTATTAGAAAACAACCCGCAGTCCACGCTAGTTTAAGTCCTATTTTTAGCGTCTAGACCCCTGAGCTTCTTAGATATGGAGCCCGCCATCCAACCCCTATGTTTTTGCGTGTTAGACCCTAGATCTACCCCTTAATTATGTTTAAGTCCCTAGTTTTTGCGCAGAACCCCCTGGAAACTTCACTTTTCTCACAGAAAAGCCCTTGGATCTAGTTTTAGCTCTAGTTTTCGCGTCCTAACTCCATTTTAGGTGGTTTTCGCGCTCACGCGATCGTTGTAACATGTAGAATAGCTTTAGCTTAGTTTTGTGTGCTGTTTTATTGTATTGTTGTACTGTTTCTTATCTTTTGCCATTGTTTGCATGTATGTGCATGTGTGGACCATGTTTTGGCGTTCCGATCATGAGTAGACGTTGAGCCACCGGAGGAGTACCAGGAGCCACCTTCTTCAGAGCCCTTTGAGCAGCAGCAGGAGAACTTTGAGGAAGGCAAGTATAACATGAACATCCTATCACTTTAAAATACAATTTCATACTACATTTTAATACTGTAGGCCTATAAGGATTCCCTAGCCACTTTTATCCTTTATATAAATACCTTGGGTTCCATTCTGGTTAAGTTGTGCTAGGTGCAGTGCTCTCACACATTATGGTCCTTTTTAATTGAATTTGATTAATGGTATATGTAACTTGATCCTAAGAGTGGCCCTCTGTGTTGTGTGCTTCAGCGGCTCACGTCTCGTTAAAATATATTTTTATAGAAACATGGTTTAGGGGGCCAGCACAGTGCTTAGTGCCTGGTTGGCCACTCTCCATAAGGACCGGTCCATAGAGTGACAACCTGGGACAACCGCGCAACCACAAGACTGGAATGGGACGGTCTTGACTTACTAATTAGGGTATTTTGGTTTGGGAGTAACTTACCTGCGGGGCAAGAGGGGTGGTAAGCTTCAATGGTCCCTGCTCCTCCGGCTTGGTCTGTGCTGTGTGCTTGTACCCCCGTGACGTGGGCCCCATCGTCGCCGATCCAGAAACCTTAGCGGTTACACCTTACTAACGTGGTTCTTTGTAATGGTCTCGTAGTGCGCTTGCTAGTCATCTCACCTAAGGAAGTGTGATGAACAACTGGCGTAGCTCACGACTTGTGGGTAAAGATGTGCAACCTTTCAAGAGTGTAAAACTGGTATACTAGCTGTGCTCACGGTCATGAGCGGCCCAGATCCTCCGTCTGATTAGTGCGGTTTATCTTTGGTGGTTTGGCTTGGATTTCAGTAGACTCATGAGTAATCTTTATTAATTATTTCAGTAACTTGGGTTATGGTAATTCATCCACTTGTAGTAAATAGCTTTAATAAAATTTGCCCAGATTAAAAGCTAACGCAGTTGAGTCAGCTAACCGTAGAGCCTCATAGTTTGTGTTATACTTGTTGAGTACAAGTTGTGTACTCACTCTTGCCTTCTCTATTCTTCTGTTCTCTTTGGGATATCTTCGACTGCTGCTCAGTACAAAGGCGACGTGGAGGACTACATCAGCGGACTCGACAATTTCTAGGCGTTTGTCTCCCAGCCGACGTCCCTGTGGCGCTCTGTTCTTCATGTATTCATTTTACGCTTCCACACTCCTTGAGCCGATTCTTGATTCGGTTGTAATAAAGAATTCATTTACAATTTATACGCTTTTATTTCGTGATATGTGGTGTAATATCTTGATAATTCTATTGTATATATGCGTGACTTGATCCTGGCGCATATATGATTGCTCGGTTTATATCCTTGTAAATCGGGTGTGACAGAATTGGTATCAAAGCCATGTCGACTGTAGGACGAAGCCTAGTTAGAAATGGTCGTGTTTAAGGATTTATTTCCTCTTGCCTTGCTTCCGCAAAACTCGAAAATTTGTTTCTGCTTCTATTCCTTGAGTCCTAAACTTTGATCTGCTTGCTCTCTCTCTTGTCCATTCCGAGAAATAGTTTGATCTTTTCTGTAGACGTTGACCTGTAATTTTCTGCCTATCCTCATAAGCGTAGGATGCCTTTGCAAAAATACGCTAGAGCGTCTGTTTGTTTTAGTCGAATGGTGTGATAAACTCGGCTAAGGTGTGAATATTGAGTGTTTGTGATTGTGCAAAATGTTTTATTCGGATTTTTGGTTGATTGCATAGTTTAGGAGTTAAGCTTGCTCATGCAAATCGACTTTAACGTAGACTTGAATTAAGTAATAAAACTGAGATAGATCGTTGGGGGTAAAACCGTACACTCTTTTCTCTCTACCTTATCCGGTCAGAGTTTTCTTCCCGGAATTGTACAATATCGCTCTCTTATTAATTTCGTTTCTGCTGCAAACAGATGGTGAACACCAGGAGCACCGGCCCCGGTTCTGGCCAACAAGGGCAGAACAACCAGAGTACCGGTCAGCCGATGCCGATGCCTCCACCCCTGACTCCGGAGCAGTTCTTCCAGCTCCAGATGTAGATGATGGCTACCCTGAACCACACTGTTTAGACTCTACAGCAGATCCACACTCAGCCGCTGCCTCCTCCACCGCAGCAGCCCCACGACAGGCGTGCGGGCTTTCTGAGGGGTCACCCGCCGACGTTCTCCCATGCGGCTGATCCACTCCAGGCAGACGACTGGCTTCGTTCGGTGGAGCGTCAGTTGGATGTCGCTCAGTGCGACGACCGGGAGCGAGTTCTATACGCGGCAGGGCAGCTGCGAGGCTCAGCTCTCGATTGGTGGGAGTCGTACCCAGCTCGGGACCGCGACGCCCTCACTTGGGTCCAGTTCCGGGAACGCTTCAGGAACCACCACATCCCCGCTGGAGTCATGAAGATGAAGCACAAGGAGTTCCTTGCGCCTAAGCAGGTAAATTAGAGTAAAATCTTTCCGCAACTCCTTTTGAGCTCAAACCCACCCTTGTTTACCCTCGTGAGATAGGAAATGCTGAGTAATTTCCATCTTCTTTTCTTGGTACTTATCATTTTAGGGAGCTATGACGGTGACAGAGTATCGTGACCGTTTCCTCCAGCTTGCTCGCTACGCCCCCGCTCAAGTCGCCAATCATGGCGATAAGCAGGAGCGCTTCAGGGAGGGGCTGGACGATCATATTGAGTACGTGCTCTTGAACCTCCGCTTCGACAATTTCAACCATCTGGTTGACTCCGCCCTCAACACCGAGCGCAAGCGCCGGGAGATTGAGGACAAGAAGAGGAAGATGACTCCTGCTGCATTTGACAGCAACACTCGGCCTCGGTACCAGCACCCGCAGCAGAGGCCACTTCAGCCGTACCAGCCGCGACAGCAGCAGTACCCACCTCGTCCCCAGCAGCAGCAGCAGGCGGGACAGGGCTAGAGGTTCCGAGTACCACCGGCACGCTCAGCTCCACCGGCTCCACCAGCTCCGCGGCAGGGAGTGCCTACTCCTCCTGCCGGACAGCAGGCTCCAGCACTCCCACGGGCATGCCATCACTGTGGCGAGCCGGGACACTATGCCAACGCTTGTCCCCGGAAGGCGCAGTCTGGACCGCAGGGGCGCCCAGCTCAGCCCAGGGTGCCATCACAGGGCAGGGTGAACCACGTGACGGTCGAGTCGGCGGCCGAGGCTCCCAACGTGGTTATTGGTACGTTCATGGTTAATACCCACCCTGCTACAGTGCTTTTCGATACTGGTGCTAAGCATTCCTTCATTACTTAGTCTTTTGTTGAGCATCATGGTATTCGTACTAGCACATTAAAGAGGTGCATGTTAGTATCTTCACCGAGAGGGCAGTTGAGGTCTCATATCTTCTGCCCTAGAGTCAGTGTTGCCATAAGGGGGGTAGAGTCCAGTGCAAATCTGATGGTGCTAGACACCAAGGGTATTGATGTGATTTTGAGAATGGAGACCCTTGCTAGATAGGGCGTCAGAATTGATTGTGCTCAGAGGACTGTCCACTTGTTAGCACCGGATGGACAAGAAGTCACAGTCAATGGTTCGGAGCCCTCCGGATTTCTTTGTCAGATGGAGGCTAGACCCACGGATGGTATTCGCTGGTGTCTGAATTCCCGGATGTTTTTCCGAATGATTTGCCAGGTATGCCGCCTAATCGTGACATTGAGTTTTCTATTGATCTCTTGCCTGGCACAGCTCCTATTGCTAAACAACCCTATCATATGGCACCCGTTGAGCATGAGGAAGTTAAGAAGACCATCGACGAGTTGTTAGCCAAGGGCTATATCCATCGCAGCTCCTCTCCTTGGGCTTTTCCTGTATTGCTTGTAGAGAAGAAGGATGGCGCGAAGAGAATGTGCATCGATTATCGGGATCTGAATGTAGTCACCATCAAGAACAAGCATCCATTACCCCGTATTGAGGATCTCTTTGATCAGCTTCAGGGTGCTTGTGTATTCTTGAAGATTGATCTACGTTCTGGGTATCTCCAGCTGAAGATTCGGCCCGAGGATATCCCGAAGACGGCATTCACCTGCAAGTATGGGCTATACGAGTATATGGTAATGTCCTTCATGCATCTGATGAACAAGGTTTTCATGGATTACCTGGATACCTTTGTGGTGATATTCATTGATGATATCCTGGTATATTCCAAGTCAGAGGTAGAGCATGAGAAGCATCTGAAGCTCATGTTGCAGAGGTTGAGGGAGCACAAGCTGTATACCAAGCTCAGCAATTGCGAATTCTGGATTGACGAGGTTCCATTCCTCGGTCATGTTATCTCCAAGGGAGGTATTGCGGTGGACCCCGGCAAGGTGAAGGATGTGCTTGACTGGGAGGTGCCGCATACTGTGAAGGAAGTTTGTTCCTTTCTGGGCTTAGCAGGATATTATCGGAGGTTCATTGAGAATTTCTCCAGGATTGCGAAGCCTTTGACTTCTTTGCTAGAGAAGGGTGTGGATTTCTCATAGACTGATGAGCGTCAGATGGTTTTCGATGAGCTGAAGAAGAGGTTAATTACGGCGCCAGTCCTTACTCTGCCGGACCAGAGCAAGAGGTTCACAGTGTATTGTGATGCTTCGAAGGATGGTCTCGGTTGCGTTCTGATGCAGGAAGGCAGAGTTATAGCTTATGCTTTGCGGCAGTTGCGCCGGCACGAGCTGAATTATCCCACCCATGATCTGGACTTAGCTGCGGTTGTGCATGCTCTGAAGATATGGAGGCATTACTTGTTTGTGCAGAGGTGTGACATTTACACCGATCACAAGAGCCTCAAGTACATTTTCACGCAGAGTGAGCTGAACATGCGGCAGAGATGATTGTGGCAGAACCAACCTGAATTATACCGGCTCAAGTACGCGAGTCCACTTCCGAGGGCTCCAACGTGCTTCAAACGGTATAATCCCTTGGCCTGTCGGGTAACGTCCCGATAAACCACCGATACACAGGATCAAATAAGGTTACCTCACACGAAGGTGAGTCCAGAGATACAGTCACCATCATATTTTACATCACAGGGATTACGTTACAAGAGTTTCCAAACGCAGTACGAAGTTCCAATTTAGAAAAGTTATTACAAACTGTTAGAGTTATGGTTTTTAGCAGCGGAAAACATACGCGATGATTACAACACGTCGTCAAGACGGATGTCATGCTAAGCCCGAGCACGACATCACTCGGCATCATCAGCATTGGCCGGGGATGGATCCCATTCCACGGACCAACCATCAGGAAGAGCATAGGGCCAAGACAGGGGAAGAGTAGGATCTTCAAAGGCTTTACCTGAAAAACATAAAACTAGCAAGGCTGAGTATACTAATACTCAGCAAGGCTTACCGGGGATTGGGTATATTTTAGCCCATAACTAGACTTATGAAGGCATTGTCAAGGCTCTGGGTTTATTTTCAGCTGAAAAGTAATAAAGAGTAGATCCTTAATGTCAACTTTTAGCTTTTGAGTTCTATGTGATTATTCATTCTAAATGAGCACCTATAGCTATTCAATCATGGTAGAATCTTTGGTCAAACATCATCTTTGATAATCATATGATTGCTCTTATTACTCAATGTGGTAAAGGGGATAAGCAGTCTCATTCATCGTGAGAGGCGGACGATTCTTGAATCGAGATTCAACCTTGCAAGGTAAACCTAACTCACACACTTGGAACACCACAGGGTCGTTCCGAAGCAACCGTTTACCTTTCATTCCGACTCGTGGATCAGATCCACCACAAGCGACTGCAGGACCATACGCACTTCCAAAGTGCAGGACCTACGTCTGTAGCGCGACTACAAAACCCGTACTCCTGGTTGCCCTTGCAACACGTATTCCCACACGTCGAACATAAGTAACCAGAAGAAGCAAGACGAGTGGTGGGAGGTATGTCCACTCCTCTGGCCGATTGGTTACTAGGCTTACCGCTTACCATATTTCGCGGCATGTGGTTAGTACTTTCAAACGCTTAACCCGCACTAACACACGCTGCGACCTTCTCAAATTCATCAACACAGACGGGGTATCATCTCAACCATGATACTTCACAAAACTCCCGTCCGTCATCCTTATAGTGATAACAGGAATGTAAACATTACAAGTCCTATATCGCGCGAGTGACAGGAAATCACCCGACTCTATCGGTCCTATTAGCATAGCAGCTAGTCGAACTCATGTTCTAGTGTTCAACACATCGGTTCCTGGAATTATGCAACTAGGGTTTCAAGCAATTCCTAAGAACTTAATGCATAGAATACGTAGATAGATATAGATTGCAGTGTAATTAAAATAGTGGGTTATGTCCGGAGCTTGCCTTTACTGGTGGGGCTGAAGTCAGGGATGTTAGTATTGTTGTCTTCCGAACTTTGGTTCGGGGCTTCAGACAATCCCTTGGTGACGTTCATTTGGTCTTCAGGAAAAGTCCTCCGCAGACTCCTGGGAGATCTTGTAGGTACCGTTTGCTGAAGTAGTCGTGTCTACATGCAATGCAACATTACATTCAAGGTGTGCATATAAAACTATCTTACTTCACAATAAAGTTGCAATCTAACACTCATTTAACATACTACTCACATAACAATCAGAAAGATCTAAACTAAACTTAGATAGAGCTTTAGGAGGACAACTAATTAGAATCGGCTACTTGTTGAGGGTTACAACAGAGCCGATTGGAAACAACAGAGGTATAGCCGATAGATATGCTTTGGTCGTGCCTAATAGAGGCGTGTCTACTGTGCGATCTTACTGATCGAGGGTTGTGTACTTTGGTCTGCGTAGTCGATTGATAGGTGCACCGGTTTCCTGATTGATCGATGAAAACACCGATCACTTTAGCAGAGGGATAATTCCTAAAACAGTTGTGTCTTGACTGAGATGTGCTTAAGTGTTATCCTAGGTAACTAGGTGTGGTTGTATCGGCTCGATTACGTCAGCACAACAATTGAGTGACGTACAGCCGATTGGAGTGTGGTTGAGGATATGTGACCGATAGATATATAGCCAATCTTTCAGCCGATAAATCAGCTGATAAAAGTATGTGGCTAAGGATAGAAAAACTAAGGATTGATCGACCATATTAGATTGATATGGAAGACAGCTGGAATCGGCTTGGATCAACCGATAACAAGAACCCTAAGATCATGTGTGCATCTCCGATACATCGTTTATGCGTAGCCGATGTAGAACAGAACAAAAGAATTATATCGGCAGTAGCCGATATTGGAAGGGTAACAACCAGATCAACTAACCAGCCGAGGGTAGAAGTATATCAAAGAAGGGCATCGGCTGACAGTTGTTACACAGAAACATCATAGACTCAAAGGAAACGGATGCTTAGCGGTTGAGCTGATAGCCGACGCTGAAACATTGCTGCAAAGATGTATTAGCTAAGCAGCAAAAGCACATGCACTAATAAGGATTCCTATACGAAAAGGGCCTAAGGAGACTGCAATCAAGACAAGGATAACGCCTTGATGGCAGGGATATGAGCACTCGTATGGAAGGATTAACTAGATATTACACATCTCTACTTAAGACATATATCCTATGATTTACCTTTCAGCTACAGCACATGCATATCTCATATGGTACAAATAAAGCACACATTTCCTAATATTTAACCTAGACCACACATCAAGGACTTTCAACTCAAGATCACAACATAAAACTTGTAGATTTTGACCTAAAGGTCCAAACAAAACTGATTTTGTATTTTTATGAACTTCTTACAAAATCTATGAAATGTAGAAGTTCACGGATTTAAATAAAGAAGACTCTGGAAATCTTACAGAAAACACCCTAGAACTTTCTAAATCGAAGCAATTAAGTCCCTGGTCAGGGAAAACAGAGAACAGGAAGATAACGACGATATCCCGGCAAAGGAGTCGCCGGCATTAAGAAGATTCAATGGATCAGGGCAAACCTTGGGGTAGCCTTGGTTATGAAGGAGAACACGCGGAAAGTGAATTCCCGCGGTGAACAGGATTGGCGATGAGAAGAGCTCGATGAGAGGGTTCACGAGCTTTCTTGAGGTGTTGTGGTCTTGCTCGGACGATCGACGAGGAATAGGAGTTGTTGGGTGTCGTGGACTTATGGGATGAGACGATGGAGCCGGATTTGTTTGCTATGCTGACTCCTCCGCGAACCTCAGGGTTTTCCTGCTCATGGGTTGAACTTCTGCTGCTCACGCACGTGTGTCACTAAAACACGGCCGGCACACCTGCGTAGCTTTCTGCAGGACTGCCGTGCTTGGTTACATCTCTGGTGCGCCGCTTCTGCTCTGCTCCCGCACCAACGGCACCCAGCCGGCATGCGCGTGGTTGGTTGCCTTGCATACGCACGTGCCTCTGTATGGTGAAGGGAGCTCGCCGTGCCTGGCTGCACCTAGCTTCTCCGAGCTCGCTGCATCTGGTCGCCACCTCCGCTTCACCGCCTTTCTTTCCGGCTCGCCGCGCCATAACCGTTCTTCCGCCTCCACGAGGACCAAGGTCTATCTGCATCAGGGCCGTGCCTCTCGTTGTCTTCCCCTCAACGGCTTCCGACGTCCTCCATACGCGGCCCTGCTGTTCCCGTGTGAATCCGCCCGCAACCGTCGCACTGCAGCTCCTCCCACACTGCGCGCGACCTTTCTGCACACCAACTCAGTCGCGGCCTGAGCTCGCCCAGCGGAGACACCGCCATGCTCTGCACGGCGCCGTTCTACACGTCGTTGCCCGGCACGTCGGTGCTCTGCATAGCTCCTCCTCCTTCTCCTGTTGTCGGATCCGCGCTTACTCCGGTCTTGCCACGTCGCTTCCGCGCACGCCCGAACCGCGTGCGTTCTCGGCCCGCGTCACATCTTGGTTACACCGCCCGTCTTCTGCTCGCACGCTGCCACATCGGTTCTCTTCTGCTCGCGCACTGCCACGCCGCGAGCTTCGCTCCAGCGCCACTTGGCTCGCGTGCCACTCACGCGTTTACTCCACGCCGCCAGTTCGCCTCTGCTTGCGCCTGTGACAGTTCGCGTACTTGCAATACTAGATATATTTTGTTAGTGTGAAAAATGTGTTTGTTTGTATAAAGCTTATGTGTGTTTATGTGAAACTTTTAAAAATATAAAAGTGTAAGTAAAAAGGGTATTTTTGTAATTACAGAAAAACCTAGGGTTGTTTTTGTAAAATGTATTTGGATTAGGGTAATTCCAAAATAAGTGAAAGGTGGTTTTGTAAACATGTTTTCTTTATTTTATCTCTTGTAAAAATATATATTATTTGTACAAAAGTTTCATTGGAAATGTGTGTGTTGAAGTGTGTAAAAATTTTGGGTAAAATGGTAAAAATAAGGGTGTTTATGTAATTTTATAAAAGTACAAGTCCTTTTATGCAAAGTAATTGATTTACAAAAGTAACATTCAAAATTACTTAGGACTAAAGTGTAAAATATGCAAGTCATCATGACACGTCTATCCAATCATTATGACGAGTCTATCCCGTCATCATGACGTGTCATAAATGCTTGCATTTAGATCCTGAATTTTATAAAATTTCATTCTTTAAGACAAAAGCAATACAAATCCGACTTTTGTTCAAAGATTCACGTGTAAAGATACAAATTTTGAGTTTTTGTACTTAAGCCCTAAAGCAATGTTGTAGAGTTTGAAAAACTCTCCAACTTTCGTTTTGGGCATGTCTTCATTAGGGTTTTAAATCAACGGGAAATTTTATTTTACAAATAGGTCCCAGCATTTCTCTGATTTTATGTATAAGTCCTTGGGGAATTCCAATCCCCCTTCTCCTCTGTTCCTTGTCCTGACGCTCCTCTTCTGTTTCCTTATCTCCACTGGCAGCCCATCCAAAATTCCCGGTCTTCCTGTCTCCTCCCGGTCTTCCTCTCTCTCCTCCGTGGGCTGCAGCAGGTAGCGAGCTCTTGCGCAGGGCGGCGGCGCAGCGCGCTGCTGCGGCTGGGCGGTTGGGCAGGCGGCAGGCCGGCGCCTGGCGAGCGGAGGCAGGCGCGGCCCAGGAGCGCGGGAGCGCGCGGCCCAGGCGCTGGGGCGGAGGGCGCAGCGGCTCGGCTCGGCGGTGGGAGCTGGCGCAGGTCGGGCGGCAGCTCGGTGCTAGCGCGGGGACCGGAGGCACGTGGGCTGGCAGGCCCCAGGCAGGCGGACGCGCGGACTGTGGCGGCAGCAGGCGATAGGCCGGCGCTTGGCGGCTGGGAGCGAGCCGGAGCGGCGGAAGCGGCCCAGGCGGGTGCGAGGCACGCAGGCGCGCAGGACGGAGCGCTGGCGGGGCGCGTGGTCAGGCCGAGCGGCGTGCGGCCCAGCAAGGCGGCGGGCGCGGCCATGGCTCGGTGTGGCTCGTGGCAGGCAGTGCCGAGCGGTGCAGGCACCCGGGCAGCAGGCGTGCGAACGGATAGCGGGATGAGCAGAGTGCGTGGGAGCAGACCGTGCAGGTGAAGCCACGGCAAAGGCAGACGCGGAGCACGCACAGGAGGCGTCGGGGCGCACAGCTGCGGGCGTCAGCGCGGCAGAGCAGGAGCGGCCCGAGCGAGCGGCGTGAACTGAGCCGGTGAGCGCGGACGCAGGGAGTTGGCGCGGCTCGGGACCGGCGGGGCACGGGCGGCAGACGATGCGCGCGCGGTGCGGGTGTGTGTGGGTGCGGCGTGCACGGGCGAGCGGCGCCAGAGCGGAAGCGGCGGCCGCAACAGGCACGCGCGCGAGTGGAACAGAGCGCCGGCGGCTCCAGGCGACACGCGTGAATGGGCAAGCACAGGACTGGAGCGGTTCGCGGGCGGTGCAAGAGCGGAACGTGGGCGACGCCGAGCAGGTGGCGTGAGCGTGCGCGCGGTGATGCGCGGAAACTGGTGGTGTGTGCAGGTGTTGGGCGGCCGGAACGGAGCGGGCCCGTGGGCACGAGCAGGCGATGCTGGAGTGCGACGTGCCGAGCAACGACACGCGCAAGAGGAGTTGTGGTGGAGAGCTATTGCGCGAGATGCAGGAACGCGATGGCCGTATCGAGGACGCAGCTCAGGTGTTCGACGAAATGCCGATACGCGTGGTGATGGAGAACGCGAGGGTGAGGGTCCTGCTGTTGGACGAGGCGTCAAGAGTGCAGGACGCCGTCGGGCGGATGTTGCAACGGCGTGCAGGGAGGTCGCACGCAGTGCGGGAGGTGCTGCGGCGCGATGATTCGGGGCGGACCCGCCCAGGGGGCAGTAGAGCCGCGCGTAGAAGACGTCGAAGGCCATTGAGGAGAAAGCAGTGGACGAGACCAGGCGGCAATGTGAACTATTCGTGGAGGGTTTGGAGGTGGCCGGGTGCGAGCAGACCATGGCCCTCACGGAGGCAGAGAGGGCAAGTGTGGCGCGGCGAGGCGAAAGCGAAGGTTCGGACGGATTTGGACTAGCACGTCCGCGGATACGAGTGAGAATGTTCTACCGGTGACCGGCTCAACTCGATTCAGCAAGCGCGTGCGTGTACAAGACAACAGACCATCTTCCACCCACGGCAACCTTTCCCGGCAAACTTCTTCGTCATCCATGGGATCTCGTCACCGTCGAACTTTTCTCTTCGCCAATCCTGTTCGCCACGGGACTTCACTTTCCGTCCGTTCTTCTCCACAACCAAGGTTTACCATAATTCATTGAATCTCCTTAATACCGGTGATTCCTTTACCGAAATATCGTCGTTATCTTCCTGTTATCTGTTTTCCCCGACCAGCGACTTGATTGCTATGTTTTAGAAACTTCTAGGGTGTTCTTTGTAAAATTTCCAAAACTTTCTTTATTTCAAATCCGTGAACTTCTACATTTCATAGATTTTTGTAGGAAATTCATAAAAATGTAAAATCAGTTTTGTTTGAAATCCTAAGTCAAAATCTACAAGTTATATGTTGTGATTTTGAATTGAAAGTCTTTGAATTGTGGTCTAGGTTAAATCTTAGGAAATGAGTGCTTTATTATACCTTGTGTTGTATGCATGTGTTGTCGCCGAATATAGATCATCAGATGTATGTCTCAAGTACAGATGTGTGATCTCTAGTTAATCTTTTCACACGAGTACTCAGATTACTGCCATTCAGACTCTGTCTTTGTTTTGATTGTCATTTCCTTAAGGTTCTCTTCGTACAAAGATCCTTGTTAATCCGTGTGCATCTACTGCTTAGCTAATACGTCTCAACAGCTATACTCAGTGCCAGGTTATCAACCCAGCCACTTAGCATCTGTTTTCTTTAAGTCTATGATGTTTCTGTATAACAACTGTCAACCGATGCTTTTCTTTTAATATGTTCCTACCATCGGTTGGTTAACTGATACGGTTGTTACCTTTCTAGTATCGGCTACCGCCGATACCACTCTTTTGTTTTGTCTTACATCGTCTGCACATAGTCGATACATCGAAGATGCACCCACAATCTTAAGGTTCTTGCCATCGGCCGACCCAAGCCGATTTTGGGTTGCTTTTCCGTATCGGTCAAATATGGCCGATCAATCCTTAGTTTCCCCATCCATATCCACACACTTCTATCAGTCGATTTATCGACTGAGAGGTCGGTTTTATACCTATCGATCATATACCCTTAACCACACCCCAATCGGCTGTACGTCACTCAATTATTGTGCTGACGTAGCCGAGTCGATATAACCACACTTAGTTACCTAGAATAACACTTAAGCACATCTTAGTTAAGACCATTGCTTGAGGAATCATCCTTCTGCCAAGGTAATCGATGCTTTCATCGATCATCTAGGAACCCGATGCACCTTTCCATCGGCTAAACCCTCGTTGTTTCCAATCGGCTCTGTTGCAATCTTCAACAAATAGCCGATCATAATTAGATGTCCTCTTAAAGCTCTATCTAAGTTTAGTTTCAGATCTTTCGGTTGATATGTGAATAGTGTGTTATATGAATGCTAGGTTGCAATTGTATTGTGAAGTAAGGTCGTGTTATGTGCACGCTTTAAATGTAATGTCGCATTGCATGTAGATACGATTACTTCGGCAACGATACCTACGAGATCTCCCCAGAGTCTACGGAGGATGTTCCTGAAGACCAAATGAACGTCACCAAAGGATTATCTGAAGTCCCGAACCAATGTTCGGAAGATATTGACTTTACTGACATCAGACCCACCAGTAAAGGCAAGCCCCGGACATATCCCACTATTTTAAATACACTGCAATCTATATCTATTTACGTAATCTATGCATTAAGTTCTTAGGAATTGCTTGGAACCCTAGCTGCATTCTTCTAGGAACCAATGTGTTGGATACTAGCACTTGAGTCCGACTAGCTGCTATGCTAATAGGACCGGTAGAAGTCGGGTGATTTCCTGTCACTCGCGCGATATAGGAATTGTAATGTTTACATTCCTGTTATCACTATAAGGATGACGGACGGGAGTTTTATGAAGTATCATGGTTGATATGATACCCCGTCTGTGTTGTTGAACTTGATAAGGTCGCAGCGTGTGGTGATCGGGGTTAAGCGTTTGAAAGTACTAACGACATGCCGCGAAATATGGTAAGCGGTAAGCCTAGTAGCCAATCGGCCCGAGGAGTGGACATACCTCCCACCACTCGATCTTTAGTTTATGTTCACACGCACCGACGTGTGGGAATACGTGTTGCAATGGCAACCAGGAGTACGGGTTTTGTAGTCGCGCTACAGACGTACGTCCTGCACTTTGGAAGTGCGTATGGTCCTGCAGTCGCTTGTGGTGGCTCTGATCCACGAGTCGGAATGAAAGGTAAACGGTTGCTTGGAACGACCCTTTGGTGTTCCAAGCGTGTGAGTTAGGTTTACCTTGCAAGGTTAAATTTAATTCGGATCGTCCGCTTCTCACGATGATTGAGACTGCTTAATCCCTTTGTCACATTGAGTAACAAGAGCAATGTTATGATTATCGAAGATGATGTTTGACTAAAGATTATACCATGCTTGCTTAGTTATAGGTGCTTATCTAGAATGGATAATCACATAGAACTTGAAAGCTAAAAGTTGAAATTAAGGAACTACTCTTAGTTGCTTTTCAGCTAAAACTATACCCAGAACCCTTATAGGCCTTCATGAGTCTAGCTATGGGCTAAAGTATACCCAATTCCGGGTAAGCCTTGCTGAGTATTAGTATACTCAGCCTTGCTAGTTTTATGTTTTTCAGGTAAAGCCTTTGAAGACCCTACTCTTTCCCTGTCATGGCCCTGTGCTCTTCCAGAAGATTGGTCCGAGGAATGGGATCCGTCCCCGGCCAATACTAATGATCTCGAGTGATGTCGTGCCCGGGCTTAGCATGGCATCCGTCTTGACGATGTATTGTAAATCATCGCGTATGTTTTCCGCTGCCAAAAGCCAAAACTTCAACAGTTGTACTGTTTTCTCTAAGTTTGAAATTTCGTATTACTTTTGAAAAACTCTTATCATGTAATTCCTTGTGATGTAAAATATAATGGTGATTGTATCTCTGGACTCACCTTCGTGTGAGGTAACCTTATTTGATCCTGTGTATCGGTGGTTTATCGGGACGTTACCCGACAGGCCAAGGGATTATACCGTTTGAAGCACGTTGGAGCCCTCGGGATTGGACTCGCGTACTTGAGCCGGTATAATTCAGGTTGGTTCTGCCACAGCGCCCGCGTCCCAACGCCTGCCGCCTGCTCGGCTTACGCGCGCTGCTCCGCTCCAGCGCCCGCGCGCTCCTGCATGCTCCACCAGCCGCTCGTGGCTGTCTGCACCGCGCCAGCACTCCAGCTCCCGCGCGCGCTCACGCCCCGCGCTGCCTGCGCCACCGCCGCACACGTCTGCTGCCGCTCGCGCCGCGCGCTCGCCCGACCTGCCGCGCTCACGCGCCCGCTCGCTCCAGCTGCGCGCCCCCGCCCGCGCTGTGCCGCACCGCCAGCTCGCTGGGCACGTGCGCGCCTGCTCCTGGGCCGAGCCGCGCCGACCTCCTGCGCGCCAGCGCGCCTCCACTCGTCCGCGCGCGCTCCGTCCTGGGCCCGCCAGCTCGCTCCGGGCCGCACGCCTCCGCCCGGGCCCCGCTCTGGCGCCGCGTCGCTCCGGCTCCCACGCGCCAGCCGCGCCGCCGCGCCAGCGCTCGCGCACGCCGCGCTGCGCCTGGATCCGCCCGCCTGAGCCGCAGCTGCACGCCCCGCCTCGGGCTCGCCCAGCCCCGTTCGCCCGCCGCCTGTGCTGAGGAGAGGAGCCTGTGCTGAGGAGAGGAAGGGAGGCAGGGGAGAAAGAAGATGCAGCTGCCAGTGGAGGAAGAAAAGAAGGAGACGCCAGGGAGAAAAGAAATAGAGGAGAAAGGAAAAAAGAGACTTCCTAAGGACTTATGCGCAATTTCAGAAAACTGCAGGGACCTTTCTGTAAAGTAAAATTTCCCATTGATTTAAAACCCTAATAAAGAAATGCCCAAAACGAAAGTTGGAGAGTTTTTCAAACTCTACAACATTGCTTTAGGGCTCAAGTTTAAAAACTCAAAACTTATATTTTTACACGTGAAATTTTGAGCAAAAGTTGGATTTGAATTGCTTTTGTCCTAAAGAGTGAAACTTTATAAAATTTAGGACCTAAATGCAAGCATTTATGACACGTCATGATGACGGGATAGACTCGTCATAATGATTGGATAGACATGTCATGATGACTTGCACCTTTTACACTTTAGCCCTAAGTAACTTTAAAAATTACTTTTGTAAATCAAATACTTGCATAAATGGACTTATACTTTTATAAAATAACATAAATACCCTTATTTTCACCACTTTACCCAAAATTTTTACACACTTCAACACATACATTTCAAATGAAACTTTTGGATAAATATATATTTTTTTTACAAGGAACAAAATAAGAAAAACATGTTTGCAAAACTACCCCTCACTTATTTTGAAATTACCTCCTATCCAAATACATTTTACAAAAACAACCCTAGGTTTTTCTGTAATTACAAAAATACCCTTTTTACTTGCACTTTAAATTTTCAAAAGCTTCACATAATTACAAAAACTTGTGTTTAAATCGTAAATATAGGTGAAACTACACATAGGATGTATTTGTAGTGTAGTTTTCAAATAGGATTTGTATAAAGTTTAGAAACTTTGCTAAATTTTATATTAACTCCAAATTCTTAGCTCTTCTGTGGATGAACCTTAAAGAAAAGTTGTACATTCTGAAAAACCATACATTTTTGCTTTTGGGCCCATCTTCATTTGAGCTCGGGTTTGAAAGTTATTTAAGCAATACAGTGGAGTCCCTGTATTTTCTGCAATTTGCAACCGGCTCCTCCTTCGTCTACCTCTCTCCCCCTCTCCTCTGTTTCTCTGCCGCGCGCCGCCGCTGCTCTGGCTGGCCATGTGCGCCGCC
Organism: Panicum hallii; assembly: GCF_002211085.1. Classification (NCBI taxonomy): domain Eukaryota; kingdom Viridiplantae; phylum Streptophyta; class Magnoliopsida; order Poales; family Poaceae; genus Panicum; species Panicum hallii. The sequence goes on from NC_038049.1 coordinate 8,610,408, forward strand.
CCTGCCGCCCCAGCGCTGCTCTGCGCCTGTCCACGTGTCGCCCCAGCCTCTACCCTGCCGCTTCCCGGCCTCGCGCTGGCTCCTCCTCGCCTCACCACGCCGCCCGACTGCCCGCCCGAGCCGCCCCTCGCCGTTGCTCGCAATCCTAGCAATCCCGCACCACCTCTTGCTTCCCAGCGATCCCATGCGCCACTCCCCTGCCGTGCCGTCTCCCTCCCGACCTTGTGTTGTCTCGCACCCGCGTTCCCCACGTCGCATTGCTGCTGCCCGCGTTTCGTCGTGCCGCCACGCGTGCCGCCGACGTGACAGCTCCTGCTTCCGCGCGACCACATCCCCTTTGAGACCCCGAACACATCCAGATGCTCCTCACGCACTCATCCTTGCGTTTGCACACACGCATTCCACTCAATTTCTCTACTCCGATCACCTCCCTCCACCCGACCTCCGCCGCCATCCCTGGCCATCGTCGACAGCCACCCATATCACCCCCGAACCCCGATCCAGTGCAGCCAGAGCTCCGCCGTGATCCGCTCGTGCTCCTCAACCCTACCAATTTCGGTTTCCTGCATCCCAGCACCATTCCCTGCAGCTCCGACGAGCTCCTTCCTCCGCCGCCGCTCGGCCTTCCGCCGACCCGCCGGTACAGAGCCTCTCCACCCCGACCCAAGGCGCCAACAGCACCACATCATCCCCCTGAAGCGATCCCGCTCCTCCTTCACCGCCCTCCGTCACCCTAGCCCACGGAACTCTGGCCGCCATCCCTGCCAGTAAGAACCCGAGGTCCACCCCGCCGTCGATCACCACTCTCTAACCCGTTTCGTCCAAATTGAGCATGGGGAAAGCATCCCCGTACTCTCACAGTGCTCATGCGCGCCATGTTCCCCCATGTTCGCCGGCTGTCACACCCGATTTATAAGAACATAAATCGAGCAATCATATATGCGCCAGGATCAAGTCACGCATATATACAACAGAATCATCAAGATATCACAACACGTATCTCGAAATAAAAGCGTATAAATTATAAATGGATATTTTTATTACAACTGAATCAAGAATCAGTTCAAGGAAAGCGGAAGCGTAAAATAAATACATGAAGAATAGGGTGCCACAGGGACGTCGGCTGCGAGACAACGCCTAGAAATCGTCGAGTCCGCTGATGTAGTCCTCCACGTCGCCTGGTTCTGAGCAGCAGTCGAAGATATCCTAGAAAGAACAGGAGAGTAGAGAAGACAAGTGTGAGTACACAACTTGTACTCAACAAGTATAACATGAATTATGAGGCTCTAAGGTTAGCTGACTCAATTGCATTAGATTTTAATCTTGGCAAGTTTTATTAAAGCTATTTACTACCAGTGAATGAATTACCATAACCCAAGTTACATAATGATTAATCGAGATTAAACATGGGACTACTGAAAACCAAGCCAACCACCAAGGTAAACCCGCACTAATCAGACGGAGGATCTGGGCCGCTCATGACCGTGAGCACGGCTAGTATACCAGTTTTACACTCTCGAGAGGTTGCACAACTTTACCCACAAGTTGTGAGCTACGCTAATTGTTCATCACACTTCCTTAGGTGAGATGACTAGCAAGCACACTACGAGACCGTTACAAAGGATCACGTTAGTAAGGTGTAACCGCTAAGGTTTCTGGATCAGCAACGATGGGGCCCACCTCACGGGGGTACAAGCACACAGCACAGACCAAGCTGGAGGAGCAGGGACCATTGAAGCTTACCGCCCCTCTTGCCCTGCAGGTAAGTTACTCCCAAACCAAAATGACCTAATTAGTAGGTCAAGACCGTCCCATTCCAGTCTTGTGGTTGCGCGGTTATCCCAGGTTGTCACTCTATGAACCGGTCCTTATGGAGAGTGGACAACCAAGCACTAAGCACCGTGCTGGCCCCCTGAACCATGTTTCTAACAAAAACACATTTTAAGGAGACGTGAGCCGCTCAAGCACACAACACAGAGGGCCACTCTCAGAATTAAGTTGCATATACCATTAATCAAGTTTAACTACAAAGGACCATTATATGTGAGAGCGCGGCACCTAGCACAACTAACCATAATGCAACCCAAGGTATTTATATAAAGGATACAAGTGGCTAGGAAATCCTTATAGGCATACAGTATTAAAATGCAGTATGAAATTGTATTTAAAAGTGATAGGATGTTCATGTTATACTTGCCTTCCTCAAAGTTCTCCTGCTGCTGCTCAAAAGCTTCAAAAGATGGTGGCTCCTGGTACTCGTCCAAAGGCTCAGCGTCTACTCATGATCGCAACGCCAAAACATGGTCCAGCACATACACATACATGCAAACCAGGAAAAACGATAAGAAATAGTACAACATTACATAAAAACAGCACAAAAAACTATGATAGAACTATTCTACACGTTACAACGATCACGTGAGCATGAAAACCGCCTAAAACGGAGCTAAGACGCGAAATCTAGGGCTAAAACAGGGTCCAGGAGCTTTTCTGCGAGAAAATAGAACTTCCAGGGGGTTCTGGGCAAAAACCAGGGACCTAAACATAATTAAAGGTTAGATGTAGGGTCTAACATGTAGAACTGCGCTTCAGGGACGGCGGACCCTATTACTAGAAAACTCAGGGGGCTCTGCGGCCAAAAGCAGGACTTAACTGGAATTTCTTTTGAACGGAGGTGGACTACGGGTTGATTCCAAGGAAGCTCACGGGCTCTTTAACAAAACTGCCACGGCCGAAGGGTTATCTTCTAATCTGGCCGTCGGATCTGGATCGGACGGTTCGGGCGCATTTCAGTTCGGACGGTCCGATCCGAACAGCGTGGTTCGGACGGTCCGATCTGGTTGGGCGCGCGGGGACGGCGGGTCTGCATGGGGGCGCACGCCGGCGTGTGCATGTTTGCGCAGTTCTAGGCACAGGAGCGGTGGCAAACGGTCGTGTGCGTGTGCGCAGTACCCAGGCAAGGTAGAACAGGCATCGGCTGGGGTCGTGCTGAGCTGCAGAGGCGCTGCCACGGCGGAGCGGCGGCGGAACATCGGCGATGGCGTTCCGGCCTCGGGTGCGGCCTACGGTCCATGATAGCTAGCGCAAGAGGTGGAGAGGAACGTGTTGATGCTCACCGAAGGTCTGAATTGGCCGGAGAAGCAGCACAGGGGGTCAACGTCGATGGCGGGCGGCGGCGCACGGACAGAGTTGGGGAAGAAGTTGCTGCAGAGGTCCTCCTGGCTCCTGGACTCCGTGGATCGGCTCAGAGTGGTGCTATGAAGGTAACACGGGAGTTAGGGAGTACGGAAACACGCCGGCGACGATCAATTTTGGTAGAGGCCGAGCTCACCGGCAATGGCGGTCGTGGTGAAATTCGACGGCGAGAGCGAGCTGGGCGTGGCTAAGGTTGCGGTCGCGGTTTAGGGATGTCACAGGGGAGGCGGCCTGGTGCTTAAGAGGCGGCGGGGATACCCTAGGCGTGCGTGCCGCGGACTCTGCGGTGAAAGCGGATCGCGCAACGGATTTGCGCAATCCCAGGTTTTGGGGGCTCGGCTTCTAGAAGGTGAGGGCGCCAGCGAGGCTGGTCAGTGGGTCTCGAGCGTGCGCACTGGGGGTGGAGCGGGGCCACGGGCAGCGAGGGAGCGGCCGGGACGGTGGAGGAGGAACAGGGGAGGTCGGGCACGAGGAAGAAGAAGGAAAGGAGAAGGGGTGCCAACAGGTGGGGTCGAGCTGGGGGAATGACTGAGAAAGAAGGAATGACAGAGAAAAGAATGGGAATGACTGAGAAAAGAACGGGAATGACTGAGAAAAGAAGGAATGACTGAGAAAAGAAGAAATAACTGACCTACTTTCCTGTTTCCTTTCTTTCTTTTTTTTAAACCAACTCAAATCTATTTGAATTCAACTCAAATTTGAATTCAACTCCTATGCACTCAACCAATTAAAACATATGCACCAACATGAATGCACAAACATGTATAACCTAAAATAAATTTTAATTCTTTGTGTAATTTAAGTGGATTAAATGCGGGCTAGGCAAAATAAATCCTTAGAAAGTTAATGGAGCCAATTTAAATTCATTATAAATCTTGGAATTTTACATTAGGGTGTTACAAACCTACCCCCCTTACAGGAATCTCGTCCCGAGATTCAGATAGGCTAGCTAGCAAAGAGAGCGGGGTATGTCTTCCTCAGCTCATCCTCTCGCTCCCAAGTAGCCTCATTCTCTGTGTGATGACTCCACTGAACACAGCACATCTTGATCCTCTTATTTCTGGTAACTCTCTCAGACTTCTCCAGGTTCTTCACCGGATGCTCGGTGTAGGTCAGATCCTCTTGCACTTCCAACCCTTCCAGCGGTGCTTGCTCTTCCGACACCCTCAAGCACTTCTTCAGCTGAGATACATGGAAGACACCATGTACTCCTGAGAGATTGGGAGGTAACTCCAAGCGGTATGCTACCTCACCCTTCCGTTCCAACACCTTGAACGGACCAATGTATCTAGGGGCTAACTTCCCCTTCACATTAAACCTGCGGATTCCTCTCATCGGCGAGACCTTCAGATACACCTGATCATCCACTGCAAAGGTCAGATCTTGACGACGAACATCCGCGTAGCTCTTCTGACGAGTCTGTGCGACCCTCAGGTTCTCTCGCACCTGCTGTACCAGCTGTTCTGCCTCTGCAACAATATCCGGACCAAATACCTGCCTCTCGCCAATCTGATCCCAATACAGCAGAGTTCTGCACTTCCGATCGTACAAGGCCTCGAAGGGAGACTTCTTCAGACTGGCCTGATAACTATTGTTATACGAGAACTCTGCAAACGGCAGGCATTTATCCCAGCTGGTACCATACTAAATAGCGCAGGCTTGAAGCATATCCTCCAACACTTGGTTGGTTCTCTCTATCTGCCCATCTGTCTGAGGATGACAAGCGGTACTGAAGCGTAGCTTCGTATCCAATGAATCATGCAACTGCTCCCAGAACCGTGAAGTGAACTGAGATCCTCGGACAGATATGATCTTCTTCGGAACACCATGCAGACAGACGATCCTGGAGATGTACAACTCTGCGAGTCTGGCACCAGAGTAAGTAGTGTTCACCGGAATGAAGTGGGCAACCTTCGTCAACCGATCCACTACTACCCATATAGAGTTGTAACCTTTCTGGATACGAGGCAATCCAACGATGAAGTCCATAGTGATCTCCTCCCATTTCCACTCTGGAATCTTCAATGGCTGCAATAGACCTACTGGTCTCTGATGCTCTGCCTTGACACGCTGACAAGTGTCACAAATAGCCACGTACTCCGCAACGGAACGCTTCATTCCATACCACCAGAATCGCTCTTTGAGGTCATAATACATCTTCGTGCTGCCTGGATGGATGGAATACGCTGTATCATGAGCCTCACTCAAGATCAGCTTCCTGAGATCCCCTACATCTGGCACACATATCCGGCCCTTGTACCACAAGGTACCCTGATCATCCTCTCTGAAATGAGGTGCCTTGCCAATCTTGAGCAGTTCACGGATCTCCTGCAGCTTCTTATCTTCTTTCTGATGCTGCCTGATCTCTGCCTCTAGAGTGGGTTTTGCCTCGAATGATGCACTCGAAGTGTGATGCAAGAAACCCAGACTCAACTGCTCAAACTCCTCGCATAACTCCTGAGGCATCTGAAAAGCCATGGCCATGTTGACATAGCTCTTTCTGCTCAGAGCATCTGCTACAACATTGCCCTTGCCCGGATGATAGTGAATCTCTAGGTCATAATCCTTGACCAACTCTAGCCATCTTCTCTGCCGCATGTTCAGCTCACTCTGAGTGAAAATGTACTTGAGACTCTTGTGATCCATGTAAATGTCATACCTTTGCCCAAACAAGTAATGCCTCCATATCTTCAGAGCATGCACAACTGCGGCTAACTCTAGATCATGAGTGGGATAGTTCAGCTCATGCCGGTGCAACTGCCGTGAAGCATAAGCTATGACTCTGCCTTCCTGCGTCAAAACACAACCGAGACCATCCCTCGAAGCATCACAATATACTGTGAACCTCTTGCTCTGGTCTGGCAGAGTCAGGACTGGCGCCGTAGTTAACCTCTTCTTCAGCTCCTCGAAGGCCCTCTAGCGCTCATCAGTCCAGGAGAAATTCGCACCCTTCTCTAGCAAGGAAGTCAAAGGCTTCGCAATCTTGGAGAAATTCTCGATGAACCTCCGATAATATCCTGCTAAGCCCCGAAAAGAGTAGACTTTCTTCACCGTCTGTGGTATCACCCAATCAAGCACATCCTTCACCTTGCCGGGATCCACAGCGATACCTCCCTTGGAGATGACATGACCGAGGAATGGAACCTCGTCAATCCAGAATTCGCACTTGCTGAGCTTGGCATACAGCTTGTGCTCTCTGAGCCTCTGCAACACAAGACTCAGATGTTTCTCATGCTCTGCCTCTGACTTGGAATATACCAGGATATCATCAATGAATATCACCACAAAGGTGTCCAGATAATCCATGAAAACCTTGTTCATCAGATGCATGAAGAAAGCCGGAGCATTGGTCAAGCCAAAGGACATGACCGTATACTCGTATAGCCCATACTTGTAGGTGAATGCCGTCTTCGGGATATCCTCGGGGTGAATCTTCAGCTGGTGATAACCCGAACGCAAATCAATCTTCGAGAATACACAAGCACCCTGGAGCTGATCAAAGAGATCCTCAATACGGGGCAATGGATGCTTGTTCTTGATGGTGACTGCGTTCAGATCCCGATAATCGATGCACATTCTCTTCGCGCCATCCTTCTTCTCTACGAGCAATACAGGAAAAGCCCAGGGAGAGAAGCTGCGACGGATATAGCCCTTGGCTAGCAACTCGTCGATGGTCTTCTTAACTTCCTCATGATCAATGGGTGCCATACGATAAGGCCGCTTAGCAATAGGAGCTGTGCCAGGCAAGAGATCAATAGAAAACTCAATGTCACGATCAGGCGGCATACCTGGCAAATCATCTGAAAAAACATCCGAAAATTTAGACACCACGCAAATACCATCCGTGGGTCTAGCCTCCATCTGACAAAGAAGTCCCGAAGGCTCCGAAGCACTGACTGTGACCTCCTGTCCATCCGGTGCCGACAAGTGGACAGTCCTCTGAGCACAATCAATCTTGACACCCCATCTAACAAGGGTCTCCATTCCCAAGATCACATCGATACCCTTGGTGTCTAGCACCATGAGATTAGCACTGAACTCTACCCCCCTTATGACAACACTGACTCTGGGACAGAAGATATGAGACCTCAACTGCCCTCCCGGTGAAGATACTAACATGCCCCTCTTTAATGTGCTAGTATGAATGCCATGATGCTCGACAAAAGACCGAGTAATGAAGGAATGCGTAGCACCAGTATCGAAAAGCACCGTAGCAGGGTGAGTATTGACCATGAACGTACCAATAACCACGTTGGGAGCCTCGGCCGCTAACTCGGCCGTCACGTGGTTCACCCTACCCTGGGATGGCACCTTGGGCTGAGCTGGACGCCCCTGCTGTCCGGACTGCGCCCTCCGAGGACAAACGTTGGCGTAGTGTCCTGGCTCGCCACAGTGAAAGCACACCCGTGGGAGTGCTGGAGCCTGCTGCCCGGCAGGAGGAGTAGGCACTCCCTGCCGCGAAGCTGGTGCAGCCGGTGGAGCGGAGCGTGCCGGAGGCGCTGGAAGCCTCTGGCCCTGTCCCGCCTGCTGCTGCTGCTGAGGACGAGGCGGGTACTGCTGCTGTCGCTGCTGGTACTGCTGGATCTGCCTCTGGTGCTGCTGCTTCTACTGCTGCGGGTACTGGTACCAAGGCCGGGTGTTGCTGCCAGACGCAGCAGGAGCCATCTTCCTCTTCTTGTCCTCAATCTCCCAGCGCTTGCGCTCGGTTTTGAGGGCAGCGTCAACCAGTTGGTTGAAGTTGTCAAAGCGGTGGTTCATGAGCGCATACTCCAGGTGGTCATCCAGTCCCTCCCTGAAGCGCTCCTGCTTATCGCCATCATTGGCGACCTCAGCGGGGGCGTAGCGAGCGAGCTGGAGGAAACGATCACGGTACTCGGTCACCGTCATAGCTCCCTGAAATGATAATTACCGGAAAAAGGAGAATGGAAATTACTCAGCATTTCCAATTCCACGAAGATAAACAAGGGGAGCTTGAGCTCAAATAGGAATTGCAGAAAGATTTTACTCTTATTTACCTACTTAAGCGCAAGGAACTCCTTGTGCTTCATCTTCATCACTCCAGCAGGGATGTGGTGGTTCCTGAAACGCTCCCGGAACTAGACCCAAGTGAGGGCGTCGCGGTGCCGAGCTGGGTAAGACTCCCACCAATCGAGAGCTGAGCCTCGCAGCTGCCCTACTGCGTAAAGAACTCGCTCCCTGTTGTCACACTGAGCGACATCCAACTGGCGCTCCACTGAACGAAGCCAGTCGTCAGCCTGGAGTGGATCAGCCGCATGAGAGAACGTCGGCGGGTGACCCCTCAGAAAGTCCGCGCGCCTGTCGCGGGGCTGCTGCGGTGGAGGATGTGGTGGCTGAGCGTGGATCTGCTGCAGCATCTGAACAGTGTTGTTCAGAGTGGCCATCATCTGCATCTGGAGCTGGAAGAACTGCTCCGGAGTCAGAGGTAGAGGCAACGGCAGCGGCTGGTCGGTACTCTGGTTGTTCTGCCCTTGCTAGCCAGAACCAGTGCCGGTGCTCCTGGTGTTCACCATCTGTTTGCAGCAGAACGAAATTCATAAGAGACAGATATTGTACCACTTCCGGAAGAAAGCTCTGACAGGATAAAATAGATAGAGAAGAATGCACGGTTTTACCCCCAACATTCTAACTCAATTTTGATTACTTAATTCAGGTTTGTATTAGAGTCGATTTGCATGAGTGAGTTTAACTTCTAAACTATGCAATCAACCAAAAATCCAAATCAAACATGTGGCACAATCACAAACATTCAATATTCAAACGTTAGCCAAGTTTATCATTCCAATCGACTAAAACAAACATACGCTCTATTTTGCAAAGGCGTCCTAGACTTATGAGGACAGTCAGAAAATTACAGGCCAACGTCTACGGAAATCATCAGACTAATTCTCGAAAAAAATATAGAGAGGATTAGCAAAATCGAGGTGTAGAGCTCAAGGAATAGAAGCAGAAATGAAGGTTTGGTTTTGCGGAAGCAAGGCAAGCGAAAGGAAATCCCTATACTCGACCATTTCTACCTAGGCTTTGTCTTGCAGTCGACACGGCTCTGATACCAATCCTGTCACACCCGATTTATAAGAACATAAATTGAGCAATCATATATGCGTCAGGATCAAGTCACGCATATATACAACAGAATCATCAAGATATCACAACACATATCTCGAAATAAAAGCGTATAAATTATAAATGGATATTTTTATTACAACTGAATCAAGAATCAGTTCAAGGAATGCGGAAGCATAAAATAAATACATAAAGAATAGGGTACCACAGGGATGTCGGCTGGGAGACAACGCCTAGAAATCGTCGAGTCCGCTGATGTAGTCCTCCACATCGCCTGGTTCTGAGCAGCAGTCGAAGATATCCCAGAAAGAACAGGAGAGTAGAGAAGACAAGTGTGAGTACACAACTTGTACTCAACAAGTATAACACGAATTATGAGGCTCTAAGGTTAGCTGACTCAATTGCATTAGCTTTTAATCTTGGCAAGTTTTATTAAAGCTATTTACTACCAGTGAATGAATTACCATAACCCAAGTTACATAATGATTAATCAAGATTAAACATGGGACTACTGAAAACCAAACCAACCACCAAGGTAAACCCGCACTAATCAGACGGAGGATCTGGGCCGCTCATGACCGTGAGCACGGCTAGTATACCAGTTTTACACTCTCAAGAAGTTGCACAACTTTACCCACAAGTCGTGAGCTATGCTAGTTGTTCATCACACTTCCTTAGGTGAGATGACTAGCAAGCACACTACGAGACCGTTACAAAGGATCACGTTAGTATGGTGTAACCGCTAAGGTTTCTGGATCAGCAACGATGGGGCCCACCTCACGGGGGTACAAGCACACAGCATAGACCAAGCTGGAGGAGCAGGGACCATTGAAGCTTACCACCCCTCTTGCCCCGCAGGTAAGTTACTCCCAAACTAAAATGACCTAATTAGTAGGTCAAGACCGTCCCATTCCAGTCTTGTGGTTGCGCGGTTGTCCCAGGTTGTCGCTCTATGAACCGGTCCTTATGGAGAGTGGACAACCAAGCACTAAGCACCGTGCTGGCCTCCTGAACCATGTTTCTAACAAAAACACATTTTAAGGAGACGTGAGCCGCTCAAGCACACAACACAGAGGACCACTCTTAGAATTAAGTTGCATATACCATTAATAAAGTTTAATTACAAAGGACCATTATATGTGAGAGCGTGGCACCTAGCACAACTAACCATAATGCAACCCAAGCTATTTATATAAAGGATACAAGTGGCTAGGAAATCCTTATAGACATACAGTATTAAAATGCAGTATGAAATTGTATTTAAAAGTGATAGGATGTTCATGTTATACTTGCCTTCCTCAAAGTTCTCCTGCTGCTGCTCAAAAGCTTCAGAAGATTGTGGCTCCTGGTACTCGTCCAAAGGCTCAGCGTCTACTCACGATCGCAACGCCAAAACATGGTCCAGCACATACACATACATGCAAACCAGGACAAACGATAAGAAACAGTACAACATTACATAAAAACAGCACACAAAACTATGATATAACTATTCTACGCATTACAACGATCGCGTGAGCGTGAAAACTGCCTAAAACGGAGCTAAGACGCGAAATCTAGGGCTAAAGCAGGGTCCAGGGGCTTTTCTACGAGAAAACAGAACTTACAGGGGGTTCTGGGCAAAAACCAGGGACCTAAACATAATTAAAGGTTAGACGTAGGGTCTAACATGTAGAACTGCGCTTGAGGGACAGCGGACCCTATTTCTGGAAAACTCAGGGGGCTCCGGGGCTAAAAGCAGGACTTAACTGGAATTTCTTTTGAACGGAGGTGGACTGCGGGTTGATTCCAAGGAAGCTCAGGGGCTCTTTAACAAAACTGCCACGGCCGAAGGGTTATCTTCTAATCTGGTCGTCGGATCTGGATCGGACGGTTCGGGCGCATTCCGGTTTGGACAGTCCGATCTGAACAGCGTGGTTCGGACGGTCCGATCTGGTTGGGCGCGCGGGGACGGCGGGTCTGCACGGCGGCGCACGCCGGCGTGTGCTTGTTCGCGCAGTTCTAGGCACATGAGCGGTGGCAAACGGTCGTGTGCGTGTGCGCAGTGCCCAGGCAAGGTAGAATAGGCATCGGCTGGGGTCGTGCTGAGCTGCAGAGGCGCTGCCACGGCGGAGCGGCGGCGGAACATCGGCGATGGCGTTCCGGCCTGGAGTGCGGCCTACGGTCCATGATAGCTAGCGCAAGAGGTGGAGAGGACCGTGTTGATGCTCACCGAAGGTCTGAATTGGCCGGAGAAGCAGCGCAGGGGGTCAACGTCGATGGCGGGCGGCGGCGCACGGACAGAGTTGGGGAAGAAGTTGCTGCAGAGGTTCTCCTGGCTCCTGGACTCCGTGGATCGGCTCAGAGTGGCGCTGTGAAGGTAACACAGGAGTTAGGGAGTACGGAAACACGCCGGCGGCGATCAATTTTGGTAGAGGCCGAGCTCACCGGCAATGGCGGTCGTGGTGAAATTCGACGGCGAGAGCGAGCTAGGCGTGGCTAGGGTTGCGGTCGCGGTTTAGGGAAGTCACAGGGGAGGCGGCCTGGTGCTTAAGAGGCGGCGGGGATGCCCTAGGCGTGCGTGCCGCGGACTCTGCGGTGAAAGCAGATCGCGCAACGGATTTGCGCAATCCCGGGCTTTGGGGGCTCGGCTTCTAGAAGGTGAGGGCGCCAGCGAGGCTGGTCAGTGGGTCTCGAGCGTGCGCACTGGGGGCGGAGCGGGGCCACGGGCAGCGAGGGAGCGGCCGGGACGGTGGAGGAGGAACAGGGGAGGTCGGGCATGAGGAAGAAGAAGGAAAGGAGAAGGGGTGCCGACAGGTGGGGTCAAGCTGGGTGAATGACTGAGAAAGAAGGAATGACAGAGAAAAGAACGGGAATGACTGAGAAAAGAACGGGAATGACTGAAAAAAGAAGGAATGACTGAGAAAAGAAGGAATGACTGACCTACTTTCCTGTTTCCTTTCTTTCTTTCTTTCTTTTTTAAACCAACTCAAATCTATTTGAATTCAACTCCTATGCACTCAACCAATTAAAACTTATGCACCAGCATAAATGCACAAACATGTATAACCTAAAATAAATTTTAATTCTTTGTGTAATTTAAGTGGATTAAATGCAGGCTAGGCAAAATAAATCCTTAGAAAGTTAATGGAGCCAATTTAAATTCATTATAAATCTCGGAATTTTACATTAGGGTGTTACACTAGCCCCTCGCCGGGACCACGAGCACCCCGACACGGCCGCCGCCATTCTTCGTCGCCGACCATGCTCCGCCGCGAGTTCTCGAGCACATCACCCACCACGGTGACCAGTAGCCTCTGTAGGCCACGTAGCACCGGTTCTTCCCCGGCCAAACCTTCACCGCCGGCGAGAACACCGTGGACAGAGACACCGGACGCCGTCGAGAGCCGGCAAGGGCGTATTTGTGATATCTTATCCTATTCTAGGGGTCTCTGTGCAATTAACCAAGGACCCCAGTGTAAAACCCTTTGTTATTTCATGTGTGCAAAGCAGCCGGCTTGTAAAATCAATAGAAAATTGTAGAAAACTCCAAAAATTGCCAAACTAGTTTTGTTGGAAACTAGAATTCAAGCTCTACAACTTTTATTAATGCAGTTTGATTTGAAACTAAATAATTTTGAGTCTAATTTAAATCTAATTAAAAAGGGTATTTTGTACATAACTATTGCATACAAACTTAGCTTCTTAAGATTTTTGGTAGGTAGCATCTTTAAGTCATGTGTGAGCTTGTGTAAAAGTTTCAAGCTTAGTATTGTTTTGTAATTTAAGTTCTTTTGAACTTGGGCAATCCAATTTGAAATGGTTTGAATTTAGTTAAGCATATTCCTAAAGCTTATTTATTTAGATCTTTTTACCATAATCTAATTGATAATTAGTTTATAATTAGATTTTCAAGCTTTTATAATTCTCTTTATCTAAGATTTGAATTTAAACTTGAAGTTTGAATTCAAATTCAAATGTTTTAGTTTCTGTTTCCAGTAATTCCAGTACTATAACTATAACTTAAGTTTAAACAATAACTTAAGACTAAACCCCCTTGCTTCATGAGTTCATGTGTGTTGATTATTGGATTGCAACTTTATCATGAAATAAAATCTTTAACTCAAGCACCATCTCACTTGAATCATTGCATACCATGTAGAATCAACAACGCTCGACGACGGAGACTACGAGCTAGTCCTGGAACAAGATCAAGGGTTTTCTGAAGACCCGACAAACGTCGCCGAGAATCTAACTGAAGCTCCGAACCAAAGTTCGGAAGTCTATGACACTTCTGCCCTCAACCCCACTCAAGAAGGCCAGCCCCGATGCATACCCCAGTATTTCAATTTATTACCACTTCACTTATATATTATATATCCTGCATTACGTCTAGGAGTTGAAATGAAACCCTAGTTGCATAACTCCTAGGAACCAATGTATTGTACCTGAGTCCTTATCGCATAGATGCTCTGCTAATAGGACCGGCAGAAGTCGGGTGATTTCCTGTCACTCGCGTGATATAGGAGTTGAGTGTTTATTATTCTGCAATCACTACAAGGACCATGGACAGGATCATGTGCAATAACATGACCTGGAAGTTTGCCCCATCTGTGTTGATAAAAGTTGATAAGGTCGCAGTGTGTGGTAGTGGTGGCTAAGTATTTGAAAGTACTAGCCACATGCTGCAAAATATGGTAAAGCAGTAAGCCTAGTACCCGAATGGCCCGGCAAATGGACATGTCTCCACCACTCGATTATTTTAATTTCTGTTGTACACACGCACCGATGTGTGGGAGTGCGTTCTGCATAGAAAACAGGAGTACGATCATGTAGTCGCGCTACAAACGTATGTCCTGCACAATTGGTGTGTGTACGGTCCTGCAGTCGCTTGTGGTGGCCCTGATCCATAACCCGGAATATGAGGGAAACGGTTGCTTCGGAACGATCTTTGGATGTACCAAGCGTGTGAGTTAGGTTTACCTTGCAAGGGTGAAACTCGATTCAGAATCATCCATCTCTCGCGGAAATTGAGACTGCTTATTCCTTCTGCCACATAGAGTAAGAAGTGTAACTCTTGGTGGAATAATCTTGTTGAATGATAATCTCTACTTGCTTGTCTATTATAGGTGCTTACCTAGAATGGCTGATCAAATAGAATTTTGAAAGCTAAAATTGGAAAGTAGATTATACTCTTTGTTGCTTTTCAGCTGAAAACAAACCAGAACCTTCTCAATGCCTTCATGAGTCTAGTTACCTGGCTAAGTATACCACGAAGCGGGTAAGTCTTGCTGAGTATTAGTATACTCAGTCTCGCTAGTTTATCTTTTAGGTATGACCTTCGAGAACCCCACGGATAGTTCTGCATGGCCAACTTCTATTCCGTATGGCTGGTCCGTGGAATGGGATCCGTCCCCGGCTGGCAGCGACCCTCCTGAGTGACACCAAGCTCTGGGCTGAGTACGGTGTCAACCCTCGCGATGTGTGTAGTCGCGTACTTATTTTCCTTCCACTGTAAACTTGGGCAAGCTGTGTAGCTTGTCACTTTAAACACTATTTGTATAAGTTTACATTAAGTTTGAAAAAGGCTTGAACCGGAATAATTCAGGCGGTTCTGCCACATCTATTGCAGCCGTTGAAGATTCCAGAGTGGAAAAGGGAGGAGATCACTATGGACTTCATTATTGGATTGCCTCGTACTCAGAAAGGGTACAACTCTATATGGGTAGTAGTGGATCGGTTGACGAAGGTTGCCCACTTCATTCCGGTGAACACTACTTACTCCGGTGCCAGACTCGCAGAGTTGTACATCTCCAGGATCGTCTGTCTGCAGGGTGTTCCGAAGAAGATCGTATCTGATCGAGGATCTCAGTTCACTTCACGGTTCTGGGAGCAGTTGCATGATTCGTTGGAAACGAAGCTACGCTTCAGTACCGCCTATCATCAACAGACAGATGGGCAAACAGAGAGAACCAACCAAGTGTTGGAGGATATGCTTCGAGCCTGCGCTATTCAGCATGGTACCAGCTGGGATAAATGTCTGCCGTTTGCAGAGTTTTTATACAACAACAGCTATTAGGCCAGTCCGAAGAAATCTCCTTTTCAGGCCCTGTACGGTTAGAAGTGCAGAACTCCGCTGTATTGGGATCAGATTGGCGAGAGGCAGGTGTTCGGTCCGGATATTATTGAGGATGCAGAACAGCTGGTACAGCAGGTACGAGAGAACCTAAGGTTTGCACAGACTCATCAGAAGAGCTATGCGGATACCCGTCGACGGGATTTGACCTTTGCGGTGGACGATCATGTGTATCTAAAGGTCTCGCCGATGAGAGGAATCCGCAGGTTTAATGTGAAGGGGAAGTTAACCCCTAGATACATCGGTCCGTTCAAGGTGTTGGAACGGAAGGGTGAGGTAGCATACCGTTTGGAGTTACCTCCCAATCTCTCAGGAGTACATGATGTCTTCCATATATCTCAGCTGAAGAAGTGCTTGAGAGTGCCGGAAGAGCAAGCACCGTTGGAAGGATTGGAAGTGCAGGAGGATCTGACCTACACCGAGCATCTGGTGAAGATTCTAGAGACATCTGAGAGAGTTACTAGGAACAAGAAGATCAAGATGTGCCGTGTCCAGTGGAGTCATCACACAGAGGATGAGGCTACTTGGGAGCTAGAAGATGAGTTGAGGAAGACATACCCCGATCTCTTTGCTAGCTAGCCTATCTGAATCTCGGGACGAGATTCCTATAAGTGGGGTAGGTTTGTAACACCCTAATGTAAATTTCCTATTTTTATGATGAATTTAATTGGCTCTAATAAAGTTTCTAGGATTTCTCTTTGTTTAGCTTGCATTTAACTATAATTTGTTTCACAAAGAATTAAAATTTCATTTTAGTTCAACATGTTTGTGCATTCATGCTGGTGCATAAGTTTTATTTGAGTGAGTGCCTAGGGTTGAATTCAAACTTTGTTTTGAATTCAAATAGATTTAAGTTTGAAAACTAGAAAAGTAAATAGAAAAGGGTTTGGAAAAGAACAAACCAGCCTAGCAGCCCAACTCCCTGCGGCCCACCTTTCCCCTCACGCGGCCCGCCTCCTCCTCCCCGCGCTCAGCCCAGCTTGGCCCTCTCTCTCTCTCTCTCTCTCTCTCTCTCTCTGGCCGCTTGGCCCCGCTCGGCAGCGCCCTTCCTCCTCCCTTTCTTCTTCCGCGCTGCGATGCGCCGCGCAGCAACGGCCCCGCCGATCTCGCTGGGATTCCGCTCGGGCCCGCACGCCGAGATCCCCGGCTTCCCCCTTCAAACCGCCCCGCGCCCTCCTGCGCCCTAACCCTAAACCCTACGGTCGCCCCAAAACCCTAGCGCCACCGTCCCTGCCTCGCTCCGCCGTGCGGAGCCCCTGCTTCGTCGTGGCCTCGTCGCCCCGCTGCACCCCAGCCCCGGCCAAGCCCCGTAATACCTCCGCCTCACCACCGGGAAGCTTCTCGAGCCCTGCAATCGAGCCCCCGACCCGTGCCTTACCGGAATTCTGCCCGGAAGCTGCCGCAGGTGAGTCGGTCCGCCGCCGTAAATCCTCACCGCTGGCGTTCCTCCAGCTGTGCTAATCGCTTCCCTGGCTTCCCAGCTCGGCGCTGAACCTGCCCATGGGGATCAGAAGCCCGGAGACGCCTTGCATCGACCCCCTCTGCAAGCTCCATGCCGACACACCGCTCGGACCTCGCCGTCGACCCCCCTGTGCTGCTTCTCCGGCCAATTCAAGCCCTCGGTGAGCACCAGCGCCCTCCCCTGGTCCTTTTGCGCTAGATGTTGTAGACCTTAGCCCGTTCCTGCAGCCGAAACACCGCACGCCGGCGAGCGCCGCCGTGCAGACCCGCCTCAGCCGTCGCGCGCGCAACCCCGAGCACCCCCGAGGCCCGCAAGTGCCCCAGGTGGATCACGCGTGTCACGCTGATCACGACAGACCCAAGCCCCGCTCGATTTGAGCCCCGGAGCACCGTTTACGGTGAAGTCCGGCGAACCCCGAGCCTCGCCGCCGCGGGATTTGGTCGCCGGCGTTACAGCGCCGCCACCCCGCGCGCCCAACTGACCCGAGCCGTCCGATCCAGAGGCCGCGGTCAGGATTAGATCCCGTACCCCTTCAATCTAAGCCGCGAGATCGGGATCCAACGGATCAGATCCAAGCGTACCGGTTCATCTCTCATCAAATCCTAACCGTTAGATCCAGATCTGATAGCCCAGATTAGAAGGTACCGCTTCAGCCGTGCGGTTTTGTTAAAGAGCCCCTGGGATTATTAGAAACCAACTCGCAGTCCACGTTAGTTCAAAAGTAATTCCATTTAAGTCCTGTTTTTAGCGTCTAGGCCCCTAAGCTTCTTAGATATGGAGCCCGCCATCCAACCCCTATGTTTTTGCGTGTTAGACCCTAGATCTACCCTTTAATTATGTTTAAGTTCCTAGTTTTTGTGCAGAACCCCCTGGAAACTTCAGTTTTCTCACAGAAAAGCCCTTGGATCTAGTTTTAGCTCTAGTTTTCGCGTCCTAACTCCATTTTAGGTGGTTTTCGTGCTCACACGATTGTTGTAACGCGTAGAATAGCTTTAGCTCAGTTTTGTGTGCTGTTTTATTGTATTGTTGTACTGTTTCTTATCTTTTTCCATTGTTTGCATGTATGTGCATGTGTGGACCATGTTTTGGCGTTGTGATCGTGAGTAGATGTTGAGCCACCTTCTTCAGAGCCCTTTGAGCAGCAGCAGCAGGAGAACTTTGAGGAAGGCAAGTATAACATGAACATCCTATCATTTTCAAATACAATTTCCTACTGCATTTTAACACTGTATGCCTATAAGGATTCCCTAGCCACTTTTATCCTTTATATAATTACCTTGGGTTGCATTCTGGTTAAATTGTGCTAGGTGCTGCGCTCTCACAGATTATGGTCCTTTTTAATTGAATTTGATTAATGGTATATGTAACTTGATCCTGAAAGTGGCACTCTGTGCTGTGTGCTTGAGCGGCTCACGTCTCGTTAAAATATGTTTTTACAGAAACATGGTTTAGCGGGCCAGCACGGTGCTTAGTGCTTGGTTGGCCACTCTCCATAAGGACCGGTTCATAGAGCGATAACCTGGGACAACCGCACAACCACAAGACTGGAATGGGACGGTCTTGACTTACTAATTAGGGCATTTTGGTTTGGGAGTAACTTACCTGCAGGGCAAGAGGGGTGGTAAGCTTCAATGGTCCCTGCTCCTCCGGCTTGGTCTGTGCTGTGTGCTTGTACCCCCATGAGGTGGGCCCCATCGTCACCGATCCAGAAACCTTAGCGGTTACACCTTACTAACGTGGTCCTTTGTAATGGTCTCGTAGTGCGCTTGCTAGTCATCTCACCTAAGGAAGTGTGATGAACAACTGGCATAGCTCACGACTTGTGGGTAAAGATGTGCAACCTCTCGAGAGTGTAAAACTGGTATACTAGCCATGCTCACGGTCATGAGCGCCCCAGATCCTCCGTCTGATTAGTTGGGTTTATCTTTGGTGGTTTGGCTTAGATTTTAGTAGACTCATGAGTAATCTTTATTAATTATTTCAGTAACTTGGGTTATGGTAATTCATCCACTTGTAGTAAATAGCTTTAATAAAATTTGCCCAGATTAAAAGCTATCGCAGTTGAGTCAGCTAACCGTAGAGCCTCATAGTTTGTGTTATACTTGTTGAGTACAAGTTGTGTACTCACTCTTGCCTTCTCTATTCTTCTGTTCTCTTTGGGATATCTTCGACTGCTGCTCAGTACCAGGCGACATGGAGGACTACATCAGCGAACTCGATGATTTCTAGGCGTTTGTCTCCCAGCCGACGTCCCTGTGGCGCTCTGTTCGTCATGTATTCATTTTACGCTTCCGCACTCCTTGAGCCGATTCTTGATTCGGTTGTAATAAAGAATTCATTTACAATTTATACGCTTTTATTTCGTGATATGTGTTGTAATATCTTGATAATTCTGTTGTATATATGCGTGACTTGATCCTGGCGCATATATGATTGCTCGGTTTATGTCCTTGTAAATCGGGTGTGACAATCAGGGCCACCACAAGCGACTGTAGGACCATACGCACATCCAATATGCAGGACGTACGTCTGTAGCGCGACTACATGACCGTACTCCTGTCCGCTGTGTGGAACGTACTCCCACACGTCGGTGCGTGAGAAAAACCAAATTACGAGTGGTGGGAGGTATGTCCACTCCTCGGGCTGATTGGTTACTAGGCTTACCGCTTTCCATATTTCACTGCATGTGGCTGGTACTTTCAAACGCTTAACCACCACTATCACACACTGCGACCTTATCAACTTTTATCAACACAGACGGGGTACCCATTCAAGTCATGATACTGCACATGACCCCGTCCGTTATCCTTATAGTGATTGCAGAATAGTAAACATTCAATTCCTATATCGCGCAAGTGACAGGAAATCAACCGACTTCTACCGGTCCTATTAGCAAAGCATCTATTCGATACGGACTCAGGAACAATACATAGGTTCCTAGTATTCATGCATCTAGGGTTCCATTTCAACTCCTAGACTTAATGCAAGATATAATATATAAGCATAAAATTGTATAAATGGAGTAATTTGAAATACTAGGTTTTGCCTTCTTGAGCGGGACTGAGGGCAGGGATGTCAAGGTCTTCCGAACTTTGGTTTGGGGCTTCAGTTAAAGTCTCGATGACGTTCGCAGGATCTTCAGAAATCCTTTGCTCGGTTTCCGGGACTAGCTCGTAGTCTCCGTCGTCAAGTGTCGCTGACTCTACATGAGTTAAATTAGGTGGTCATTGAGTTAAGTATTTTATTTCACGATAAAGTTGCAATCCAACCAATTGATAAATACAACTTCATAAAATAGGAGATTTGAATTCAAATTCACTAAGTTTACTTTAATTCAATATCAAATTACTTGATTTAATAGAATTAAGTCAACAAGTCTGATTTGAATTTTGAAATCCACAAAGGCGCTAGCCTTGAATTTTTGTGGGTAACCTATCTTCTAGTGGATGAGCTTACTGTGAATTTTTTATAATTTTCTGAAAATAGAAACTAAAATGTTTGAGCTAAGTTCAAATTTCAAGTTTAAATGCAAACCTTAAGCAAAACAGTGTTGTAAATTCCCAAAATATTTACTATGGACTACTCTATTGCAGAACATCACATGGTAAAAACATCTAAGTATAAAAACCTTAGTAACATGCTTGAATAAATTTAAATCAACTCAAACTTGATTTGCATAATGTTCAAATGAGTTCAAGCTAGAGTGCAGAAATTAAGGTGAAATTCTTACACAAGCTCACTCATACCCTAAACAGACTACTCACCAAAATTCACAAACAATAGAGCTAATATGTATAAGTTATACTCAAGATACCCTTTTACTAAACTTTAAAATAACTCTAAAAATATTATGTTTCATACTGCACTTTAGTAACAAAAGTTTTAGAGCTAAACTTCTGGAACACAACAAAACTAGTTTGGTAATTTTTGAATTTTTCTACAAATTCCTATGGATTTTACAAGTTGGCTGATTTGAATTAATGAGGGGATACTGATTTCCTACAGAAAGGCCCCTGGAAAGATTTAAATCCTCGCAATTGGGTCCTTGGCCGGGTTACACAGGAAAGCCGATCGGTGCCGATCAAATTCCGGCGAGGGGGCTCACTGGCGGCGAGGGGCAACTGAGGGGAAAGGTTCAGGAGCTCACGGCGGTCACGGGGGTGGCCGGTGTTGGGGAAGAGAGGGGCCGAGGCGGCGGGTCGACGGCGAATAGAGACGGGCGGCGGAGCTCCGAGGGGCGGCGTCGGCGTTCCGGTGGCCGGAGGGCAGGAGAGCGGTGGGGAAGTGGCTAGACAACTTCTACGTGATGATGTGGTGCTGGTGGTGTGCTTGGTCGGGGCTAAGAGGCAGTAGATCGTCGGGACGATGGCGAGGCCGAGCGGCGGCGAAAGCTCGAGCTCACCGGCGCTGTGGTCCGGGCGATCTAGCGCTGGAGAACGAAATTGGGTGGGCTTGTGAGCTTTAGTGGGTTGCTGTGGTGCTGCTAGAGCACTGGATCGGGGGTGGGAAGTGGCAGCGGCGGCTGTCGACGGTGAGCCGAGGCTGCGGCAGCGCTCCGGTGAGGTGGAGAGCTCGGGTAGAAGAAAGGTAGGCAAAATGGGCGTGTGCAAGTGCAAGAGTAAGTTCACGAGGAGCTCCAGGACGTGCTCAAGGTCCAGAAGAAGGCACGGCCATGCGGGAGTAGCTGCTGGCAACCGGCGGGCGAAGTGGCGGCTCGGGGCGACGGCGGCGCGACGTGGAGAAGCTGGGAGGGGTCCAGCGTGGGCCGGGAAGCGGCGGCGCGGGTGCTGGGGCGGCACGTGGCGCAGAGGGAAGCGGCGCGGGGCAGCAGGTGCTCGGCACATGGCCGGCGAGGGCGGCGGGGGTCGGGCGCAGAGAAAACAGAGAGAGGGGACTGGAGGTAGACGAAGGGGGACTCATCTGCAATTTGTCAAAAGTACAGGGACTCCACTGTAAAGCCTAGTTAAATTTCAAACTATAGCACAATTGGAAATGTGCCCAAAAGTAAAAGTGTAGAGTTCAACAAGATCTACAAGTTTGCTTTAAGGTTCAGTTTCAAAAGAGTTAAGGATTTGAATTTAACTTAAAACTTGGCAAAGTTTTAAACTTTAAAGAAATCCTATTTAAAATCTACACTACACTTGCATCCTTTGGGTAGTTTCACCTCTATTTGCAGTTTAAAAGTAAATTCTTGACTTTTTGCATAACAACCTTCATATGTTTTGATTTTACATCCCATTCTCACCCAATTTGCATCAAAGGACCTAAATTTTCCAGAATTACCAAAAGATCCTTTTGCCTTTGCATTAAAGTTTTAGCACACATACATAAAATCAAATATACACACTTTATACTAAAATCTAGTGTGTCTTAACCCTAAATACCTGAATGTCACAACGAACACCATATGCGTGTCAGCCGATGTCTTCGCATCGGCTCTTGTTTGCTTAGGACGCCACTCTTTCTTAGGAGGGCGCGATTCCCTTTCCTGGGTATAGTGTGTCAGACCCGGGGCTACGGGACTGTGTACATAATGTAGTTTAAACAGGATTAGGAGATAAAGCCTATCTTATCTCTTATTTATGTTGTTCTCTACTTGTATGAGTAGGAGATAAAGCTAGTATTGGACTAGGATTCATGTAACCCTGTCCTCCCGGATATATAAGGGGGGCAGGGACCCCATCAAAACACAACATTTAAACCCAAGGCAATACAAACCACCATACAGGACGTAGGGTATTACGCACCTCGGGGCCCGAACCTGTCTAAGTCTTGTGTTCCTTGCACCTTCGAGTTCCTAATCTCGGCGTCTCCTCACCTAAACTTACCACCTTCGGTATACCCCTCGGTGGGCAGCCGGTAAAACACCGACAGCTGGTGCGCTAGGTAGGGGAGCGCATCGAAGATCCACCGGCGAACTCGATGGCATCTTTCCAGTTCACTAGGTCAGTACCCTCTCAGGGCACGACGTTTGTTTTTGGCTCGTGGGTCTGCATCTCAAATGGTGTGGGCAGTTTCCGTCGATTCCTCATCGACATGAAGCCGAAAACTCCCACAGTGGGTCCTCATAGCGATCTTGACAAGTTCGTTGATGATCGCGATGCCTTGCCAATTCA
Source organism: Panicum hallii (assembly GCF_002211085.1). Taxonomy (NCBI): domain Eukaryota; kingdom Viridiplantae; phylum Streptophyta; class Magnoliopsida; order Poales; family Poaceae; genus Panicum; species Panicum hallii. Next base: position 8,633,380 of record NC_038049.1, read on the forward strand.
TGGATCCGCTATGAGGACCGAGGAGGAGTCTGCTTCCGGCGCGACTTCATCCAGCGCTGCAACAACCTTCCTTGGGTTGGACTCATTCCAATCTAAGGACTCATGTAGCCGATCACGACTCGGTCTACGCAACTTGGCCACTGATCTTCAGGAGGCCAACATCTCCGAGTCCCTCTCCACATTGGAGAATGACTTGCACGTCGGGGGCTTCGGGTTGTTTTGGTGCCAACGGTCTGATGATCACCTCCACTCCAGAGGGACGTTTCATGCATTGGAAGGGCATGAAACTTTCTGATCCACTCGAGCCCGAAGACCGACTTGTGGCACACCTCGAGCCTTTGCCTTTTTAGGAGGGCAGACCATTAACCACCATGGCGGAGGAGTCGACCGAGCTAGTCGACGTGAGCTCTGATGAGCTCATCTCATGCCAGGTGCTGATGGCGGAAGAAGGCGAGGGCGATGGCGACTTGCCCATCGTTGAATTTGATGCGGTATCTGAAGATGAGGCCACAGCCAACACCGGCGACGAAAACGACGCCGATCGTGAGGCACGGAGGACCAGGAACAGAGCTCGCGCAGCCCGCCGAAGGAGGGTCAATGAGCGCATGCGATCTATGCATCGCGAGCTTGACGCCGAATTCGCTGCCGTAAGTGAGCGGGGCTTCAGGACTCTGGTGGCCAACATCGCCAGGGATACGGCTATACTCGAGCATAGTAACGATCCAAACGTGCGTCAAGCACTTCGTTACGCATAGAGGGCTTGGATTCAGCTTGATCAGCAAAACCCGGCATCTACCCTCAGGGAGGAGCGTGTGGGCGAAAGCCGAAGCTAGGCTCACAGTCGAACAGCAGGCGGCCGTCCTCGACCTCAGCGCAGCTACAACAACGACAATGCTCGCGGGAGTCAGGCCCTTGGCGAGAGTAAGCAGCCACCTCCAAGGGGGTAACCCGCGACAGGCCAATCATCGGCCTCTTCCAGAAGACCTGCGCCAACGAATCAATGAAGGACGCGATGCGCGGTCCGTAATCGATTCCAGGCGCAAAGAGCGCGAAGTAGTCGAGACAGAGGGCACTGACTGCGGCAACTGTTTTCCAGCTTTCTCCACACAGTTTAGCAGCTACAAGTACCCTGAGGGCTTCAAGCCGATCGGCATCACCAAGTATGATGGCAAGCAAGCTCCTCAGCAATGGCTACGTTGCTACTCCACCGCCATTGAAGTCGTAGGGGGCTCCAACATCACCAAGGTCGTCTATTTCCCAATGGCTCTGGACCCTGCGCTGCTCACGTGGTTGGAGAGCCTCGGCAACAACTCGATCGACTCCAGGGAGCGGCTCAAGAAGGTCTTCATCGACAACTTCCAGGGGGTGATCACTCGTGCAGGTACTCATCACGATCTTGCTCAATGTAAATAGGAACGTAACGAGCTCCTACGGTCCTATATACGCCATTTCTTCGATGTCCGTGCTACCAATGCGAATATCTCGGAGGAAGACATCATCGACTGCTTCTAACACGGCATCACCGACCTAGGCATCTACAGAGACTTCCGGTGGAACAGACCAAAAACTGTTGCGGGGCTTCGTGACATGATGCACGACTGGTCCGAGCAGGAAGAGAAGATGCGGGAGCGGTTCTCGAGCCGCAATGATAGCAACCTGAGGCGTCCAAATGACAACTGCAACGACAAGAGCCAGCGGGACTATTCGGGTCTATCCCGAAAACGCAAGCCAGATGATCTCATCGCAGCTCTAGATCGTCCCTCACGAGGCAAGAAGTCAAAGACATAGGAAGAGTTCGAGAAGTTCCTACAGAAGAAATGCCCGTGGCATCTAGGTGCCAATCATGCGGCAATTGATTGCTACCACCTCCGGAGGACATTCAGCAATCCCGGTGGTGGCAAGAAGAACAAGAAGCCAGTGGACAAAGAACCTGAAGACGACGACCAAGGGGACCAAGCACACAACATGAAGTTCCAGGATGCTTCAAAGACCGTCAACGTCATCTTCAGGGGAGATGGAGATTTTGGGTCCAGGCGGGAACCAAAACTGCTTCTTCGGGAGATCATGTCCGTCGAGCCAGCGGCACCGCGACCACTCCGCTGGTCAGAGGTTCCCATCTCATTCTCCCGTGATGATCAATGGACAAGTTTCTCAGAGCCCGGTAAGTTCCCCCTGGTCCTGGATCCGGTGGTGGCAGAAGTCAGGTCACCAAGGTGCTCATCGACGGCGAGAGTGGTCTCAACCTCATCTTCGCCAGCACTTTGAGAAAGATGGGTCTGGACTTCACCGACATGCTGGGTCCAAGCAAGTCTCCTTTCTACGGCATTGTCCCAGGTAATGCGGTGCACCCACTTGGCATGGTGGTTCTTCCAGTCACCTTCGGCACGAGGGAGAACTACCGCACCGAGTTCATTAAATTCGAAGTTGCTAACTTCAAATCTTCTTATCATGCCATATTGGGCCGACCGGCACTCGGCAAATTCATGGCAGTGCCGCATTATGTTTATCTACTTCTCAAAATGCCAAGACAAAGTGGAGTACTCACTCTCTGAGGTGACTTGAAGAAGTCATATGATTGCAACCAGCAGGCGATCCAGTATGCTTCAACTACGCGTGTGCCAGATGCTTCAGGGGAAGTACTCGCGGCCGCGCAGCAGCTCTCCCAAACCGGGCTGGAGATCCCTTCGAGGAAGGCCAGAAAGTCGAGCATCCAGTCGACTGGCGACGTGGCCCTCAAGTCGATCCAGCTCTGGGAGGATGACTCATCCAAGACCGCCGTATTCGGCGCGGGCTTAGATGAGAAATAGGAACTCGCGCTCGTCAGTTTCCTCTGGGCTAACTGAGACATATTCGTGTGGAAACCAGCGGATATGCCAGGGGTGCCCAGGGAACTGATCGAGCATAGTTTGAATGTACACCCACAGGCTGTGCCCAAAAAGCAACGCCTTCGAAGATTTGCTCACGACAAGCGTGAAGCAATTAAACGGGAAATAGCTAAACTCCTCGCGGCTGGCTTCATTAAAGAAGTGATTCATCCAGAGTGGGTAGCTAATCCTGTCCTTGTAAGGAAAAAGAATAATGAATGGAGAATGTGCGTTGATTACACCGATCTCAACAAGCACTGCCCAAAGGATCACTTCGGGCTACTGCGCATTGATCAAGTCATCGACTCGACAGCAGGTTGTGTACTCCTCTGCTTCCTTGATTGTTATTCAGGATATCACTAGATTGCGCTCAAGGAGGAGGATCAAATCAAAACTGCATTCATCACCCCGTTTGGGACGTACGCTTACAAAACTATGTCTTGCGGGTTGAAAAATGCAGTAGCAACCTATCAGCGCGCAATTCAGATGTGCTTTGCTAATCACCTGCATCGGAACGTTGAAGCCTACATGGATGACGTGGTCATCAAGACCAGGAATCCTGACGACCTGATTGCAGACTTGGAAGAGACGTTCAGCAGCCTACGTAGGTTTCGGTGGAAGCTCAACCCAACTAAATGCGTTTTCAGAGTACCATCAGGGAAATTGCTCGGTTCATCATCAGCAACCGGGGAATTGAAGCCAACCCTGTGAAGATCATTGCCATCATTGATATGGGGGCTCCAGCCACAATCAAAGATGTACAGAAGCGAACAGGATGTATGGCAGCCCTGAACAGGTTCATCTCCCAGCTCGGGGAGAGAGGACTACCCTTCTTCAAGCTCTTGAAACACTAAGATAAGTTCCAGTGGACGGAGGAGGCCGAGCGAGCCTTACAAGATCTGAAACATCACCTTCAGTCTCCTCCGGTCCTTACAGCACCATTGCCGGGAGAAGATCTACTACTCTACATTGCGGTGACAACTCCTGTTGTCAGCAGTGCCATTGTAGTCGAGCGCAGCGAGGAAGGCCATGCGTTTGGAGTGCAGAGGCCCGTGTACTTCATCAGCGAGATACTCTTTGAATCTAAGGTACGATACCCGGCAGTTCAGAAACTCTTATATGCAATTCTGATTACATCGAGAAAGTTGCGCCATTACTTCGACGAATACAAGATCACTATGATTACGGATTTTCCGTTGGTGGATATTCTCCATAATCAAGATGCCACGGGGCGTATATCAAAGTGGTTAGTGGAACTGGGGGCTTTGTCTATCGACTTCAAGCCACACACTGCAATCAAGTCTCAAGCTCTAGTCGATTTTATGGCTGAGTGGAGAGAGAATCAAATTCCAACTTTAGTCAACAAGCCAGAGCACTAGACCATGTACTTCGATGGGTCTCTTAAGCTTGATGGCGGTGGTGCTGGAGTTCTATTTATTTCTCCAAGAGGCGAATAACTGAAGTATGTCCTCCGGATCCTTTGGGAGGTATCCAATAATGAAGCCGAATATGAAGCACTGCTTCACAGGCTGTGTTTGGCGATATCACTAGGCATCAAGCGACTTCTTGTATACAGTAATTCACTTCTAGTCATTCAACAAGTCAACAAAGAGTGGGACTGCAACAAGGAGATGATGGACGCTTATGTACAAGAAGTGCGCAAGCTGGAACTATAAATTTTCTAGCCTGGAGGTTCATCATGTGGTACGGGAGCATAATGTTGGCACAGATATACTATCCAAGCTGGGGTCCACTCGTGCACAGGTTCCAGCGGGAGTCTTTGTCCAGGAGTTAAAGCAGCCATCCATCAAGTCCTCACCTCAGGTAACCACCGATGCGGGCCTTCAACAATCTGATCGGGAGGTTATGATCCTTGGAGAGGACTGGAGAGAGGCTTATATCGATTTCATCCAGGATCAAAGACTACTAGTGGGGATGGACACAAGAAGCACAGAGGCAGCTCGTGTCATGCACAGAAGTAAGGGGTTCATCCTAGTCGATAGTAAGCTCTACCGGTGTGGCGCGCGATCAGGTGTGCTCATGAAGTGCGTCACGAAAGAAGACGGCTACGACATACTACGGGAGATACATAAGGGCGTTTGCGGCAACCATGCAGCTTCAAGAACGCTGGTGGGGAAAGCATAAAGAGCTGGATTCTGGTGGCCCACCGCAGTGTCCGATGCTGAGGACCTCGTGCGCAGATGCCAAAACTGTCAATTCTTTGGCAAGAAATCTCACGTCCCAGCTCACAGTCTCATCACCATACTGCCATCCTGGCCGTTCGCTTGTAGGAGCCTTGATATGATTGGGCCCTTCACAACGGCGCCAGGCGGTTTCAACCATGTATTGGTGGCTATCGACAAGTTTACCAAGTGGATCGAGTACAAGCCGATAGCCAAGCTCACACTAGATCGCGTTGTTGATTTCATCTCTGATATCTTACATCGCTTCGGCTTCCCAAATACTATCATCACAGACCTGGGTTCAAACTTCACGGCCAACCAGTTTTGGGAGTTCTGTGAAAATGCGTGCATCGAGGTCAAATATGTCTCTGTCACACCCAAGGGCCAATGGTCAAGTTGAGAGGGCGAACGGCATGATAATTGATGGCCACAAGAAAAGACTCTATGATGAAAATAGCAAGAAAGGAGGAAAGTGGATACACGAGTTGCCACATGTCGTCTAGGGGCTCCGGACTCAGCCGTCCAAAGCCACAGGACAAACACCATTCTTCCTTGTCTACGGCTCTGAAGCTATCTTACCGGCCGACATCATGTGGAAATCCCCAAGGGTTGAAATGTACAATGAAGGCGAGGCGGATGAAGCAAGGCAGTTAGAGCTCGAATCTATCGAGGAGGCTTGCTGCACCGCTCTTGTTCAGTCAGCACAATACCTGCAGGGGATCCGACGATATCACGATCGCAACGTGAGGGAGCGGCCGTTCAGTATAGGCGATTTGGTCCTACGTCGCATCCAAGACGAGTCCGGCCTACACAAGCTCAACACAAGGTGGGAAGGGCCTTTCATCATCAAGCAGGTTACAAGACCGGGGGTCATATCGACTACAATACCCCGAGGGCCAAGACGTCCCAAATTTCTGGAACGTTCAGAACCTGCGCAAGTTCTACCCGTGAGAAGGCGTGCGGGGATAGCTGTTCTCCGGACGCCTAGGCGGCCTTTTTCTTCCGAATCAATTTGGAGGCTACGTGTCACAAAATTCGGATTGCAAATTCTTTCTGTTAATATACGGAGGCTACAACCACGTTCATGTTCTAAACAAATTGACTTCTTGTCATGAATTTCGACGGAGGCTACGGCCATGTTCATGTTTTATCGACTTCTTATCATAAGTTTTGACGAAGGCTACAGCCACGTCTATGCTTTATATGAATCGACTTCTTGTCATGACCTTTGATGGTCGCTTGCGATGGCGATCGCATTCTTCCCAACAAGTTCGATCCGTTCGATTGGTTTATACCTAACTTGTTGGACGGGCTCACATGAAGAGCTATTTCGACTACGCCCAGAGTCGTTGCACTCAGGGTAGTTTCAATTTTCTTGCCATAAGCACGGCAGTCTCGCCATGATGCTCGCATTCTTTCCTAACTGGTTAGACCTGCTCGATCGGGTTATGTCTAACTTGTTGGATGGGTTCCTACTCGGAGCTACTATGACTACTTCCAGGGTCGCTGCACCCGGGACAGTGTCTACTACTTAGCCTTTAAACTTGGATGACAGTTCAGTTAAGGCAAGTGGAGACATAAAAAATGAGTACTTGTTTTTACATCTCAATCCTGCAGTACACTTTTTACTATCTGTTCTGCTAGAGGTTGGGCTTCTTGGAGGTACTCATTGAATTGTTCTTCAGAGCACTCCGCAGCCACACCCTGCGCAAACGCCTCTAGTCGAGCCTCTGACCAAAAGGATTTTACAAAGGAAAGAGCGTGGCTGACACAAGCGACTGGGGCTTCAGTGAGGAAATTGACGACCTTTTGCGGCGCTCCGAGAAGTCGCTCCAGCAAGGGCCCCTCGCCTGCTTCACAGCCTTCTTGTGGGTCCACCATGTCCACAAGCTTCTGGGCGGCCCCCCTAAGGTCCTCCACCTCCTTTTGCCGCTGCTCCTTCTCCTCGCCAGCGTCTTGATCTACTGAAGGCAATCGGCAAACTGTTGTTCAGTGTCGGCGATTACCTTCTGCAGCCTCTCAACATCATTTGTACGGCAATACAGCATATTCTTCACGTGAGTAAGCAGCTCTTCTTTATATGTTAAGATTTTCCTAAGCTCTGCGGTGAAGATATTTTCATAATCCAATATAAATTGTTAAGTGAAAGTACTCAAGGGAAGAAAGGGCTTGCCTTGGTGCACCTTCTTCTGTTCTTTGAGTTGTTCCTGGAGCTCGGAGTTGGTCTTCTCGAGATTGCAGAGATCATTCTTGAGGAGCCACGTCTCTCGCGTCCGCTCCAACTTCAGCTTGTCGAGCTCTCTCTGAAGATAAATGTTCTTCGTCAGCTCTTCGGATATGCGTTTTTTCTTAGCAGCGAGCTTCTGGTGGCCACTCACAACTGCTTTCAGTTTTTCGGTCTTCTTTTGTGAGTGCTTGATCACATCCTGCATAAGGGGAAAGATTAAGACAAGCAACTCGACAACGTATACTGGCAGAAGAGTAATCATGTCTTACTAGGGTAAAATTGTACAACTCTTTGGAGATCTTCTTGAAGTATCGTATATTGTCGTCCGTCAGAACCGGATCACCCACCAGATCTATGGTGATGATGTTCTGGTATCCGCATCCGGCCACTAGCAGATCTCCAGGGCTCCTTGAGGTCCCGGCGGCTTCTACAGTAGATGGTTGTTGGGCACCTGCAAGTCAATATGCATTCAGTACATAATGTCTGTGGTTTAAGCAGCTAGCCATGGGCGATCAGACACTTACTTGTGCCATCTATAGGAGCGGCTTCAGTGGCCTCGACTTGTTCTTCACCACTAGCTCTGGCTTTGACTTGCTGGGGCTAGGGGATGGCAGGTCGGGCAGTGTTGTGTCCGCCTCGGGGGCCAGCTCCTTAGGCATGGGCTCCTCTGGGGCTGGTGGCTTGGGGGCTGGGGTAGCTGTGGCAGGCTTGGGCTTGTGCCTCATGTCGCTTGCAGACCTAATGAAGCAAAATCAGTTATATCATTACACAAGTTGAGCAGAACAGGATGTTCATTATGCAAGAAAAGATCTACACTTACAGCGAAGATTTCTTCATGACAGCTTTCTTTACTCTTAGAGCCCGTGGTGTTTCAACCACGGTACTCGTTGCTGGTGGTGGGGTCACATCAACTGGTGGCGCGGTGCCGCCATGGCAATGGTAACTGTTCCTATCGCGGTAGTCGATGGATCCGTTCACACCTCTTGGCACTTTGGGTCAGGAGGAGAAGCAGACGGACTGCAAAAGGACAGTGTTAGTGTGCAACAATACTGATATTTGACAATTCAATAAGGCAGCAACTTCATACCTGGAGGACTTGACTACATGCGCTTTCCGTTTGCGCACTACCCGACGACCCTGCGGGACCAAACGCAGAGTTTCGGTCAACTCCACGGATGGACCGGGGGAGTTGTTCCTTCTCGCCTTCCCTTCAGCTTCCCTTTCCGCCAGGGGGCTCCCATTTTCAGTGGTCTTGCTGCCGGGCAGAGCCTCGGGTGCTTGAGCTCTCTTCACTTTGGCTGCAGCGCTAGGGAGAAGGTGGTCCGGTCGAGGGATGTAGGGATGTGGAGGATAGCTCCGGTACAACTCTGTGTGTCCCTGCAGAAGATTTTTAGTCAGCAGTGGCAGAACAGCAGTACTTGTTTTAAACAAGATGTAGTCGAATACTTACCGATTTTGGAGGATTTTACGTAGAAAACAACTGCAGGACATAGGGAACGGCATCCATGTCCAGCAGCACTCGCCTGACCCGGATGAGTGTAGCGTCGTCAGTCAATTCTTCTGCGCACATTCGAGAGGGATCTTCAGCGCCTATGTACTCAAAGCCTAGAGTGTGGCGTTGTTGGATTGGTTGGATCCGGCGCTCGAAGAAAGAAAACATTACGGATACTCCGGTCACTCCTATCTCTTTGTGAGCTACTATGATGGCTAGCAACTCGTCGACTTGGTCCAGATCTCCTGTGGAGAGTTCGGTGTTCCACTCTGGCCTCACGACAGGGGGTTTGCCGAATTTTTCAGGAAGCTAGGGGGCATGGTTTTCGATGTAGAACCAGTGGTTCTTCCATCCAGGAATGTTGGAGGGGAATTTATAGGAAAGGTACCTATCGCCGGCTTGCTGTCTAAGCTGGATGCCGGCGCCCCTACAACGGATAGATTTTTGGCTGTGGGTTGCGGCTTTTCCTGGAAAAGGAAGCGGAAAAGTTCCCAATGGGGTTCGATTCTGAGGAAAGCTTCGCAGAAATGGATGAAGATGGCAATATGGCAAATGGAATTCGGGTTGAGGTGATGGAGCTCAAGCCCGTAGAAATAAAGAAGGCCACGGAAAAAAGAGCAAGAGGGGAGGGCCAGACCCCGTTCGGCAAAATGGTAAAATGTGATGATTTCGTCTACATTTTCCATGGGAAAAGGTTCACGAAAAGAGGGGCGCCAGTTGACAAGACTCTTGTCTTGGAGCAAACCCTCGGAAACAAGTTTTTTGAGGTCATTGTTGGAGCACTTACTGTGAGTCCACTCCCCAGACGGCGGTTGCGACTCCTTCTTCCCATCCTTCTCGTTAGATCTCTTGGGCGCCATTTCTTGATCTGCTCGCCACGAGTTGCTCGGGGGCTGCGGAGAAAGGGGCGAAGAGATTTGGCTAGGTTGGGGCTCTCCAAGGGGGTGAAGGCGGAGTGCGGCTCTCATTGGGGGATTTCGAAAGCTCTTGGTGGATTGCAGATTGGAAGCGCGGATTTTACTCGGCGTTACCGCCGAGTTAAATAACCAGTAGCCGGATACAGTTTTACTGTTTCGAAGTTGAAGAGTCGTTTCAGGGAATATTCAGAAGATGAGGGGTCATTTGGTGGATTGTTTAGATAAAATATTCAATTAATCATTTTTTCACGATTAATTATCCCGAAAAAGGTGTTTTCCGAATTCCAGATCTAACTTCCATCATTCGTACCATCACACCAGTTATTTGTCATGGGAACATTTTTTCACTGCATGCCATGACTTTTGGATCCTTATTTCCAAACCTCAGAGATTTGGATTCAAGGCTCGGGGGCTGCGGGATACGTGGCATCGACTACTTATTTTTTCGAATTTATTTGAAAAGTAAGTAAGGAAGATTCAAGACTAATGTGACCCTCAGCCTGATTCTCTGATTCAACCTAAGGCTCGGGGGCTAATCCATATGGAGTGCGATTTTCCAATCGCACACCATACCAAAGAAGTAATTCGGGGCATGAGCACCTCATAGCTTCGATGCAGCCAAGAAAGTACTCGAAGAAGAACTTCAAGACGGAGCCTCAAAAGAAGCCGAAGACTACTTCGAAAGTACTCAAGGAGCCTGCAGTACTCAGCTACGAAGAGCTCGGGGGCTTGTCAGACCCGGGGCTACGGGACTGTGTACATAACATAGTTTAAACAGGATTAGGAGATAAAACCTGTTTTATCTATTATTTATGTTGTTCTCTACTTGTATGAGTAGGAGATAAAGCTAGTCGGTACAGAAGGAAACTACTCGAGTTGTACTCGCGTATAATTCCTTGGCTAGTATTGGACTAGGATTCATGTAACCCTGTAATCCTGGATATATAAGGGGGGGGCAGGGACCCCCTCAAAACACAACATTTACACCCAAGGCAATACTAACCACCATACAAGATGTAGGGTATTACGCACCTCACGGCCCGACCCTCTCTAAGTCTTGTGTTCCTTGCACCTTCGAGTTCCTGATCTCGGCGTCTCCTCACCTCAACTTACCACCTTGGGTATACCCCTCGGTGGGCAGCCGGTAAAACACCAACATGGTGAACCTTATCTGCCAAAACCGGGCGCACCTTTTTTAGCATCTCAAGATATTTGGCCTCGGCTTCCTCCAAACTGTGCAGCCGCTGCACCCTGCGCTTCTGGGAACAATTAAGTCCATCAGGGCAATAGCACGGCCGGTGATATTTGTCCTCCTCCTCTTCAAAGTCCACCCTTTTGAGCGGTGGCTCAGTTTGCTCATGTTGGGGCGGCACCGGCCCCAAATGCCGGAACACCGAGACCCCTTCTGCATCACGCTTCCGAGATCTGCACTCCAGGCAATCCTAGACACTAGGCAATCAGCTCATACCGGAGTCCCAACAATACTTGAAGAACGAGCAATGCCAATGATCACGCGTATCTCCCCGCTTCTTCAAACTTTTCCCAATACGACGCTCATACTCTTCATCCTCCGATTCACTCTAGAGATGTTGCTGGTTCTTGTATTCATACTTCTTGAGGAGATCGGAAGAAGCCGGCCGCTGATTCCTGACGTGCCTTACTTGCTCTTCCGTGATGTATCCCTTTTCCCCTTTTTGGGGCTGATGGCGGGGATCGGCCTCTTCATTCCTTGCATAACGACGTGGCGCAGGCCCTGCCATATTGATGCCAAATGCAAAATCCAATTGTCTTCTCGCAGATCAGTCACAACCCTCTACCATATTCACGCTTGGGAAAGGCTGGATGTCAACCTTCATGGCATATTGACCTAAAATCAATTGGCCTTGTTCAATAGCCGATTGAATCTATCGACGGAGTTCTTTATAGTCACTGGTGTTGTGGGTGAAAGAATGATGCCATTTGCAGTATGACCTCCCTTGCAGCTCTTGTGTTGTAAGAAACTTACAGCCTTCAGGTAACTTCACCTGCTTTTCCTTCAGTAACAGATCAAATATCTGCTCAACCTTGCTCACGTCAAAGTCAAAACCCTTTGCAGGTCCTTGCTGCTTCACCCACTTACAGGACACGGGATTCCCCCCCCCCCGAGTCCACTCTGCAACTGCTACCTCCTGATCATCCCCAGAATCTTCAGCGTCCTCTGCGTCGATCAATGTTACCTGACGCTTGAACCTATCCTGGTACAGTTCTGGGTGGCGGTGCTCATATGATGTCAACTTCTGCACTAAGTGCGCCAAAGAATTAAACTCCAATTGAAAAATTAGATCCTTGATCGGCTTCACTAGTCCCAAGGATGCCAACTCGACCGCCTCCTTTTCTGAAATTCAGGTCGAATAGCATCGATTCTTGACTTCCCTGAAGCGTTGGATATACTCTGCCACAGATTCCCCTCGCTTCTGCCGGACTTGTGTCAGATCAGCAATCCCAGCCTCCGCAACTTTCAAGTGGTATTGTATGTGGAACTGCTCCTCCAGCTGCTGCCATGTGCGGATCGAGTCAGGGCCCAATGAAGTATACCATCCAAAGGCTGACCCTGTAAGAGACTGCGAGAAGAACCTTACTCGCACAGGATCCGACACTGAGATCATCCCTAATTGCGCCAAATATTGGCTCACATGCTCGATAGAGCTAGACCCTTCCAACCCACTGAACTTGGTGAACTCAAGGAGCCGATACTTGGGTGGCAGAGGGATTAAGTCATACTCACTTGGATACGGCTTAGTATAGCCGATTGCTCGCCTTTTCGGTAAAATACTAAATTGATCCCTTAAGATGGCGCTGATTTGGTCTACCGTCTGAGCTTCTGAGGCCGAGTGCATACTGTCATGACTCAGCCCGGTGGTGTAAGCAGCTAGCCATGCTTGTTTATCGGCATCTATTCCGGAAACTCCTCCAACTGCCCTCTGCATCGGATGTACTGGATTATTGTTGTCCGATATATATGCACACATGTATCCATGTGGGATCTCCTTAGGCGGCTCGCTGAAGAACTAGTGATCCACAGGGTCACCTCCCACCTTGTAGACGACGTAAACCGGTGAACCGTGTGAATCTGGAGCTACGAACGCATAAGGCAGCAGTGGTTAGGCCTGGAACGGCAATTCTCCTTTGTGACTCCCTAGGGTAGGTCCCGTTGGAGAGTACTGATGCTTCATGATTTTCTGGACCACGCGCAGCGCGACACGCTCAAAAGCGTTCACCAGGCTCTCGGAGTGCCGATGCAGTGAATGAGCTACCATGTAGTTCACCTCCTGGCGCAGAGCTCTGGTACAATCCTCTGAAGGAGTAGATAGGTCCACGTCATCAAGAGCGCCTTCAGGTGAGAACCCCTTCCACCTAACGCCGTGGTGGCATGTTCTCTCAAAAGAGCCAATGAGATCGGCTTTGAAGAGAGCCTTGATCTCATCATATTTCTGCTTGTGCTTAGCACGCAGCTCCTCATACGTGATTGGATCCTCCCTTGACATCCCGACGGCGGAAGTTGATGTAGTCGATGAAGATTGTCCCACCGGGCGTGCCAAAATGTGTTGTCGGTCAAAACCCACCGGCGAGCAGCGAAAGGCAACACGAGGAGCCGGGAGGCTCCCAGGACTGCTGGTGGGCCCCGGTCCCTCGGTCAACGGCCCAGGATCTGGCACACGACCTGGCGTCTGGGTTGCTAGGCGTGCCACCTGACCTTATACCTGATCAGGAAGGTGTAGAAGTGATTTCAGTTAGTTTTCTACATGCACAGACACGTTCAAACATTAGTTCGAACCGTGATCGGCTCATCGGGTGATCCCCGATATCGGCTGCAAAGAGCCGATTGTCTTCCAGTATCAGATCGGACCTAATTATTTAAACAAAGCACGTAAATATGGTACTGATATAAACTTGCTCTGTTGAAGCGTCCCCCCCATCAGGGAAGACTCAAAAGTGTGAATTTATCAGTCCCAGGAGGCTGATAACACTTTTATTACAACAGATGGTACATCACCGTACAACTCTTCGCGGTAATGGGCAGTGCAACGCCACTATCGCGAGGATTACAACTAAAACCCACACTACTACACTAGCTACGAAAAGAGGATCATCAGAGTCTTGCGCCATGCGGAATCCAACGGTGGCCTCAACCACAGGCAAGACTGGGTGCAGGGCGAAACCCTACTCGTTGTCTTCGGGGACGTAGTCTGGGTCTTCCACTGTAAAAGTAAGAATGGGGTGAGCACAAACGTACTCAGCAAGTCCAATCACACCCACGGAGGGGGGTATAACAGAAATTAATGCAAAGGACAATCCAAGGGTACGGTTAGGGTTTGTTTGCGGAAATCTCGGTTATATGCAAAGGTTCGTTTATAAATACTTTCAAAACTAGTTTTCAAACACCAAGAAGCACGTAGTGTTGATCCACACAGGATCCAAGTTTTAAACTGCTACCGGACTCCCCGTCCGCCGTAGCACACGGCACAACTGCCGGACACTTTCCAAACAACTCACACCGGCCCAATCATTCCCAAGAGAAACACTAGTTATGTGACCACACCATAACTTGCCCAATACCGTGGGCACGGCTATTCGAATAGATTTTCAACTCTGCAGAGGTGTGCAACTTTACCCACAGGTGGGGTACCACAGCACGAACACCTTAGTGCCGGTGCAGATCCCATCAAGGCCCTTACCCACCTTAGCTAGACCTGACTAGCCACCACGGGATCTATCAAGGGGTCATTCGACCTATCACCGAGGTTTAACCGGGGCATAAGTCACACAGAGCTTATCCCGTCTCCTTGATCACCCGTTGCTCCCAGCTCTCCTGGTGGCTATCAGACTAACTAGTGGGGTTAGACCAAGCCGTTGCCCATACAACGGTCAAGTGGTTTGCACGTCAGGAAGCTAGGTGAGACGACACATCAACTCGGTCCTTAGGGGTGACAAGATGGATATCTCCCTTCCACGCTCAACCACACAGGTACGAGCACACCAACGGCAATTCACACAGAAATGCCATCCATCCCATCTAACTCACGTTTCAAAACCACATTTTATCCCTTCCCACACGCACACACACTTTCTTTGCAAAACCAGGTGGTCAAGGTATGGTTATCACAAGTAGGGGTGGCTATCCTACCATGTTTTCGGCACACAAAACCATGCAATTTTATAAAACAGGCCTCTGGGTTGTGTTTATAAAAACTAGGACAGAAACATGCATCAAAGGGCGGAATTGAACTTGCCATCGTCAAGTCCTTGCGGGAGGTCCTGATCGAAGCACTGTCCCTCGGGTTCGGCGTCGCAGTACTGGTCCTCGTTCGCTTGGTCACAGTCGGGACCTTCCTCGTTCACTCCGTGTCCTACGACGCAAACAAACAGACACACAATCAAGCCCAAGAACTAAAAGCTTTTATCGTTGAGCTTGAATCGGAAATAATTTAGTTACGGAGTTAGGGGTAATATTTTTGGGTGGTTTCTTAATGGCATGGCTAGAACTATACTAGAGAGGGTGTGGTAAAGTTTCGGGTCGATCGGAGGTCGTTTCGTACATAAAATGACGAGTTAAAGGGGTGTTAGGGTTTAAACAAGGGTCCGAGGGCCTATTCGTAATTGTATATGATATGGAAAGGGCTTGTTCGTAATTTCTATATATGTTTGAGGCTCATTAGAAAGTGGTGGAGGTTTAAGTTTATATGGTGGAGGGTGTAATTTGGATTACCAGAAAGGGCAGGGTTTCTTTTGCAAACAAACGCAAAAGGGTGAAAGGTTCTTGAGGGAAATAGGGAAAGGGCTGGGGGTTTTGGGCAAATGTGCCCCTTCTTCCTCCTCTAGCCAGCAGAAAACAGGGGAGGGGAGAAGAGGCTCGGCGCCGGCCCAAATCCCGGCGGCCTAGGGCCCGGGGCGGCTCGGGTGAGAGGGGAAAAGGGAGAGGGGGGCATGGGGATCCCATCCCCGGCCTCACCTCGGGTCGAGATGGAGCGAGGAGGTGCGCCCACGGCGGGCGGCGGGCGGCGGTGGTGCGGCGGCGCTGCGGGTCAGGAGAGGAGGCGCGCGGTGGTGAGGGCGGTTGTGGCGGTCGGGCTGCGCGGGGGGGCCAATTTATAGGCCGGGGGAAAGGCGGTGGAGGGGGTTCGGCCGGCGGGCGGTGCGGGGCGTCATCAATGGCGCTCGGCCGCTTGCGGCCGTCGCGACGTGGCGTGGCGGGGAGAGCGTCGAGGCATCGTACGCGGAGCTGTGCCGGCACAGGAGTGGGGAAACGATGGCGCGCGCTATGGGGCGGGATGCGGCACGGCGGGCGGCGCGTCGTCGCAGCTCGGCGTGCGCGTGCAGGCGGCGTGCGGCACAGCGGACGGCGCGGCACGGGGGGAAACAGGGCGCGCGCAGGCGACGCGCGGCACGGCGGGCGGCGCGGCACGCGGCGCACGCGTGCGCGTGCGCGGGTGGCGCGACACGGCGCGGGCCAGGGGGCGTGGCGCGGCACGGCACGGCGCACGGCCAAGGGGCGTGGCGCGGCACGGCGCAGTGCACGGCTGTGCGTCGCGGCGCGGCCGGGCAGGGGCTGGTGCGGTGGTGCTCGGGCGCACGCCCGCGCGTGAGGGAAGGAGGGCCATGGCTCAGGGCCTAGCAGAAGGGGAGCGGCGCTCGGGAGCAGGGAAAGGCCGGGAAAGAAGGAAAGGAAGAAGGAGAGGGAAAAGAAAGAAGAAAGGAGGAAGGGAGGAAGAGAAAAGAGAAAGGGAGAGAAAAGAAAAGAAATGGGAGGAAAAAGAGAGAAAGGAGGAAAGGAGAGAGGCGCGTCGGCGCCGGTCGCGGCGGCGACCGCGGCCGGTCGGCCACGCGCGCGCGAGATTCGCGCGCTGCGCGAGAAGGAAATTGCGCCGGCGCTAATTGCGGAGGCGGTTGCGCGCGGTCATCGTGACGCGGTGGCAAGGGTCGAGGCGGTGCGTGTGGCAGAGAGGGTCAGGGTTTTACGATGAATCAGTTTTTAGTCGGAACCTTTAACGCGTAGCTTGGGCTTGAAATTTTCGGGGCGTTACAAACCTACCCCACTTAAATGAATCTCGTCCTCGAGATTCGGCTGGCTTTTAAACAGATGGGGGAATTCCTTCTTTAGGGCCTCCTCGCGTTCCCATGTTGCTTCTTCTACTCCGTGTCTGCTCCATTGCACTCTGCATATCCGTACTTCGGAGTTTCTTATCCTCTTAGTGACAGTGTCCAGAATTTTGACCGGTACTTCCTGGTATCGCAAATCTGGCTGTAGGTCTATGGTTTCCACTGTCACATGTTCTCCCTTGGGTGCTCTTAAACACCTTCTTAGTTGTGAAACATGAAATACTGGGTGTATATCTGACATTTCTTCTGGTAACTCCAGTCGGTACGCTACTGCTCCGACTTTCTTCAGAACTCGATACGGTCCAATGTATCGAGGGGCCAATTTTCCTTGCACTTGAAACCTTCGCGTTCCTCGAATAGGTGAGACCTTGAGATAGACAAAATCGCCTGGGTTGAAACTTATCTCCCGCCTCTTCTTGTCTGCGTAGCTCTTTTGTCGCGACTGGGCTGCTTTCAATTTCTCGCGGATCTCCGCTACTTTTTCTTCCGCTTCTTTTATGAGTGCGGGTCCTACTAGGGCACGTTCCCCAACTTCTGACCACATCAGGGGAGTTTTGCACCTCCTTCCATAGAGGGCTTCGAATGGCGACATGCCCAAGCTGGCTTGGTAGCTATTGTTGTACGAGAATTCTGCATAAGGTAGGCTCTGCTCCCAATCATTTCCATAGGTCAGGACGCATGCTCTCAGCATATCTTCCAGGACCTGGTTTACCCTTTCGGTCTGACCATCCGTCTGTGGGTGGTATGCGGAGCTAAAATCCAACTTAGTGCCCATGGCTTTATGCAGGCTTTTCCAAAATCTAGAGGTGAATTGGGTTCCTCTATCTGAGACAATTCTGCTAGGCACTCCATGTAACTTTACTATGTTCTCCACGTAAAGCTTTGCCAGCTTTTCTCCACCGTAAGTGGTTCGTACGGGTATAAAGTGAGCCGACTTAGTGAGTCGATCCACTATTACCCATATGGAATCGTGTCCCTTCTGTGTTCGGGGTAGACCCACTACAAAGTCCATCCCTACCTCATCCCATTTCCAAACCGGAATGGGTAAGGGTTGCAGTAATCCGGCTGGTTTTTGATGTTCGGCCTTGATCCTCTGACAAGTATCACAATGAGCCACAAATCGTGCAATATCCGCCTTCATTCCATTCCACCAATATTTTTGCCTTATGTCCTTATACATTTAGGTGGATCCCGGGTGGATGGAGTAGGCCGAGTTGTGGGTTTCGTCCATGATTATTTGCCGGAAGTCCCCATCCTGGGGTACACAAATCCTATTCTCGTACCACAACGTCCCCTTATCGTCCACTCTAAAACCTGGCGCTTTGTTTTCTCCAGTTTGCTTGCAGATCTTTACTAACTCCTGATCCGAGCTTTGAGCCTCTCTAATTCTATCCTCTAGTGTTGATTGGACGCTTAGTACATGGCTGGAACCTCGAGGAACAATGTGCACATTTAATCGTGCCATTTCCTCGCGTAGATTGTCATCCTTGGGTCCATAGGATTTCCGGCTTAAGGCGTCGGCTACTACATTTGCCTTTCCGGGGTGGTAATGGATCTCTAAATTGTATCCTTAACCAACTCCAACCATCTCCTCTGCCTTAGGTTCAAATCCGGTTGGGTGAAGATATATTTCAAACTCTTATGATCGGTGTAAATTTCACACTTATTTCCAATCAAATAATGTCTCCAAATCTTAAGGGCATGCACTACGGCTGCCAATTCCAAATCATGGGTTGGGTAATTCTGCTCGTGAGTCCTGAGTTGGCGGGAAGCATATGCAACGACTTTCCCGTCTTGCATCAGAACACACCCTAATCCTTGTCGGGATGCATCACAATAAATTACAAAATCCCGATGAATGTCCGGTAGGGTCAGCACTGGGGCGGTTGTCAACCTTTGTTTCAACTCTTGAAAGCTTCTTTCACAACTTTCTGTCCAGGCGAACTTCTTCTCTTTCTTAAGAAGTTCCGTCATGGGTCGGGCTATCTTGGAGAATCCCTCAATAAATCTCCGATAGTATCCGGCTAATCCAAGAAAACTCCTGATTTCACTAACGTTGGTCGGCCGCTGCCAGTTAGAGACCGCTTCGACCTTTTCTGGGTCCACGGCTACGCCTTCCGCGGTCAGAATGTGACCAAGGAAAGCTACTTTCTCCAGCCAGAATTCACACTTGCTAAATTTAGCGTATAGTTTATGCTTCCTTAGCTTTTCCAACACTACCCGCAGATGTTGTTCATGTTCCTGAACACTCTTGGAGTAGATAAGTATGTCGTCAATAAAGACTACGACAAACTTATCTAGCTCGTCCATGAATACCTTATTCATGAGGTTCATAAAATAGGCAGGGGCATTGGTTAGTTCGAAGGACATTACAGTGAACTCAAACTGCCCGTAACGGGTGACAAAAGCTGTCTTGGGGGTATCGTTTTCCCTAATCTTGAGCTGAAAATACCCTGACCTTAGATCGATCTTAGAGAAGTACTTGGCTCCTTTTAACTGATCGAACAGGTCATCGATCCTGGGGAGAGGATACTTATTCTTAATGGTAACCTCGTTCAGTGCTCGATAATCTACACATAACCTCATACTCCCATCTTTCTTCTTGACAAACAGCACTGGGGCTCCCCATGGCGACGAGCTTGGTCTAATGAAGCCAATTCACTGCAGTTCTTCTAGTTGTTTCTTTAATTCTGTTAACTCAGAAGCCGCCATCCTATAGGGTCTCTTGGCTATCAGAGAGGTTCCGGGAATAAGGTCTATGACGAATTCTATATCCCTGTCCGGCGGCATACCGGGAAGCTCTTCGGGGAATACATCCGGGTATTCGTTTACTACCGGGACTCCTTCTAAGGGCTTGGCTTCCAGGCTAAACACCATTGGGTCGAACTTACTATCCTGGGTATGGCAGATCACTTGTACTCCCTCGGAGTTTGTTAGGTGTACCACTTTATCGGTACAGCCTATGAGACCATTGTGCCGGCTTAACCAGTCCATTCCAAGGATCACGTCTATTCCCCCAGACTTAAGTACTACCAAATCTGCTAGAAAGTCTACCCCACTTAAATTGATCCTTACCCGTGGACAACCTAATTGACAATTGATGTCGCCTCCCGGCGTCCGGGTTAATAGGGGTGTTTTTAGTAGTACTATAGGTATTTGGTGTTTCTCCACATAGCTCGAGGATATAAACGAGTGCGATGCTCCAGAATCGAATAGTACTGTTGCCAGAGCTGAGTTGACTAGGTACTCACCGAGCACTACGCCTTGAGCTTCTTGAGCCTCCTGCGCATCAATGTGATTGACGCGGGCTCGTCCAAACGACTGCTGGGGCTGCTTCGTCTGCTGACTGTTATCATTGTTGTGGACGGGCACACGGTTGGCACCAGTTAGGGCTGGTCTGGGTCCATTCACTGTGTTGGAGAAGGCTGATGTGGCCGGCTTGTTCTTGGCATAAGGGCAATTGGCAATGTAATGCCCTATTTCACGGCAGTTGAAACAGGACCTAACATTGTTGTTGTCGGAGGCGGCCAGGCTTGTGTTGCCCTGCGGGGCCCTCATGGTATTCTGACTCTTGGGCTGTGCTTCAGAGGCTCGTGTTCCTGTCACTTGGGACTGAGTCCTATACTGCATTGGGGCCTGGGATCTTGGTGCAGTGTAGTTGGAGTTCCTCGGCTTTTGGAAGCGGTCTTGTTGGCGGGCCTTACTTTCCAGGAATTTGCGCTTATTGTCCTTTTTCTCTTCGGCTTTGGCCCTTTCTGTGAGGATAGCCTTGTTCATCAAGGTGTTGAAGTCCGGATAAATCTCGGGGGTAAGCAAGGTCCGGAGTTCTGGGCTTAACCCCTTCTTCAACATGTCTTGCTTCTTGTCGTCATCGTTCACTTCTTCCGGCGCGTACCGGGCTAATTCTATGAACCGGTGGGTGTATTCTTCCACCGACATGCTTCCCTGTTGTAGTGCGCGGAATTCATCCGCCTTGCGCTTCATGGTGGCCGAAGGGATGTGATAGCGGCGGAACTCCCTTACGAATTCTGCCCAGGTGATGGTAAAGGCGTCTTCGGCTACGGCACAATAGTTTTCCCACCAGGATAATGCTGTTCCGGTGAGCTGGTGGGCTGCCAGAAGGACTTTATCCCGGTCCTGGCATTCGAATGGTTCGAGCTTCCTCTGAATCACTCGCAACCAGTCGTCAGCATCCAACGGGTTGCAGGACACGGCAAAGGTGGGCGGCTTGGTCCTTAGAAAGGCCGTTAGCTTGTCGTTCATGTTCTACCCTCGTGGTTGCCGGTTAACGAGGGCGTTGGCCAGTGTTTCCAGTATGAGAGTCTGGTTGTGAATTATTTGTGCCAGGTCCCCGAGGGGTGGGGGTGGTGGTAGTTGCTCTCCTCCTTGGTTTTCTCCTCGGTTCTGGCTTACTTCTTGATCTGCCTGAGGAGGATTCTGCCCAGCAGGCTGTGCTCCGGCACCAGCGGCTGCGGGGTTCCGGCTACGGGAGGCCCTCGTGACGCTCCGGGGAACCATCTGTTGATTGGGTAGAGTGGGGTTACGATTATGTGATGTTTAAGTTGTTTAATTCGTATATAAGGCAGAATCTACCTCCTGCCAGTAGATATATAAACAAGCAGCACACAACAAAACAGCACACAACATCACAAGCAAGAGCACAAACAACTTTATTACTGCAAGGGGATGCAGCTTAGGGTGAGACTAGGTCTCGTACTACTCGTCCAGGGTCATGTCTAAGGGCACGACTTAAACAAAAGGGGCTGGGGGTACATCACTAGGGTGGCGTCGGTCATTCTACTCGCGGGGCGTGCCTCCTTCTAGGGCGGGGAGCGTGAGTGATCCTTGCTCGCCGTCCTCTGGATTTCCATTGATCAAGGGTTGCGCTGCAGCATCTCCTTCGGCGGCGGCAGCGGAACTTTCAGGGTTCTCGGGTGGGGCTTGTGTGTTTCTGAAGAGTGTCCCCCATCCTATGATGGGTGTCCCGAGTAAAACATGGTCTTCTCCAATTGTCAGGACTGGTGTTCCACTTCGGGTCCAATCTTGCATACGCCGGTCTCGGGCTTGCCTGAGGCTCTCCTGGGCGACTGCTTCGCTACTGACCGCGGCGGCGGCTCTTGCCTTGGCGTGGGCGGCTCGGATCTGCTGTAATCTCACTGCGAGCTCCGCTTGCTCGGCTCGATGGGTCTGCTCCCTCAGAAGGTTGGCTTGCTCGTCAAAGAGTTGCTCCAGGGCGGCTAGGTAAGTAGCCACTTGGTACAGGGGGCCTTCTTCGTGGCGGCGTCGTTCCAGGTTTCTCATGCGTGCTTCCCAAACTGGGGTTCTGATGGCCGGCGGGAAGAACTTCGCTGGTGTGGGGGCGAGGTGTTCTTCGAAAATTCTGCACAAATAACGGAGTGATTTTCTGATGGCCAAGGGGTAGGTGTCTTGGTGTCTAAACCCCGTGGCGGTCGCTCGCCAAGGCTGAATGTCGGGGTAGCGGTTGCTCCTGGCGATGACCAGGATCACCCTGCAGCGGAGGGTACCATGGTGCTCGTACTCTCGGCTGTAGTACCTTGGGCGTTCTGTAACGCCAAGGTCCTCCAGGATGTTGATTAAGAGGCCGGGAAAGCCAGGTGCTGCTTGGCAATCGCCCTGGGTCCATCCTTCCTCAGCCATCTGAAAAAGCAACAGGGTAAACAATCTGGTACAGGTGCTAAAGGGAGTAGATGATATTTATTATTACCACAAGAGTGGTACAGCTTTCATGGATACATGGTCATTAGGGTAGGGTTCTAGCTCGGGGTGCTAATCCTATCATGGGGATTCTTCCTCGGCCCTGATAGAGCGCTTCTTTATTGGAAGGAACCGATCCATCTCATTTTCGGTCTGAGTACCCTTATCCCAATGGGTTTCCATGGGTTCTTCTTCTTCTTCCTCTATCCATCCACCTATCCCGTTGCGGTTCTCGTATTCTTGCATTTGGGCTTGGAGGGCGGCTAAGGAATACTCGGCGTTTGTAGCTCTTGTCCGTTGTTCCTCCAGCTCCTGGGTTATCCTTTCAATCCCACGGATTAGCTGCTTCAGTTGCGCCGACTGTTCGCGGCAGAGTGCATCCAAGCCAGTAAGGTAGATGGATAGGTGGGAGACCGTATCTTCTAGGTCTTCTTCTTCTCGTCCAAGTCCCCTCATTCGGGCAATCCAAGTGCGTCCCCTTCCCTCAGCGGGTGGGAAAAATCCCATAGGGGTCCGCTGAAGGTGGTGCCTATAGAGCACACGCAGCCGTCGCAGGGCTTTGCGGGCGGCTTTTCGATAGGTGTCGGGGAAACGGAAGCCAGTGGTGTAGATGAACCAAGGGTCCACATCAGGGTAGCGGGTGCTTCTCTCCACAAAAACCATCATGTCGCACCGAAGGGTGCCTCCGGCGATGTACTCACGGTAGGCATACTCCGGTGGGTCCATAATCCCGACGCGTTCCAGGCTGAGCAATAGTAACTTGGGAAGGCCGGGCTCTGCGTGGCAGATTCCGTTAACCCATCCATTGCCAGCCATCTGGAGCAAGGCAAAAACCAGTGGTGAGTGTTTGTGCAGAAAATTTCTAAATCGGGACAAGTTCTAGGGCCTGAAAAGGGGTCTCGCTCCTAGGGTCACGTCCTACGGCCAGTCTACGGCTCGGATACCACCTGAAGCGTCCCCCCCATCAGGGAAGACTCAAAAGTGTGAATTTATCAGTCCCAGGAGGCTGATAACACTTTTATTACAACAGATGGTACATCACCGTACAACTCTTCGCGGTAATGGGCAGTGCAACGCCACTATCGCGAGGATTACAACTAAAACCCACACTACTACACTAGCTACGAAAAGAGGATCATCAGAGTCTTGCGCCATGCGGAATCCAACGGTGGCCTCAACCACAGGCAAGACTGGGTGCAGGGCGAAACCCTACTCGTTGTCTTCGGGGACGTAGTCTGGGTCTTCCACTGTAAAAGTAAGAATGGGGTGAGCACAAACGTACTCAGCAAGTCCAATCACACCCACGGAGGGGGGTATAACAGAAATTAATGCAAAGGACAATCCAAGGGTACGGTTAGGGTTTGTTTGCGGAAATCTCGGTTATATGCAAAGGTTCGTTTATAAATACTTTCAAAACTAGTTTTCAAACACCAAGAAGCACGTAGTGTTGATCCACACAGGATCCAAGTTTTAAACTGCTACCGGACTCCCCGTCCGCCGTAGCACACGGCACAACTGCCGGACACTTTCCAAACAACTCACACCGGCCCAATCATTCCCAAGAGAAACACTAGTTATGTGACCACACCATAACTTGCCCAATACTGTGGGCACGGCTATTCGAATAGATTTTCAACTCTGCAGAGGTGTGCAACTTTACCCACAGGTGGGGTACCACAGCACGAACACCTTAGTGCCGGTGCAGATCCCATCAAGGCCCTTACCCACCTTAGCTAGACCTGACTAGCCACCACGGGATCTATCAAGGGGTCATTCGACCTATCACCGAGGTTTAACCGGGGCATAAGTCACACAGAGCTTATCCCGTCTCCTTGATCACCCGTTGCTCCCAGCTCTCCTGGTGGCTATCAGACTAACTAGTGGGGTTAGACCAAGCCGTTGCCCATACAACGGTCAAGTGGTTTGCACGTCAGGAAGCTAGGTGAGATGACACATCAACTCGGTCCTTAGGGGTGACAAGATGGATATCTCCCTTCCACGCTCAACCACACAGGTACGAGCACACCAACGGCAATTCACACAGAAATGCCATCCATCCCATCTAACTCACGTTTCAAAACCACATTTTATCCCTTCCCACACGCACACACACTTTCTTTGCAAAACCAGGTGGTCAAGGTATGGTTATCACAAGTAGGGGTAGCTATCCTACCATGTTTTCGGCACACAAAACCATGCAATTTTATAAAACAGGCCTCTGGGTTGTGTTTATAAAAACTAGGACAGAAACATGCATCAAAGGGCGGAATTGAACTTGCCATCGTCAAGTCCTTGCGGGAGGTCCTGATCGAAGCACTGTCCCTCGGGTTCGGCGTCGCAGTACTGGTCCTCGTTCGCTTGGTCACAGTCGGGACCTTCCTCGTTCACTCCGTGTCCTACGACGCAAACAAACAGACACACAATCAAGCACAAGAACTAAAAGCTTTTATCGTTGAGCTTGAATCGGAAATAATTTAGTTACGGAGTTAGGGGTAATATTTTTGGGTGGTTTCTTAATGGCATGGCTAGAACTATACTAGAGAGGGTGTGGTAAAGTTTCGGGTCGATCGGAGGTCGTTTCGTACATAAAATGACGAGTTAAAGGGGTGTTAGGGTTTAAACAAGGGTCCGAGGGCCTATTCGTAATTGTATATGATATGGAAAGGGCTTGGTCGTAATTTCTATATATGTTTGAGGCTCATTAGAAAGTGGTGGAGGTTTAAGTTTATATGGTGGAGGGTGTAATTTGGATTACCAGAAAGGGCAGGGTTTCTTTTGCAAACAAACGCAAAAGGGTGAAAGGTTCTTGAGGGAAATAGGGAAAGGGCAGGGGGTTTTGGGCAAATGTGCCCCTTCTTCCTCCTCTAGCCAGCAGAAAACAGGGGAGGGGAGAAGAGGCTCGGCGCCGGCCCAAATCCCGGCGGCCTAGGGCCCGGGGCGGCTCGGGTGAGAGGGGAAAAGGGAGAGGGGGGCATGGGGATCCCATCCCCGGCCTCACCTCGAGTCGAGATGGAGCGAGGAGGTGCGCCCACGGCGGGCGGCGGGCGGCGGTGGTGCGGCGGCGCTGCGGGTCAGGAGAGGAGGCGCGCGGTGGTGAGGGCGGTTGTGGCGGTCGGGCTGCGCGGGGGGGGGCCAATTTATAGGCCGGGGGAAAGGCGGTGGAGGGGGTTCGGCCGGCGGGCGGTGCGGGGCGTCATCAATGGCGCTCGGCCGCTTGCGGCCGTCGCGACGTGGCGTGGCGGGGAGAGCGTCGAGGCATCGTACGCGGAGCTGTGCCGGCACAGGAGTGGGGAAGCGATGGCGCGCGCTGTGGGGCGGGATGCGGCACGGCGGGCGGCGCGTCGTCGCAGCTCGGCGTGCGCGTGCAGGCGGCGTGCGGCACAGCGGGCGGCGCGGCACGGGGGGGAAACAGGGCGCGCGCAGGCGACGCGCTGCGCGGCGGGCGGCACGGCACGCGGCGCACGCGTGCGCGTGCGCGGGTGGCGCGACACGGCGCGGGCCAGGGGGGCGTGGCGCGGCACGGCACGGCGCACGGCCAGGGGGCGTGGCGCGGCACGGCGCAGTGCACGGCTGTGCGTCGCGGCGCGGCCGGGCAGGGGCTGGTGCGGTGGTGCTCGGGCGCACGCCCGCGCGTGAGGGAATGAGGGCCATGGCTCAGGGCCTAGCAGAAGGGGAGCGGCGCTCGGGAGCAGGGAAAGGCCGGGAAAGAAGGAAAGGAAGAAGGAGAGGGAAAAGAAAGAAGAAAGGAGGAAGGGAGGAAGAGAAAAGAGAAAGGGAGAGAAAAGAAAAGAAATGGGAGGAAAAAGAGAGAAAGGAGGAAAGGAGAGAGGCGCGTCGGCGCCGGTCGCGGCGGCGACCGCGGCCAGTCGGCCACGCGCGCGCGAGATTCGCGTGCTGCGCGAGAAGGAAATTGCGCCGACGCTAATTGCGGAGGGCGGTTGCGCGCGGTCGTCGTGACGCGGTGGCAAGGGTCGAGGCGGTGCGTGTGGCAGAGAGGGTCAGGGTTTTACGATGAATCAGTTTTTAGTCGGAACCTTTAACGCGTAGCTTGGGCTTGAAATTTTCGGGGCGTTACATCTGTAATCAATAAGCCAATTCAATCTACGACGGTTAAAGCTTTCACCACATAACCGGAACATCCTACGCATAGTTAAGCCTAACAAGTACGAGAGATAACAGAATAGCAACCTAAACAGAGCCCTAAAAACCAACAGAAAGCCGATTCCCGAAATAATCCCTCTTTAGATTAATATAAAGCATCAAACGTATTGCCGGATCATTTAACTCATTTGAAGGCCTAACCATGCGGATATTAAGCTAAATCTTTAATGAACAAAAACTAACCACAACAGATTGGATCTACTAATCGAAACAGAGCAAGGCGCTGCCTTTACACCCGGGATCGGGCACAAAGGCAGCTAAACGCTTACGGGTGGCAAGCAACGCATGAATACAATATGAAAAAAGCCGATGCATCCCTATAAGCGTTAAGATAACTAGTGTTACTCGCCATCAACATCGCTTCAATACGAGAAACACAAAGATAATAGGTAGGGACGATGCTGCCCCAATCACGCAAAGCGTGATCAGGCTGCATAGCACTTACCTGAGAGAAACCCTGAAATAGGGGTGGCGATGCGCCGAGAGTTGTTTGCGAATGCTTGTTGTTTTCTCTTTATTCGTAGTCTAGGGCACATATTTATAGTCCGGAGACTTAATCTCCTAACCAATCCTAACTAACTATGACACGAATCCTGACTATCTCTATCTAAACTAACTTAAACATACACACCTATCTAGATACATGGTCAATCTGGCCTTAAACCGTCCGCGCAAGAGCCGATTCGCCAGCCCATTACAATTACCCCTTAAGCCCATCTTGCTCGCAGCCCACCTTCTGGCCCAGCCAAATTATGGCGATAACACAAATGTACATTCTTAGGTCCATTATCAAATATATTTTCATATTTTATTTCTTTGATGTAGTACATTAATATTTCTCCCTATAAAATTGATCTAGCTTAAGATAGTCTGACTTACTATAAACATAGAAGTCATGACAGTTGTGAATAGAGTGAGTACAAGTTTTTACAGAGTGGTAAAAGAAAAGGAAATGTATACATGTTCACGCAACTAACCCGAAAAGGTTATTTGCTGTTGAAGTACCCAATCATTTGATGATCTAGTTAGAATAATACATACTTGTAGTTACATTCTTACTAAAAAAGAAGGGATCACAGATACGAAAAACCTGAAAAAATATTTGTCTTGTTTTAGATGTTTTGTAATAAAGAAAAAAGTATTCTGCAACCCGTTGGATCAGTTTCTTAGTCTTGTTACAAAATTTGTGTACCAAAAACTTACTTGTTTCATTGGCGTAATTTTTTGCAGACATGGAACTAATAACAAACTAGTAATCATCGGAAATTAGTAGTAGCTTTTTCCACATGGTTTGGCCAGTTGCTCGATTCAGGATTCCATATATAACTGGAAATCAAGAACCCGTTTGATCCATATGACCATATGGTTCGCCATTTCATGAGTGCAGGTGACTGGTGAGGCAGGCAAGGCGCGCACCATGCTGGTGAGGACTCCACAATGGATGCTGCCGTGCTACTCCATCTGGGGCCTGCCTTTCTTCCTCTTCTACTCCACCCGCTTCTCTCAGTTGCTCTTCGATCGCCCCAACCAAGGTCTCCTCAGATCGCTCCCCTGCCGCCTCATGAGCGCCCACTTGTAGGTAATACACACAGCCCGGTAGATAGAGCGTGTTGGGAATCCCGGCGAGCTCCCGCGCCGGCGATCACCTGCAGGCACTCACGAACACAGGAACGCAAGAGGAATTTTGTGCTGCTAGAACTGGCAGCGTTTTCTGCATTAATCACTTGAATATAAAGGAAACAAAGAAACTGATCGTGACAGCTATCTGCCCTACATGCACGGCATGCCGCCGGGTCCGGCCGCGCCATCCCACGGCCAAGCAACACTCCGCGCACTCCTGAAGACTAGGACGCGCTCCTCATGAACTGCCATGCCGTTGAGCTCTACAGACTCGCACAGCCTCTAGCTACTGGGCCGGCTTACAATACATCGAAACAGCTCAATTTCGTCGGCCTTTCCAAGCCGATGAAATTACGTTTATTTTTGTCGGCCTGAAAACCGCCGACGAAACAAAGGAAATACTTTCATCGGCTTAACCTAAGCTGATAAAATTAATAATAATTTTATCGGCCTAATTTGACCGACGAAAATATAGTTAGCCTAACATAAATAGCTATCACGCTGCACGTGTTTTCTTTATCCCCGCGCCGCCACAACCCCCGCGCGGCCCCTGCGCCCCCGCCGCCCCGCCCCTGAGCCGCCGGCATGCCGCCCCCGCCCCGCGCCGCCGGCCCGCCGCCACCGAGCGGCCCCCGCGCCAGCCTGCCGCCCCTGCGCCGCCCCGCCCCCGAGCCACCGCAGCGGCGCGCCTGCACTGCGCCACACCCGAGCGGCCCCCCGCTGCCGGCCGCGCCGCCCCCGAGCGGCCCCGCGCTGCCGACCTCGCCTCATCTCCACTCCCGCCGCCTCGCTCTTCCTCCTCCCCGACCCGCCACCCTCTCCGCCCAAGCTGCCACCCACCTGCGCAAGGCCGGGGCTGGGCGTCTCCAGCAGCTCCATGCCGCCTCCTGCTGCAACAATTCCGCTCCGGCCGCAGGAACCAGTGGAGGAAGCGCGAGCGGTTCTTCTTGGCATGGTAGTTCGATTCTGCGCTCAGTATGTCTTATGCTCTGCCTGCAGCTGCTACTGGTATTTATGCAATGCTACATCTTCAAACTGTATTTTTGCAATGCTACATGTATTTGATGTCGCTTGATAAGAATCCGATTGCAACTAAGGCGGTCACTTCTGCTATGCTAACTCTGGCCGGGGACCTCATCTGCCAGGTACATTTGCAGCATTTGGCTTCAGTCTGATGCAATGCAGCATGGATTTCGTAGTGACTTTCAGGCAGCCTAGTACGTCTATGTTTCTGTTTGTTTTGTAGACCACAAAACTGTCAAGTTTTATGGTTTCATATAATCAAAGCACTATCTACCAACCTAATTGTGTTCAGATTTTTTTCCCATTGCAAATCAGTTGTATGAATCCTCCATGAATTTCGGTGTCCGGAATATAATCCCACTGAAATTTTGTTGCCAACCATGACGTTCTCTAGATTATGTGGAGTTGTTTTTGTTTGCAACAGTAATATATAATTTCCACCGGTCTTTGCTGGGGTAGGTACTTATGGAACTTGAAAGACCAAAATTCTATCTTTCAAAAAAAAGACCAAAATTCTCAGACAAGCAAAGTAATACATACTCCTATTCTACTGTATCACAAAAATGGTATTGTTACCAACTTTGTGAAATCAACTATAAATGTATGCAGGTCAAAATTCAAATATAGAGTTTAATCGAACAACTAACAAGCAAGAAAACGAAATCAATCTAAGAAATCCAGTACAATAATTGACCAAGTTTTCCTGGGGGTTTTCAATTGAATCGCCATTGCCTGCAGCTACGCCCGCCACCGGATTCAGACATGGGAGAAGGTGGAGAAGAGAAATCATTCAATTTCCTACAGGTTTTGCTCGGTGCGTCGATCTCTCTTATTATATCTCTCTCCCGTAGTATTATCTCTTTGTGTTTGTTGGATCTGTGCTCCGCAGTGCAGCCAGAATTTTTGGTTGCTCATGATTACTGGTGTGAGCTAGGAAGTTGCTGCTAACTTCCATGATGAAATCAGTTAAACAAAACCCTAGCTGGGTTTAACTGCAGGGGTTCTGCATAAGTGCTATAACATCACCTTACTCTTTTATTTTGACCAGAACATCCCCTTTCTGTCATTAGTCACAATATTATAGCTTAGGTCGTAATGTAGCATAATCTGGAGTACGCTGATTGTAATATGGCAATCCTGCTGCTCTGAGAGCTAGTTTCTTATTGAAACCTTGTCCATTGTGGATGTGGTTATGTCTGGAGGGTTTGAGTGGTGGACTGGTGGTTGGCCCTGTATCGCTAACTGTATTGCTGGGCTTAGAAAATCTTTGCTGTTTGCTCAGTTCGGCTCAATATAGTTCAGCTGCCTTCTGGTAAAGGAAAATGACACTGATCGTTGTATAACTTTGTCTTTTTCAGAGGGCAGCATAGCTGGAGGAACCGCTGGTGTTGTGGTTGAAATAGCACTGTACCCAAAACCAGGCTTCAGGTCAATCATCTTTTTGCTGCACGATAGCTGTTTCTACAACCTGACATCTTGAGAACAAGAGCAGTATGTGTTGTGCATACAAAATATTCATCTAAGCATGCTTGAATGACAACTAAATCCTATTCCACTCATGGTCCAAAAAATGACATTGGCTGCCTAGTTTTTCAAATTATGTTGCGTTTCTAGTTTCCCATATGAGTCAATTTTTCTGCTAATCATTACCAGTACCTTGGAATATTAATATGACACACTGTCAGAAATTTGTGATTTTTGCAGGCTGCTCGAGGTGGAAGCCGAATTGAATGGAAAGGCCTCTATTCTGGATTAGCTGGAAATCTTGCTGGTGTTCTCCCGTGAGTACATTTTATGTCTTCTTCATATAGCATCTTAGATGTTTACTTGTTATACCTTTTGCATGATATTTGGTTGATTATTAAGGCAATTTTGGTCTGTAAGCTGTGAGCTTATCTTACGTGGCACCAACTTCTATTGGATGCTATATTGAAGTAGTAGTAATAACTCATGATGTGATGCACTTCCTGTTATATTTTCATTAGCTGATCAAGTGCTGTTTCACATTTTAACTGACTGGCATGCATATATTAAGAAGTCATATTCCATGATTTCACCTTATGCAAAGATACCATGGGATGATATTGCTGTCTTATATTGATCTTGTGTATGTGATTTTTCTTAACATATCTATAACTTATTCCAGGGCTTCTGCGATATTTGTGGGAGTGTATGAACCTACTAAAAGAAAACTATTGGGGACAC
This sequence comes from Panicum hallii, assembly GCF_002211085.1. Taxonomy (NCBI): domain Eukaryota; kingdom Viridiplantae; phylum Streptophyta; class Magnoliopsida; order Poales; family Poaceae; genus Panicum; species Panicum hallii. The sequence continues at coordinate 8,664,924 of NC_038049.1, forward strand.
TTCCTGAAAATTTGAGTGTCGTTGCCCATTTTGTAAGCTAGTACAGATTTAGCCTTCCGTCGTACTACCAGATTTCTTAAAACAATGCTTGTTGGATGGCTTTGCTGTCTATACATGTACCTTTTCATTTCACCTGCAAACATATCCATAGCATCTTATAAGGCTTGCTGATTGAATCCAACTGAAAGAGTTCCACATATCTAGCTTGAGAATATTGCTTGTCGGAGGAAATCTCCAGCCGGGTGGCGGAATGCACCCGCCTAATCCTAGTTAAGGATGGGTTTGGAGGAGACTAAGGAGCGCTTGATCGGTGAGCGGATGAACGCAGGAAAGACACAAGGATTTTAGAGTGGTTCGGTCCGCCGGAGCGTAATACCCTACGTCCACTTAGGTGTTATATTGATTGTAGAAGTCTGGATGAAACCTGAACTGGAGTCTAAGGTTGCCGTGAGCTTGTAAGCTTGTAAAAACTTGTCAGCTTGTGTTCTAACGAGTGCACGCTCCCTTATATATTCCAAAGGAGGTGCTTTGAAGCGTCCCCCCATCAGGGAAGACTTAAAAGTGTTGCTTTATCAGTCCCAGGAGGCTGATAACACTTTTATTACCTCAAATGGTACATCACCGTACTACTCTACGCGGTAATGGGCAGTGAAGCGCCACTATCGCGAGGATTACAACCAGAACCCACACAACTACACTGGCTATGAACAAAGGATCATCAGAGTCTTGCGCCATGCGGAATCCAACGGTGGCCTCAACCACAGGCAAGACTGGGTGCAGGACGAAACCCTACTCGTTGTCTTCGGGGACGTAGTCTGGGTCTTCCACTGTAAAAGTAAGAAAGGGGTGAGTACAAACGTACTCAGCAAGTCCAATCACATCCCCGGAAGGGAGTATAACAGAAATTAATGCAAAGAGGTAATCCAAGGGTACGGTTAGGGTTTGTTTGCGGAAATCTCGGTTGCATGCAATGGTTCGTTTAGAACATTTTCAAAACAAGCTTTCAAGTACCAAAGAGCATACAAGGTTGATCCACGCAGGATCCAAGTTTTAAACTGCTACCGGACTCCCCGTCCGCCGTAGCACACGGCACAACTGCCGGACACTTTCCAAACCACTCACACCAGCTCAACCATTTCCAGAGAGAAACACTAGTTATGTGACCACACCGTAACTTGCCCAATACCGTGGGCACGGCTATTCGAATAGATTTTAACTCTGCAGAGGTGTGCAACTTTACCCACTGGCGGGGTACCACAGCACGAACACCTTGGTGCCGGTGCAGATCCCATCGAAGCCCTTACCCACCTTAGCTAGACCTGACTAGCCACCACGGGATCTATCAAGGGGTCATTCGACCTGTCACCGAGGTTTAACCGGGGCATAAGTCACACAGAGCTTATCCCGTCTCCTTGATCACCCGTCGCTCCCAGCTCTCCTGATGGCTATCAGACTAACTAGTGGGTTTTATGCTAAGCCGTTGCCCATACAACGGTCAAGTGGTTCGCACGACAGGAAGCTAGGTGAGATGTCACACCAACTCGGTCCTTAGGGGTGACAAGATGGATATCTCCCTTCCTCGCTCAACCACACAGGTACGAGCACACCAACGGCAATTCACACAGAAATGCCATCCATCCCGTCTAACTCACTTTTCAAAACCACATTTCATCCCTTCCCACACACACGCATTTTCTTTATAAATCAGGCGGTCAAAGTATGGTTATTTCAAACAAGGGTGGCTATCCTACCAGGTTTCCAGCACGCAAAACAATGCAATTTTATAAAACAGGCCATTGGGTTGTGTTTATAAAAACTAGGACAAAACATGCATCAAAGGGCGGAATTGAACTTGCCATCGTCAAACTCTTGCGAGAAGTCTTGATCGTAGCACTGCCCCTCGGGCTCGGAGTCGCGGAACTGGTCCTCGTCCACTTGATCGCAGTCAGGTCCTTCCTCGTTCACTCCGGGTTCTACGACGCAAACAAACAGACACACAATCAAGCGCAAGAACTAAAAGCTTTTATCGTTGAGCTTGAATCGGAAATAATTTAGTTACGGAGTTAGGGATGATATCTTTGGGTGGTTTCTTAATGGCATGACTAAAACTATACTAGAAAGGGCGTGGTAAAGTTTCGGGTCAATCGGAGGTTGTTTCGCACATAAAATGACGCGCTAAAGCGGGTTTTAGGGCTTAAACGGGGGTCCAGGGGCCTTTTCACAATTATCTAAGGAGGGTGGGGGCTTATTTGCGAATACTAGAAATATTCAGGGCATGCTAACGGGTGTCAAGTGTAATTAGGTCTACGTGGTGAGGGGGGGCTTGGTTTGAAATATTAAAAAGAGCAAGGTTCCTTTAGCAAAAGAGTTTAATTAAGGGAGGGGGTTTTCTCTTTGGGGAATACAGGAAAAAGGGAGGGGGTTATGGGCAAAATGCCCCCCCTTCTTCCTCCTCCCGTTAACAGGAAACAGGGGAGGGAGAGGAGGCTCGGGCGCCGGCCGATTCCGGCAGGCCGGAGTGCGGCAGTGGCCGGGAATGGGGGCAAAAGGGAGAGGGAGGTGAGGGGGATTGATTCCCGGCCTCACCTCGGGTCGGGGCGGCGCGTGGAGGCCGGTCGACGGGAGAGGGCGGCGGCGGCTCGGAGGCACGGCGGGGGCGGCAATGGGGGCACGGGGAGGGGCAGGTGGCGGCGGTGGGAGTTGTGGGGGAGCGAGGGGCTGCGCGAGGGCCTATTTATAGGCCGAGGAAAGCGGTGGGGAGGCCGGCGGCGTGTGGGGGTTCGGTGGGCGCCATTAATGGCGTGCGGCCGTTTGCGGCCGTCGCGAAGCGGCATGGCGGGGAGGGCGCCGAGCTTCGTACGTGGCGCTGTGCCGGCACAGGAGCGGCGCGGGCGGCGAGGCGGGGTGCAACAGCGGCGGGCGGCGCGGCGAACGACGGGCGGCGCGGCCGCGTGCGCGTGCGGGGCGGCGTGGCGTCCGTGCGCGTGTGCGCGCGCGGCGCGGCACGGCGCAGGCCAGGGCGAGGTCGTGGCGACGGACGGCGCGGCGCGGCGCACGGCCACGCGTTGCGCGTGCGCGTGCGTCGCGGCGCGGCCCGGCAGAGCAGACGCGCGACCAGCCTGCGCTCGGGCGCGGCAGGGAAGGAGGAGGGAAGAGGGAAGGGGGAGGGAAAGAAAGAAGAGAGAAGGAAGGAAAGAGGAAAGAAAGGAAAAGAGAGAAAGGAAGGAAAAGAAAGGAGAAGAAAGAAAAAGAAATGGGAGAGAGAAAGGAAAGAAGAAGGAGAGGGAGAGAGAGGGTGCGTCGGCGCCGGTCGCGGCGGCGACCGCGGCCGGTCGGCCATGCGCGCGGGATTCGCGCGAGGAGAGGGGAAAAGAAAAGGAGTCGCGCCGGTGCTAATCGCGGCGGGCGGTCGCGCGTGAGCGACAGGCCATCGAGCGAAGCGGAACGGGGCAGCGATCTGGTTAGGTTTTAGGATTTTGTCGTCGAACCATTTCTACGAATTACTCTAGCGTGTAAGCGGTGCGGCGGTCAGGCTCGCGTCGGTCAGAAAGGATTAGGGCTAGGGTTTTGGCGACGAATGACCTTTAAACGAAGCATTCTAGCGCGCGATTTAATTTGGCGAAATTTCAGGGCGTCACAAACCTACCCCACTTAAATGAATCTCGTCCTCGAGATTCGGCTGGCTCCTAAATAGATGGGGAAATTCTTTCTTGAGAGCCTCCTCGCGTTCCCATGTCGCTTCTTCTACTCCATGTCTACTCCACTGAACCCTGCATATCCGTACTTCGGAGTTTCTTGTCCTTCTAGTGACAGTGTCTAGAATCTTGACCGGCACTTCTTGATATCGCAAATCCGGCTGCAGGTCTATTGTTTCCACCGGCACATGTTCTCCCTCGGGTACTCTTAGACACCTTCTTAATTGCGAAACATGAAACACTGGGTGTATATCCGACATTTCTTCTGGTAACTCCAGTCGGTACGCTACTGCTCCGACTCTCTTCAGAACTCGATACGGTCCAATATATCGAGGGGCTAATTTTCCTTGTACCTGAAACCTTCGTGTCCCTCGAATGGGTGAGACTTTGAGATAGACAAATTCTCCCGGATTGAAACTTATTTCCCGCCTCTTCTTATCCGCATAGCTCTTTTGTCGGGACTGAGCCGCTTTCAATTTCTCGCGGATTTCCGCTACTTTTTCTTCTGCTTCTTTTATGAGCGCGGGTCCTACTAGGGCACGTTCCCCAACTTCTGACCATATCAGGGGAGTCTTGCACTTTCTTCCATAGAGGGCTTCGAATGGCGACATGCCCAGGCTGGCTTGGTAACTATTATTGTACGAAAATTCTGCATAGGGCAGACTCTGCTCCCAGTCCTGTCCGTAGGTCAGGACGCATGCTCTCAGCATATCTTCCATAATCTGATTCACCCTTTCGGTCTGACCATCCGTCTGCGGGTGATACGCAGAGCTGAAATCCAACTTGGTGCCCATGGCTTGATGCAAACTCTTCCAGAATCTAGAGGTGAATTGGGTTCCTCTGTCTGAGACAATTCTGCTAGGCACCCCATGTAGTTTTACTATGTTTTCTACATAAAGCTTTGCCAGCTTTTCTCCACCATAAGTGGTTCGTACAGGTATAAAATGAGCCGATTTAGTGAGTCGGTCCACTATTACCCATATGGAATCGTGTCCTTTCTGTGTTCGAGGTAGACCCACTACAAAGTCCATTCCTACCTCATCCCATTTCCAGACCGGAATGGGCAAGGGTTGCAATAACCCGGCTGGTTTTTGATGTTCGGCTTTGATCCTCTGGCAAGTATCACAATGGGCCACAAATCGTGCGACGTCCGCCTTCATTCCATTCCACCAATATTTTTGCCTTATGTCCATATACATTTTGGTGGATCCTGGGTGGATGGAGTAAGCCGAGTTATGGGCTTTGTCCATGATTAATTGCCGGAAATCTCCATCCTGGGGTACACAAATCCTATCCTCGTACCACAACGTTCCCTTATCGTCCACTCTAAAACCTGGCGCTTTGTTTTCTCCAGTTTGCTTGCGGATCTTCATTAACTCCTGATCCGAGCTTTGGGCTTCCCTAATTCTATCCTCTAGTGTCGATTGAACGTTTAGCACTTGGCTGGAACCTCGAGGAACAATGTGCACGTTTAATCGTGCCATTTCCTCGCGTAGATGGTCATCCTTGGGTCCATAGCTTTTCCGACTTAAGGCATCGGCTACTACGTTTGCTTTCCCGGGGTGATAATGAATTTCTAAATTGTAGTCCTTAACCAATTCCAACCATCTCCTCTGCCTTAGGTTCAAATCCGGTTGGGTGAAGATGTATTTCAAACTCTTATGGTCGGTGTAAATTTCACACTTATTTCCAATCAAATAATGTCTCCAAATCTTAAGGGCATGCACTACGGCTGCAAGTTCCAAATCGTGGGTCGGATAGTTCTGCTCATGGATCCTGAGTTGGCGGGAAGCATATGCAACGACTTTCCCGTCTTGCATCAGCACACACCCTAATCCTTGTCGGGATGCGTCACAATAAATGACAAGGTCCCGACGAATGTCCGGTAGGGTCAGCACTGGGGCGGTTGTCAACCTTTGCTTTAATTCTTGAAAACTTCTTTCACAATTTTCCGTCCAGGCGAACTTCTTCTCCTTCTTAAGAAGTTCCGTCATGGGTCGGGCTATCTTAGAGAATCCCTCGATAAACCTCCGATAGTACCCGGCTAACCCAAGGAAGCTCCTGATTTCACTGACGTTAGTTGGTCGCTGCCAGTTGGAGACTGCTTCGACTTTCTCTGGGTCCACAGCTACGCCTTCCACGGTCAGGATGTGGCCAAGGAAAGCTACTCTTTCCAGCCAGAATTCGCACTTGCTAAACTTAGCATAGAGCCTATGTGTCCTCAGCTTTTCCAATACTACCCGCAGATGTTGCTCATGTTCCTGAATACTCTTGGAGTAGATAAGTATGTCGTCGATAAAGACTACGACAAACTTATCCAGCTCGTCCATAAATACCTTGTTCATGAGGTTCATAAAATAGGCCGGGGCATTGGTTAGTCCGAAGGACATTACGGTGAACTCAAACTGCCCGTAGCGGGTAACAAAAGCTGTCTTGGGAATATCACCTTCTCTAATCTTGAGCTGGAAATATCCTGACCTTAGATCGATCTTGGAAAAGTATTTGGCTCCTTTTAGCTGATCGAAAAGGTCGTCAATCCTGGGGAGGGGGTACTTATTCTTAATGGTAACCTCGTTCAGTGCCCGGTAATCTACACACAACCTCATATTCCCATCTTTCTTTTTGACAAACAGAACCGGGGCTCCCCATGGCGACGAGCTTGGTCTGATAAAGCCAATCCGTTGTAGTTCTTCTAGTTGCTTCTTTAATTCCGTCAATTCCGAGGCCGCCATCCTATAGGGTCTCTTGGCTATAGGGGAGGTTCCGGGGTTAAGGTCGATGACGAATTCTATATCCCTGTCCGGTGGCATACCGGGAAGTTCCTCGGGAAAAACATCTGGGTATTCGTTCACTACCGGGATTCCTTCTAAGGGCTGGGCTTCCATGCTAAACATCATTTTGTCAAACTTACTATCCCGGGTATGGCAGATCACTTGTAATCCTTCGGGGTTTGTTAGGTGTACCACTTTGTCAGTGCAGCCTATGAGACCATTGTGTCGGCTTAACCAGTCCATCCCAAGGATCACATCTATTCCCCCAGGCTTAAGTACTACCAAATCTGCTAGAAAGTCTACCCCACTTAAATTGATCCTTACCCGTGGACAACCTAAATGACAATTGATGTCGCCTCCAGGCGTCCGGGTTAATAGGGGTGTTTTTAGTAGTACTGTAGGTATTTTGTGTTTCCCCACATAGCTCGAGGATATAAACGAATGTGATGCTCCAGAATCAAATAATACTGTCGCCAGAGCTGAGTTGACCAGGTACTCACCGAGCACTACGCCTTGAGCTTCTTGAGCCTCCTGCGCGTCGATGTGGTTGACGCGGGCTCGTCCAAATGACTGCTGCTTCACCTGCTGGCTGCCGTCGTTGTTGCGGACAGGCACTCGGTTGGCACTGGTCAGGGCTGGTCTGGGCCCATTCACTGTGTTGGAGAAGGCCGACGTTGCCGGCTTATTCTTGGCGTAGGGGCAATTGGCGATGAAGTGCCCTGCCTCGCGGCAGTTGAAACAAGCCCTAACGTTGTTGTTGTCGGAGGCGGCCAGGCTTGTGTTGTTCTGCGGGGTTCTCATAGTATTCTGACTCTTAGGCTGTGCTTCAGAGGCTCGTGATCCCGTCACCTGGGACTGGGTCCTATATTGCATTGGGGCCTGGGATCTTGGTGTAGTGTAGTTGGAGTTCCTCGGCTTTTGGAAGCGGTCCTGTTGGCGGGCCTTACTTTCCAGGAATTTGCGTTTGTTATCCTTTCTTTCTTCGGCCTTGGCCCTTTCTGTGAGGATGGCCTTGTTCATCAGGGTGTAGAAGTCTGGATAGATCTGGGGAGTAAGTAAGGTCCGTAGCTCCGGGCTTAACCCCTTCTTGAACATGTCTTGCTTCTTATCGTCGTCGTTCACTTCTTCCGGCGCGTACCGGGCCAATTCTATGAACCGGTGGGTGTATTCTTCCACCGTCATGCTTCCTTGTTGTAGTGCGCGGAATTCATCCGCCTTGCGCTTCATAGTGGCCGAAGGGATGTGGTAGCGGCGGAACTCCCTTACGAATTCTCCCCAGGTGATGGTAGAGGCATCTTCGGCTGTGGCACAATAGTTTTCCCACCAGGATAATGCCGTTCCGGTGAGCTGGTGGGCTGCCAGAAGGACTTTATCCCGGTCCTGGCATTCGAATGGTTCGAGCTTCCTCTGAATTACTCGCAACCAGTCGTCAGCATCCAATGGGTTGCAGGATCCGGCGAAGGTAGGTGGCTTGGTCCTTAGAAAGGCCGTCAGCTTGTCGTTCATATTCTGCCCTCGCGGCTGCCGGTTAATGAGGGCATTCGCCAGTGTCTCCAGTATGAGGGTCTGGTTATGGATGATCTGCGCCAGGTCTCCGAGGGGTGGGGGTGGTGGTAGTTGTTCTCCTTCTTGACCCCCCCCCCCCCTCGGTTCTGGCTTACTTCTTGTTCTCCTTGGGGAAGATCTTGTTCAACGGGATGTGCTCCGACACTAGCGGCTACGGGGTTCCGGCCACGGGAGGCCCTCGCGACGTTCCGGGGGGTCACCTAGGGTTACGATTATGTGATGTTTAAGTTGTTTAATTCGTATATATATAAGGCAGAATCTACCTCCTGCCGGTACTCATATAGATAATCAGCACACAACAAACCAACAAACAACATCACAAACAACAAGCACAAACCATTTTATTACTGCAAGGGGGTTACAACTTAGGGTAAGGCTAGGTATCGTACTACTCGTCTGGGATCAGGTATCACAACAAAAGTGGCTGGGGACACATTACTAGGGTGGCGTCGGTCATTTTACTCGCGGGGCAGGCCTTCTTCTGGGGCAGAGAGCGCGAGTGATCCTTGCTCGCCGTCCTCTGGGTTTCCACCGGCCAGGGGTTGCGCTTCAGCATCCCTTTCGACGGCGGCAGCAGAGCTTTCAGGGTTCCCGGGTGGGGCTTGTGTGTTTTCAAAAAGGGGTCCCCATCCTATGATGGGCGTCCCGAGTAAAACATGGTCCTCCCCAATTGCCGGGACTGGTGTCCCACTTCGGGTCCAATCTTGCACGCGCCGGTCTCGGGCTTGCCTGAGGCTTTCTTGGGCGACCGCTTCGCTACTGACCGCGGCTGCGGCTCTCGCCTCGGCGTGGGCGGCTCGGATCTGCTGTATCCTCACCGCGAGCTCTGCTTGCTCGGCTCGATGGGTCTGTTCCCTCAAAAGGTTGGCTTGCTCGTCAAAGAGTTGGTCCAGGGCGGCTAGGTATGTAGCCACTTGGTACAGGGGGCCTTCTTCGTGGCGACGTCGTTCCAGGTTTCTCATGCGTGCTTCCCAGACTGGGGTTCTGATGGCCGGCGGGAAGAACTTCGCTGGCGTGGGGGCGAGGTGTTCTTCAAAAATCCGGCACAAATAACGGAGTGCTTTTCTGATGGCCAAGGGGTAGGTGTCTTGGTGTCTAAACCCTGTGGCGGTCGCTCGCCAAGGTTGGATGTCGGGGTAGCGCTTGCTCCTGGCGATGACCAGGATCACCCTGCAGCGGAGGGTACCATGGTGCTCGTACTCTCGGCTGTAGTACCTTGGGCGCTCCGTAACGCCAAGGTCCTCCAGGGTGTTGATTAAGAGGCTGGGGAATCCAGGTGCAGCTTGGCAATCGCCCTGGGTCCATCCTTCCTCAGCCATCTGAAACAGAAATAGGGTAAACAACCTGGTACAGGTGCAAAAGGGAGTAGATGATATTTATTATTACAACAAGGGTGGTACAGTTTTCATGGATACGTGGTCATTATTAGGGTAGGGTTCTAGCTCGGGGTGCTAATCCTATCATGGGGATTCTTCCTCGGCTCTGATAGAGCGCTTCTTTATTGGAAGGAACCGATCCATCTCGTTTTCGGTCTGCGTACCCTTATCCCAATGGGTCTCCATGGGCTCTTCTTCTTCTTCTTCTTCCTCTATCCATCCACCTATTCCGTTGCGGCTCTCGTACTCTTGCATCTGGGCTTGGAGGGCGGCTAAGGAGTACTCAGCGTTTGCGGCTCTTGTCCGTTGTTCCTCCAGCTCCTGGGTTAACTTTTCAATCCCATGGATTAGCTGCTTCAGTTGTGCCGCCTGCTCGCGGGAGAGTGCGTCCAAGCCAGTAAGGTAGATGGACAGGTGGGAGACCGTATCTTCTAGGTCTTCTTCTTCTCGTCCAAGTCCCCTCATTTGGGCAATCCAAGTGCGCCCTCGTCCCTCAGCGGGTGGGAAAAACCCCATAGGAGTCCGCTGAAGGTGGTGCCTATAGAGCACACGCAGCCGTCGCAGGGCTTTACGGGCGGTCTTTCGATAAGTGTCGGGGAAACGGAAGCCAGCGGTGGAGATGAACCAAGGGTCCACATCAGGGTAGCGAGTGCTTCTCTCCACAAAAACCATCATGTCGCACCGAAGGGTGCCTCCGGCGACGTACTCACGGTAGGCATACTCAACGCGTTCCAGGCTGAGCAATAGTAACTTGGGAAGGCCGGGCTCTGCGTGGCAGATTCCGCTAACCCATCCATTGCCAGCCATCTGGAACAAGGCAAAGACCAGTGGTGAGTGTTTGTGCAGAAAATTTCTAAATCGGGACAAGTTCTGGGGCCTGAAAAGAGGTCTCGCTCCTAGGGTCTCGTACTACGGCCAGCCTACGGCTCTGATACCACCTGAAGCGTCCCCCCATCAGGGAAGACTTAAAAGTGTTGCTTTATCAGTCCCAGGAGGCTGATAACACTTTTATTACCTCAGATGGTACATCACCGTACTACTCTACGCGGTAATGGGCAGTGAAGCGCCACTATCGCGAGGATTACAACCAGAACCCACACAACTACACTGGCTATGAACAAAGGATCATCAGAGTCTTGCGCCATGCGGAATCCAACGGTGGCCTCAACCACAGGCAAGACTGGGTGCAGGACGAAACCCTACTCGTTGTCTTCGGGGACGTAGTCTGGGTCTTCCACTGTAAAAGTAAGAAAGGGGTGAGTACAAACGTACTCAGCAAGTCCAATCACACCCCCGGAAGGGAGTATAACAGAAATTAATGCAAAGGGGTAATCCAAGGGTACGGTTAGGGTTTGTTTGCGGAAATCTCGGTTGCATGCAATGGTTCGTTTAGAACATTTTCAAAACAAGCTTTCAAGTACCAAAGAGCATACAAGGTTGATCCACGCAGGATCCAAGTTTTAAACTGCTACCGGACTCCCCGTCCGCCGTAGCACACGGCACAACTGCCGGACACTTTCCAAACCACTCACACCAGCTCAACCATTCCCAGAGAGAAACACTAGTTATGTGACCACACCGTAACTTGCCCAATACCGTGGGCACGGCTATTCGAATAGATTTTAACTCTGCAGAGGTGTGCAACTTTACCCACTGGCGGGGTACCACAGCACGAACACCTTGGTGCCGGTGCAGATCCCATCGAAGCCCTTACCCACCTTAGCTAGACCTGACTAGCCACCACGGGATCTATCAAGGGGTCATTCGACCTGTCACCGAGGTTTAACCGGGGCATAAGTCACACAGAGCTTATCCCGTCTCCTTGATCACCCGTCGCTCCCAGCTCTCCTGATGGCTATCAGACTAACTAGTGGGTTTTATGCTAAGCCGTTGCCCATACAACGGTCAAGTGGTTCGCACGACAGGAAGCTAGGTGAGATGTCACACCAACTCGGTCCTTAGGGGTGACAAGATGGATATCTCCCTTCCTCGCTCAACCACACAGGTACGAGCACACCAACGGCAATTCACACAGAAATGCCATCCATCCCGTCTAACTCACTTTTCAAAACCACATTTCATCCCTTCCCACACACACGCATTTTCTTTATAAATCAGGCGGTCAAAGTATGGTTATTTCAAACAAGGGTGGCTATCCTACCAGGTTTCCAGCACGCAAAACAATGCAATTTTATAAAACAGGCCATTGGGTTGTGTTTATAAAAACTAGGACAAAACATGCATCAAAGGGCGGAATTGAACTTGCCATCGTCAAACTCTTGCGAGAAGTCCTGATCGTAGCACTGCCCCTCGGGCTCGGAGTCGCGGAACTGGTCCTCGTCCACTTGATCGCAGTCAGGTCCTTCCTCGTTCACTCCGGGTTCTACGACGCAAACAAACAGACACACAATCAAGCGCAAGAACTAAAAGCTTTTATCGTTGAGCTTGAATCGGAAATAATTTAGTTACGGAGTTAGGGATGATATCTTTGGGTGGTTTCTTAATGGCATGACTAAAACTATACTAGAAAGGGCGTGGTAAAGTTTCGGGTCAATCGGAGGTTGTTTCGCACATAAAATGACGCGCTAAAGCGGGTTTTAGGGCTTAAACGGGGGTCCAGGGGCCTTTTCACAATTATCTAAGGAGGGTGGGGGCTTATTTGCGAATACTAGAAATATTCAGGGCATGCTAACGGGTGTCAAGTGTAATTAGGTCTACGTGGTGAGGGGGGGCTTGGTTTGAAATATTAAAAAGAGCAAGGTTCCTTTAGCAAAAGAGTTTAATTAAGGGAGGGGGTTTTCTCTTTGGGGAATACAGGAAAAAGGGAGGGGGTTATGGGCAAAATGCCCCCCCTTCTTCCTCCTCCCGTTAACAGGAAACAGGGGAGGGAGAGGAGGCTCGGGCGCCGGCCGATTCCGGCAGGCCGGAGTGCGGCAGTGGCCGGGAATGGGGGCAAAAGGGAGAGGGAGGTGAGGGGGATTGATTCCCGGCCTCACCTCGGGTCGGGGCGGCGCGTGGAGGCCGGTCGACGGGAGAGGGCGGCGGCGGCTCGGAGGCACGGCGGGGGCGGCAATGGGGGCACGGGGAGGGGCAGGTGGCGGCGGTGGGAGTTGTGGGGGAGCGAGGGGCTGCGCGAGGGCCTATTTATAGGCCGAGGAAAGCGGTGGGGAGGCCGGCGGCGTGTGGGGGTTCGGTGGGCGCCATTAATGGCGTGCGGCCGTTTGCGGCCGTCGCGAAGCGGCATGGCGGGGAGGGCGCCGAGCTTCGTACGTGGCGCTGTGCCGGCACAGGAGCGGCGCGGGCGGCGAGGCGGGGTGCAACAGCGGCGGGCGGCGCGGCGAACGACGGGCGGCGCGGCCGCGTGCGCGTGCGGGGCGGCGTGGCGTCCGTGCGCGTGTGCGCGCGCGGCGCGGCACGGCGCAGGCCAGGGCGAGGTCGTGGCGACGGACGGCGCGGCGCGGCGCACGGCCACGCGTTGCGCGTGCGCGTGCGTCGCGGCGCGGCCCGGCAGAGCAGACGCGCGACCAGCCTGCGCTCGGGCGCGGCAGGGAAGGAGGAGGGAAGAGGGAAGGGGGAGGGAAAGAAAGAAGAGAGAAGGAAGGAAAGAGGAAAGAAAGGAAAAGAGAGAAAGGAAGGAAAAGAAAGGAGAAGAAAGAAAAAGAAATGGGAGAGAGAAAGGAAAGAAGAAGGAGAGGGAGAGAGAGGGTGCGTCGGCGCCGGTCGCGGCGGCGACCGCGGCCGGTCGGCCACGCGCGCGGGATTCGCGCGAGGAGAGGGGAAAAGAAAAGGAGTCGCGCCGGCGCTAATCGCGGCGGGCGGTCGCGCGTGAGCGACAGGCCATCGAGCGAAGCGGAACGGGGCAGCGATCTGGTTAGGTTTTAGGATTTTGTCGTCGAACCATTTCTACGAATTACTCTAGCGTGTAAGCGGTGCGGCGGTCAGGCTCGCGTCGGTCAGAAAGGATTAGGGCTAGGGTTTTGGCGACGAATGACCTTTAAACGAAGCATTCTAGCGCGCGATTTAATTTGGCGAAATTTCAGGGCGTCACATGCTTACACTATGCGGGGCCCTGACAGGTGGGTCCGGCTAACAGGAGCCTGTTCTATGAGAGATATGGAGATCTTCATCTCCAGCTCCTCTCTGTAGTCCTCTCGATCGAGAAGTTGATGTGCGTATCTACAACCAGGATATGGCCGTATGCAGCCTTGTCTGCACAGTGACTGCTGTCAGTGTTACCCAACAGTGGAAGCCGTGCTGCCACTGTTGGGTCAGGACTCTCTGACAGACGTAGAAGCTGCGCTGACCCTGCCGCACCGTCGCCTCCGCGCGCACTGTTACAGCGCACGCCTCAGCTCACCTGCAGCAGGCCATCATTACTTACGCGCGCGGCGCCGTGATGGGACTACACGCCGTCTGCCCGCGCGTAGAGCATAGTGACGCGCCGTCTTGGTAACAGACGGGCTTACCGTGGTGTCAGTTGGGCAGACCATGCTTTGACTTGGGTGCGCGCAGCCCATCTACCCGTATTTAATACGGTTGTTGGGCTGGTGTCCCGCTGAGGGCCTTCTACCACGGGCACGTGGCAGGGCCGACCCAGAAGTCGCCACCTTGGTGGCACGTGGCGGCGCCGGACCCCTTCCCGGAGGAAGTAGGCGGGTCCGGGCCCCCGAGGCCACCTGAAGAGACAAGCCCATAGGGGGCTGGCTCCCACATGTGGCGGCGCCGGACCCCCTGGGGGGTCCGGGCCTGTGGAGGCGGCCATCCCCAAGTGCCTTGCCCTCATGGGCACATGGGGGGCGCCGGACCTATATGAGCTAAGGGGGAAGGTCCGGAGACCACGGTCCCAGCTGCCAGATCCGGACCGTACGCCCCGCCTCCCAGAGGACAAGGGTGTAGGCTTGGAAAACCCTGTGTCCACTAGGGTGGACAGTCTGTCAGATGACTTTCTGGCGGGCTAAGCCGCGGAGATGCCGATCTCCTCGTAGTGGGCTACAATGGCTTTCTGGCCGTTGAGCAGCTCCTTGGCGATGATGGAGGATAGGCGGTCGAGCATGTGGTGGCGCGCGTCCACCACGATGCGCTTGGCGCACACGCCGGAGCCTGACACCATCGCGCCCTCCTGTGAGGCGACAGCGAGACGCTAAGGGTCTGGACACCCTAGCAGGAGGTACCCCTGTCCGTATGTACCGACACTGCTATTTTTTTAAATAGGATCCCATTATTTTTGTCGGCCAGATGGCCGACGAAAATACTATAGCGTGACCAGTATTTTCATCGGCCAGGTGGCTGACGAAAATAGGCCGACGAACATATTTTCGTCGGCCGTGCTGGCCGACAAAAATAGCTTTATTTTCGTCGGTTGCCGACAAAAATAAAGCTATTTTCGTCTACTTTATTCCGTCGGCCTAATTTCATCGGCCGACCGACGAAAATAGCTATTTTCGACGGCTTTCGGGCTATTTTCATCGGTTTCTGGCCGATGAAATTACACTATTTTCCTGTATTGTTATTATTGAAACAAAGTTAAGACCGACACAAGCACAGGATTCCAAACAACATTCTTCTAATCATAATGCTGAAGCTTGACGTTGACGATGCCGATCCGATCACACAGTTCCTGTAACTTCATGCAACCAAATGACTTCGTCAGAATGTCCGCGAGCTGATCCACCGTTGAATCTGCTCGAGGATGATCCTCCCACCGTCCACACATTCTCTGATGTAGTGATATTTAGTATCTATGTGCTTGCTTCTATCATGGTGAACGGGGTTCTTATTGAGATTGATGGCGGACTTGTTGTCCACCTTCAGGACTGGTGCTCCAGGCTCTTAACCGATGAGATCCTTCAGGAGCCGAGCCAACCAGACAACTTGACATGCACCAGCTGCTGCTGCAATGTACTTGGGCCCGCATGATGAGAGTGCCACCACCTTCTGCTTGCTTGACTGCCAGGTGATCGGGCTGAGTCCCAAGTTGAACAGCACGCCACTAGTGCTCCTACGGTATCAATGCCACCGGCATGATCACTGTCACTGAAGGCGATCAGCCGATGCTCCTCCTTCTCCTCTTTCCTGTAGGCAACACCATGATCCAGGGTGCCAGCTACGTACCAGAGGTCGGAGGACATGCTTCACAGCCGCTCCATGATCCTCCCGCGGCTGCTCCAGAAACCGACTCACAAAACCCACTGCGTATGCAATATCTGGACGAGTGTTCACAAGATACCTGAGTCCACCAACAATGCTCTGGTACTCCGTCACATCCGCCAGGGGGCTTCCGCTCATCTTGCTCAGCTTCAGTTGAGGCTCCATGGGTACGGCACAGGCGTTGCAGCCTGCCATGCCACCGCGCTCCACCAGCTTCGCGGCGTATGCTGCTTGCCCGATACTGACACCCCTGCTCGACTGACGCACCTCAAGACCGAGGTAATAGGATAGCAATCCAAGATCACTCATCCTAAACAGCCTCATCATCTCAATCTTGAACTTGTCCATGCCTTTGCGCCCTGTGATGATCAGATCGTCCATGTAAACGCCAACAATGAGCCTGCCTCCCCTATTCCGCGCATGTACACCCTGTGTTCCGCCGTACTCTTCTGGAAACCAAGCGCTAGGAGGCTGTCGTCGAGCTTGGCATTCCAGGCCCTGAGCGCTTGACGAAGGCCGTAGAGAGCTTTGCTGAGCCGGAACTAGGGGTGGTAACGAATCATGACTCTAGTAGTTTCTTCACAATCCAACTTGATCTTTATATACTTTTAACTCAAAATTGTATAAGATAAAAGCCCGGCCCTTAAATTATCTATGCTAAATTTTGAGGCCCTTTGTTACCACCCCTAGCCGCAACACCTTGTGCTCAGCACCATCGATGATGGACCCCGCAGGTTGCGAGACATACACCTACTCCTGCAAATTCTTGTTCAGGAACGCGTTCTTGACGTCCATGTGGTGGACTTCCCATCCTTTGCTCGCCGCGATAACCAGCTACAAGCGGACGGACTCTAGGCGCACCGCAGGAGCAAAGACTTCTTCAAAGTCGATCCCTAGGCGTTGGACATGCTCCTTCGCCATGAGGCACGCCTTGTGCTTCACAACGGCTCCATGGAGCCGCAGCCGGAGTTGAGAAAGAAGTCGGTGGTGGCCCAAACCATCACCGGATTGAGGCTTGTCGTCACATAATCGAGCCCTGCCGCTGACGGATTTGGATTTGTCGGCACTGAATTGAGCTCCGCCGCCGCTGGATTGAGATTCCTCGATGCCGAATCAACCTCCACCGCACTGAATCAAGAGTCCGCCCTACTACATTGAGATACAGGAGAGGGAGAGGAGTAGCACGGAGGGTGGTCGGAGACAGTAGAGAGGGGAGGAGGAGGGCCCGGTGGGGTAGCCGTTGTGAAGATTGATGGTGATTGTGGTAGTGCTCGCGCGGAGTGGTGGGTTGCTTCTTTTTCGAGAACGGCCAATTCACTGCAAAACGGAGGGGGTGAGAGTGCGATGAATACCGTTGGTATTGGGGTTGATTTCCAATTCCGAATTCCGGATTATCCAAACAACCAATGTTTGGAGCTACCATATGCCAACTCTAAAACGCAGTGTAAATGAATTACGAATTCTACGTCGGCTCAAGTCCAAATCTTGGCCCAAAATCCTTTCTCTTTTTTTCTCTCTTTCGTTTTCTTCCACTGGCCCAAAATCTTTCAAGTTGGACTAGAGCCCAACCCATCTGCGGCACATCCCACCTTCTCTGCCTCGTTAGTGGACCATCTGTCGCACACGATGCTGAAAGCACAACTCTCTCCGCCTCCTACTCTCATAGCCTCATTGGCCCCACCCATCACCATCTTTGCTCTCCCCTTGTGCTCCCTTGCCATTCCCGGCGACAGGGAGCTCAAATCGAACTCACTCCTGCATGCCTCGGACCCACACCTGAGATCTACCCCTCTCCCTCATCATTCACCTCCCCCTTCTCCGCTTGATTTGCGCGGCAAATGGCTATAAATGCCATAATTTGGTAAATGATTTCAGGTATTCGAGTTTAATGGTAAGTTCAGTAGGGTGAGTTGGACTTGTCTGTGGAACCATGGGCATGACCAACAAGCTCACAACTCATGTAGCCAACTAAGAAATGCAACTGCACAAGACTGAGGACATCAAGGCAAATCCGCTCCCGTGCAGTATATCTCTACAATCATTGCATCCAGTGGGAGAAAACGAAAAAAATAAACAAAGGGAAGAGCAATAATGATAGGTATAATTACGGGGGAAAATACAGAATTACTCTAGAACCATTTAGACCCAGCAGTGGACAGGTCACGCCCCGATCTTGTCGAGGCTGTCGGACACGGCCTTCATCCGCGGCCGGCGCTCCGGGTCCACCTCGACGCACCCGAGCGCGACGTGGAACGCCGCGATCACCTCCTTCCGTGCGCCGGCGTCCCGCAGCACGGCGTCGTCGGCCAGCTCCGACAGCGGCCGCGCGTCCTCGAACCCCCGCCGCACCCACCTCACGAGCTCCGGCGCCTCCTGCTGCTGCTCCGGCAGGAAGGACGCCGACGAGGACGGCGAGCCATGCTCGGGCGCCTTCCCGGTGAGCAGCTCGAGCAGCACGACGCCGAACGAGTACACGTCGGCCTTCTGGCTCGGCGGCCGCGCGCCGGCCCCCGCCGGCGCGCGGGCCTCGGGGGCGCGGTACGCGCCGGACCTGTCCGCCAGGGCGGCGGGCCTGGCATAGGGTAGCGCGCCGCCCATGATGCCGCCGGAGCCCGCGATGGAGTAGACGTCGGTGCAGCCGGCGATGGTGAGGAGGCGCGCCAGGCCGAAGTCGGCGAGGAGCGCGTTGTAGTCGGCGTCGAGGAGGATGTTGGAGGGCTTGACCTCGCCGTGGACGAACCGGCGCGGGCTGCACTCGTGGAGGTGCGCCAGCCCGCGCGCCGCGCCCTTGGCGATCCGCAGCCGCAGCGACCACGACAGGCTCGGCTGCCCGGACCGGCCTGCACAGACGACCAAGCGTGACGCTGGTTAGCTGATTTGAGTTTTTTCTGTTTTCAGTCTTTACTGTTGATGTAAAAAATTACAGTAGTGATTAGTGAAGTGTATATGGGATAAAATAGATCATTCTGATAATTAAAAAAACATTAGGTGACACTTGATGATAACGAGTCCATGACCATGTTATTTTCCTTCAAATTCCATAAAAAGAAGGGAAAATAGCCAAATTCATCCGTGAACTGTCACGTCGTGCTTGGCTCAATTTCATTCCTCATCTACGAAAACATCCAGTTCAATCCCTAAACTATCCAAATTGGCCCGATTTCATTCATTCGTCGACGTGGCACGCCACGTTGACTCATCTCGTCAACTACCCAATCAGTTTATGATGTAAAAATACCCTTTTTACCCTCCATAGAGCAGCTCACCCCAAGCAGCTTTCAATTAGCCCATTCCCATCCTCCGTCCACCTCCAGCGTGGGGGCGGCGAGCGAGCTGCTGGAGGTATGAATCAAGAGAAAATATAGAGAACCATGCTGACAAGCTTGTATAGTTTCTTCCGAGATAAAATAAGAAAAATCGAAGCATCGATTTGCTACACTTCCTCTTAGAACTTCCTCAACGGATGTCTAGCTATCCCTGCAGTGAATCGCAAATTGGCACACCAAGAAATAGGCCAAGTTACACTGATCAAAACGTTTCATATTCCAAGTTATGTACAAAAGCGACGGTGAAAAGAAGATGAAATGGCAGAACCAGCAAGAAAAATTCTATATGCATATACTAGCACCATCAGGGCAGGCAGGCAGGCTCACAGCTTCAGTGTCAAATCAATCTTAGGCAGCTCTCCTGTCCGGCCCCTGGGCTGTCAACGTACCCGCCAGTCAACCGCCGCTCGGCGCGCGCATCCACTCCAGCGTCGGCGCTCTTGCAGCCTGCAGCTGCATGAAGGCGCCGTGGACGGCGAACGGCGCGTGCGCGTGGTGGGCGAGCACGAGCTAGTCCGCGTCGGCGCGGTGCCTGGCCAGCGTGCGCTCGCGCTTGTGCGCGTTCTGGTGCCCACCGAGCGCCTACGAGCTGTAGAACTGGCGCAGGCAGTAGTGGCACGCAAACAGCTGCGGCGGCTCCGGCTCGGCCACCGACCCCGCTCCCACACTGGAAGTGGATAGAGGACGGGGGCTAATTGACGGAAGCTGCTCGGGGTGAGCTGCTCTATGAAAGGCAAAAAGGCTATTTTACATCCTAAGCTGATCGGGCAGGTGACGAGATGAGACAACGTGGCGTGCCACGCCAGCGAATGGATGAAATCGGACCGATCAGTTCAGAGATTGAATTGGACGTTTTTCGTAGTTGACGGATGAAATTGAGCCAAGCACGATTGTTCAGGGATGAATTTGGCTATTTTGCCTAAAAGAAATTAAAGACAACATTTGTGTAACTTAATATCCAAATGAGAAGTATTTAAGTGCCTTAGAACCCAAATAAAAATTGTATAATACCATTGATTGCATGATAATCCCTCAACCGAACTGCAAAGGATAATAGCACGAAGTACGAAAGGAGTGACTCCCATCTAAAATGTTCAAATTTTTTTAGTCCTTTTTTCTGGTTCTGGTTTCTATAAGCATCGACTTTCCTAGCTCTTGGCATGCTTAATAAGGAGTTAAGTGATGAGAACAAAATTTATAGTTCAGACTTTGTTTCTTCAATACAAATAAGGTAACGAAACAAGCACATCTCTCGCTCTCTGATGGCCCAAGTACGATGAGCACCAACATCATCTCAGCCGCCCCTTGCCGGCCCAAGCAGAATAAGCACTGGGATTTCCCCGTGTTCCGGCGAGTACACAACCGTTTCGACGCATCAGACTTGGAAACTTGGTAGGGGCATTGTGAAATAAAGCAATGGAAAAATGTGCCTGCCCTGCACACAGAGGCCAGTGACCGTATGGCTCGACACAGTTATAGCCTTGGGTGTGGAAACCCTTTTCTTCCCCAAAACCCGGGTCACATGCTCGCACTGATGAACACAACAACTACTGAAATGGATCGGTCTGAGGCAGAGCTAGGTCGCTGGAGATGATTGGGGTGGAAGCAGGAGTAGGTACTCCATGACTACGGCCATGAATACGAAGCCGGCCATGGCCTCATTCACTCGCTACCTACAGCAACAGTATAGCATGCAGCAATGCATCTTGAGCTTGTTGTCATGCAGTGTGGCAATCCCTTGGACCCCTGAAGGTAGAAGAAGGATCCCAGTAAAACCATGTACGGTCAGTTGATCAGTAGGGAATCTGCCGTGCTGTATTGTACCACATGCCGTGCCGGGCAGAAAGCTGTTGTTCCTCGATGCAGAGGCTGCCCTGTCTGTCTGCCCGGAAAGGCAGGAAGCGCCCCCTGCCGCGCAGATCATTGCTCTGGGTCTGGGCGGCTACGCTAGGACTGCCGTGTTTTTTACAGGCATAGGTAAAGCTTCTACTGCACGGACATGCATGATCACTTTTTACAAGCAAGTACAGCTGGAGGGTCTAACGTACCTAGGCTTTAGCCTTTAGGGACATGCACGTCTTTTTGTCAAAAGGCCGACACGTATTGAGTGTTACCGGCTTAGCACCGTAGGAAAAGAAGCGGCATTCCTTAATTTCTTGGCTTAGGGTACGTGATTTGATCTGCTCATAATCCAACAAATGAAGAACAAGTGGCATTGTTCACCACTCAGGCACTTGGTTTCCTTGCGGGCACCTTTTGCCTGCTCCCGTCACCACTTTTTTGAGCCTCCAGACCCTGCCCTGCAGGATGATTGCTGCCAGGCCGTGGCCCTACAACCTACACGGTAGCGAGACCAAAAGGACTGGGCACAGACACAGGCACACAGCTGCCTTTCGGCTTCCCCTGTTCTTGGGTCAGCCAGTACGTCGGGCCGGGCGGACAAGACCACCTTTTAACCCCTGTTTCGTTTGGGCCTGGAGCCCTAAATTCTGGGTGTTTTGTTCCTCCCAACGCCTGTCCACTGCAGCTAACCGCAGCTTTCTAGATGGTCATTCCGGCATTCTCCACGGCTTCCAAATCCGTTCGACGAACCAACAGGAACAGGAAGGCGACAGGGACTGACCGCCGGCCAGGGCAGAGAGGACCGAGCAGTAGTGGCCAGGGAGTGGACCATCCATCCGGCATGCAGCGCGCTGGAGGCGACAGCGCCCAAACATTTGCAGGGGAAGGGGAAGGGAGAGCGGGCTCGCCGTGGTCCGCTGCACGCCCGCTCCCGGCTGGGCCGGTTTGGAAGCTTTCAGCGGTCTCGCGGCTGGTACCAGCCGGGTGAATCCAAGGCCTCGTCTCGGCGGGGATCACACCGATCATCTCTGCTGCTGGTAGCGTGGTAGGTGGACGGTCTCGTCTCACATTCCGTTCCCGATTTGCTTGGCACCAACGCGATATTTGGCAGCTTCGCCACGTCTCTCGTTTTTTTTTTTTCTAATCGAGCTCTCGTTTCTCAAACAATGGATCCTCAGCGTGTGCGGCATATTTCTAAGCAGTCAAATACAGTTTCATTCATCCTAAAGATAAATGGCCGTAACATCTACTCTGGCTTGGAACTTCCACCAAAGCTAAGTTGGAGGACCCCAATCAACTGTTACTTTTCCAAGAGGCTCTACGTCTACAGGCCAGGCCTGCAACACTGCAAGATGATGGACCAGGCTACATCTGCTGCATGATTTCTGGCCAAAGAGACCGAGTGCAGCTCCCTTTTATTTGGTGGCTTCCCCTGTTTCTAGGTCAGTCAGAGGACGTGCATCCCTTATTTTGGACGGATATTGTATAGGAACAAAAAGGTCCTATGGAGGTTTTATGGCTCAAATCCTACGTTCTCCGCGCCGAGGGTGATAGAATTACCGGACACTTCACGTGTTGCAATGTCGATCTTGTTTTGGTTTTATGCTCCCATTCTACGTATTTCCGATATTTGGTTAAGAGACTTGGTTCTATGATTCTACTCATACGAAACAATTCACGTGTTCAGGATCTTATGATTCAGGTCTTGCTTAAAGGTTACCGATTCGATTGAAAATCTACGATTTTAACGACCTTGGTTGGTTCTGGCACTGGCATCGTTTAGTGGATTAAGCCGTGGATCTAGTTTTCTCTTGGCTTTACCGTAAAAAAAGAATCCCAAGGTGGCTAAGGTAGGATGCGGGACCAATGTGATGGCACTCACATGTTCGTCCAATTTGTTGACACCATTGGAAGTTGGGTGTCCTTCGTTAGCTAGCTTCTAGTGAAATCGTTCGGTTCCTAACCGGAGGTGACCACGTCCTCTCCCGTCCATGGCCATGGATTTGTCTCCATCGCTCGCAACGGAGAAGCCACAATCCAAGAGAACATATACAGCCACGCTTCCATTTGTTCACGTCTGCCACGAGCTACGTGTAGTATCAAGGGTAGATCCCAAGTGGACGTGGGGCACCCATCCGTTTCACCGACATGTGGGCCCACCGACACGATGAGCACAAGGAGAACAGAGGGTGCTTCAATGCAGAGTACCCGCGAAGGCGAAGGCAGGGGATGGGATGGGATGGGCACTCACCGCGCAGCGCCGTGGCGAGGTTGCCGTTGTTGACGAAGTCGGTGACGACGAGCTTCTCGTCGGCAGACCAGTAGTAGGCGCGCAGGCGCACGACGTTGGGGTGGCGCACCCGCCCGACGGCGGCGGCCTCCGCCGCGAACTCCCGGTACCGCTCGGGCGCCGCGGCGCCGCCGCCCAGCCGGCGCACGGCCACGGGCGTCGTCCCGTTGCCCACCACCACCTTATACACGATCCCCTTCCCGCCCTTCCCCAGCACGTACGCCGAGGAGCGGAGCAGCTCGTCTAGCTCCATCTTGAACCCCTTGTCGATCGCCACCAGCTCCCCGCCGGCCTCCCCTGCTCCCCCTCCACCGCCGTTGCACTTGCCGCCGCCGTCGTCGGAGGAGGACTCAGAGGAGGAGTCCGCGCACGCGTCGGCGCGCATGCACGGGCACGGGCACGGGAACAGGCCACGCCCTTCCTCCTCGTCATCTCCCTTGTCCTTGGCGTCGTTGCCGGCGGCCCGGCGCCGGTCGCGGACCTTCCAGTACACGTAGACCGCGACGACGCCGATGAGCGCGACGCCCGCCGCGTCGGCGACCGAGATGAGCACGATGAGGCTGGTCCTGACCGGCTGCCGGGGGCCTCCCCCGGCCCCGCCGCTGGACGCGGCGGAGGACGGCAGGGGCGGCGGGGACGACGACGACGGGGCCGCGGCGCGGCAGGGGACCTGCAGAGGGAAGCCGCAGAGCGCCGGGTTGTTGAGGAACGCGGTGGGGCCCTGGCTGGCGAGGGACCCCGACTGCGGGATCTCGCCGGAGAGGTTGTTGAAGCGGAGGTCGAGCGTGACGGTGGCCGGCAGCCGTCCCAGCTCGGGCGGCACCCCGCCGGAGAGGTGGTTGCGTGAGAGGTTCAGCGTGCCGGCGAGCGCGGGGAGCCCGCCGAGCTCCGGCGGGACGGCGCCGGAGAGGTTGTTGGACGACAGGTCCAGCATCTGCAGCCGCGGCATCCCGCGCCACACCCCCGCCGGCATCGCGCCCGACAGCGCGTTCTCGGCGAGCAGCAGCCGCTCCAGCTGGCCGCACCGGGCGAGCTCCGCCGGCAGCGCGCCGCCGAGCGCGTTCCGGGACAGGTCGAGGTTCTGCAGCCTGGGGAGCGCGCACAGCGCGGCGGCGGGCAGCGGGCCCGCGAGGCGGTTGTCGTAGAGGAAGAGGGAGCGGAGGGAGGTGGCGTTGGCGATCGCGGGCGGGACGGCGCCCGTGAGGCGGTTCCCGTGGAGATTGAGCCGGCGGAGGAGCGGGAGGGAGCCGAGCTCGGCGGCCACGTGGCCGGAGAGGTTCTTCCCCGCGACGGCCAGCCCGACGACGCGCGGGCCGCCCGAGGAGGTGTTGGCGCAGGTGACGCCCACCCAGCCGCAGGGGTCGGCGTCGGCGTCGGACCAGGAGGAGAGCGCGGAGGACGGGTCGTCCGTCACCGCCGACTTGAAGGCCAGCAGCGCCAGCCCGTCCGGCGACAGCGCGTCCGCTGCCGGCGGCCGGAGCGCGAGAAGCAGCGGGAGGAGCAGGATCCCCAGCGAGTGCAGCGGACACCTCATCTGTCTATAGCTTAGTGCCCTCGCTCGCGTTCGCCTCGGCGATTGCTTCTGTGCTCGGCCCTGGCTCGAGTGTGTGTGGTGCAATGATAATCGTACGTGTCACTATGGTGTAAGTAGTGAGGGAGTGGGATTTGGGGGAGAAGCTTGGTATTTAAGGGTTGGCGTGGCATTGACAATCATGTGGAGTGACTGGGCGTCGATTAGGTAAGCAAGCTAGGACTGAACAGATCGCTTTGCCCGCTGTTCCGTGCGTGGATCGGCGCATGCGTTCGGCTAGCATCACTGTGCAAGTGTGCATGATGGTCTCTGTTTCCTTCTCCTCGCGGGCCGCGGCCCATGGCAGGTGGGCCCCACAGGCCCTGGTCAGAGACTGACGGGGGTTGGTGGGTGGCCAAACTGGCGGCAGCAAAGGGGTGGGTGGGGGGGGGGGGGGGGTGGCGGGGTTACGAATGGGATTGGTGGTTGCGCGCGCAGGGAGTTGCACGCGCGAGGAGGGAGACACGGGCAAAGCGGCGGAGGGGAGGCTGGAATGGAAAAGGGAGGGCGCGCGGTGGAGGGGAGTACAAGGGACGCAAAGGCTGAGGTGAGCTGCGCGCGCTCCATGCCCCTGCTGCGTGCGCGCGCCCGAGTGGTGGCGGGATGATGATGATGAGGAGGAGGAGGAGGGGCCGTGTTGCGGTTGCGGTTGCGGCGCGGGGAAGGAGGCTGATGGGCTTGGAAAGAAATTCCTGCGCCTTCTGCTCGAGTGCCTTGTTTGGTGCCTGCTTGCCGCGCCTACTGCTGATCGCCGGATCAGTTCCAGTCACCAAGTCGAATCAGAATATCTGATCGCACAGGGCAGCAGGCAGCTGCGACCTGGACCGATCGCGCATACCTAGGGAAATAAGTTATTAATATTTTCTAATAACTTTATATATTTTGTTTGTGAAAAGAGACTGTCGCGTGTGAGTTTTTTCACGACAACTTCTGTCTGCAGAACTTGGAAATAAGTTTTCGGGAACAACCTGACGGAAAGGAAACGTCTTCGAACTATTGTTTCCAAAAGAATCTTTCATATTAGTTTTTTCTACATAGTTTCTTCAGAACCTTTTTTTTTTCATTTGGATTCCACTAGGGGGAAAAAGAGGGAGAAGCAAGCAGCAGGACAGAGCATTTCGCCGGCGCCAACGACCCGCCCCCAACATTCGTTGCGACACGCTTCGATGCTGCAGGCTCCACCGTCGCGTCTCGCTGTGTTGTGTTTATTTGCAGCGCATGCAGCACTCCAGTCTCGCTCACTGATGATCAAGCTAAGCGCGGCGGCTCATGAATTTGTCGTCTTGGTAATTCGCGCTTGCTTATCGTCGTGTTCGCCACCAACAACCCCAAGAACATGCACATCACCAAGTGTAAAAATGCAAGTGCAGAGAACAAGTAAAATGCATTCATGGTTCTCAAACTTATACTTATCATCTAGTGTTATCTAGGTCTATAAACTTTGAAAATGCATATTTACGTGCATAAACTTATTATAAGATGTGTCATCTAGGTCCAAAACTGACACGACAAGTTTCTTTCACCACTTTTATTTTTAGAAATTTGTTCCTGACGTTTCTTTGCCGATTTCTTTCAACTCCTGACAACTTTCGAAGTTCCTTTACATACATATCTGTCAAAGCCATCGTTGTGAGTGCGGTTGCTTTCATCGACCAATATCGCTCACAAGATCGACCTGGCTACTCATGCACCGTTAGATAGCTACCTAGGACTCCCAACTATTATCATCTGATTATGAGAATAGGCAGATGCATCATTCCAACCACCATAAAGAGTAAAACGACAGCAACACAAGAGTAAACACCCAGCATAAAACAAAAAAAGCTACGCAAGTGGCGCATCAGTTGAATTACCTGTAAAAGTTGATGGAGAGGAAGGAGCAATGGAAAAGATACATCTGCACAAGGTGAATTGTGATGCGTACATGTTTTTTCCCATAATATATCACCACCTTCAACATCATGTATTGAATGGGTCCTTCCTTAACAGTGGTTCAAGATCGACGACAGATTATCATGCAAGCTATTAAATGATTGGCATTAAATGATTACCAATTTGAGACAGATCAAATTTGAATTAATGCGGCAAACCATGTAAAAGTGAGCAACACCAACATGTCTACACTTAACAAAATGTTACCGACAATTTTATCGACCTGTCACGTTTCGTGGACACATGACACATATATGGGTAGGAAACTAGGAACAAACTAGTTGAGTAAACACACTCTAAACCTGAGGTCCTAATACAGGTAACCCATGTAAGCAGAATGGAAAAAGGGTGCAGAGGGAGGAGGGTGAACAAGTGCTTCCGGAAAATCAGGGGAATCACAACTGTGAAGGATGAGGGTATCTACAAACTCGTAACTGAAAAACAGAGGTAAGACACTGTTTTTTTTATGGGAGAGATAAGACTCTAGAAACGACTCTCCCACTAACCTCCACAAGTTCTTGTACCCATTTCAAAAGAGCATACAGTTTCTTACGAGGCCACAGCATACACCTACCCCTTGTGAGGCCATTTTCCCTCAAGCAGCAATCCTCAGATACCAAGGAAAAAAAACACCAAGGAAGCAATCCCGATGCTACTACTTATCAACACGACTATGAACTAGGTAAGTTTTGGAGAATTTTAAGTTTACAACTTTGAAATAACCTTAAAGGGTGTAGACTGCTATGATGTTGGAAATGCTTGCGTTATGGTACCAACTCCTGTAGCCTAGTGACAAAAATACAAAAAGTGCAAAACTGATGGAACATTGTTTACCAAGGAAAGAAACCTCTGTAGAACATATAAATTATCAGCTAGAAACTAAATGTAGTCATCAGCACTGCAACAACTCCAATGGAATGGAAAGTAAAGTTTTTGAAAACCCACTTAAGGAAACAAAGGAAATAAATAGATTGTCAACTATTCAGAATCGACTTTAAAAAATTGGGTCACACTATGATTAAAAAAGGGTCACTTGTATAAAGCAAGCTACGGTAGATCTCGAGCTAATAAAAAATCTTCCAGCTAACTTGAGTACATTTATACAGCTGTCTTTGAGCCTCCAAACTATCTTCACTTTATTAATATCGCTAAGAGTCAAGACTATGCTTAACCTAGCTTATAACAGCAATACATTTAGCTGGATTTGAATAATCATAAATATAAAAGAAAAACTGGAATATGCACATTTCATATAATTCAGGACTCGAGTATATTCTTGTAGGCCCATGTTTCTTGAAAATCAGCCCCTGCCCTGATTTCCAAATCTTATATACGTTTCAAATTTATAAAGTTTAGAAATACATTCCCATTTCTAAGTCAAGGTCGAGTGTCTCTTGCTTGGCTGCCAAGATAGACATCTAACTAGCATTCATAATAAAGTCAGCTAGAACCTGATGTGTTTTTAACTTAATTGTAGTGTTAGTTGATGTTTATTAATTGAGGTTTGATGCCATAACTTTGTGATGAGTTTGTTTCACCTCTAATCACTGGCGGCAGAAAGGTTATTTATCGCTGAGAGAATGTACTGTTAAGATATTGGATATCAGTGACATTATAAATCAGACAAGCAGAGCGCATCAATTTGTTGACATAGCTCATGAAGCAAACGGATTATATATTAATATATATGTACATTTAACTTGTGCTTTTGTTAAGCGTGAGACAAGGAAGGATGCAGAATTATTGTACTTGTGCTTCACCTTCGCAAACAAGAGGAGGTAATTCAACTCCCAGAGCACACAAGTCTTTCCTCAGAGCCTCAGCATTTTTAAACTGCAACCCAACCATTCCTACACTAAGAGCTGCTTCAATGTTTACCATTCTGCGGTAATAAATACGCAAACATGTTAAGGAATCCACATCACTGATAATTGTTACTAGAAGGTAGAAGAACATCAGCATATACTAACCTGTCATCAATAAAAATGCAGCTTGCTGGATCAACATTGAGATGATCTATAGCTTGAAGATAAAATTCAGGTGAAGGCTTGCGTTTTCCTGAATGGGTATAGTAATGCCGCGTGAATAAAGGAAGCATTTTCATTTGATACATTTATATAAAGCAGCCATGACACAAGATTATAATGGTCAAGCATTTATATAAAGCAGCCATGGACCCATTGTTTAACTGTAGTTAACACTAGTCACTAGAAGTGAAGAACTAGTTTATGCATGAACCATCTGCATTCCACCTCCTGATATATACTTAATTAAAACTTCTACATTCAGTTCAAACAAATCAGATACAAGCACATACAGATGTACAAAGAGAGTTTGTTTCTCTTGACCAGCAAGATGCCATTGAAAGGAACATCAACAAAGCTTCCACTTCAGCTTTGCAGTGAGGAAAATTATAGGCTTGGAAGTGACGAATCTACATAATGGTTAGCTATTTCCTATCATTAAATTGACATGAAATGGATAACTGCAGGACACTGATATATATAGCTATATGTATGTTATGAGTAGGACATGCTTGTGCGTTCAAGGTAATATAACTCACTTGTCCACCTCAAAGAGAAAATTCCCTATATGACATTAGATAAAAATCTGGTTCCCTATATAGCACTAGAAAATTTTGCGTCCCTTATTTGACATCGGGATTTATTTTTCATTCCTTTCTTGACACTTATGTTCCTTATTTGACACCGGGATATATTTTTCGTTCCTTTCTTGACACTTCTGTTAGTTTGGCTGGTACATCCCACCTAAAAGACATTTTTACCCCTCATCTTATCTAGTGATATATGGTGAGTTTCATGCAGCTACATCTAGTCCAGAAATTCTTGTTATATATGGTGAAATATATAGAACACGCAACAATGAAATTATTAATTGTCATGAATTATCCATAGGACAATATAAAGCTGCACATTGTGTTTGCCAATCCGACAAATTGAGCTAGATAATTATTTAGTGAAAAAAAGAGATTAATGATCCTCCCATTCCAGAACTGACCGCGAACATGCATTCTTGAAAACGAATAATTTTTTCTGAGCTATCATGTATGCGTATGAGAACCAATCAGATTGGGAGGAAAAGGCCATATATCAGGGGTATTTTGGTCCACATATCAAATATCTGACATATTGAAAGTGAATTTGATAGAAGTTCCTAATGGATCTAACTGAAGTGTCAAGAAAGGAATGAAAGTTAAGTCTCAGTGTCAAATAAGGGAGACAAAATTTTATAGTGTCATATGAGGAATCGGAATTTTATTCAGTGGCATGGAGGGAATTTCATCAAAGGCTGAAACATGCACCTCATATACATATATTGGCCATAAAGGCCCAATCTTTATGAGTGCATGTATATTCAAGGCGTAAAGGCTAGTTCATACAACCCAATCATCCATTAAGTTTTTGCTGAAATTGTTGAGTGTGAATCCAATCATGTGAGTGGAAAGGATCAATTCCCACAATAGGTGGAAAACAGTTGATTGTGCTCTTCGAATTCTCCATCATAAGGGCTCATGAATGAACTTATTGCATCTACAACAAGTTTAGTCCTACATAAGATTCTGGAGAACCACTTCATTGGGAATTTAGCCATTTAAGGTTCTTCAATGTGGATATGGAGAAAGATATTTTATCTATAAACAAAGATAAACTATGTGATATTTGGTTATGGACTTATTTTGTATAGCTTGGATATTGTGCTTCTACATGAGGATACGACAGAAATCTGAGTTGTTACGCTTTCATTACTAAAGTTTTCAGGGTAAGCAATTGGGCATACCTTAAACAATTTTTAGGACTTGCATTGAGATGTAGAAACAGAAACTGTTGGATGCCGATTCTAGTATCACTATGGAAAGAACATGCTTAAAACTAATGGAACATAAGCGAGTAAGCATTGTTAGGGTGTTTTGAACCATTTTTGTTCTTGAACACGCAGGAGGACCGCGCATCTATATATTAAGAAGAAAAGGTGGGGAAAAGAGCCCCAAGTGATACAGACAAGGGCCTGTAACCTGCCCAGTACAAACACATAAGATATTCTCCTAAAAGAGGGAAAGAAAGACGAGACCATACACACACGGGTGTTTTGAACCATTAGTTGTACAATTACAAGTTTAGGGACATAGACATGCAGTTTATGAGTCTGTGGAGCTAGATAAGAATGTGGGGTAAGTTTAAAGACCACTAGTTAATTTCACTCAAGTGAAAAATTAGAGCAGAGCATTACCAGTTCGACAAGAGCAAAATGTCCAGGACAAATACTTTGAGAGCTTTAACTTATCCTCGATTAACTGGTACCTACAAAACACATCTCAGGATCATGTACCATGAACAAATGTGCCAAAATAAGATAAAACTCACCATACTGGATAATTGGTAAAAGCATGCATCTCATAGTTATTTTTCTTCAAACAACAAAGAATATCTTCGACACCATCAATGTACTCGTATGCTCTCACCATGCACTCTTTGAGACCTGCAAGGAATTAAAAAGGACTAATTTAAAGTGAGAGAAAAACAAGATCGATTAACCATGATTTGAGGAAAATCTAATACATAGCAGGTGTTGGCAAGTACAAAATCAAGATGTGTTATTGTTATTTCATAATTTTACTATTGGAAGCAGGTTATAAGGGGAACAATGTGTACCCACAGTGTTACTTCTACTTTGACCTTCTCACCTTCCAAATCAAAACATCTGCCATCATTGAAGAACTTTTTGGCCAGCTCATTCTGAAAGCATCAAACATAGTGACAAAACTGTGATATCCGTGTTCTATGGTGAGGAGAAATTGGTGTATAATTTCAACAGCACGTCATGTCAATAAAATATGGAAAAGTCTATATAACCCCCTGACGTATCTATGGTCAGCTACATAACCCCCTCAACTACAAAACCAGGTATTTAACCCCCTCACCTTTGCGAAACCGGTTAAATAACCCCCTAGGTGGTTTTACATAGTTGTTGCTGTACTAATGCGCTGAGGTGGACAGAGATGATGACGTGGATCGGCTGACGTGTGGGCCCCGCTTGTAAGTCCCCTCTCTTCCTCTCTTTTCCCTTCCCCTGTTTCTTCTTCCTCCAGACGAAGCTCGGCCGCTCGGACTGCTTGCGCCACCGGCCAAAATCCGAGCCCCTCCCTTCACCATTTCCAAATTCCTCGTGGTAACAGCTCCTTAACACTCCAAGCTTCCTCCCTAGCCGCTCCAACACCAGCCCCATCTCCGGCCGGCTCGGGAATCGCGGATTCCCCATATGCCCGAGCCGCCATAGGCGCTGCCATAGACCTCAACATCGAACTACACCTTCCGGCCACCATTTTCCCCGAACGACGGCTCAAATCGAACCTCGGTGATCCCCTAAAGCTCATGCTTCCTTTGTTTCATCGCGTTCACCGACTTCCACGGTCGTTCTTGGCCCTTGTTACGGACTGCGCCGTCGCTCGCCGCCGGCTGGCTCCGGTCACCACCTCACGTGTGTAGCTAGGGGTTGGGTGTGGCTTGTCTCTCTGAGTGTCCCGGTGGTTCTCCCCCTCGCTGGAACTTCACCGTCGGCGAGGGAATCGCCGGTCAAAACCACAAAATTTGGCACCGTTGGCCTTCGCCGCCAGAGCAATTCCTCGCCGCCACGAGCTTCGCCGAGTTGCTGTGGACCTCCTCCGTCCCGCTCTGTCACCGATTTGCCGTTGGCCATGGGAGCTTGGGGCCGGGGGCCGCCTCCTGTCGGCGAGGCATGCGGGGGGGGGGGGGGGAGGGGGGGATGCGCTCACCCCCTTGTGCCAGGCGGCGAGGCACGTGGGGGCTCAGAGGGCCGGCGGCGCGGCATGGGAGGGAGGGAGCGGCATGGACGGCGACGCGGGGAGGGAAGGAGTGACAGCCGGTGGCGCGGGAGGGAGGGAGCGGCCGGCGACAGGTGCTTCGTTTGGAGGAAGAAGAAGACCCAGTGTCACTGGTAGGTGGGATCCACTCGTCAGGATCACCAGGACAAAACATTGGTGGCCACCTCAGCGTCCACCGTGGCGAAAACCGCCTACATGGCTGCCAACCTAGCAAAACCACCTTGCAAAACCACTTTAGGGTGTTATTTATATGGTTTTGCAAAGGTGAGGGGGTTAGAAATCCGGTTTTGTTGTTCAGGGGGTGATGTGATCCACCATTGATAAGTTCGGGGGTTATATAGACTTTTTCCATAAAATATAGATTATGTGCAACCTTTTTGCATATCCTTTGGTCACAATTTCAGCTACACATTGAGCAAAGAAGTATGAAAACTATAAGATATTCCAGTGTTTCCATTATCTTTTCAACTATTGTGACTCTGCAGGTGTACTAAAGAAGGTGACTAGAAGAAAACAGGCTAAGAAGTTTCACTACTTCAATGAAAAATTGTTTATTTCTCTCTAACAGAACCAACTAATATCACAGCTCCCTGAAAAAAAAATGCTACTTCTGTTTGGAATCTGAATAATGTGGTAGCTTGAACAATCGATTCTGCTGGCCATAAAAAAGCAAAAACATATAATATATCCTTCTTTAATAAGTTTGATTCCAAAAGCAAATTTGTCTCATGCAGAAACAAAAGTCATTTCAATTGGGTTCCCTAATATGCATAGTCTTTCCTTATCATAATGAGAGCCATTCAAATCTGTAAATGTGACCATATGTAAGGAGTAAGAACAGCAATTGTTAAAATAGAAGACATTTGAGCAGAGTCCAACGTTTAGTGCCTATGTACAAAGAAAGAAGAATCGACCACATGCATGACAAATTTAAACCACACAATGTAATATCTACTGTACATCAAGCATAAACCACTAGCAAATGTACCATCAATACAAATACTACACATCACGTGCCTGAGCAATAAGTCAAGCTTCTAGAATGTGTACCTCATCAATCAGTCCCTTCTCGAATTCTGACCATGCCGTTGGATGTTTGCTTTCTAGTAGTTCCTTCATGGACATTCTGCAAAAAGGGAAGTCTGAGAATGTGATAATAAACACCAGCACAAAGACATGCAAGCCAATGGGCGGCTAGTGACTCAACCGCAGTTTATCAGAGCAATAAAGCACAAGGAGGCACAAGCAAAAATTAAATAAATAGTTGGGAACACTTGATCACATTTTAACTAAGCTATTTCTTCTGAGAATATCGTACTAATCCCTCCCAAGCATCACTCCTAAATTCTGCAATCTTACACCTAATGAAGCCATTCAGCTATCACAGCTAAACTTCACTAACGGGTCATTAAGAAAAACATCCAGCACAACAGAACCTAACTCGGATTCCTATATACAGAAGTAATCACTTTAACTTCAACACCTTACAATCTGCAACCTAACAATCATTTCGTCGAACACCCGAACACCACCTCCACATATACACATCCCAAACTAATTAAACGAGGATTGGGGCCCGGGAAGGGGGGGGCGCGTATTCGGAACTTGAAGAAGGCGGGGATGTGGTGGTAGAACGGGTCCCTGACGAGGGTGTCCATGACATCGAACAGCAGCACCGGCAGCTTCCTCGGCCGGGCCACCGCCTCCGCACGGGCGGCAGAGGAGGACGACGACATGGCGGGCGGGGACGGCCGCAGCGAGGAGGAGGCGGACTTGGGGAGGGAGGCGAGGTAGGGCGCGCGAGGGAGCAGGGAGACCATGAATGCAGCCAAACGAAGGAGACGGGGGCCGGAGGAAGCAGGGGAAAGTATCCGCTGCCGTGTTCAGGCTGACGAGTGGAAACGACAGGTGGACAGGTGGTGCGATTGACGATTTTTTTTCCTTACGGAATTGAAAATACCTAAATACAGAAAAAATATCGGCCAGTAGTCTCGTTAATGGGTTCATTATTCGAGGCAGCTTGATAATGGGTGTTGGGTTTTTCTGAATTTTTCGAAAAGCGAGTGTGCGTAGGTGTGTGAATTAAACATCTGCAAATATTTAACAAAATTCATGCTTTTAGAACGAATTGAGCGTAGCTTAGCTCCTAGTAAGGTTCCTTGCCCACCCGTATTTGAGACTTCAACTCGGCACGGTGCTTATTTTTTCTAAATTTATTTCAGAATTTAACTTAGACGACGTGCTATTCTTTCAATATTGCTATTCTTTCAGCAGTAGACGACGTGCTCGTCAACAGCGAGACGTCTGCGGTGGCTTCATCAATCTCGAGGATCTACCAGCTCAGGGGTGTTTGGTTCCGGAGGGCTAAACTTTAGTCCTATCAGGTTAAAGAGAATTTTATCATTTAGAAACATCAAATAAAGTCTAATTACAAAATTAACTGTAGCATTACTGTAGCAAATTATAGATTAATTAGGCTAATTAAATTCGTCTCGCAAATTAGCACACATATGTGCAAACAGTTTTATAAATAAATTTTATTTAATACTTCTAAATGATAATTTTTTTACGTGACAGGCCTAAACTTTAGCCTTCCCGAATCAAACGGGGACTCAGTCTTTCGGAGGTGCTCATAGAGCTACGGTTGCATACGTGTGTACATAGAGTTGAGTGTGGGCACGTGTTAGTGAGCGTCTCCGTCTGTACTGTATTTAAAAAAAAGAAAAAATGCTACATAACAATTTACTGGAACATGTTTGATCAATTCTTACAAGACCATATCTTAGATGATCTTATTACTAATATCTTTACGACATGTATCTAATGTTATTGAACATGAATGTTTTGGGGCCGGGTACTATTTTCCTTTGACGCCTTTATTAACATTTTAGGGCCAAGTACTACAGAACCCTTAACCGTTTTCCCTTGATGTACAGCATTACGTTTTCCCATGATGTACAGCATGGTTTTCAAAAGATTGGCCAAGGAGCCAAGAAATGAAAGGCAAAAAAAAGTCTACCCGAAAAAAGAGTCTGCCATCTTAGATGGTCATCCCAAAATGGATGCTAGTGAGGCCACATCAGAACAAGAAGCCTACCGCATCAGATGTTGCATTTCTTAAATGGACATAAACCATTTTAACGTCTGTTAAATTCAAATAAAAAGTAGAACTTTGAACTAGAGATCCGTACACCTGCTCCACCACTCCAAAAGATGCATCCCGACAAGGACAGGGGAACAGGAACAGCATTTTTTGGACCATCCTGATAATTAGCGATCGCTCGCCAGCAAGCAACACAACAATCGATTTCGGACAAGGTTATTGCTGTCGGCTAAACCTCTCTTTCCCTTTCCGTCATTCAGGCCTCGTTTCCGTCCCTGCCCCTGAACGGTTCCTGGACAGAATCCAGTGAAACCGGTTCATCCACTCATTCCTGATCCTGTTGCATTCCAGTCAGTTCCTTGACACGATCCATTCCTGCAACATAAAAAATGATGTTCGGATGGTGCTCATCCATTCCAGTCAGTTGGTGCTAGTGCATGCATGAGGCTAGACTATGAACATTAGGAATCAAAACATGTCATTTTTACATCACACAATTTCAGCACACAACATGCTATACTAGACACTAATCACGGCCATCTCAGACATTATAATATACTAGCGCAGTAGCTTCCGGTAATTCCCAGCTGATATATCCAACACCTCGATTTGGTTGAAGAACTTCTTTGCGTTATGTGGTCTTCGATGTCCAGCTCCAAATTCTTTCAAATGTTATCGAACACCTCGATATGGAACAAGGAAAGATGGAGTTTTTGCATACCCTCAGTTTTAAATTGTAGAGAACACACACTTTCCAGTGTTCTGCCCAGTAATAAAAAGATTACAGAGTAAGTGATCCAACTCAGAGCATCTTGAGAAAACAAAAATCTAGGAAACACAAATGATAATTAGTAAAACCAACCTGCATTTCTTCAAGAGGAATGTATTTGACAAGGCCGCTAACCATTGTTCTTGGAGCCTCCTCTGGATGAAAAAGAAATGTGGAGAAATAGACAATTACTTGCTGGAATCTGAAATAGCTTGGCAGAATAATTCAAAGAAGAGTCAAAGTGTTTCAAACTGAACGATGAAATTGACATTTGCATCATAGTTCTGGTGTTTGTTTTCCAAAATTATGCTAGGAGCTCTGACTCACATTTACAAACAGCGGGCCATCTGGGTTTGAGCCCAGGTGGGCAGGGTGCCTGACAGCACACCTGCCAACTGAGAAAGCGCATGATCCCTAGATAATATTTTTCTGTAAGGAGACATATAAAGTGCGCAATTCGCCAATAAATTGACCAACATGAATTTTTCTCTTTGCTCCTAGATGTGCAACAGAAAAGGCAAATCTGCCTTATATCTGGGTTGAAGCAGAATAAATTAGAGTGTCCAAACAATTACCAGATAATGTGGTGCTTATGAGCTGGTTAGAAATTTTCATGGCTTCAGCATCAACAACTTCTTGTGAGCTCCTCTTAGCTTGACTTCGTGCACATTTTTTCCTATGCTCACTCACGTTTTCATCTTTCTGGAGCCACTGCAAGTTATGAGGTGTAAAGTTATGGCCAAAAGACAAAAATATTCTAAATGCAAGATGCACCAATTCCTCGAACAGAGGTGTAGGCCTCCCTATTTTGTGCCCTGCTGGTAGAAAATCCCAAGGAGTTTTCACCTTCACAATTTCTCCTTTTTCGTCACTGAATGAGAGATTTTCTTCCGAGAACAGGTTTAATTGACGTAGCACCTTATAGAAGATAACACATAGTGAGGTTTGAGGCAAGAATGCTACTCGAAGAAACTCTGACAACACTCAGTGACAACCAGGATCATACTTCATTAGAAAAGGAAGGCATGAAAGGCTCCAGCAGGCAGGTAAGGAGATAGACAAGACTAACTGAAGTTTTAATCACAATCGCACAGCTTACTGGATCAGTAATGCACATGGATCTATCGAATCAGGCACAACTATTCAAATTAGTACTGATCTATCGAATCAGTACTAGTGCCCACCGCCTGCAAAACTGTTTGCTAGATTTGTGTTACTCTTTAATTAAAAAGATTAAAAAGACTAATCTAACAACAATCAGCTAGCCATACTAGAGTACTGATCCAGGAAGGCAAACATCAATCAGTTTCCTCAAGCTATGGAGCAGCCGATCCATGTTACAGGCAAAAAAAGTGCCGTTGTGATTGTGGTAGAAAATCAATATTTAACTGAAACTAAGTACCAAAGAACTTATCCATAGTCTCGGAATCAGGCGACAGACTTGTTGAGAGTCATTGGCAGCATCTCTCGACATGCATCGACAAGCAAAAGCGTTCTGAAGTCTGAAGATACCACTAACAGTGGCACTGACAAGCCTTATCGTCCCTCCAAAACAAAAAAGACTAGCCCAGTAGCCTTATAGCTATCATTCTAGAAAGTTGTGTCGTTCTGAGCCAGAGATGGATAGCAGGATAAGCTTGCGAGGAACTTTTTTTTTGCTGAAAAGAACTTCGTATCTGGAGGATAGAGGATTCTTGTTTATTTTTGAGGAACTGGATCGAACATCCTGTAATTCCTCTCGATGGGGAACTCTCCGGCTAACGGAACAGGTGAGAGTAGCCAAACAAATTATTGGAGGACCTAGACCCTAGGCAACTAGTTAATCAGCAACCATGCCGGGAAGATCCAATCGTTGCGAGGAACCATGGGCCGCAAAATCAGGCCATCATCACGGGGCAGAATAAGTACCAGAACTGTTGCACGGATATGGCGAGTTGTGCAATTCGGACCTCATCGTCGCCGGGACAAGCTCTAGTCCCGGGATCTCATCGTTGCAGCCCGGACCTAGCAGGAAGGCAAGAACTCCAGGCACATAATTTTGGTATAACCTTTTCAAAATATAACTTTTGCACATAACAAATGTATCATTACAACTTCTTTGACATAATTTTTCTAGCATAACTTTTTTAATCTTATACATGTACAGTTTCTCTGTTCAACATAATCAAAAACTTGTAGACACAACTTACTTAGGATAACTTTTATGTATAAGTATTTCTGAACAAGTTCTCAGATATATGAAATTGATTATAGCACACAAACGAAATAGGTAGGTACAGTTAAATATGGGAAAGGGTAAAC
This sequence comes from Panicum hallii, assembly GCF_002211085.1. Classification (NCBI taxonomy): domain Eukaryota; kingdom Viridiplantae; phylum Streptophyta; class Magnoliopsida; order Poales; family Poaceae; genus Panicum; species Panicum hallii. The sequence goes on from NC_038049.1 coordinate 8,703,472, forward strand.
AAAAAGAAAAGGAAGAAACGTTCAGATTTAGATCCACGGTAATGATTCTAACTACCTATGTGCCGATGATTCTGACCACCAACGCGACAATGAAGGATTCATGCTAACGCAGGTTGGAAGGGAAATTGCGTGAGGCGCGCGGGGAACGCGGCAAACAAAAAGGAAATGTAGGGCGCTCTGCGCGCAGCCAGCCAAATCGATAAAGAAGCTGCGGGTCCGACCGCTCGCTTGTTTTGAAACAAACGAGCGGCTGCGGAATTGGATTTGTGATTGTCTAGCCAGGCCTAGGAGAACAAGAAATTAACCAAAGTTCAAAAAATGTAAACTGGCCATGAACATAATAATTTTCAGAGAAAACTGCCCATGAACAGCATTTCCATGACGCGGTGTGACAAAGGAATAGCAAATACAGCAGCTTACATGCCAGAAATGCTATGAACTGAACCACGTACAGCTATGTAGCCTTTGTTTCTGTAGACGTATCGATTCGCCAAATAAAAGAAGACAGCCACGTCCAGTGCAGCGACCCGCCAGGAGACAGTAGAAGTAGTCGAGGTGCGCGCGGTTGAGGTTGTCCGGGAACCAGCTCTCGCCGCCGCCTCTCGTCGTCGCCCAGTCGATCGCGGACACGACGGCGCCGCTGGCGTAGCTCCCGACGTCGAGGGCGCTGAGGGACAGCGCGACCCCGACGCTGCGGAGCGAGGCGGGCACCTGGTCGTAGAAGAACTCCTCGAGCCCGATGGTGCCGAGCACCCTCGCGAGCCCCACCAGGAGGTACTGCGGCACGATCCACCACAGGCTCATCGGCACGGCGGCATCTGGCAGGTCCGTCAGGCCGGCGTCCCTGGCCACGCGGAGCCGCCGGGCCTCCACGGCCGCCGCGACGGCCATGGCGAGGCAGGACGCGGCGATGCCGGAGCCGATGCGCTGCAGGGTCGTGACACCCGCGTGGTGCCCCGTCAGGCGCCTGGCGAGCGGCACGACGGCGCGGTCGTAGACCGGGACCATGACTACGAAGGAGGCGCTGATGAACGAGATGAGCGCGGCGGGCGGCACGACGTGGCCGGTGGTGACGATGCGCCGGTCCATCGTGCTCCCTGCTTGGTGAACAGGGTAGTGACTTGCGAGATGACGAGCGCGAAGACGGCGCTCGTCAGCCAGATCGGGAGCAGCTTGACGCCAGTGAGCCCTACGCCTTCCTCGACGTCTCGAGCTAGGAGCCTGCGAGGACGCGGACACTTGTCTGTCACGTTCGTGCAAGGGAAAGCACGTTTGGTTTGGGGGCGTGCTCAGCTCTGCTCACCGTTCTGTGCCAATGGTGTCCTTGCGACGGAACATGCTCGCCGCCCATGCCCGTGCGGCGTCCGCGAGCGCCCTGCCGTCGGCGGGTTCCTCGGCACGGTACGTTCGCGTGCCGAGCAGGAAGACGGCGAGGCAGAGCACCATGGCGGCCCAGCACGCGCCGTACCCGACGGTCCAGCCGACGTTGTCCTCGACGTAGCTGATGCCGGCCGCCGCGATGGCGTAGCCCCACGAGGCGAAGAAGTGGAACCAGTTGAAGTAGGAGCTCCGGGACGCGTAGCCCCAGAGCCAGCAGGTACAGCGCGGCGTAGAAGAAGGCCAGCCGAGCAGGAGGCGGCGGCGGCGCCGGTGAGGTTGCGATGTTTGCAGCGCGGATGAGGCCGTCAGCATCCCTAAGCTCTGCCACAGTTGCAGTTCGCCAAAATCATGCTCGTGTTCATGGAGGTTGGGTAGCAATCGATCAGCGACCAAACTAAAAGGCCTGGAACCGGAAGTGGCTGATCTGTACTGACCAGCAGATAGAGCACGCTGGCGGCCATGACCGCCCCGTACCGCCCGAGCCGCGAGTCGGCGGCGAGCGCGCCGACGAGCGGCAGCACCAGCACGGTCCCTGACCAGGCGTTCACGCCGGCGGCCGCGGCCGCCGTGGACATGCCAAGCGGGCCGGTCAGGTACATGATGAGGTTGCCCTCGACGCCGTAGAAGCCGATGCCCTCGAAGAACACGACCGCTGCAGTGCAGCGGAGTCACATCAGCCGTAGCCGAGCGTCGGTACGGCGGGAATAGCTCGTTCGATCGCATGAGGTGAAGAACTAACCGAGAATCTGTAAAGTTACCGATGAGGAAGAAAGCGGCGCACCAGCCGCCACGGCGGCCGGGTTTGGAGCCGACGGACGGGTCGTGTCGGGGTAGAAGCTCGCCGGATTCCATAGCTTCACCTCCGGATCTGAGGAGGTGTAGCGCCGTGCGGCCCCGATCCCTTGAGCTCCGGAGTGGTCGATCAGTCCAGATCCACTGATAAAACTAAGACAATGCTCGTACTTGCCACGTGAGAGAATTGATCCAGCTGTTCTTTAGTCGATAATTTGTTATCGTGCATATGTTGTTAATTGGCAGGCCAAGTCAGCAAATTTGTCATTATATGCCTATATCTTTTTTTTGTGATTTTTATATTGAGCTAGCCAGCCTGCCGGCATGATTGCACGCTAGCTTTCAGATCACAGCAATGTTTATACTGAGCTGTCGGTTGTCGCATTTAACACAGCTCTCGTTGAGGAGCAGCAAATACTTTTGGCTCAGGTATTGTTGTACGCGGGGCCTATCTCTATGGTAATAACTTGAAACTGACAATCAAATTGACTAAGGCTAGATGTCTCCAAAAATCGAATTACCTGGTTTTGCAAACCGGGTCAACTTGTTCGTTTGAGATTAAAGTTCCACTTTGGCTCACAATTTGTAAGAGTTTCGGCTTGTAACGAGATAAGATTTTCCCACCTTATAAATAAAAAGGATCGTGACCAATTGAGAATATCTAATAGAGAAAAATAAAGAAATTTTATGTTTGGAATTAAGAACAACCGTTCATTACAGTAAAATTAATGATTGAGATATAAGAGATACTTAGAAAAAGGTACCAAATATAAAGATCCATACCAAAATAGATGGGACCGGTACCGACATTAATTGATTTCTTTAATCTGTTTAGATTACGAAAATACTTGCATTCGATTTTTTTTAAATACACATATCATATCAACGGCTAATAATAATCAACAAAAATAGTACCGAACGGTACCTGGTACCTTTCAACCACTTTAACAAGGCTCACTAAAAATAATACAAGTACTTTTAGTTTGTACCTCTCAAACCCTAAAACCATTTTTCAAACCCTAATTGATGTTCTTTCTTCATCTTCATTGTGATTGAAAGCGTCCTTCAAAAAAAAAAATTGTGATTGAAAGCGTCCTAACTAGACTGCCAGTGCTAAAAAAATCAAAGGTGCACATACCATGATAGGGTTCCTTCCAATTAGGAAGGTGTTCATTGGTTTACTTGGAGAATTTGTGGAAATCAGTTCATTTGGTTTGAATCCAGCTGATTATCCACTTTCTGCAGATTCACCACGACCCGTGCGGTGCGTATTTGTGGAATGCACACCATGACCCGCGCGGTGCATGTTCGTGGATTGCACCTCAGTGCTCGGTGTTTGGTGTTACGTCAATATGCTTTTTTTGGTGTTTCTAGTAGGGATATATCGGCTACCATGACTGATGGTAATCAAAATCCATCTGAATTCGACCTCAAGCTCATTATGAAGCAATCCCTTGAAGATCTATATGACAATGCTTGTCAACTCTTTGAGGAGCGCAAAAGGATATGAGAAGAGGGTTTCTTCCAAATTTCAAGAGGGACCGACACGGCTTAGTCACTCAAATAAAGGAGAATAAGAAATCATGAATGTTTCCTTCCCTCAAAGGCGCGCAAGCCTCGGTTACAATTGATCAAGTTACTAGTATGATTGGAAGATTTAGGTAAACAATTAGCAGATTCAATGAAATTTATTATAAATGACAACAATAAAACGTCATCTTTCAATAAAAAATAATGGCGCATACTGATAGATCCCCTGGGTACCGCAAGAAAGCTACCCGTGAGGAAAAAGAAGTCTGATTCCTACTAGGATTCCACTGTAATCCTATTAGGACTCATACCTTGTAATCCTATTAGGACTCTTACCTTGTAATCCTACTAGGAACCCCGTCCCCTGAGATATATAAATGAGGGCAGGGATACCTAGATAGCTAGGGAACCAGCAGAGAACCAACAGAGAGCAGCCAACAGGCAATTCAACACCCAAGCGCAGGACGCAATATACAACACCCCAAAACAGGACGTAGGGTATTACGCTACTCTAGCGGCCCGAACCTGTCTAAATTTGTGTCTTGTGTCCTTGCATTCACCTTCGAGTTCCAGATCCGGCGATCCCTCACCAAATAATCACTTACCTTAGGGTATCTCTAGGTAGGCTGACGGTAAAAACACCGACAGTTGGTGCCCACCGTGGGGCTGATCGTCGCGATCATTGGGCGAATTTGAAGGACCTCTTCATCAACATCAATTCACTCAAGGTGGTGGATTGCTACTTCGTACATATGCATCGGCAGATCGATTCATCGAGTTCGAGATCGGATCCTTCAGCGCGCTGCAACGTCGATGCACCGCGGCCGCCGACCTCGATGACCCGGTTCAACTTTGGCTTGTGCCGCAATGTCCGTGCGCAGCAGCGACGAGTTTGACTACTTCGACTTTGCGAGGACGATCGGCGGCCCGCTGATGACTACTTCGACTACTCGTCTCGACTAGAAATTAGTTGAGGGCGAGCCTCACAGCAACGACTACATCAACTACTCGTCTCGACTTGAAAACTAGTCGGAATCGACTCCGACTAGTCGAGCTTCATCAACAAACCGTCGCAGCTCCATCAACGAGCTCTACGGCTTCGTCGACATTTGTCCACGAATCAAGGGGGAATCGACTCCGACTAGTTGAGCTTCATCAACAAACCGTCGCAGCTCCATCAACGAGCTCTACGGCTTCGTTGACATTTGTCCACGAATCAAGCTAAGTGACTTATGTGACTTATACCTTTTCTGACTTGTTCTTCACAACATCGGCTACCTTTTTGGGTATGCCTCTCGACGGGCATGAAACCCTCGGGGTCTACACCTTGGTCGACTGCTTATCCGTGTAGGTCTCTTGACGGGCATTGAAACCCTCCAGAGCTACACTTCACCGACTACTTATCCGTGTACATCTCTCGATGGGCATGAAACCCTCCAGAGCTACACTTCGCCGACTACTTATCCGTGTACGACTCTCGATGGGCATTGAAACCCTCCAGAGCTACACTTCGTCGACTACCTTTTGCGCACTGCGCATCCTTTTTATCACATGACGACTACTTTCTGCTCGTTGTCTCCTCTTAACGGTCGCTAATCTACTCGAGTAGCAAATGCCTTAATCCATGAAACCTCGAGTCTTCAGTCATGACCTAAGCGACCCGTCCTGTATGAGTGAAGGCTAGAGACCTAAGCGACTTGTACATGCTATGGGCGAAGGCTAAACTGGGATCGGGTGAACGTAATGGGTGGACTACTCGGGAGATTTAAATGGCCTAAAAAAGAGCTCGACACAATAATTTTTACACCGAATAAATTTTGGTGTCTTCACATTATTACTGAGAACTACTCGGTATCTTCGCATTATGCTACATAATGTATGTATTGTCTTTTTTCAAATCAAGCTTCGGCAACAACCCTCCAGGCAGCACGGCGTGCCATCGCAGTTCCACTAGTTCCCAGGCTCGGGGGCTGGGCGATGCACACTACTCGATATGGCTCCGTCGGCTCTCCTGGCTCGTAAGCTCGGGGGCTGGACGCCGCAAAACTACTCGAAGACGACTCATATGAAGACTGAGAGTGCAGAAGAAACCCTAAGTCACCGCGCGGTTAAATAAACCAGCGAGAGGCTCAATTTCACTGTGCAGAAGGTGAAGAGTTTTTCTCAGGATTTCAGAGTAACACCAATGCCACGATTTGAAGCGTCCCCTCATTAGAGGTGACTAAATATGATACAAATATCAGTCTCAGGAGGCTGATAACATATTTATTACATCAGATGGTTCATTACCATACAAACCGTCGAGGTAGTGGGCACTGAAGGACCACTATCATGAGGGACAACATAAGGACCAAAAGCCAAACTAAAGTGCCAACAAAATCTAAGATAACATCAGAATCTTGCGCCATGGTAAGCTTCCAGTGGAGACCCTGAAACACAGGCAAGATTGGGTTCAGGACGGTGACCTACTCGACGTCTTCAGGAACGAAGTTCGGATCCTCCTCTGTAAAAACTAAGCAAGAGTGAGTACATACGTACTCAACAAGTCCAACCACACCCACGGAGGGGGATAATAAAGATCATGCACAGGATATATTAAGGATAAGGCTAGGGTTCATTTGTAATAAAGCAAGGTTTTACACATGCAAGGATTCATTTAGTAAAAGAGTTTTCTCAAAATATTTCTGTAGTAATCGAATAATAAGTGGGGTTGATCCTACACAAAGGATCCAAGTTTTAATGCTACCGGACTCCACATCCACATTAGCTCATGGCACAACTGCCGGACACTTTCAAAACGACTCACGCCACAAAACTAACCATCCCAAAATGTCTATTGAAGTGATCATATCGTAACTCGTCCAATACCGTGGACACGGCTATTCAAATAGATTTTTACACTCTGTAGAGGTTGTACACTTTACCCACAAGTAGGGTACCGCATTACGAACACCTTAGTGTCGCTGCGGATCCTAACAAAGCTATTACCCACCTTAGCTGAATCTAACTAGCCAACACGGAAGCAACCATGGGGTTAATGACCTATCAACAAAGTCATAATTGGGACATAACTCACACAGATTGTATTCCTTCTCCATGATCTCCCGTCGCTCACCAGCTCTCCTTTTGGGTAGCAGAACAACTAGTGGGGTTTATGCTAAGCCGTTGCCCACACAACGGTCGAGTGGTTGTACGATAAGTGGGTTAGGCAAGATGACACCTCAGTTCATCCTTACATTGACAAGACGGACATCTCTCAACCATGCTCAACCACAAAGGTACAAGCTCACCAGTGGCATTTCACACAGGAAACACCATCCATCTCATCAGGTTATATCTTTCTTTTATTTTCCCGAAATCCCGTTTTATCTTTTAAAACACTCACACCTTTATTTTTGACAAAGCGCGTTGTGGTCATGATTAAAATATAATAAAGGGAATAAAAGGTCCTAAGCATCTCTAGCAGTAGTTAACGTCCAACAGAGCAAATCCTATACAGACATTAACCTAGGTCATAAAGGAATAGTCATAGCAATCAAGGGGTGGCTATCCAACCATGTCTTGAAATAAAACAATGCATTTTATAAAACAGGCTAATAGGTTGTGTTTATAAAACTAGGATAAATATGCATCAAAGGATGGGATTGGACTTGCCGTCCTCAAAGCCTTCCGGAAGCTCCTCCTCAAGGTACAGGTCTTCGGGCTCCGGCTCACGGTACTGCTCCTCCTCGGTCACACCGTCGGCTACGACACACAAACAATCACACAATAAAAAAAAGTTCGCCGACGAGCTTAAAAAAAAGAGGGAAATAGAGAGATTCGATTAAAAAAATAGAGAAGACTATTATATTTATCGGATGTGGATCTTGAGGCTTGGAGAAAATATTTGGAGATGATGCGCGGTGGAGTTTGGAATTGATTCGGAACAAAATGTCGCATGAACTGATGAGTTAAAGGTCATTTAGGGAGTAGTTTAAAAGGATGAGTGTCACACCCGATTTATAAGAACATAAATCGAGCAATCATATATGCGCCAGGATCAAGTCACGCATATATACAACAGACTATCAAGATATCACAACACATGTCACGAATAAAAGCGTATAATTTATAAAATGAATATCTTTATTACAACTGAATCAAGAATCAGTTCAAGGAATGCGGAAGCGTAAAATGGATACATGAAGAGCTGGGCGCCACAGGGACGTCGACTGGGAGACAAACGCCTAGAAGTCGTCGAAGCCGCTGACGTAGTCCTCCACGTTGCCGGGCACTGAGCAGCAGTCGAAGATATCCGAAGTAGAACAGAAGAGTAGAGAGGCAAGTGTGAGTACAAACTAGTACTCAATAAGTATAACACAAACTATGAGGCTCTAGGCTAGCTGACTCAACCGCATTAGCTTTTAATCTTGGCAAATTTTATTAAAGCTAATTACTACTAGTGGATGAGTTACCGTAACCCAAATTGCATAAGAAATTAATTAGTGTTAATTAAGAACTACTGGGGACCAACCAAACCAAAACCACCCGGGGAATCTCCCTCGTCGAAGGTTGATAACCCCACTAATCAGACGGAGGATCTGGGCCGCTCATGACTGTGAGCACAGCTGATATATCAGTTTTACACTCTCGAGAGGTTGCACAACTTTACCCACAAGTCGTGAGCTACGCTAGTTGTTCATCACACTTCCTTAGGTGAGATGGCTAGCAAGCACACTACGAGACCGTTACAAAGGACCACGTTGGTAAGGTGTAACCGCTAAGGATTCTGGATCAGCGATGATGGGGCCCACCTCCGGGGGTACAAGACACACAGCACAGACCAAGCCGGAGGAGCAGGGACCATTGAAGCTTACCACCCCTCTTGCCCACGCAGGTAAGTTACTCCCGAACCAAAATGACCTAATTAGTAAGTCAAGACCGTCCCATTCCAGTCTTGTGGTTGCGCGGTTGTCCCAGGTTGTCGCTCTATGAACCGGTCCTTATGGAGAGTGGCCAACCAAGCACTAAGCACCGTGCTGGCCCCCTAAACCATGCTTCTAACAAAAACATCTTTTAAGGACGCACAAACCACTCAAGCACACAGCACAGAGGGCCGGCTCCAGAATTAAGTTGCATAAGACCATTAATCAAATTAATTAAAAAGGACCAAGTGTGTTATAGCGCAGCAACCTAGCACAACTAACCAAAATGCAACCCAAAGGATATATATATAGGATATAAAGTGGCTAGGAAATCCTTATAGGCATACAGTATTAAAATGCAATATGAAATTGTATTAAAAGGTGATAGGATGTTCATGTTATACTTGCCTTCCTCGTACTCTCCCGGCTGCTGCTCGAACTGCTCGGAAGATGGCTGCTCCTGGTACTGATCCAAAGGCTCCGCGTCTACTCACGATCATCAAGCATGGTCCACACATACACGCATGCACAAACAATAGCAAACTATAAGAAAACAGTACAACATTACATAGAAACAGCACTTAAAACTAGACTAAAGCTATTCTACGCGTTACAACGATCGCGTGGATATAAAGAACGCTTAAAACGGAGCTAAAACGCGAAAACTACGCTTAAAACAAGATCCAGGGACCTATTTGCGAGAAAACAGAACTTCCAGGGGGTTCTGTGCGCAAACTGAGGACCTAAACGTAATTAAAGGATAGACACAGGGGCTAGCGCGTGAACACACTGGATATGGACTGCGGGTTCAAAATCTGGAAAACTCAGGGGTCTAAACGAGAAGAAAAGGACCTATCCGTAATTATTTTTGAGCTAGGGTTGGACGGCGGGTTGATTTCCCTAAAAGACAGGGACTCTTTAGCAAGAACAACGGCTGAAGCGGTAAGATCTAATCGGGGCGGTTGGATCTGGATCCTGCGGTTCGGAACGAAGAGGTACGCAGGTTCTGTTTTGATCCGTGGATCGTGGATCGGGCGGCCAGGATGAGAAGGGGCAAAAGGAACAGGAGCGGGCGGCGCTGGTCACCGGAAGGGCTGCTCCCGCGGTGGCAGATCGCCGGCGATCGCCGATCTTGGCCGTCCGGCCTTCATTCAAGATGGGTCAAGCCCTGGAGGACGCTGGCGGTACGGGTAATCCACCTGGGCGATCAGCGTGGCGGATCGGGGCTCGGGTCACTGATCCCCACGGCGATGGCGGCTCGGGGTCACTGGGTCAAGGGGGACGCGCATGCAGAGGGGGAGAGAGGAGACAGAAACGAGCGCAGCGTGTTCCTTACCACTCCGGGGTACTGCAACGGCAGTCGGAGGCCGGGGATCGAGGGCGTCGGGGGAAATCGCGGTGGCGCAGAAGCTCGGTCGATGGCGGCGGCTCCAATCCAAGGGCGGTGCAGTGGCGTAAGGTCACGGGAAAAAGAGTGGGAGAAGGAGGTGCGGCTGAGGGGGAACGTGAGGAAGTGGTCACGGCTAAGAAGGGGCGGTCCTCGGCGTGCGGGTCATGCGATCAGTGGAACTCCCGCTCCTCACGGGTTGTTGCGACCCGATCTAATCCGCGCGCGGCGGCTTCCAGAAGAATCCAGGCGGGAGGGCTAGGCCCGCGTGCAGCTCGGCTGAGCACTGCGCAGGAGGAGAGGGCCCGGGATGCGGTGGCGCGGGGCCACGGCCAGTGGCCGAGCGCCGGCCGGCGGAAGGGACAACAGAGGAGAGCGCGAGGAAAGGGGAAAGAAGAAGCTGACGTGCGGGACCGGCCTGGCAGCGAGGGAGGGGATCGCGGGGGAGGGCGAGCGCGCTCGGGCTGAGGGGGAAAGGTGGGCCGGGGCGCGGCCCACGCGGGGGAAGAGAGGGAGAAGGGGTGCTGGGCCTAGGGAGGAAGTGGGCCAGGGGAGAAAGAGCCTGTGCGGGAGAGAGGGAGAGGGGAAGGATGTTGGGCTGGGCTGCCTGCTTTTACTCTTTTCCCTTTTCTTCTTCTTTCCTACACTCCACTAATTCAAACAAAACCAATTGAATTCAATTTACATTTTGAATTCAAACCTATAAACTCAGCACAAATAAAACAATGCTGCGGCATGAATGCACAAACACTTTAATCCTATGATAAATTTTTAATTACTTGCGTTATAAAATTACCTTAAATGCGAGATAAATTAGGGAAAACTCCGGAAATTTTGTTTGAGCCCGAAATAAATTCATTAAAATTTAAAGAAATTACCTCAGGGTGTTACAATGAGGACCTATTTGTAATGAAATAAAGAGATAGAAGGAGCTCTGAGAAAATATTTGAGAGAGGGAGGTGGAGGGCTGTAGACTGCATAAGAAGGAAAAGTGGAGGGGGTTATGCACAAGTCTACCTTTCTTCTTCCTCGAGACAAAACAGGAGGGGGAGGGGAATGGTAGGATGGGGGGGGGGGGGGGGCGGCCAGGCCATGGGCGCCGGCCCCTTGGTGCATGGCGACGCCCGGGGAGGAGGGGAAAATGGAGAGAAGGCCGAGGGGGATCCGATTCCGGCCCTCACCTTGTGCGTAGACGGTCTATGGAAGGCTGTCCACGGAGATGGGTGGTGGCCGGCAATGGTGAGCGGCGGCGGCGAGTTGCAGCTCGAGGTAGAGGAGGGGAGGTGCTGGGGCGGTGTGGGCGGAGTGAGGGGCGGCTCGGGGGCTGATTTATAGGCCGAGAGGGAGAGGCGAGATGGCCGGCAGGGGAGGGTCACGGGCAGTACAGGAATCTCACCATTAATGGCGGACGGGATGCTCGGGGACAAGACGCAAGCTGCGAGGGCGACGGGACGGGACGGAGACGGACCGGTGCAGCAGCGGGTCGCACGCCGACTTGGCGTGACGCGGGCGGCGTGATGCGAGCGCGCGTGCACAGCGTGCAACGGGGCAGCGGCGAGTTGTGTGTTGGCCCGTGCGTGCACGCAAGGAGTGGGCTAGAGCTCGAGCAGGCAGCACGCATGTGCTCAATTAAATAAATAAATAATTTTTTTATTTTATTTTTTTATTTTAAATTTTCAGTCAGTAGCTCAACAATATAAATAAGCAAGAACATGGAATTTAAATTGTTGCGTTACTCAACAATTTAAATAAGCAAGCGGGAGAATTAGAAGAGAGAAATAAAATGGATTTGAACAAAATATGAGAAAAAAAAAGAGGGGACACGTGCGCGGCACCGACGATCGCGGCCGGGCAGGCGCACGCGGCCGACCGCGACACGATGGTGATGCGACGGGACGGCGGGGCCGGTGGAAAAGGAAAAGGGACGGGCGGCTCCGCGGACAAAAAGGAATAGACTGCGCGATGTCGGGACGGCGGAAAATCGGGAGGTGGGCTTCGGGAGCTCGAGCGGCGGAACAGGTTTAAAAGATTTTTAAGCAAGTGATTGGTAATGCAGTTTAAATAAGATAAAAATACGGGCGTTACAAACCTACGCCAGTTAAAATGAATCTCGTCCTCGAGATTCGGCTGGCTCCTAAATATATGGGGAAACTCTTTCTTCAGGGCATCTTCATGTTCCCATGTAGCTTCTTCCACTCCATGTCTGCTCCACTGAACTCTGCAAATCCGTACTTCGGAGTTTTTGTCCTTTTTGCGACAGTGTCCAAAATCTTGACAGGTACTTTCTGGTACCGCAGATCTGTCTGTAAAGCTATTTCTTCTTCAGGCACACGCTCTTTCTCGGGTTCCCTCAGACATCTTCTCAGTTGGGATACATAGAATACTGGGTGTATGTCAGCCATTCCTTCTGGTAACTCTAGACGGTATGCTACAGCTCCAATTTTCTTCTGTACTTGGTACGATCCTATGTACCGAGGCGCTAGTTTCCCATGTACCTGAAATCTTCGAGTCTCTCGAATAGGTGAAACCTTGAGATAGATGAAGTCTCCTGGATTGAAGCTTACTTCTCGTCTCTTCTTGTCTGAGTAACTCTTCTGTCGAGATTGGGCGGCCTTCAGTTTTTCTCTAATTTTGGCCACTCTTTCTTCCACTTCTTTTATGAGTGTGGGTCCAACTAGGGCATGCTCTCCAACTTATGACCACATCAGGGGGGTTCTGCACTTTCTTCCATAGAGAACTTCAAATGGTGACATACCCAAACTTGCTTCGTAACAGTTGTTGTACGAAAACTCAGCATAGGGTATACTTTGTTCCCAATCCTTGCCATAAGTAAGGATACATGCTCTTAGCGTATCTTCCATAATCTGGTTCACCCTTTCTGTTTGACCATCGGTCTGCGGGTGGTAAGCCGAACTGAAATCCAACTTGGTGCCCATGGCCTTATGCAAACTTTTCCAAAACCTAGAGGTGAATTGGGTTCCTCTATCCGAAACAATTCTGCTAGGCACACCATGCAGCTTCACTATGTTGTCCACATAGAGTCGGGCTAGCTTTTCTCCACCATAATTGGTCCGTACGGGTAGGAAGTGAGCGACTTTTGTGAGCTGGTCCACTATCACCCATATGGAGTCATGTCCTTTCTGTGTCTTGGGTAAACCCACTATAAAATCCATCCCTACCTCATCCCATTTCCAAACCGGGATGGGTAAAGGTTGCAACAATCCTGCGGGCTTCTTATGTTCGGCCTTGATTCTTTGACAAGCATCACAATGGGCGATGAACCGTGTAATGTCCGCTTTCATTCCATTCCACCAATACTTTTGTCTTATATCCACATACATCTTGGTGGATCCTGGGTGGATGGAATATGCCGAGTTGTGGGCCTCATCCATAATAGTCTGCTGGAAGTCTCCTTCCTTGGGTACGCAAATTCTATCTTTGTACCATAAGGTTCCTCTGTCATCCACTCTAAAATCCGGTGCCTTGTTTTCTCCAGTATGCATGCGGATTTCCATCAAGTCCTTGTCTGAACCTTGGGTCTTTCTGATCTTATCCTCCAGAGTGGGTTGAACACTCAACTTGCGACTGGAACCATGGGGGGCGATGTGCACATTTAATCATGCCATTTCTTATTGTAGGTGGGCATCCCTAGGTCCATAAGATTTCTGGCTTAAGGCATCTGCTACCACGTTTACTTTTCCAGGGTGGTAATGAATTTCCACATTATAATCCTTAACTAGTTCTAACCACCTCTTTGCCTTAAGTTCAAATCTGGCTGGGTGAAGATGTACTTCAAGCTCTTATGGTCTGTGTAGATCTCACACTTATTCCCAATTAGATAGTGTCTCCAAATCTTGAGGGCATGCACTATGGCTGCAAACTCCAAATCATGGGTTGGGTAATTCTGCTCATGAGGCTTGAGTTGTCGGGAAGCATATGCCACTACTTTCCCATCTTGCATAAGGACACATCCTAATCCTTGACGGGATGCGTCACAATAAATGACAAAGTCCCGTTGAATATCCGGCAAGGTTAATACCGGGGCGGTTGTCAGTCTTCTCTTTAACTCCTGGAAGCTTCTCTCACATGACTCGGTCTAGGTGAACTTCTTCTCTTTCTTGAGTAGTTCTGTCATGGGTCAGGCTATCTTGGAAAATCCTTCAATAAATTTCCGATGATATCCGGCTAAACTGAGAAAGCTCCTGATTTCACTAACATTGGTTGGTTGCTGCCAGTTGGAGACTGCTTCGACTTTTTCGGGGTCCACTGCTACTCCTTCTGCGGTCAAGATATGACCAAGGAATGCTACTTTCTCAAGCCAAAATTTACACTTGCTGTACTTGGCGTAGAGCTTGTGTGCTCTCAACTTTTCCAAAACCACTCGTAGGTGCTGCTCATGTTCTTCGACACTCTTAGAGTAAATAAGTATGTCATCAATGAAAACTATGAAAAACTTATCTAACTCTTCCATAAACACCTTATTCATGAGGTTCATGAAATAAGCAGGTGCATTGGTGAGTCCAAAGGACATCACCGTAAACTCATATTGCCCATAGCGGGTGACGAAGGCCGTCTTCGGAATGTCACTTTCCTTAATCTTGAGCTGATGATATCCTGACCTTAAGTCTCTCTTGGAGAAGTACTTGGCTCCCTTCAGCTGATCAAAGAGGTCATCAATTCTGGGAAGAGGGTATTTGTTCTTGATGGTGACTTCATTTAGTTCATGGTAATCCACGCATATCGTCATGCTTCCGTCCTTCTTCTTGACGAACAAGACTGGAGCTCCCCATGGTGATGAGCTCAGTCTAATGAAACCAATTTTTTGTAACTCTTCTAGTTGTTTCTTTAGTTCTGCCAATTCAGAGGCGGCCATCCTATAGGGTCTCTTAGCTATAGGGGAGGCTCCAGGGACAAGGTCAATGATAAACTCTATATCCCTATCTGGTGGCATTCCCGGTAGTTCTTCAGGGAAAACCTCTAGGTATTCATTTACTACTGGAACTTCTTCCAAGGATTTAGCTTCCATACTAAAAACCATTGGGTCTGGTCCACTTCCCCACGTATGGTAGGTTACTTGTACTCCTTCTGGATTGGTTAGGTGTACCACCTTATCAGCACAACTTATAAGGCCATTGTGCAGGCTTAGCCAATCCATTCCAAGGATCACATCTATACCTTTAGACTTAAGTACTACTAGGTCTGCTAGGAATTCTACCCCACTTAAAATGATCCTTACCTGAGAACAACCCAATTGACACTTAATGTCACCTCCAGGCGTTCGGGTTAATAGGGGTGTTTTTAGTAGTACTGTAGGTATATTGTGCTTTTCCACAAAACTTGAGGATATGAATGAATGTGATGCTCCAGTATCAAATAATATGGTTGCCAAAATTGAGCTGACTAGAAACTCACCGAGCACTACGCTCTGAGCATCATGAGCCTCTTACGCGTTGATGTGGTTGATGCGGGCTCGTCCGAAGGACTGCTGGGGCGGCCCCATCTGCTAGTTGTTGTTGCTGGTGTTGTTGCTGCGGATGGGCACACAATTGGCTCCTGACAGAGCTGGCCTTGGTCCATTCACCGAGTTGGAGAAGGCTGATGCTACCGGCTTATTGTTGGCATATGGACAATTGGCAATGAAGTGCCCTGTCTCATGGAAGTTGAAGCATGCTCTGGCATTGTTGCTGGCAGTAACTTAGCTTGCATTGCTCTGTGGGGCCTTTATGGTGTTCTGGCTCTTGAACTATCTGAACTGGGTGTTGGGGGCCTGAGAGCCAGTAGCTTGTGACTGGGTCTTGTACTGCATAGGGGCTTGGGACCTAGGCACTTGTGGGCCGAAGTGCCTTGGCTTCTGGAAACGGTCCTGCTGGCGAGCCTTGGTTTCCAGGAACTTATGCTTATTGTCTCTCTTTTCCTCTGCCATGGCTCTCTCGGTGATGATAGCCATGTTCATCAGTGTGTTGAAGTCTGGGTAGATGCATGGGGAAAGTAGCTTATTAAGTTCTGCATTCAAACCCTTTCTGAATATATCTTGCTTCTTTTCGTCCTTGTCCACTTCCTCCGGTGCATAGCGAGCTAGTTCTATGAACTGATATGTGTACTCTTCAACGGACTTGTTGCCTTGTTGCAGCTCACGAAACTCATCTGCCTTGCGCTTCATGGTGGCTGCTGGGATGTGATAGCGATGGAACTCATCCACAAATTCGTTCCAAGTGATAGTGGAGGCATCCTGAGCAGCTGCACCGTTCTTCTCCCACCAAGCCAAAGCAGTTCCGGTGAGCTGGTGAGCAGCCAAACGGACCTTGTCACGGTCTCCATGCTCAAATGGCTTGAGTTTCCTCTTGATAACACGCAGCCAGTCATCTGCATCCAAGGGGTTGATGGATCCTGCAAAGGTGGGTGGCTTGGTCCTCAGAAAAGCTGTCAGTTTGTCATTTGTACTCTGCTCACGGGGCCTTGGGTTGGTAATGACATTGATTAAAGCTTCCAGTAGGAGGTTCTGGTTGTTCAACACTTGCACCAGGTCAATGGCCGGTGGGGGTGGGGCCTGACGTGCTCCCACTTGGCTTTCTCCTCCCTGCTGGCTTACTTCCTGCTCTTCATAGCCGAGGGCTTGTCCTTGCACACCCTGCTGCCTTTCCGCACTTGGAGTGGTACATGCCTGACTTTGGGAGGTCCTGGTGTTACGCCTGGGGGCCATCTGTGGATTGGGTAAAACTTTTATGAGACTTAAATTTGGAATTAAGTGATGTTTAAGTTATTTATTTTCATATTTTCGAAAAGGCAGAATCCACCTCTGCCGACAAGCACACAGACTAACAAGCATCAAGCACAAAAAGTTTTATTTATCAAGCTGGGGGTACAACACTTGGGAGGGTACAGCCAAAATACGCGCTACACGGTCGGGTACAAAGGGTACAACAGATGGGAGGGGCACAACCCTAAGCTTGGGGTCGGGACGGCTTCATTCCTGGGGACATCTCTGAGGCATGCTACTCGCGGGGCATGCCGTCTTCCGGGGCGGAGTGCACTTCAAGTGGGATGAGTAGCTCTTTCTCGTCATCCTCGAGGATCCCATTTTCTCGGGGCTGTTCGACAGCTCCTTCTGCGGCTATAGCTGACCTTTCGGCACCTTCGGGTGGAGCTTGCGGGGTCCCAAAAAGTCCTCCCCATCCTATGATGGGTGTTCCAATTAGGACTTGGGTCTCCCCGATTGTCGGTGTTTTACCGGCTGCCCATCGAGGGGTATACTTGAGGTGGTAAGTTTAGGTGAGGAGACGCCGAGATCAGGAACTCAATGGTGCAGGAACACAAAACTTAGACAGGTTCGGGCCGCGAGGTGCGTAATACCCTACGTCCTATATGGTGGTTTGTATTGCCTTGGGTGTAGATGTTGTTATGTTTTGAATGGGTCCCTGCCCGCCTTATATATCAGGGAGGACAGGGTTACATGAATCCTAACCCAATACTAGCTAAGGAATCATACCCGAATATAACTCGAGTAGTTTTCTTCTGTATTGGCTAGCTTTATCTCTTACTCATACGAGTAGAGAACAACATAAATAAGACATAAGACAAGCTTTATCTCCTAATCCTGTTTAAACTATGCTATGTACACAGTCCCGTAACCCCGGGTCTGACAAGCCCCCGAGCTCTTCATAGTTGAGTACTGCAGGCTTCTCGAGTACTTTCAAAGTAGTCTCCGGCTTCTTTTGAAGCTCCGTCTTGAAGTTCTTCTTCAAGTACTTTCTTGGCTGCATTGAAGCTATGAGGTGCTCATAACCAACCTGAATTACACCGGCTCAAGTGCGCTGATCCTTTCTCGAAAGGAAGCAAGGACTCAACCACACTTCAAACAGTGTAACCCCGTGGTCTGTCGGGTAAAGTCCCGATAAAACCACCTAACTCAGGATCAAACAAGGTACCTCGCACGAAGGCGAGTTCAGAGATACAATCACCCATAATTTTACATCACAAGCATAATGTTACATTATTATTCAAATATATATGGTAGCAAGATCTAACTAGTACGAATTTATACAAAACTTTTTAAGCTTAGAGTATCTACAGCGGAAAGTAAAATACGACACTACCAGACATCATGGAACAGATATTGAGCTAAGCCCAAGCTCAACATCTCAACATCACTCGAAAGGATCTATGTTGGCCGGGGACGGATCCCACTCCACGGACCAACCATCGGGAAGAGCATAGGGCCATGGTACAGGCAGAATAGAGTCCTCAGGGGGATTACCTAGAACAAAAGTCACATCACAAGACTGAGTATTCTAATACTCAGCAAGGCTTACCCGTTTCATGGTATACTTAGCCATGTAGCTAGACTATGAAGGCTTGTAATGGTTCTGGGTATAATTTCAGCTGAAAAGCAACAAAGAGTAGATCCTTAATTTCAACTTTTAGCTTTCAAGTTCTAGTTGATTATCCATTCTAAGTAAGCGACTATAGCTACTCAAGCATGGTAGAACCTTTTAAACAAACATCATCTTCGATCATCATCAAGTTGCTCTTATTACTCTATGTGGCAAAGGGATCAAGCAGTCTCAGTCTCCGCGAGAAACGGACGATGTTGAATCAAATTTCGAAACCTTGCAAGGGTAAACCTAACTCACACGCTTGGAACATCCATTGATCATTCCGAAGCAACCGTTTCCTTTCATTCCGGCTCGTGGATCAGTGCCACCACAAGCGACTGTAGGACCATACGCACATCCAATGTGCAGGACGTACGTCTGTAGCGCGACTACATGACCGTACTCCTGTCCGCTATGCGGAACGTACTCCCGCACGTCGGTGCATGTGCGAAAAACCAAATTACGAGTGGTGGGGGGTATGTCCACTCCTCGGGCCGATCGGTTACTAGGCTTACCGCTTACCATATTTCACGGCATGTGGCTAGTACTTTCAAACGCTTATCCACCGCTACCACACACTGTGACCTTATCACATTTTCATCAACACAGACGGGGTTTCTGCCAAAGTCGTGAATCATAATCACAACCCCGTCCGTCATCGTTATAGTGGTTGCAGGAATGTAAACATTGCAACTCCTATGAGCTCGCGAGTGACAGGAAATCACTCGACTTCTACCGGTCCTATTAGCTTAGCAGCTAGTCGGACTCAGGTTCTAGTGTTCAATACATAGGTTCCTAGGAATATGCAACTAAGGTTTCAATACAATTCCTGGAAACTTAAATGCACAAGTAGATATACACGAATATAAAAGTTGCAGTGTAGTAAAAATAGCGATTTATGTCCGGGGCTTGCCTTCGCTGGTGGGGCTGGGGTCAGAGATGTTAATAATTTCCGAACTTTGGTTCAGGGCTTCAGTTAATTCCTCGGCGATGTTCACTTGGTCTTCCGAAATGCCTTGCTCGGGTTCCGGAATCAACTCGTAGGTTCCGTCGGCAAGTGTAGTCGAATCTACATGATATGCAGTGATTTGAAGCGATGGTCGTTGATTTAAGAACTTTACTTCACGATAAAGGTGCAATCTAATAAACAAACATTCTATTTAGCAGATATGTCATCTATTCTTATACTGGGCAATCATTTATCGATTATAAACATAATTACCTAATTGCATTAAGTGACAAGTTGAGTTACTCTAAGCAACTAAACTAATTAAAGTAAGTAGCATTGGAAAAGATCCTAATTTATCTACTCAATTCCCTTAAACATTATTAGTTGGTTTAATTAACTAATTACTCATTCAATAAGAGTTGGGGTTATTATTTTAATCAAACAATATTTGGATCATGAACTATGTTTCTAGTCGGATTTACTGCAAACCTAAGGATTAAAATTTTACTGGAAAAAGATTGATATGAATCTAAGCTACTGTGATTTTATCAAGATTTTTATCCTTATAGCCATTATGCTATAAAATAAACAAAATTAGCATTGTGATATTAAGATCTATTTATATCAGAAGCTCTACAGAAGATCTTGTACTGAAATTTTGTGAACATATCACAATACTCAAAAGTAACACCCTAATTTAATTTTATAAATTGTTATGAACCAGAACTATTATTCATGAATTATCTTTGAATCTAATCCTAAATTCATAACTTAAGCTACTCTATGCTAATGATGTTCAAAATTTTATCATGGTTTACACATGCTGATAGAAGGTTAGGGTAAAAGTTTCAGCTACAAACACTAAAAGAATCACCCTGGAATAAATCCTAAATCTTTCATCAATATAAGACAAAGACACTTGAACATCATAGCTAGGAAATAGTTCTGAGTCTACAAATTTTACAAAAAACTATAAATGAGGCACACATCCTATGTTTCAATTTTCAACAACAGCATAACTATAGATCAAGAGATCTAATTAACACACCCATTTCCAAGTATTTATTTTAATTCAAAATATCCAATTATTAAGCTCAAGGTTATTACATAAAAGTTGTAGAGTTTACTTCAAGGATTCAAGCAAAACTAGTTTGACATTTTTTCGAATTTCCTACGAATTCTTATAAATTTCTAAAGATCACGGATTTTGAATTGAGGGGAGGGACTTGAATCTTGTAGCCAGGCCCTCAGAAAGATTTAAATCAATGCAATCAAGTCCCTGGCTCGTCGGGGAAGAGAGCCGTGACTCGCCGGCCAAATTCCGGCGACGGTGGTCGCCGGCAGCGAGGGGGAACTGGCCAGGAAGGACCAGGGGACTAGGGCGGTCCTTGCTGGGGGTGATGTGATGGTCGGGATCGACTGGAGGGAGTGGAATGGCGGTGACCCGAGGTGGCGGCGATGGAGCTCGACTACGGCGGCGGCGTTCCGGCGAGGGGTTTCACCGGCGATGGTCCAGAGATTGGGAAGAAGCTCGAGGGATGCAAGGCGATTCGATTAAGCACCTTGGCGAGAATTGGGGTAGTCGGGAAGGTAGGTTCCCACGGCAGATCGAGGCGGCGGCGGAGAGGTCGACGGCAACGGTGATGCTCCAGTGATCAACGTCGGTGAGGGTCCTGCGCATGAGCATCGGTGAGCCACGGGTGATGCACTGCTGCCTTCAATTGAGGCTAATAGCTATGGGAAGGAGGTGACCGACGGTGACTGTGACATCGGCGGAGGAGAAGAACATCAGCGAGCGTCGGGAAGACCAAATTAGAGCTCAAAAGTAGTCGAGCGAGGGCGGTGAGCTTCATAGGATCATGGCGAAGCTATGGGAGGGGTTGTCGTGGATCGAGAGAGGCTATGGTGGTCTGCCCACGATGAGCAGAGCTCGCCGGAGACGAAGAACAGGCGGCGATGGTGGATTCGAAACTCAGTGTGGAATGCGAGTGGAAGAGAGAGCAAAATGGAGGGAGGGGAAGCTACTGAGCATCTTAGACCAGCAAAGAAGGGTGGGGGAGGCACGCACGGGCGCTAGCCATGACGGCTGCGAGGTGGCGGCCGGGCAGAGCTCGGGCAGAGGCGGGGCGACGTGGAGCGCTCAGGAGAAGGCCAGAGGAGAGAAGCTTGGGCGGCGACCGGCCTGGGGGCGGCGCGTGGGAGCTGACAGAGTAGGAGGTGGTGCCAGCAGAGCGGCAGCGACGGTGAGCGGCGGCGGCCTTCGACGGCAGAGGGGCAGCTCGGTCGGGCGGCGTGGCGCGCTCGGGGAAGGCCATTAGGAAGAAGGTGAGGCGGTGG
Organism: Panicum hallii; assembly: GCF_002211085.1. Taxonomy (NCBI): domain Eukaryota; kingdom Viridiplantae; phylum Streptophyta; class Magnoliopsida; order Poales; family Poaceae; genus Panicum; species Panicum hallii. The sequence continues at coordinate 8,725,123 of NC_038049.1, forward strand.
GCGAGCTCGGGGGCGACGCGTGGAGGCCAGGAGAGGCAGGCGGGGGCCTCGGGCCGCGCGGCACGGCAGCACTGCTGCGCGGCAGAGGGGGAGCAGAGGAAGAAGAAGGGGGAGGGGGCAGGGGCTGAGATGTAAACTCCAAAAACTCTAGGGACCTCAGTGTAAAGTCAAGTTTTCTCACAGTTTTATAGCTCAAATGAGAAAATGGTCAAAATAAAAGTTGTAGAACTTTTCAAACCCTACAACATTTATTTAGGGTTCAAAACCAAAAACTTAAAGGATAGAACTTTATTTTAAAACCTTGGACTAATTTCAAACTTTTTAAAGTTTTGGTCCTTATTAGGGTAAATTTCATGTAACCTTGGACTTAATTGCAAGTTTTGTGCAATGTAATGATGATTAATACTTTTACACTTTAACCCCTAGTAAAAATTGAAAGTTACATTTGTAATTCAAATATTTTGCATAAAAGGACTCATACTTTTGAAAAATTACACATAAGTCCTTATTTCCACACATTCACTCAATTTCACTCAATTCAATACATAAATTTCACATTCTTTCCTAATGTTTTACAATTTTGACACCTAGGGTGTCACAACCTTCCCCCCTAAAAGAAGAGAGTCACTAGAAGAAAGAAGCTTAAGATGTATAAGATGTTATGGGACCACCATACCATTGATGAAGCTACCTGGGAAACTAAGGATTATCTTCGGAAAAAACTTTCCAAAGTTCCTTAAGAATCCTTAGATATCTACTTTCCAAATCTACCATTCTTGTAATCTCAGGACGAGATTCCTTTTAGGGGGGAAGGTTGTGACACCCTAGGTGTCAAAATTGTAACACACTAGGAAAGAATGTGAAATGTATGTATTGAAATGTGTGAAATTGAGTGCATGTGTGGAAATAAGGACCTAGGTGTAATCTTTCAAAAATATGAGTCCTTTTATGCAAAATATGTGAATTACAAATGTAATCTTCAATTTTTACTAAGGGTTAAAGTGTAAAAGTGTTAGTCATCATTACATTACATAAACTTGCAATTAAGTCCAAAAATACATGAAATTTACCTTACTAAGGACAAAAACTTTAAAAAGTTTGAATTAAGTCCAAAGTTTTAAAATAAAACTCTATCCTTTGAGTTTTTGAATTTGAACCCTGAATAAAAGTTGTAGGGTTTGAAAAGTTCTACAAGTTTTATTTTGACCATTTTCTCATTTGAGGTATAAAACAGTGAGAAAGCTTGACTTTACACCGAGATCCCTGGAGTTTTTAGAGTTTACATCTCAGCCCCTGGCACCCCCTCCCCCTTCTTCTTCCTCTGCTTTCCCTCTGCCGCGCAGCAGTGCCGCCGCAGGCCACCGTGCCGCGCCGCCTGAGGCTACCTCCTGCTCCAGTGCCGCTCCACGCGTCGCCACCGAGCTGGCCGACCGCCTTAGCCCCTCTCTGCTGGCCCTCCCCGAGCACGCCACGCCACTCTGCCACCCGACCAAGCCGCCACCTTGCCGTCGCAGGCCACCGCCGCTCACCGCCGCTGCAGCTCTGCCGGCGCCACCTCCTACTCTGGTAGCTCCCATGCGTCGCCTTCATGTCAGCCGCCGCCCTAGTTCCCTTCCTCTGGCTTTCTCCCGAGCACGCCCCGCCGCCCCGCCTCTGCCCGAGCTCTGTCTGGCCGCCATGACGCGCCACCGGTCGACAGCAGCTGCTCCGGCTTGCCGTGCCTCTTCTTAGTCCCACAGCATGACCAGGAGCTCTCTTCGACTACTTATATCCGCTCGCACAGCCGCAATTCGCTTTCTCAACTTCTTCTCCACTTGACCACCGCCGCACTCGCCGTCTGCCATCGACCACCGCGCCGTCGTCAGCTCGCCCCGCCCCTTCTAAAGCCACACCATCACCTCCAGCAACTTCGCCATGATCCCGTGAAGCCCTCCAGTCCCTCCATTGCCGCCCTTGAGCACCGCATCCACTTCGCCGACGAGCTCCTCCTGTCGCCGCCGTTTTGGGTCGCCGTGGGAACCCATCCTTCCGACCGTCTTAGCTCCCGACAAGTAGCTTGGGAGGACCGCCTTAACCCCCTGGAGCTTTTCCCCTACCTCCGGTCCACCGCCGGTGAGCCACCACGCGGGAACACCGCCGCCGTAGTTGAGCTCTATCGCCGCCGCATCGGGTCGTCGCCGTTCCACCCCCTCCGGTCAACCCCGACCATCACATCACCCCTAGCAAGGTTCCCCCTAGCCCCCTGATCCTTCCTGGCCGGTTCCCCCTCGCCGCCGGCGACCACCGTCGTCGGAATTTTGCCAGCGAGTCTCGGCTCTCTTCCCCGACGAGCTAGGGACTTGATTGCATTGATTTAAATCTTTCTGAGGGCCTAGCTGCAAGATTCCAATCCCTCCCCTCAATTCAAAATCAGTGATCTTTAGAAATTTGTAAGAATTCTTAGGAAATTCAAAAAAATGTCAAACTAGTTTTGTTTGAATCCTTGAAGTAAAATCTACAACTTTTATGTAATAACCTTGAGCTGAATAAGTGGATATTTTGAATTAAAATAAATACTAGGAAATGGGTGTGTTAATTAGATCTCTTGATCTATAGATATACTGTTGTTGAAAATTGAAAAATAGCATGTGTGCCTCATTTATAGTTTTGTGTAAAATTTGTAGACTCAGAACAATTTCCTAGATATGATATTCAAGTGTCTTTGTTTTATATTGATGAAAGCTTTAGGATTTATTCAAAGGTGATTCTTTTAGTGTTTGTAGCTGAAAATTTTACCCTAACCTTCTTTCAGCATGTGAAAACTATGATAAAATTGTGAACATTATTAGCATAGAGTAGCTTAAGTTATGAATTTAGGCTTAGATTCCATGATAATTCATGAATAATAGTTCTGGTTTATGAAAATTTATGAAATTAAATTAGGGTGTAAATTTTTAGTAGTGTGATATGTCAACAAAATTTCAGTACAAGATCTTGTGTATAGCTTCTGATATAAATAGATCTTAATATCACAATGCTGATTTTGTTTATTTTATAGCATAATGGCTATAAGGATAAAAATCTTGATAAAATCACAGTAGCTTAGATTCAGATCAGTATTTTTCCAGTAAAATTTTTATCCTTAGTTTTGCAGTAAATCCAACTAGAAAAATAGTTCATGATCCAAATATTGTTTGATTAAAATAATAACCCCAACTCTTATTGAATGAGTAATTAGTTAATTAAACCAACTAATAATGTTTAAGCGAATTGAGTAATTAAATTAGGATCTTTTCCAATGCTACTTACTGTAATTAGTTTAGTTGCTTAGAGTAACTCAACTTGTCACTTAATGCAATTAGGTAATTATGTTTATACTCGATAAATGATTGCCCAGTATAAGAATAAATGACATGTCTGCTAAATGGAATGTTTGTTTATTATATTGCAACTTTATCGTGAAGTAAAGTTTTTACATCAACGACCATTGCTTCAAATCACTGCATATCATGTAGATTCGACTACACTCGCTGACAGAACCTACGAGTTGATTTCAAAACCCGAGCAGGGCATTTCGGAAGACCAAGTGAACATCGCCGAGGAATTAACTGAAGCCCCGAACCAAAGTTCGGAAATTATTAACATCTCTGACCCCAGCCCCACTAGCGAAGGCAAGCCCCGAACATAAACCGCTATTTTTACTACACTGCAACTTATATATTCGTGTATATCTACTTGTGCATTTAAGTTTCCAGGAATTGTATTGAAACCTTAGTTGCATATTCCTAGGAACCTATGTATTGAACACTAGAACCTGAGTCCAACTAGCTGCTAAGCTAATAGGACCAGTAGAAGTCGAGTGATTTTCTGTCACTCGCGAGCTCATAGGAGTTGCAATGTTTACATTCATGCAACCACTATAAGGATAACAGATGGGGTTGTGATTATGATTCATGACTTTGGCAGAAACCCCGTCTGTGTTGATGAAAATTTGGTAAGGTCACAGTGTGTGGTAGCGGTGGTTAAGCGTTTGAAAGTACTAGCCACATGCCGCGAAATATGGTAAGTGGTAAGCCTAGTAACTGATCGGCCCGAGGAGTGGACATAACCCCCACCACTCGTAATTTGGTTTTTCGCACACGCACCGACGTGCGGGAGTATGTTCCACATAGCGGACAGGAGTATGGTCATATAGTCGCGCTATAGATGTACGTCCTGCACATTGGATGTGCGTATGGTCCTACAGTCGCTTGTGGTGGCACTGACCCACGAGTCGGAATGAAAGGCAAACGGTTGCCTGGTAATGATCTTTGGACGTTCCAAGCGTGTGAGTTAGGTTTACCCCTGCAAGGTTTTGAAATTCGATTCAGAATCATTCGTTTCTCACGGAGATTGAGACTGCTTGATCGCTTTGGCACATAGAGTAATAAGAGCAACCTGATGATGACCAAAGATGATGTTTGCTTAAAAAGTTCTACCATGCTTGAGTAGCTATAGTTGCTTACTTAGAATGGATAACCAACTAGAACTTGAAAGCTAAAAGCTAAAATTAAGGATCTACTCTTTGTTGCTTTTCAGCTGAAATTATATCCAGAACCATTACAAGCCTTCATAGTCTAGCTACATGGCTAAGTATACCATGAAACGGGTAAGCCTTGCTAAGTATTAGAATACTCAGTCTTGCAATGTGACTTTTGTTCCAGGTAATCTCCCTGAGGACTCTACTCTACCTGTATCCTAGCCGTATGCTCTTCCCGATGGTTGGTCCGTGGAATGGGATCCGTCCCCGGCCAACACAGGTCCCTCCGAGTGATATTGAGCATGGGCTTAGTTCAATATCCGTTCCGCAACGTCTGGTAGTGTCGTATTTTACTATCCGCTGCAGATACTCTAAGTTTAAAAAGTTTTGTTTAAATTCATACTAGTTAGGTCTTGCTACCATATATGTTTGAAGAATAATGTAATATTATGCCTGTGATGTAAAGTTGTCGGTGATTATACCTCTGGACTCGCCTTCCTGCGAGGTACCTTGTTTTGATCCTGAGTTAGGTGGTTTTATCGGGACTTTACCCGATAGACCACGGGGTTACACGGTTTGAAGTGCGGTTGAGTACTTACTGCCTTCAGAAAAGGATCAGCGCACTTGAGTCGGTGTAATTCAGGTCCCCATTTACTTCTTTGGTATGATGTGCGATTTGAAAAATTACACTCCATGTCGAGTAGCCCCCGAGCCTTAGGTTGAATCGGAGAATCAGGCTAAGGGTCATATTAGTCTTGAATCTTCCTTACTTACTTTTCAAATAAATTTGAAAAAATAAGTAGTCGATGCCACGTATTCCGCAGCCCCCGAGCCTTGAATCCAAATCTCACAGGTTTTGGAAATAAGGATCCAAAGGTCGTGGCATGCAGTGAAAAAATATTTCCATAATAAATAACTGGTGTGATGGTATGAATGATGGAAGTTAGATCTGAAATTCGAAAAACCCCTTTTTTTGGGACAATTAACCCTGAAAAAATGATTAATCAAATATTTTATCTAAACAATCCACCAAATGACCCCTCATCTTTCGAATATTCCCAGAAATGACTCTTCAACTTCAAAATAGTAAAACTGTATCCGACCGTTGGTTATTTAACCCCGCGGTAACGCCAAGTAAAAACTGTGCTCGCAATCTGCAATCCGCCAAGAACTTTCCAAATCCTCCAAATAAAGCCGCACTCCACCTTCACCTCCTTGGAGAGCCCCAATCCAACCAAATCTCTCCGCCCCCGAGCAACTCGTGGCGAGCGGATCATGAAATGGCGCCCAAGAGATCTAACGAGAAGGATGGGAAGAAAAAGGAGGCGCAGCCACCGTCTGGATAATGGACTCACAGTAAGTGTTCCAACAACGATCTCAAAAAACTTGTTTCCGAGGGTTTGCTCCAAGACAAGAGTCTTGTCAACTGGCATCCCTCTTTTCACGAACCTTTCCCCATGGAAAATGTAGACGAAATCGTCACATTTTACCATTTTGCCGAATGTGGTCTGGCCCTCCCCTCTTGCTCTTTCTTCCGAGGCCTTCTTCATTTCTATGGGCTTGAGCTCCATCACCTCATCCCGAATTCTATTTGCCATACTGCCATCTACATCCATTTCTGCGAAGCTTTCCTCGGAATCGAACCCCATTGGGATCTTTTCCGCTTCCTTTTCCGGGTAAAGCCACAGCCCACAGCCAAAAACCTATCCATTGTAGGGGACGCCGGCATCCAGCTTAGGCAGCAAGCCGGTGATAGGTACCTTTCCTATAAATTTCCCTACAACATTCCTGGATGGAAGAACCACTGGTTCTACATCGAAAACCATGCCCCTCAGCTTCCTGAAAAATCTGGCAAACCCCTTGTCGTGAGGCCAGAGTGGAACACCGAACTCTCCAGAGCAGACCTGGACCAAGTCGATGAGTTGCTAGCCATTATAGTAGCTCACAAAGAAATAGGAGTGACCGGAGCGTCTGTAATGTTTTCTTTCTTCAAGCGCTGGATCCAGCCAATCCAACAATGCCACACTTTAGGCTTCGAGTACATAGGCGCTGAAGATCCCTCTCAGATGTGCGTAGAAGAATTGATCTGATGACACCACACTCATCCGGGTCAGGTGAGTGCTGCTGGATGTGGACGCCGTTCCCTACGTCCCGCAGTTGTTTTCTGTGCAAAATCCTCCGAAACCGGTAAGTATTCGACTACTTTTTGTTTAAAACCAGTTCTGCTGCTCTGCCACTGCTAACTGAAAATCTTCTGCAGGAACACACAGAGTTGTACCGGAGCTATCCACCGCAACCAGACATCCCTCGACCGGACCACCTTCTCCCCAGTGCTGCAACCGAAGCCAAGAGGGCTCAAGCAGCCGAGGCTCAGCCAGGCAGCGAGTCCACTGAAGCCGGGAGCCCCTTGGTAGAAAGGGAAGCCAAAGGAGAGGCGAGAAGGAACAACTCCCCCAGACCATCCGTGGAGTTGACCAAAACTCTGCCTTTGGTCCCGCAGGGTCGTCGGGTAGTGCGCAAACGGAAAGCGCATGTAGTCAAGTCCTCCAGGTATGAAGGTGCTGCCTTGTTGAGTTGTCATATATCGGTATTGTTGCATGCTAACACTACCCTTTTGCAGTCCGTCTGCTTCTCCTCCCGACCCCAAGCGCCAAGAGGTGGGAACGGACCCAGAGACTACTTCAACAGGGACGGTTACCATTGCCGTGGTGGGCATCGCACCACCAGCTGGTGTGACCCCGCCACCAGCAACGAGTACCGTGGTTGAAACACCATGGGCTCTAAGAGTAAAGAAAGCTGTCTTGAAGAAATCTTTGGTGTAAGTATGGGTCTTTTCTTGCATAATGAACATCCTGTTCTGCTCAACTTGTGTAATAATATAACTGATTCTACTTCTGTAGGTCTGCAAGCGACATGAGGCACAAGCCAAAGCCTGCCGTAGCTACCACAGCCCCCGAGCTACCAGCCCCAAGGAGCCAGCCCCGGAGGCGGACACAACACTGCCTGACCTACCACCCCCCGAGCCCCAGCAAGCTGAAACCAGAGCTGGTGGTGAAGAACAAGTCGAGGCCACTGAAGCCACTCCTGCAGATGGCACAGGTAAGTGTCTAACCGCCCACGGCTAGCTGCTTAGACCACAAACATTATGTATTGAATGCATCTTGACTTGCAGGAGCCCAACAACCATCTTCTGAAGAAGCCGCAGGGACCTCAAGGAGCCCTGGAGATTTGCTGGTGATCGGACGCGGATACCAGAATGTCATCACCACAGATCTGGTGGATGATCCAATCCTGACGGACAACAACATTCGATACTTCAAGAAGATCTCCAAAGAGATGTACAATTTTACCCTGGTAAGGCATGATAACTCCTCTGCCAGTATATGTTGTCGGGTTGCTTGTCTTAATCTTCCCCCTTATGCAGCATGTGATCAATCACTCACAAAAGAAGACTGAAAAACTGAAGGCAGTCGTGAGTGGCCACCAGGAGCTCGCTACCAAGAAAAAATGCATATCCGAGGAGCTGGCGAAGAACATTTATCTTTAGAGAGAGCTTGACAAGCTGAAGCTGGAGCGGACTCGAGAGACGTGGCTCCTCAAGAATGATCTCTGCAATCTCGAGAAGGCCAACTCCGAGCTCCAGGAGCAACTCAAAGAATAGAAGAAGGCGCACCAAGGCAAGCCCTTTCTTCCCTCGAGTTCTTTCACTTAACAATTTATCTTGGATTCTGAAAATATCTTCACCGCAGAGCTTAGGAAAATCTTAACATATAAAGAAGAGCTACTTACTAACATGAAGAATATGCTGTATCGCCGTACAGATGACGTCGAGAAGCTGTAGAAGGTAATCGCCGACACTGAACAACAGTTCGCCGATTGCCTTCAGCAGATCAAGACGCTAGGCGAGGAGAAGGAGCAGCGGCAAAAGTAGCTGGAGGACCTCAGGGGAGCTGCCCAGAAGCTTGTGGACATGGTGGACCCACAAGAAGACAGCAAAGCAGGCGAGCAGCCCTTGCTGGAGCGACTTCTCGGAGCACCATAGAAGGTCGTCAATTTCCTCACTGAAGCCCCGGTCGCGTGTGTCAGCCATGGTCTTTCCTTTGTAAAATTCTTTTGGCCGGAGGCTCGACTAGAGGCATTTGCACAGGGTGTGGTTGCAGAGTGCTCTGAAGAACAATTCAATGAGTACCTCCAAGAAGCCCAACCTGTAGCAGAACAGATAGTAAAAAGTGTACTGCAAGATTGAGATGTAAAAATAAGTACTCGTTTCCTTGTATATAATTGTCTTTGATGTCTCTACTTGTATGTGCTTTGACTGAATTGTCATCCAAGTTCAAAGGCTAAGTAGTAGACACTACCCCGGGTGCAGCGACCCTAGAAGTAGTCGAAGTAGCTCCGAGTAGGAACCCATCCAAAAAGTTAGGTATAACCCGAACGAGCAGGTCTAACCAGTTAGAAAAGAACGCGAGCATCATCGCGTGACTGCCGTGCTTATGGAAAGAAATTGAAACTACCCTGAGTGCAACGACTCTAGGCGTAGTCGAAATAGCTCCTCGTGTGAGCCCGTCCAACAAGTTAGGTATAACCCGATCGAGCAGGTCTAACTAGTTAGGAAAGAACGTGAGCATCATCGCGTGACTGCCGTGCTTATGGCAAGAAATCGAAAATACCCTGAGTGCAATGACTCTGGGCGTAGTCGAAATAGCTCCTCATGTGAGCCCGTCCAACAAGTTAGGTATAAACCGATCGAACAGATCTAACTTGTTGGGAAAAATGTGATCGTCATCGCGAACGACCATCAAAGGTCATGGCAAGAGTCGATTCTTATAAAGCATGAACATGGCCGTAGCCTCCATCAAAACTTATAACAAGAAGTCGGTAAAACATGAACGTGGCCGTAGCCTCCATCAAAACTCATGACAAGAAGATGATTTATATAAAACATGAATGTGGCCGTAGCCTCCGTCTGTTTAACAAAAAAATTTACATTCTGAATTTTGTGACACGTAGCCTCCAAATTGATTCAGAAAAAAAGGCCGCCTAGGCATCCGGAGAACAGCTATCCCCACACGCTTCCTCATGGGTAGAACTTACGCAAGTTCTGAATGTTCCAAGAATTTAGGACATCTTGGCCCTCGAGGTATTGCAGTCGATACGACCCCGGTCTCATAACCTGCTTGACGATGAATGGACCTTCCCACCTTGAGTTGAGCTTGTGTAAGCCGGACTCATCTTGGATGCGGCGTAGGACCAAATCACCTATACTGAATGACCGTTCCCTCACGTTGCGATCGTGATATCGCCGGATCCCCTGCAGGTATCGTGCTGACTGAACCAGAGCGGTGCAGCGAGCCTCTTTGACAGAGTCGAGCTCCAACTGCCTAGTTTCATCCGCCTCACCTTCTTTGTACATTTCAACCCTTGGGGATTTCCACATGATGTCGGCCGGTAGGATAGTTTCAGAGCCGTAGACCAGGAAGAACGGTGTTTGTCCTGTGGGTTTGGACGGCTGAGTCCTGAGCCCCCAGACAACATGTGGCAACTCGTGTATCCACTTTCCTCCTTTCTTGCTGTTTTCATCATAGAGTCATTTCTTGAGGCCATCAATTATCATGTTGTTCGCCCTCTCGACTTGACCATTGGCCCTTGGGTGTGCAATAGAGACATATTTGACCTCGATGCACGCATTTTCACAGAACTCCCAAAACTGGTTGGCCATGAAATTTGAACCCAGGAAGCCGAAGATATCAGAGATGAAATCAACAACTCGATCTGGTGTGAGCTTGGCTATCGGCTTGTACTCGATCCACATGGTAAACTTGTCGATAGCCACCAATACATGTGTGAAATCGCCTGGCGCCGTTGTAAAGGGCCCAATCATGTCAAGGCTCCAGCAATCGAACGGCCAGGATGGCGATATGGTGATGAGACTGTGAGCTGGGAAGTGAGATTGCTTGCCAAAGAATTGGCAGTTTTGGCATCTCCGCACGAGGTCCTCAGCATCGGACACTGCGGTGGGTCACCAGAAACCAGCTCTGTATGCTTTCCCCACCAGTGTTCTTGAAGCTGCATGGTTGCCACAAACGCCCTCATGTATCTCCCGTAGTATGTCGTAGCTGTCTTCTCTCGTGATGCACTTCATGAGCACCCCTGATCGTGCGCCACGCCTGTAGAGCTTACAGTCGACTAGGATGAAACTTTTGCTTCTGCGCATGACATGAGCTGCCTCTGCGCTTCTTGCGTCCATCCCCGCTGGCAGTCTTTGATCCCGGATGAAGTCGATATAAGCCTCTCTCCAGTCCTCTCCAAGCATCATAACCTCCCGATCAGGCTGATGAAGGCCAGCATCAGTGGTTACCTGAAGTGAGGACTTGATGGATGGCTGTTTCAGCTCCTGACGAAGACTCCCGCTGGAACCTGTGCATGGGTGGATCCTAGCTTGGACAGTATATCTGCGCCAACATTATGCTCTCGTACCACATGATGAACCTCTAGACCGGAAAATTTATTTTCCAGCCTGCGTACTTCTTGTACATAAGCGTCCATTGTCTCCTTGTTGCAGTCCCACTCTTTGTTGACTTGCTGAACGACAAGAAGTGAATCACCATTTACAAGTAGTCGCTTGATGCCTAGTGATATTGCCAAACGTAGCTCGTGAAGCAATGCCTCATACTCGGCTTCATTATTGGATACCTCCCAAAGAATCTGGAGGACATACTTCAGTTGTTCGCCTCTTGGAGAAATAAACAGGACTCCAGCACCACTGCCATCGAGCTTAAGAGACCCATCGAAGTACATGGTCCAATGCTCTGGCTTCTCGACTGGAGTTGGAATTTGATTCTCTCTCCACTCAACCATAAAATCGACTAGAGCTTGAGACTTGATTGCAGTGCGTGGCTTGAAGTCGATAGACAAAGTCCCCAATTCCACTGCCCACTTTGATATACGCCCCGTGGCATCTTGATTATGGAGAATATCCGCCAACGGAAAATCCATAATCACAGTGATCTTGTACTCGTCGAAATAATAGCGCAACTTTTTCGATGTAATCAGAATTGCATATAAGAGTTTCTGAACTGCCGGGTATCGTACCTTGTGTTCAGAGAGTATCTTGCTGATGAAGTACATGGGCCTCTGCACTCCAAACGCATGGCCTTCCTCGCTGCGCTCGACTACAATGGCACTGCTGACAACATGAGTTGTCGCCGCAATGTAGAGTAGTAGATCTTCTCCCGGCAATGGTGCTGTAAGGACCGGGGGAGACTGAAGGTGATGTTTCAGGTCTTGCAAGGCTCTCACGGCCTCCTCCGTCCACTGGAACTTGTCTTAGCGCTTCAGGAGCTTGAAGAAGGGTAGTCCTCTCTCCCCGAGCCGGGAGATGAACCTGTTCAGGGCTGCCATACAGCTTTGATTGTGGTCGGAGCCCCCATATCAGTGATGGCTGTAATCTTCACAGGATTGGCTTCAATTCCCCGGTTGCTGACGATGAACCCGAGCAATTTCCCTGATGGTACTCCGAAACCTGTGTAGCCTACTGAACTTCTCTTCTAGGTCTGCAATCAGGTCATCGGGATTCCTGGTCTTGATGACCATGTCATCCACGTAAGCTTCAACATTCTGATGTAGCTGATCAGCAAAACACATCTGAATCGCGCGCTGATAGGTTGCCCCCTGCGTTTTTCAACCTGAAGGACATAGTTTTGTAAGCGTACGTCCCATATGGGGTGATGAACGCGGTTTTTATTTGATCCTCCTCCTTGAGCGCAATCTTGTGATATCCTGAATAACAATCAAGGAAGCAGAGGAGTACACAACCCGCCGTCAAGTCGACAACTTGATCAATGCGCGGTAGCCCGAAGTGATACTTTGGGCAATGCTTGTTGAGATCGGTGTAATCAGCGCACATTCTCCATTCATGATTCTTTTCTTTACAAGGATGGGATTAGCTACCACTCTGGATGAATTACTTCTTTAATGAAGCCAGCCGTGAGGAGTTTAGCTATTTCCCATTTAATTGCCTCACGCTTGTCGTGAGCAAATCTTCGAAGGCGTTGCTTTTTGGGTACAGCCTGTGGGTGCACATTCAAACTATGCTCGATCTGTTCCCTGGGCACCCGTGGCATATCTGCTGGTTTCCACATGAATATGTCTCGGTTAGCCTGAAGGAAACTGACGAGCGCGAGTTCCTATTTCTCATTTAAGCCCGCACCGATGACGGCAATCTTGGATGAGTCATCCTCCTGGAGCTGGATCGACTTGAGGGCCACATCGCTGGTCGACTGGATGCTCGACTTGCTGGCTTTTCTCGAAGGGATCTCCGGCCCAGCTTGAGAGAGTTGCTATGCGGCTGCGAGTACTTCCCCTAAAGCATCTGGCACACGCGTAGTTGAAGCATACTGGATCGCCTCTTGGTTGCAATCATATGACTTCTTCAAGTCACCTCGGAGAGTGAGTACTCCATTTTGACCTGGCATCTTGAGAAGCAGATAAACATAATGCAGCACTGCCATGAATTTGGCGAGTTCCAGTCGGCCCAATATGGCATGATAAGAAGATTCAAAGTTAGCAACTTCAAATTTAATGAACTTGGTGCGGTAGTTCTCCCTCGTGCCGAAGCTGACTGGAAGAACCACTATGCCAAGTGGGTGCGCCGCATTACCTGGGACGATACTGTAGAAAGGAGACTTGCTCGGAACCAGCATGTCCATGACGTCCAGACCCATCTTTCTCAAAGTGCTGGCGAAGATGAGGTTGAGACCACTCCCGCTGTCGATGAGCACCTTGGTGAGCCTGACTTCTGCCACCACCGGATCCAGGACCAAGGGGAACTTACTGGGCTCAGAGAAGCTTGTCCACTGGTTATCGCGAGAAAATGAGATGCGGACCTTCGACCAACGGAGTGATCATGGTACCTCCGGCTCGACGGACATGTCTCCGGAGAAGCAGTTTTTGTTGCCGCCTGGAACCGAAGTCTCCATCCCCCCCGAATATGACATTGATGGTCTTTGAAGCATTCTAGAACTTCGTGTTGTGCATTTGGTCCCCTTGGTCGTCATCTCCGGGTTCTTTGTCCACCGGCTTCTTGTTCTTCTTACCGCCATCGGGATTGCTAAATGTCCTCCGGAGGTGGTAGCAATCAATAGCCGCATGATTGGCACCCGGATGCCATGGGCATTTCTTCTACAGGAGCTTTTCGAACTCTTCCTGCGTCATTGTCTTCTTGCCTCGTGAGGGATAATCCACAGCCGCGCTGAGATCATCTGGCTTGCGCTTTCAGGATGGACCCGAGTAGTCCCGCTGGCTCTTGTCATTTGGATGCCTCAGGTTGCTATCATGGTGCCTTGGGAACCACTCCCGCATCTTTTCTTCCTGCTTAGACCAGTCGTGTATCATATCATGAAGCCCTGCAATAGTTTTCGGTCTGTTCCGCCCGAAGTCTCTGTAGATGCCTGGGTCGGTGATGCCATTGTAGAAGCAATCGATGATGTCTTCCTCCGAGATATTCGCAATGGTAGCGCGGACGTCGAAGAAACGGAGTGTATAGGACCGTAGGAACTCATTACACTCCTGTTTACATTGAGCAAGATCGTGACGAGTACCTGCGCGAGTGATCGCCCCCTGGAAGTTGTCGATGAAGACCTTCTTGAGTCGCTCCCAGGAGTCAATCGAGTTGTTGCTGAGGCTCTCCAACCACGTGAGCCGTGCAGAGTCTAAAGCCATCGAGAAGTAGACGACCTTGGTGATGTTGGAGCCCCCTATGACTTCAATGGTGGTGGAGTAGCAATGTAGCCATTGCTGAGGAGCTTGCTTGCCATGATACTTGATGATGCCGATTGTCTTGAAGCCCTCAGGGTACTTCTAACTGCTAAACCATGTGGAGAAAGTTGGAAAACTGTTGTTGCAGTCAGTACCTTCTGTCTCGACTACTTCGTGGTCTCTGCGCCTGGAATCGATTACGGACCGCGCATCGCGTCCTTCATTGATTCGCTGGCTGATTGGCCTATCATGGATTACCCCCTGGAGGTGGCTGCTGCCTCCCGCGAGCGTTGTCATTGTTGCTGCGCTGAGGTCGAGGACGGCTGCTTGCTGTTCGACTGTGAGCCTGGCTTCGGATTTCGCCCACGCGCTCCTCCCTGAGGGTAGACGCAGGGTTTTGTTGATCAAGCTGAATCCAAGCCCTCTGTGCGTAACGAAGTGCCTGATGCACGTTTGGATTGTTACTGCGCTCGAGTATAGCCATTACCCTGGCGATGTTGGCCATCGGAGTCCTGAAGCCCCGCTCGCTTATGGCAGCGAATTCGGTGTCAAGCTCGCGATGCATAGATCGCATGCGCTCATTGACACAAAACTTAGACCGATTCGAGCCGCGAGGTGCGTAATACCCTACGTCTTGCATGGTGGTTTGTATTGCCTTGGGTGTAGATGTTGTTATATTTTGAATGGGTCCCTGCCCCCCTTATATATCCGGTAGGATAGGGTTACATGAATCCCATAGCCAAGGAATCATACCCGAATATAACTCGAGTAGTTTCCTTCTGTAGCGGCTAGCTTTATCTCTTACTCATACGAGTAGAGAACAACATAAATAAGAGATAAGATAGGCTTTATCTCCTAATCCTGTTTAAACTACGTTATGTACATAGTCCCGTAGCCCCGGGTCTGACACCGATTGCCGGTACGGGCATTCCACTGCTGGTCCACTCTTGCATACGCTAATCTTGGATCTGCATGAGGTTCTCATGAGCGACGGCTTCGCTACTTATAGTGGCCGTGGTTCTTGCTTAGGCTTGAGCCACCCGGATTTGGTGCATCCTCGCTGCAAGCTCTGCTTGCTCGGCCCGGTGGGTTTTCTCCCTTAGGAGTCGGGTTGCTCGTCGAAGAGTTTGTCCAAGGAGTCGAGGTAGGCGACCACATGGTACAAAAGGTCTTCTTGATGGCGGCGCCGTTCCAAGTTCCTTATGCGGGCCTGCCAGACTTGCGTCCTGATGGCCAGGGGAAAAAGCCGTAACGGTGTGGGAATGAGGTGTTCCTCGAAGATCCGGCATAGGTAGCGGAGAGCCTTTCTGATGGCCAAGGGATAGGCATCCTGATATTGAAATCTTGTGGCAGTCACTCGCCATGGCTCGATGTCGGGGTAGTGGGTGCTTCTGGCGATGGAAAGAACTGTGGCAGAACCGCCTAAATTATTCCGGTTCAAGTGCGCTAGTCATCGCTATACAGCCGATAACAACTCGACGCACTTCAAACGGAACAACCCATTGGTCTGTCGGGTCTCCGCCCGATACAACCACGGTTCAATAGGATCGAAGCAGGTTTACCTCACACGAAGGTGAGTTTACAATCACAGTACAGCTCGTCAACTTTTAATTTACAGATATGCAAATATTATTACAAACCTGGTTCAAACTTAAAGTAAAATTTATACAAACAGTGTTTAAACCGACAAGCTTAACTGCTTGTCCATGTTCACAGCAGAAGGGAAATAAACACGCGACTACATACGTCGCAAAAGTTGACACCATGCTCAGCCCAAGGCCTGGTGTCACTCAGGAGGGTCACTGCCAGCTGGGGACGGATCCCACTCCACAGACCAGCCATGTGGAATAGAAGTTGGCCATGCGGAACTATCCGTGGGGTTCTCGAAGGTTATACTTGAAAATGACACTAGCAAGACTGAGTATACTAATACTCAGTAAGGCTTACCCGAGATTGGGTATACTTTAGCCCGTAACTAGACTCATGAAGGCATTATAAAGGTTCTGGGTTTATTTTCAGCTGAAAAGCAACAAAGAGTATGATCTACTTTCAAATTTTAGCTTTCATATTCTAGTTGATTATTCATTTTAGGTTAGCACCTACACTAAGCAAGCAAGGTAGAGATTATCATACATCTCGATTCTTCCATCAATAGTTACACTTCTTACTCTATGTGGCAGAAGGAATAAGCAGTCTCAATCTCCACGAGAAACGGACGATTCTGAATCGAGTTTAAAACCTTGCAAGGGTAAACCTAACTCACATGCTTGGAACATCCAAAGATCGTTCCAAAGCAACCGTTTTTCTCATATTCCAGGTTATGGATCAGGGCCACCACAAGCGACTGCAGGACTGTACGCACACCAATTGTGCAGGACATACGTCTGTAGCATGACTACATGATCGTACTCCTATCTGCCTTGCAGAACGCACTCCCACACATCGGTGCGTGTAAACATAAAATAAAAGTCGAGTGGTGGAGACATGTCCATTTGCCGGGCCATTCAGGTACTAGGCTTACCGCTTTACCATATTTCGCGGCATGTGGCTAGTACTTTCAAACGCTTAGCCACCACTACCACACATTTCGACCTTATCAACTTTTAACAAAACAGATAGGGTAAAACTTCAGGTCATGATACAGCCCATGACCCTGTCCATTATCCTTATAGTGATTGCAGAATAGTAAACATGCTATTCCTATATCGCGCGAGTGAAAGGAAATCACTCGACTTTTACCGGTCCTATTAAGCAGAGTGTCTATGCGATAAGGACTCGAGTACAATACACTGGATCCCTATGATTTTATGCAACTGGGGTTTCATTTCAACTTCTAGACGTAATGCAAGATACATAATATAATAATGAAATTGTAATAAATTGAAATACTGGGGTATGTATCGGGGCTTGCCTTCTTGAGTGGGGTTGGAGGCAGGAGTGTCAGAGACTTCCGAACTTTGGTTCGGGGCTTCAGTTAGATCCTCGGCGACGTTTATCGGGTCTTCAGAAAACCCTTGGTCTTGTCCCAAGACCAACTCGTAGTCTCCGTCGTCAAGCGTCGTTGAGTCTATATGGTATGCAAAAATTTAAGTGAGACGGTGTTTGAGTTTAAGATTTGATTTCACAATAAAGTTGCAATCCAATAACTTAGTCAAAACACACTCATGAAGCAAGGGGTTTAAGTTACTACTTATACTTAAGTTAGGGTCATAATACTGGAATTACCGAAAATAGAAATTAAAACCCTGGAATTTGAATTCAAATCTCAAGTTTAAATTTAAACCTTAGGTAACTAAAAGTATAAAGTCTTGAAAATTTAATTATAGACAAACTATCAACACATTAGATTATGATAAAAAGATCTAATTAAACAAGCCTAAGGAACATGCTTAATTAATTTCAAAACATCTCAAATTTGAATTGCCCAAATTCAAAAGAATTTAAACTACAAAACAATATTAAGTTTGAAACTTTTACACAAGCTCACACATGGCCTATAGAAGTTACATACCAAAAATCACAAGAAACAAAGCTAATATGTAGAAGTTATGCATATTATACCTTTTACCTTAAGTTTGAAATAGATTCAAAACTATTTAATTTCAAACCAAACTTCATTAATAAAACTAGTTTCACAATTTTTGGAATTTCCTACAATTTCCTATTGATTTTACAAGCCAGCAGCTTTACACACATAAAATAACAAAGGGTTTGCACTAGGGTCCCTGGGTTTTAGCACTTAGGCCCTTAGAACCGACAAAACCATCACAGATATGCCCTTGCCGGTTCTCGACGGTGCCCGACGTCCGTGTCTCTGGCGTTCTCGCTGGCGGCGAGGTCCGGGGTGGGGAGGGATCAGTGCCACATGACCTACAGAGGCTACTGAACATGATGGGGGGTGATATGCTCGAAGGGCAGTAGCGGAGCACGGCCGGCGACGAGCAATGGTGGCGGCCGCATCGGGGCATCGTCGTTCCCGGCGAGGGGCCAGCGAACACGGGGGTACAAGGCACGCATGAGCACCGGGGAAGTGCGGGGATGCTTTCCCCCAACTCAATTTGGACAGAAGTAGGCCGGAGAGGGATGATCGACTGCGGGGTGGAGCTCGGGTTCTCACCGGCGGCACCGGTGGTCGGCGTTCTGTAGGCTAGGGCGATGGAGGGCGGTGAAGGGGTGGCGGGATCGCTTCAGGAGGATGATGTGGTGCTGATGGTGCTGTTGATCGGGGCGGAGAAGGTCTGTATCGATGGGTCGACGGGAGGCCGAGCGGCGGCGGAGGAAAGGGGCTCGCCAGCGCTGCGGTCCGGTGATTCTGGTGGAAGAACTTGCAATTGGTCTGCTCAGTGAGCTCCAGTGGCTCGTGGGGATGCTGTTCGTGCTTCGGATTGGAAGGAGGAAGCAGTGTTGGAGGCTGCCGACGATGAGCAGGGACGGTGGAGGAGGTCCGGTGAGCAATGGCGATCGGGGCAGGGGGAAATTGGATGGAAGGGAAGTGTGCAAATGCCAGGACGTGCACTAGAGGAGCTAGAGGAAGCGCTCGGGGTCCATAAAAGGAGGTGATCGGGTGCAAGCAGGAGCTGGCGCCTCGGCGGCGTGCATGGCGATTGCGGCGGCGCTCGGGCAGAAGCTCAGCGACGTGGAGGACGCACGGGCAGGCCAGCACGGGGTCGGGAGGGCGGCGGCAAAGCAGAGGGGTGACGCGTGGAATGTCGGAAGGCAGGAGGTGGCGCGGGAGATGCTGCGACGGCGAGCGGCGGTGAGGCACAGCTTGGGGAGACGGCGGGCGACGTGGCTGGGCGGGGAGAGGCCAGCGCGGGGGCGGGAAGCGGCGGGGCAGAGGCCGGAGCGGCACGTGGCGGGATCCTGAGCGGCGCAGAGACAGCAGGGGCGGCGCACATGGCCGGGAGAACGGCGGCGGCGCGCGGCAGAGGAGAACAGAGGAGAGGGAGAGAGAGGTAGACGAAGAGGGACCTGGTTGCAAAATCCAAAAAAGATAGGGACTCCACTGTAATGCATCAATAATTTTCAAACCAGTGCTCAAATGGAGATGGGCCCAAAAGCAAAAGTGTATGGTTTTTCAAAATGTACAACTTTGCTTTAAGGTTCATCCATAGAAGAGCTAAGGATTTGCATGTAATTTGAAATTTAACAAGATTTCCAAACTTTACATAAATCCTATTTTAAAACTACACTACACATGTATCCTATGTGTAGTTTCACCTACATTTTCGATTTAAACACAAGTTTTTGACTTTTGCAAAACAACCCTCATACATTTGAATTCTACCCTCCATGTTCACCCATTTAGCACTAAAGGATGTTTATTATAATATAATTATATAAACAACCCTTTTCCCTTAGCATTTAAATTTTTAAACACACTTTTACCACATTTTGCACATAACATTATACTTAAATCTAGGGTGTGACAACACTAATTACCTGAGTGTCACAGCCTTCCCTCCTAAAAAGAATCTCGTCCCGAGATTCCGGAACAGGATAGATTGGAATGGTTAGGTCCGGAGGTTGGCTTGAAGGAAGTCTGAGAAATTGTGTTGAAGATAGGATTCAGTTTCCCATGTTGCTTCTTCTTTCGTATGATGGTTCCACTAGATCTTGAACATTCTAATGGTTTCTCCTCTAGTGCTTCTCTCTTTAGTGTCTAGCACTCTAAGTGGATGTTCTGTATAGGACAGATCAGGTTCGATTTCGATGGTTTGGGAATCGATGATCTCGGTAGGAACCTTGACACACTTTCTAAGTTGGGATATATGAAAGATGTTATGGATGGCTGCTAATTGAGAAGGAAGTTGAAGACGGTAAGCTACAGGTCCACAGATTTCAAGGATTTCAAAGGGTCCGTTGTGGCGGGGAGCTAGTTTCCCTTTTACGCCGAACCTTTGAACACCTCGAGTAGGAGATACTCGAAGATATACGAAGTCTCCAATTTGAAACTGTAATGGTCTTCTTCGTATATCAGCGTAGCTTTTCTGTCGAGATTGAGCTGCCTTTAAATTGTTCTGTATAATCTTTACCTTATCCTCTGCTTCAATAATTAGGTCGGGTCCAAAGATTTTACGCTCGTCGGGTTGTGACCAACTTAAGGGAGTTCGGCATCAGCGACCGTACAATGCTTCAAACGGGGCCATCTTAAGACTAGTCTGATAGCTATTATTGTAAGAAAATTCTACCAGTGACAAGCATTTATCCCAATTCTTGTCATACTGAAGAACGCAAGCTCTAAGCATATCTTCTAATATCTAATTTATTCTTTCAGTCTGTCCATCCATTTGAGGATGATATGCAGAGCTTCGAATTAACTTAGTTCCAAGAGCATCTTGAAGTTGCTCCCAGAACTGAGCAATAAACTGCGCTCCATGATCGGAAATGATCGTCTTAGGTATCCCATGAAGACGAAGGATTTGATCTAAATAAATCTCAACATACTTTTTGGCGTTATATGTAGTATGTACGGGAAGGAAATGTGCAGTTTTGGTTAATCGATCAACGATTACCCAAATGGAGTCATGCCTCAGAGAAGTATCGGGCAAACCAACAATAAAGTCCATACTGATATCCTCCCACTTCCAAGAGGGAATAGGTAGAGGTTGAAGAATACCAGCAGTCTTCAGGTGACTAGCCTTGACTCTTTGGCAGATATCACATCCTGAGACATACTTAGCAATTTCTCGTTTCATACGAGTCCACCAAAAGTTTTGTTTCAGATCTTGGTACATCTTCATACTGCCAGGGTGCATAGAGAATTTGGATAGATGGGCTTCGTCCAATATCTGTTTACGGAGCTTATGGTCCTTGCGTACAACGATACATTCGTTGAACCATAAAACTCCTTCTGGATCTACTCGGAAGCACTTATACTTCCCTTCTCCTTGTGTTATCTTCTGCTTAATGATTTTGACTCCTTTATTGCGCTGTTGAGCTAGAACAATGCTATCCCTAAGCGTGCTTCAACGGAGAGATGGTTTAAGTCACCTTGGGGAATGATTTCTAAATTGAGCTTTCTCATTTCCCAACAGAGAGTCTCATTTAAAGCTTCTACAGACAAGCAAGAGCAATGTGCCTTGCGATTGAGTGCATCTGCAATGACATTGGCTGTGCCTGGATGATAGTGTACTTCCAAATCATAGTCTTTGATAAGCTCTAACCAGCGTCTTTGCCTCATGTTTAAGTCTGACTGTGTAAAGATGTACTTGAGGCTTTTGTGATCGGTATAAATGTGACAGTTTGTACCCATCAAATGATGTCTCCAAATCTTTAAGGCATGAATGACAGCTGCGAGTTTGAGATCATGAGTAGGGTAGTTCTGTTCATGAACCCTGAGTGCTCGTGATGCATATGCAATTACTCGGTTGTCTTGCATAAGCACACAACCAAGTCCGGTTCCTGATGCATCACAGTAGATGTCAAAAGGTTTTGACACATCTGGTTGGGCTAGGACTGGAGCAGTCGTAAGATGATCTCGGAGAGTATGGAATGCATCATTGCATTTTTGATTCCAAGAGAATTTGACACCTTTCTTTAGTAGTTCGGTCATAGATTTGGCTATTCTGGAGAAATCCGGAACGAAGCGACGATAATAGCCAGCTAGACCAAGAATACTACGGATCTGATGGACTAATGTTGGGGGTTTCCAATCCATCACTTCTTGTACTTTGCTGGGGTCAACGGATATACTGTCACCAGAGATGGTATGGCCCAGAAATTTCACAGTATCTAACCAAAACTCGCACTTGGAGAATTTGGTATATAAATGATGGTCTCTTAATCGCTGTAGAATAACATGAAGATGTTTGGCATGATCTTCAGAATTTTTAGAGTAGATCAAAATATCATCAATGAAGACCACAACAAATTTGTCGAGTTCTTGCATGAAGACAGAGTTCATGAGATACATGAAATATGCTGGTGCATTGGTGAGACCAAACGACATGACTAGGTATTCATATAGACCATATCGGGTAGAGAAGGCCGTTTTTGGAATATCACTTGGCCGGATCTTAATTTGATGATAGCCGGAACGAAGATCAATCTTAGAGAATATTTTAGCTCCGGCTAGCTGATCGAAGAGAATATCAATGCGGGGTAGGGGATACTTATTTTTGATAGTTACCGCATTGAGAGGACGGTAGTCCACACATAGCCTTAAGCTATTGTCTTTCTTTTTCACAAATAAGGCTGGACAACCCCATGGTGAGGCACTCGGATGAATGAAACCCTTGTTGAGGAGGTCTTGGAGTTGGATTTTTAACTCGGCCAACTCGTTAGGAGGCATACGGTAAGATCTCTTAGAGATAGGGGCTGTGCCAGGTTGGAGTTCGATGATAAACTCAATATCTCTATCTGGGGGCATTCCAGGCAAATCATCTGGAAATACATCTGGGTATTCACAAATGATAGGGATATCCTTTAGCTTGATCCCACTTGTAGCGTAGGTGCAAGGGTTAAGGTACTGCTGTTGTGGGAGATAGAGAATGGTAGGTTCATACTCAGGTGAATCTGTCTCCACAGTTCGGAAAGAGATATCTAATGACACATGATGCTGGGTCATCCAATTCATACCTAAGAGGACATCCATTCCTTCTAGGTCTAGTAGTAGTAAATCTGTCCTCATTAAATTTGTACCCATTTGAATTGGCACGCTTCTACAGACTTGGTTTGAGGAGATTTTACCGCCAGGAGTTGTTATCATATATACCCCAATAACAGGATAAAGGTCCATGTGGCAGAACCAATCTGAATTATACCGGCTCAAGTACGCGTGTCCACTCCAGAGGGCTCCAACGTGCTTCAAACGGTATAATCCCTTGGCCTGTCGGGTAACGTCCCGATAAACCACCGATACACAGGATCAAATAAGGTTACCTCACATGAAGGTGAGTCCTGAGATACAGTCACCATCAAATTTTACATCACAGGAAAATTACAATACAAGAGTTTCTTAAAGCAGTGCGAAGTTCTAAATTTAGAAAAGACATTACAAATTGTAAAGCTATGGTTTTTAGCAGCAGAAAATATACGCGATGATTACAGCGCGTCGTCAAGGTGGATGTCATGCTAAGCCCAAGCACGACATCACTAGGTATCATCAATGTTGGTCTAGGACGGATCCCATTCCACGGACCAACCTTCTGGGAGAGCACAGGGCCAAGGCAGGGAAGAGTAGGGTTTTCCAGACATTACCTGCAAAACATATAGCTAGCAAGGCTGAGTATACTAATACTCAGCAAGGCTTACCCGGGATTGGGTATACTTTAGCCCATAACTAGACTTATGGAAGCTTGAAATGGTTCTGGATTTAGTTTCAGCTGAAAAGCATCAAAGAGTAGTTCCTTAATGTCAACTTTTAGCTTTCAAATTCTATGTGATTATTCAATCTAGATGAGCACCTATAGCTATTCAATCATGGTAGAATCTTTGGTCAAACATCATCTTTGATAGTCATATGATTGCTCTTATTACTCAATGTGGAAAAGGGGGTAAGCAATCTCATGCATCGTGAGAGGCGGACGATTCCTGAATCGAAATTCAACCTTGCAAGGTAAACCTAACTCACACGCTTGGAACACCACAGGGTCATTCCGAAGCAACCATTTGCCTTTCATTCCGACTCGTGGATCAGAGCCACCACAAGCGACTGTAGTACCATACGCACTTCCAAAGTGCAGGACGTACGTCTGTAGCGCGACTACAAAACCCGTACTCCTGGTTGCCCTTGCAACACGTATTCCCACACGTCGAACATAAGTAACCAGAAGAAGCAAGACGAGTGGTGGGATGTATGTCCACTCCTCGGGCCGATTGGCTACTAGGCTTACCACTTACCATATTTCGCGGCATGTGGTTAGTACTTTCAAACACTTAACCCGCACTTCCACATGCTGCGACCTTAACAGATTCAACAACACAGACGGGGTATCACCTCAACCATGATACCTCACAAAACTCCCGTCCGTCATCCTTATAGTGATAACAGGAATGTAAACATTACAACTCCTATATCGCGCGAGTGATAGGAAATCACTCGACTTCTACCGGCCCTATTAGCATAGCAGCTAGTCGGACTCAAGAGCTAGTATCCATCACATTGGTTCCTAGGAGAATGCAACTAGGGTTTCAAGCAATTCCTAAGAACTTAATGCATAGGATACATAAATAGATATAGATTGCAGTGTAATAAAATAGTAGGTTATGTCCGGGGCTTGCCTTTACTGGTGGGGCTGAAGTTAGAAATGTCAATATCTTCCGAACTTTGGTTCGGGGCTTCAGTTGATTCCTTGGTGACGTTTATTTGGTCTTCAGGAACATCCGTCGTAGACTTCTGGGAGATCTCGTAGGTACCGTTTGCAGAAGTAGTCGTATCTACATGTAATGCAACATCACATTCAAGTGTGCACACAAAACCATTTTACTTCACAACAAAGTTGCAATTCGATACTCATTTAACATACTATTCGCATAACAACCAAAAAGATCTGAACTAAACCTAGACAGAGCTTTAGGGGGAACAACTAACTAGAATCAGCTACTTGTTGAGGGTTACAACAGAGCTGATTGGAAACAACGAGGGTTTAGCTGATTGATGAGTGCATCGGTTTCCTAGGTGATCGATGAAAGCATCGATTACCTTGGCAGAAGGATGATTCCTAAAGCAGTTGTGTCTTAACTGAGATGTGCTTAAGTATTATCTTGGGTAACTAGATGTGGTTGTATCGACTCGATTACGTCAGCACAACTATTGAGTGACATACAGCCGATTGGAGTGTGCTTAAGGGTATGTGACCGATAGATATATAGCCGATCTTTCAGCCGATAAATCGGCTGATAAAAGTGTGTGGCTAAGGATAGGAAAACTAAGGATTGATCGACCATATTAGATTGATATGGAAGACAGCTAGAATCGGCTTGGATCAACCGATAACAAGAACCCTAAGATCATGTGTGCATCTCCGATTGATCGGCTATGTGATAGCCGATGTAGGATGGAACAACAGAATTGTATCGGCAGTAGCCGATATAAGAAGGATAACAACCGTATCAGCTAACCAGCCGATGGTAGAAACATAACAAAAGAAATGCATCGGCTGACAGCTGTTACACAGAAACATCACGGACTCAAAGGAAACGGATACTTAGCGGCTGAGCTAATAGCCGCCACTGAAGCATAGCTACAGAGATGTATTAGCTAAGCAGCAAATACACCTGAACTAACAAAGATTCTTATATGAAAAGGACCTTAAGAAGACTGAAATCAAGACAAGGACAATGTCTTGATGGCAGAGATAGGAACACTCGTGTGAAAGGATTAACTAGACCTCACACCTTTCTGCCTAAGACATTTGTCCTATGATTAACTCTTCAGCTATAATACATGCATACAATATAAAGCACAATAAAACATTCATTCCCTAACATTTGATTTAAACCACACATCAAAGACTTTCACGCAAGATCACAACATAAAACTTATAGGTTTTGACTTAGGGTTTCCAACGAAACTGATTTTACACTTTTATGAACTTCCTACGAAAATCTATGAAATATAGAAGTTCATCGATTTGAAATACAGAAAGCTTTGGAAATTTTACAAAGAACACCCTAGAACTTTCTAAAACATAGCAATCAAGTCCCTAGTCCGGGAAAACAGATAACAGGAAGTTAACGACGATATTCCGGCAAGGAAATCGTCGGTATTAGAAAGATTCAGAGAATCAGGGCAAACCTTGGGGTAGTTTCGGATGTGGAGGAAGAACGGGTAAAGAGTGAATTCCCGTGGCGAACAGGATCGGCGAAGAGAAAAGCTCGACGATGACGAAATTCCGTGGTTGATGAAGAAACTTGCCGATCATGCGTTGCACGTCAAACCCGTGTCGCGTTGCTCCTGCCTTGACTTCCGTATAGATGAAGGGAGCTCGTCGTGCCTGGCTGCACCGCATCTCCTTCGAGCTCGTCACGCCTGACCACTGCCTTCGCTCCGTAACTCCTCCTTTCGACTCGCCGCGCCATAAACGCCTCTTCGCTTCCACGAGGTTCGAGGGAACTCGCCGTGCGTGGCTCCTCTGAGCTCACCGCAACCGGTCACCACCTCCACACATCACCGCTCTGCACGTCGTCGCCCTGCATTGTTATTCTTCTTCCTCCTGTTGCCGAGCCCGCACTCGCCTCGGCCTTGCCGCGTCGCCGGTCCCTCCGCGACCGTCCTTGCCAAGGTACTGCCGTGCGTGACCTCGTTGCCCTTCGTGCGAGTCGGTCCCGAGCCACCACGCTTCAGCTCCATCCGCACACCTCCGCGCTACCAACGCTGCGCGCTACTACGCCTCCACGCGCGCCGATCCGTTGCTCCAACGCTTTATGCCGCACCGCTCGCCTGTCCAAGCCCAGCCCTCGCGCTCTAGTGCTTGCACTCCAGCGCGCTGCGTGCCGTCCGCTCCCACACGCGCCGTCATGTCGTGCCAGCACCTGCATACGTTGCTGCTCCATCCCGGCCGAGCCACTCGCGCGCGCGCCGCCAACCGCGCCTCAGGCGCCCTCCGCGCGAGTCCCTCACCTGCCGCGCTCGCGCGCGTCTCGTACGCCGCTGCCTACTCACGCGCGTCTACACGGCCACCCGACGCCTCGCTCTACACCGCCTGGAGCTGTATCCATGCTCACGCCTTGTCTGTTCCAGCTCAGCACCTGCTTCACCCGTGCCTGTGCCTGCACCCGAGTCGCGCAGCAACGCCGGCCTGCCGCTTGCTTCAGCTTCTGCTCGCGCGCGTCGCCGGCTCGCGTGTGCCCCTGCGCATCCGCGTGCCTGAGCCGCATCAGCGCCCTTGGCCGCGCCGCTCACCCTCACCACTGCTGCTCTGCGCACCAGCGCTCTCCGCCTTGGGCCACCACCAGCCCGCCTGCCGCATGGGCCGCGGTCGCCTGCCACAGCCGCGCTCACACCTGCGGCCGCACCGAACCGCGCCTGCTCGGCCTTCGCTTGCTTGCGCCACGCGCGCCTGCACGCCCGCGAGCCGCTCCTGGGCCTGCTGCTTGCCCGCCTGCCGCCGCTCGGGCCAGAAGTCGCCCGCCGCCGGGAGACGCTCGCTTGCCGTTCGCATGGGCCGCTCTCCAGCGCTGAGCCGCGCGCCGCCTGGATTTGGCCGAGCCGCACGCGCCCGGCGCCATGGCTCCGCCCAGCGCCAGCTCTGGCGCCGCCTGCCGCTCACCTCCCGAGCGCCCGCGTGGGGGCGCCACCGCCCTGGCGCCTGCTGCCCGCGTGGGGCCGCCGCCGCTCTCTGCGCCCGAGTGCCCTGCTGCGGCATGGAGAAGAGAGGAAGGGGAAAACCAGTGGAGCTAGGGATGGATGCCAGACACATGCCGCCGGTGTGGATAAGGAAACAACAGGGAGAAGAAAACAGAGGAGAAGAAGGGATGGAATTCTCCAAGGACCTATGCGTAATTTCCAAAAACTGCAGGGGCCTGGTTGTAAAACAAAATTTCCCGTCAACCCAAAGCCCAAATGAAGAAATGCCCAAAATGAAAGTTGGAGAGTTTTTCAAACTCTACAACATTGCTTTAGGGCTCAAATTCAAAAACTCAAAACTTATATTTTTACACGTGAATTTTTGAACAAAAGTCGGATTTGAATTGCTTTTGTCCTAAACAGCGTAACTTTACAAAATTCAGGACCTAAATGCAAGCATTTTATGACATGTCATGATGACGGGATAGACTCGTCATTATGATTGGATAGACATGTCATGATGACTTGCACTTTGACACTTTAGTCCTGAGTAAATTTTAAAAGTTACTTTTGTAAATCAAACATTTGTATAAAAGGACTTGTACTTTTATAAAATTACATAAACTCCCTTAATTTTTACCATTTTACCCAAAATTTTTACACACTTCAACATACACATTTCAAATGAAACTTTTGGATAAATAATATATATTTTTACAAGACATAAAATAAGAAAAATATGTTTACAAAACCATCTTTTACTCATTTCGAAATTACCTTAATCCAAATAAATTTTACAAAAACAACCCTAGGTTTTTCTGTAATTACAAAAATACCCCTTTTTACTTGCACTTTAAATTTTTCAAAAACTTCACACAAACACACATAAGCTTTATACAAACAAACACATATTTCACACTAACAAAATATATGCCTAGCATTACAAATACACGAACTGTCACAGTCCAAGCCTATTTTAGTTCCAAACCTTGCACTGAGAAAAGCTATGGGTGGCACCAGTGTCAAAAAGAACAATTACTGGGTGATGGTTGATAGAAAATGTACCCATCATTATTGGTGTCCCTTCGGGGAGTTCGGAGAGTGTGGTGAGGTTCACCCTTCCTTGGCGGACCTGGACCACTTGCTTCTTGCTTTTGCCCTTGCTGGTTGGACCGGATGTTTGTCCATGAAACGACTTCCTAGGTTGAGGGCAATCCTTGATGAAGTGGGACGGGCTTCCGCAATTGAAACAACGATAGTTGCCTTGATTGACGGGCAGAAAGCTCGGCCGCGGACCTTGTTGTTGTTGTTGCTGAGGTTGAGGTGTCGGTTGTCGGTTGAATCATGCCTGTTGGGGTGGTCTAGCTACCCATCTGCCAGGCAAGTTGCCTCGAGGCGGGGCTCGAGGGGCAGTGCTTGGGACCAACCGATACCTTGGTGGTTGTGGCGTTGAGGGCCTTGTGGGTGTTTTCCTTTTCTTTTCTGCTCTGTGGGCTGAGATGCAATCTTCCTGGGTGATGGCCATGTTGACCAGCTCATTGAAATTATTGGCCCTTACCAAATTTAGTCGTTCTTTAAGTTTGGTGTTCAGGCCTCGGCGAAAACGATCTCTTTTGCGGGCATCACTGTCCGCATGGTATCCCGCGTACTGGCACAAGTGGTTGAAAACTTGTGCGTATTGCATGACGGTGCGGGTTCCCTAAGTCAAGTTTAGAAATTCATTGAGCTTTCGCTCAATGAGTCCCTCGGGTATGTGGTGCGCTCGAAAGGTGATCCGGAACTCATCCCAGGTGACGACATGATCGGCAGGCTGCATGGCGTGAAAATGATCCCTCCATAGGCGAGCTGTGCCACGGAGTTGCTAGGCCGCAAAAAGCGCCTTGTTCTCATCCGAACATGGGGCAGACAATAAAGCGAACTTGGATTCGATGGTACGAAGCCAAGCGTCGGCGTCGAGGGGTTCATCCGCCTTATGGAATAACGGAGGTTGGGTACTGAGGAAGTCTTGATAACTGGCCGATAGGGGTTCATCTCGGCCTCGAGATTGCTGATGGAAGTGGCCCATCTGAGCTTGCACAAGCTGGTTGAGGAGTTCGGTTTGTCGGGCCATGACTTCAGCCAAATTTGGAGGTGGCGGTGGCGGTTGCTGAGATCCACTGGCGGTTTGTCGGGCCATGACTTCAGCCAAATTTGGAGGTGGCGGTGGCGGTTGCTGAGATCCACTGGCCTAATCTGCCCGGAATCCTTCCGGGGTTCCGCGAGTAGCTCCAACCATCTGAAACAAAGGAGATATCCATTATTAACCATATCCTTACTCCAATTTCAGATGATATACAATTACCAAAATGTAATTCATATGCTCCAATCAATCAACTCATCTCAGATGCAAGGATATTGAGCATGATGATGAAACACGAGATTTGGATTACTACTCAAACATTGGTAGTCCTTACATCTTACATCAACGTACTTTAACATAAGCCATTCCATAAGTACACATGCCACATATAACACAACAAGTGGCTCTAGATCTAAGTATACTACACACTCCCTATGTTACATCTTTCTACACTACTTACAGCTAAGACATCACCAACACAAACCAAACTAGAAGTCATCAAAGTTGCCCACTGATGACTGGCTGCCTGAAGAAGAATGATGGGGACTGATAACAGGATCTCCGTGCTCAGACTCGATCTCGGAGACTCCTTCAATTTCTTTAGGATCTTCTTCCTCTTCAGGAGCTGGTACAGCAGGAGGTGCCGGCTGCTGTTGGAGTTCATTGATCTGGGCTTGGGCATCATCAACCTCGAGAATGAGGTCGTGGATCTGCTCTTGGAGCAACTCAATGATCGTGTTGCGTTGGGTGATTATCGCATCACTCTCATTGATTTGGTCTTCCCAGTGATGAATAGTCTCTTCCCGGGCAGCGATGATTTCTTCCTTCTTTGTCACCAAAGCTTGAAGCTGCTGTATTTGGATGACTTGTCAGTCAGCATTCCTAAAGTGACCTTGCGCGATACTGATCAATTGACCCATACCACAATGTAGTAGAAGCTGATAGTGATGCTGAACACTCGTAAACCTCATAGTACCCTGCAACGCTTCTTCTGTTGAGCCCTCCAATATGTGACCTTCAGGGACTATCCTGAGATTCCACTCAGGATCATTAGGATCTGTGGTAGAAAATAGTCCAATAGGCTGTCCTGCAACTTCCCTAGGCTGCTGGTTGCAGAACAGATAGATAGCTTCCAAAGCTGCTCCCTCAATCGTATCAACTATCCGATGACCCACCACATTAACATCGATGGGTTGCCATTGGGAGCGGAAGGGATGCTGAGGAATAGTCATCCTAACTCGACATCGGCAAACACCCTCCTCCTGATATTCTACTGCATCATACTGTGGAGGCTCAGTATAACTGAACGAAAGCAGTGACTCCCAGAGAAGTCAGGGAAAACCCTCCCAGTGCAAGGCATTTGTGTGGAGATGCCCTGCCGTGTGACATCCAGGTAATAAGTTTCATAAAAATTTAACCCTGGATGTAATAGACATAAGTGTTAAGGGTGTATCTAAAAATTTTCCATGTGTTATAAGTCTTTTGTGTTTAAAGTGTGTGCATGGATATGGCTAAATAAGCTCTTAAGTAAAGGCAAGGGCCTATGTGTAAAAAATACAGGTTACAGGGTCTTTTGTGCAAAAAGGTAAGGGGTAAAAGTAATTTTATGCTTTACTTAAGGACCTATCTTGAAAAAATATTTGTCATCATGACATTCTAAAATAATGTAGACATGTCAAAAATTTGATTAAAACTTGGTTTGGTAAAGACAGGGGTAAAAATTAATTTTACCTTGATCCAAAATTCATTTTGTAATAGGGCAAACTTTGAGTTTTTGAATTTGAGTCTTAAAGCAAAAGTGTAGAGCTTGAAAAACTCTACAATTTTCATGTTGGACTTTTTCTCAGAAAACCCCTAGATTAGTGGGAAAAAGTAGTTTTCTGCAGGGTCCCTGTAACTTTTACAATTTGCAAACAAGTCCCTGATCTCTTTTCCCCTTTCTTCTTCCTCTGCACCCCTTCTGCTCCCTGCTCCTGCCCAGACGCCGGCGACAGTGCGCCTCCCCTGGCCGCCGTCTTGCAGTCGCCGCCGTCCACCTGCATGCCCCTCTCCACGCGTCAGTCCCCTCCTTGCCACCGCAGCAGCCCCTGCTCCGGTGTCCTCCTGCGCAGGCGCCACGATGCCCTCGGTTGCATGCCGGCCGCCGCTCGCCGTCGCAATCCAGAGCCCGGCCGTGATCCTCTTTCCCCAGTCTCCTCTCTTCTGTGAGCTAGCGATGCTACAACCAAACCACATTCCCTCCTCTTCCCCAGTTAGCTTGCCCTGTGTTTCTTCTCCACGGCACCAGAACCCCGAGCTCGCCGCCGTGCATTCTCGCCAAAATCCGCACTCACTTCGTCCCGTCCAATTCCTTGCACCGGTAGCTCTCCACCCCTCCTCTTGCTCCTCAGCTCGAGCCCCATCAACCCCGACCGCCCCTTGGCCGGAATTTTGCTCACCCGAGCCGCCGCCCGCCGGAGCCGCTTGAGCTCGGTCCTCCCGTCGACAGCCCCTTCCACCCGGCCTCCGCTCCACCAGGTAGACAAACCGCTCCCCGGTGGTCCACTGGTACTCATGCGCCCCTCCTTGGCCCGTGTTCGCCGTCCCATCGCCGGGAACGGCGAAGCGCCGCCACGGCCGCCGCCCCATCCGTCGGTCGCACTGTTTTCTGCTATCCCACCCTGTGCTTCTTGTCTTGTGCTCACCCGAGGTGGTGTAGGTGGTGTTAGGCCCCCTCCCCTTGGCCGGAATCCTTGCCGCGCGGGAACGCCGTCGTGCCGACGCGCCGGCCGTCGCAGAGAAGGCAAGGCCTTTTGCTATTAATTCTTTGTTCCAAGGGTTCCAATGTAAAAATACCGAGACCCCCCCCCTAAGTGCCTGTTATTTCATGTGAGATGCATATGTTCTTGTAAAATACATAACAAATCACAGGAAATTCCAAATTAGCAAAACTTGTTTTGTTGGAAACTAGATTAAGAACTCTATAACTTTTTTAAAGGATTGATATGAAACCAAATATTTTTGAATCTAATTTAAATTTGAAACAAGGAATGTAATGTCTTAATTCTTGCATATTGTGTTGATTGTTTGCAATTATGATATGTAATTTATACATGATATCTAAAATGATGCAAACATTAAAATCAAGTTGTACTACAATTTGAATCCTTTAATTATTTAAAATTAATATTAGCTAGACATATCTTTTCAAACTTTAACTAATTAGATCCTTTAGTTATAAATTAAGAGGTAATCTATTTCTTTTTAAGTGTTCCAAATTTTATAATCTTCTTTACTTAGAAGTTTAAATTCAAATTTAAATTTAATTTTAATGTATGCTTTGATGCTTATCTTGAATTAATTCAATGATGTGGTTAAATTAAGCATCAATTATAAATTTAGGCTAAAATTTCTTTGTTTTGGTTTCTCGGAGTGTTAATCTTTGAAAGCATAATCTTTGATGTGACTCAAATAAAAGAATGCGCATTTCTTAATGATATTTACTTTGCATATCAATATAGAACCGATTACCTCGCTGACGGTGACTACGAGCTGATCGCGGATCAAGTCGAGGAAATTCCTGAAAATCCCGGAGACACTGTCGAGAATCTAACTGAAGATCCGAACCAAAGTTCGGAGAACCTCGATCCTTCTACTCACAACCCTGCTCAAGAAGGCAAGCCCGGACATAACCCACTATTTTATTTACACTACACTTTCTATCTATTTACATATTCTATGCATTAAGTTCTCAGGATTTGCTTGAAACCCTAGTTGCATTCCCTAGGATCCACTGCGATGAATACTAGTATTGAGTCCGGCTAGTTGCTCTGCTAATAGGGCCGGTAGAAGTCGGGTGATTTCCTGTCACCGCGCGACATAGGAGTTGTAATGCTACATTTCTGTTATCACTATAAGGATGACGGACGGGAGTTTGTGAGGTATCATGATCGAGTGATATCCCGTCTGTGTTATTAAAATTCTGATAAGGTCGCAGCGTGTGGTGATCGGGATTAAGCGTTTGAAAGTACTAACCACATGCCGCGAAATATGGTAAGCGGTAAGCCTAGTAGCCCAATCGGCCCGAGTAATGGACATACCTCCCACCACTCGTCTTGTTCTTTTGGTTATTATGTTCGACGTGTAGCATACGTGTTGCTGGGCAACCAGGAGTACGGGTTTTGTAGTCGCGCTACAGACGTACGTCTGCACTTTGGAAGTGCGTATGACCTGCAGTCGCTTGTGGTGGCTCTGATCCATGAGTCGGAATGAAAGGCAAACGGTAGCTTCGGAACAACCCTGTGGTGTTCCAAGCGTGTGTGTTAGGTTTACCTTGCAAGGTTAAATTCGATTCGAATCGTCCGCTTCTCACGATGATTGAGACTGCTTAATTCCTTTGTCACATTGAGTAATAAGAGCAATCTTTTGATTATCAAGGTGATGCTTGACCAAAGATTATACCATGTTTGCTTAGTTATAGGTGCTTACATAGAATGGATAACTGTCTAGAATCTGAAAGCTAAAACTTGAAGTTAAGGATCTACTCTTTGTTGCTTTTCAGCGGAAACTAAACCCAGAACTATTATAAGCTCTATAAGTCTAGTTATGGGCAAGTATACCCAATTCCGGGTAAGCCTTGCTGAGTAGTAGAATACTCAGCCTTGCTTTATAACTTTTGTTCAGGTAATGCTTCTGCTGAGCAAGCCCTACCTGTACGTGGCCTTACCCTCTGCCTGACGGTTGGTCCGTGGAGTGGGACCGTCCCCGGCCAACCCGGAACCCCCGAGTGATGCCATGCAAGGGCAAGCATGACATCCTTACTGACGTCGTGAATTATATCGTACTTTGATATCACTGATCACTCTAAAACTTACGTCGTTCTGTAATAATTTTCCCGATGGGAAAGATCCTGTACTTTTTAATTATCATGTAATATATCTGCCTGTGATGTAAAATGTGATGGCCCTTGTATCTCTGGACTCGCCTCGTGCGGGTACCTTGTTATGATCCTGCTTTCGGTGGTTTATCGGGACGTTACCCGACAGGCCATTGGGTTATACCGTTTGAAGCACGCCGGAGCCCGCTAAGGGGTCTCGCGTACTTGAGCCGGTGTAATTCAGGTTGTTCTGCCACAGCTGGTATCAGAGCTAACAAGTGTACACTGGAGATGTAAGGTGCCTTAAAAAACACTTTTAGTATAAAATTTGCTCAACAAGGTATTTTGCAAAAAGAACGTTGGATTCGTTAAGGTTGAGCTTAGTACGTAAAGCCCTAGGGTAATGTTTATAAGGGAAAGTAGAGGTGGCTGTATTATATATGTATATGAATCTCACTACCAGCATTATTTTCAGTCAAAACTTAAATTCATGCACAACCCAACCTTACTTTCTGTAACGACATCTTCGATGGTGAGGTAAGAAGGTAAGGATCCTCAGCCAACTGAGGGAGCTTGGCCTTCCTGTCGGTGATGCGAACCGAACGCTGTTTCTCAAGCAGTGGCCTACTTGAGATGCTGCCAATGTACCAACTTCGGTTGACTACATTGGGAGTATAAGGTTCGGCGCAGGGTATGGCGATCGCTGTTCATACCCCGCATTTTGCGGTACCCCCGTGAATACGTTGTTTCGATGACGTATGCTAACGTTGTCTGTACGGCGGTAATTGTACAGATGCTGTTTCTATAGTGAACAGTATGATTGGGGACGCTTTCATGACATGCTGGCATGAAAGGTTCATTGAATATATATATTTGTATTGTGGTTTTTCTGCAGGTACACTAACCACGATAACGAGATTAGGACGGATAGGGCTTATCGATTAGTTATTAGGGAGAGACGTATATATTATGCCACCGAATCTAACCCCGTAAGTCCGAAAGTATTCGGCAGTTGTTTTTGGTTTGTGAGGACGAGTAGAACGTGCATGCATAACTCATCATCAAATACATGAACGCAATGTGTGTTTTGGTTCTTTTAAGGATGTGTGGTAGAATGTTGATCCTTGGTGCGAATAACGGGATTCTTGTGGTAGTGTTAGTTAAGCCTCTTAAGTATCTTTCTGCTTTCCAGCTCTTGCTATATCAAAATCAGTTATCTCGTCCTATTTACCTTGTAAGTCTTTAGCAGGGTAAATAAATCTTATCATCTAAATTCTTGTTTCAGATGGTTGGAGCCACACGTGGAACCCCGGAAGGTTTCCGGGCAGATCAGGCCAGTGGTTCTCAACAGACGCCCCCACCGCCTCCCACCTAGCTGAGGTGATGGCACGGCAGACGGAGCTTCTTAATCTGCTGGTGCAAGCACAACAAAACCAGCAGCGTCAACCGTTTCGTGGAGGTCGTGATGACCTTCCTCCTCCAGTGGCCAGCTATCAAGATTTCCTTAGCACTCAACCTCCGTTCTTCAGTAAAGCCGAAGAACCTTTGGATGCTGATGCCTGGCTTCATATTATTGAGTCCAAGTTCACTCTCTTGACTATACCGTGTGCGGACTCAAACAAAGCTTCTTTTGCTGCCCAGCAATTGCGTGGTGCTGCTCGAATTTGGTGGGATAACTTTTTATGCCATGCAGCCCGCGGGACATGTCATCTCTTGGATGAATTCCGGACTGCCTTCAGGGCACACTATATCCCTGAAGGATTATTGGAGCGGAAGTTAAATGAATTTTTGGCATTAACTCAAGGTTCCAATACAGTCTTGCAATACGCACAGACGTTCAATCATCTGTGCCAATATGCTGGTCATCATGCAGATAATGATGCCAAAAAGCAAGACCGCTTCCGTCGTGGCCTTAATACTAAGCTCAAAGAGCGTTTGAATCTTGTCAGGCCCAATAGTTTCAGTGAGCTGGTCAATATGGCTCTAACCCAAGAGGACTGCATTATAGCACATCGTGCTGACAAGAAGAGGAAGACCCCTACGGGATCCTCGAGTGCTCAACCGCCAAGATATCGGGTTGTTCCTAACACCCAAACAAGAGCACCCCAGAGGAATGCTCCCGTTGGTCGATTGGTTTTTAGGCCGCCTCAACAACAAGGAAGTTATAGATTTTCTGCACCTCCACAACAGCAACAGCAATTTGGTCCAAGGCCAAATGCGCGGCAAGCTCCACCAAAAGGCAGCAACTATCGCTGTTTTAATTGTGGGAGTGCAGATCATTTCATCAGAGATTGTCCACGGCCTAAGAAGCCTAATCCAGGGCAAAGTTCTAATCAAGGCAATCAGAACAAGGGTAAAAGGCCGTTGATGCAAGTTCGGCAAGGGCAAATCAACTTCACCACCCTTGCGGAACTTCCGGACGGAGCCCCTGTCATGTCGGGTACGTTCTATATCCATCATCAACCAGTTGTTACATTATTTGATTCAGGGGCAACTCATAGTTTATTAGTAACAACTGTAGTACCCGAATAAGACTTGATCCCTGTTTCACCCAAGGATCATATATGATTTCCACTCCTGGAGGTAAGATTACCTCTAATCAAATGGTTAGAAGTGCGCCAATTCAACTAGGCAGCCAAGTGATTAAAACTGATTTGATCTTCTTAAACCTAGAGGGTATTGACGTTATACTCGGGACGAACTGGATGACTGAACATAGAGTGCTGTTGGATATTTCCTCCCGAGTTATTGAAATCAATTCACCATATTATAGAACCATTACCCTCTATCTGCCCAGGCAGGAATATCTCTATCCTTGCACCTATGCTATCACAGACCTCAAAGTTAAAGATATTCCGGTAGTTTGTGAATATCCTGATGTCTTCCCTGATGATTTGCCGGGGATGCCACCTGACAGAGATATTGAGTTCGTTATTGAACTCCAACCAGGCACCGCTCCTATCTCCAAAAGGCCATATCGTATGCCCCCAAACGAATTGGCCGAGCTTAAAATCCAACTTCAAGATCTTCTTGATAAAGGTTTCATACGCCCAAGTGCGTCGCCTTGGGGTTGTCCTGCTCTTTTTGTCAAAAAGAAAGATAATAGCCTAAGGCTATGTGTTGACTATCGTCCACTCAATGCGGTCACCATCAAAAATAAGTACCCACTTCCCCGCATTGATATTTTGTTTGATCAATTAGCTGGAGCTAAGGTCTTCTCAAAAATTGACTTACGCTCTGGCTATCATCAGATCAAGATTAAGCCTTGTGACATTCCGAAAACGGCTTTCTCAACCAGGTACGGGCTATATGAATACCTGGTTATGTCTTTTGGGCTTACCAATGCCCCGGCATATTTCATGTATCTCATGAATTCAGTTTTTATGCCGGAACTTGATAAGTTCGTCGTGGTCTTCATTGACGATATCTTAATTTATTCCAAAAATAATGAAGACCATGCCAATCATCTACATATCATTCTTCAGCGATTACGGGATCATCGTCTTTATGCTAAATTCTCAAAATGTGAATTTTGGCTAGATAGTGTGAAATTTTGGGACACACTATCTCTAGCGAAGGCATATCAGTTGATCCAACTAAAGTCCAAGAGGTTATGGACTGGAAGCCCCCAACTTCAGTCCATCAAATCCGTAGTTTCCTTGGGTTGGCAGGGTATTATCGCCGATTTATTCCAGATTTCTCTAAGATAGCCAAGCCTATAACTGAGCTTCTTAAGAAAGGAGTTAAATATCAGTGGGATGATAAGTGTGATGAGGCATTCCATACCTTAAGGAAACTTTTAACCACTGCTCCGGTATTAGCTCAGCCGGATAATACCCAACCTTTTGACGTTTACTGTGATGCTTCTGGGACTGGTCTCGGTTGTGTTCTAATGCAAAACAACCGAGTCATTGCTTATGCATCCAGAGCACTCCGGAATCATGAGCAAAATTATCCAACTCATGATCTGGAATTAGCAGCCGTTGTCCATGCTCTTAAGATTTGGAGGCACCATCTTATGGGTGCTAAGTGTAACATTTACACGGATCATAAAAGCCTCAAATATATTTTTACCCAAGCGGATTTGAATATGAGGCAGAGGCGATGGCTAGAATTGATCAAAGATTACGACCTTGAGGTATATTACCATCCTGGTAAAGCTAATGTGGTTGCGGATGCACTTAGCCGCAAAGCACATTGCCATTGCGCATCCATGACTACTATTAATGATACTCTCTGCTATCAGATGAAGAAACTCAATCTAGAGATCGTTCCTCAAGGTAGTCTAAATCTGTTAGCCTTGGAGAATACCCTTCGGGATAAAATCATCATGTCACAACTACATAATAAGGGTATCAAAATCATCAAATCAGAACTATCCCAAGGAAAGGCTAAATACAAGTGTTTTCATATGGACCCTCAGGGAGTCTTATGGTTCAACAAACGCCTTGTTGTACCAAAAGATCATCAGCTTCGCAGGCAAATTCTTGATGAAGCTCATTTGTCCAAATTCTCTATTCATCCCGGTAGCACCAAAATGTATCAAGACTTACGACAACATTTTTGGTGGACTAGGATGAAAAGAGAAATTGCTAAATATGTATCTGAGTGTGATACATGTCAGAGGGTCAAGGCTAGTCACCTTAAAGCCTCTGGTGTACTCCAACCATTACCCATTCCATCGTGGAAATGGGAAGACATTAGTATGGATTTCATTGTTGGTCTTCCCAATACTTCCCAAAAACATGATTCCATATGGGTAATTATTGATAGACTCACAAAAGTAGCTCACTTTATTCCCGTGCATACTACTTATTCCGCTAAAAAGTATGCTGAAGTCTATCTTGATCAAATTGTTCGACTGCATGGTATTCCTAAGACCATCATCTCTGATCGTGGGGCACCATTTGTTGCACGCTTCTGGGAGCAATTACAATCCGCTCTCGGCACCAAACTGATTCGAAGTTCTACATATCATCCTCAGACGGATGGACAAACTGAACGGGTCAATCAAATTCTCGAGGATATGCTCCGAGCTTGTATCATTCACTATGGGACAAGTTGGGACAAATATCTTGCCTTGGCTGAATTCTCTTACAACAACAGTTACCAGACCAGTCTTCAAATGTCACCTTTTGAAGCCTTATATGGTCGCAGATGTCGAACTCCCTTGAGTTGGTCTGAGACCGGTGAGCGCAAGATTTTTGGACCAGATTTAGTTATAGAAGTCGAAGATAGGGTCAGAATTATTCAAGCTAATCTTAAAACAGCTCAATCCAGACAAAAGAGTTATGCAGATCGGAGAAGGAAACCCTTACAGTTCCAAATAGGAGATTTTGTATATCTCCGAGTATCCCCCACCAAGGGCGTTCAGCGTTTTGGAATAAAGGGAAAACTAGCACCCCGTTATATCGGACCTTTCAAAATTCTTGAAATTTGTGGCCCAGTGGCTTACAAACTTCTCCTTCCACCTCAAATGGGTGCTATTCACGATATCTTCCATGTCTCTCAGCTTAAAAAGTGTATTAAGGTACCCTCGGAAGTCATTGAAATCCCAGCCATCAAGGTCGAACCCGATCTATCTTATGTTGAACAACCTATCAAAATCTTGGATACCAAGGAAAGAGTCACTAGAAGGAAGATAGTTAAAATGTATAAGATCTTATGGGATCATCACACTGAAGAGGAAGCAACGTGGGAAACGGAATCTTATCTTCAACTGAATTTCCCGACCTTCCTTTCAACTAATCCCCAAATCTGATCATTCCATTATCTTCTGTCTCCGAATCTCGGGACGAGATTCTTTTTAGGGGGGAAGGCTGTGACATCCAGGTAATAAGTTTCATAAAAATTTAACCCTGGATGTAATAGACATAAGTGTTAAGGGTGTATCTAAAAATTTTCCATGTGTTATAAGTCTTTTGTGTTTAAAGTGTGTGCATGGATATGGCTAAATAAGCTCTTAAGTAAAGGCAAGGGCCTATGTGTAAAAAATACAGGTTACAGGGTCTTTTGTGCAAAAAGGTAAGGGGTAAAAGTAATTTTATGCTTACTTAAGGACCTATCTGTGAAAAATATTTGTCATCATGACATTCTAAAAATAATGTAGACATGTCGAAAATTTGATTAAAACTTGGGTTGGTAAAGACAGGGGTAAAATTAATTCTACCTTGATCCAAAATTCATTTTGTAATAGGGCAAACTTTGAGTTTTTGAATCTGAGCTTTAAAGCAAAAGTGTAGAGCTTGAAAAACTCTACAATTTTCATGTTGGACCTTTTCTCAGAAAACCCCTAGATTAGTGGGAAAAAGTAGTTTTCTGCAGGGTCCCTGTAACTTTTACAATTTGCAAACAAGTCCCTGGATCTCTTTTCCCCTTTCTTCTTCCTCTGCACCCCTTCTGCTCCTCTGCTCCTGCCCAGACGCCGGCGACAGTGCGCCTCCCCTGGCCGCCGTCTTGCAGTCGCCGCCGTCCACCTCATGCTACCCCTCTCCACGCGTCAGTCCCCTCCTTGCCCACCGCAGCAGCCCCTGCTCCGGTGTCCTCCTGCGCAGGCGCCACGATGCCCTCGGTTGCATGCCGGCCGCCGCCTCGCCGTCGCAATCCAGAGCCGGCCGTGATCCACTCTTTTCCCCAGTGTCTCCCTCTCTTCTGTAAGCTAGCGATGCTACAACCAAACCACATTCCCTCCTCTTTCCCCAGTTAGCTTGCCCTGTGTTTTTCTCCACGGGCACTAGAACCCGAGCTCGCCGCCGTGCATTCTTCGCCAAAATCCGTAGCACTCACTTCGTCCCGATCCAATTCCTTGCACCGGTAGCTTCTCCACCCCCTCCTCTTGCTCCTCAGCTCGAGCCCCCTCAACCCCGACCGCCCCTTGGCCGGAATTTCGCTCACCCCGAGCCGCCGCCCGCCGGAGCCGCTTGAGCTCGGTCTTCCCGTCGACAGCCCCTTCCACCCGGCCTCCCGCTCCACCAGGTAGACAAACCGCTCCCCGGTGGTCCACTGGTACTCATGCGCCCCTCCTTGGCCCGTGTTCGCCGTCCCATCGCCGGGAACGGCGAAGCGCCGCCACGGCCGCCGCCCCCATCCGTCGGTCGCACTGTTTCTCTGCTATCCACCCTGTGCTTCTTTGTCTTGTGCTCACCCGAGGTGGTGTAGGTGGTGTTAGGCCCCCTCCCCTTGGCCGGAATCCTTGCCGCCGGCGGGAACGCCGTCGTGCCGACGCGCCGGCCGTCGCAGAGAAGGGCAAGGGCCTTTTTGCTATTAATTCTTTTGTTCCAAGGGTTCCAATGTAAAAATACCGAGACCCCCCCCCCTAAGTGCCTGTTATTTCATGTGAGATGCATATGCTGTCTTGTAAAATACATAACAAATCACAGGAAATTCCAAAATTAGCAAAACTTGTTTTGTTGGAAACTAGATTAAGAACTCTATAACTTTTGTTAAAAGGATTTGATATGAAACCAAATATTTTTGAATCTAATTTAAATTTGAAACAAGGAAATGTAATGTCTTTAATTCTTGCATATTGTGTTGATTGTTTGCAATTATGATATGTAATTTTTATACATGATATCTAAAATGATGCAAAACATTCAAAATCAAGTTGTACTACAATTTGAATCCTTTTAAATTATTTTAAATTAATATTAGCTAGACATATCTTTTCAAACTTTAACTAATTAGATCCTTTAGTTATAAATTAAGAGGTAATCTATTTCTTTTTAAGTGTTCCAAATTTTATAATCTTCTTTACTTAGAAGTTTAAATTCAAATTTAAATTTAATTTTAATGTATGCTTTGATGCT
The DNA here is from genome assembly GCF_002211085.1 of Panicum hallii. Taxonomy (NCBI): domain Eukaryota; kingdom Viridiplantae; phylum Streptophyta; class Magnoliopsida; order Poales; family Poaceae; genus Panicum; species Panicum hallii. The sequence continues at coordinate 8,767,390 of NC_038049.1, forward strand.
TATCTTGAATTAATTCAATGATGTGGTTAAATTAAGCATCAATTATAAATTTAGGCTAAAATTTTCTTTGTTTTGGCCTTTCTCGGAGTGTTAATCTTTGAAAGCATAATCTTTGATGTGACTCAAATAAAAGAATGCGCATTTCTTAATGATATTTACTTTGCATATCATATAGAACCGATTACCCTCGCTGACGGTGACTACGAGCTGATCGCGGATCAAGTCGAGGAAATTCCTGAAAATCCCGGAGACACTGTCGAGAATCTAACTGAAGATCCGAACCAAAGTTCGGAGAACCTCGATCCTTCTACTCACAACCCTGCTCAAGAAGGCAAGCCCCGGACATAACCCACTATTTTATTTACACTACACTTTCTATCTATTTACATATTCTATGCATTAAGTTCTCAGGATTTGCTTGAAACCCTAGTTGCATTCCCCTAGGATCCACTGCGATGAATACTAGTATTGAGTCCGGCTAGTTGCTCTGCTAATAGGGCCGGTAGAAGTCGGGTGATTTCCTGTCACTCGCGCGACATAGGAGTTGTAATGCTTACATTTCTGTTATCACTATAAGGATGACGGACGGGAGTTTTGTGAGGTATCATGATCGAGGTGATATCCCGTCTGTGTTATTAAAATTCTGATAAGGTCGCAGCGTGTGGTGATCGGGATTAAGCGTTTGAAAGTACTAACCACATGCCGCGAAATATGGTAAGCGGTAAGCCTAGTAGCCAATCGGCCCGAGTAATGGACATACCTCCCACCACTCGTCTTGCTTCTTTTGGTTACTTATGTTCGACGTGTAGGCATACGTGTTGCTGGGCAACCAGGAGTACGGGTTTTGTAGTCGCGCTACAGACGTACGTCCTGCACTTTGGAAGTGCGTATGACCTGCAGTCGCTTGTGGTGGCTCTGATCCATGAGTCGGAATGAAAGGCAAACGGTAGCTTCGGAACAACCCTGTGGTGTTCCAAGCGTGTGTGTTAGGTTTACCTTGCAAGGTTAAATTCGATTCGAATCGTCCGCTTCTCACGATGATTGAGACTGCTTAATTCCTTTGTCACATTGAGTAATAAGAGCAATCTTTTGATTATCAAAGGTGATGCTTGACCAAAGATTATACCATGTTTGCTTAGTTATAGGTGCTTACATAGAATGGATAACTGTCTAGAATCTGAAAGCTAAAACTTGAAGTTAAGGATCTACTCTTTGTTGCTTTTCAGCGGAAACTAAACCCAGAACTATTATAAGCTCTCATAAGTCTAGTTATGGGCTAAGTATACCCAATTCCGGGTAAGCCTTGCTGAGTAGTAGAATACTCAGCCTTGCTTTATAACTTTTGTTCAGGTAATGCTTCTGCTGAGCAAGCCCTACCTGTACCGTGGCCTTACCCTCTGCCTGACGGTTGGTCCGTGGAGTGGGACCCGTCCCCGGCCAACCCGGAACCCCCGAGTGATGCCATGCAAGGGCAAGCATGACATCCTTACTGACGTCGTGAATTATATCGTACTTTGATATCACTGATCACTCTAAAACTTACGTCGTTCTGTAATAATTTCCCGATGGGAAAGATCCTGTACTTTTTAATACTCATGTAATATATCTGCCTGTGATGTAAAATGTGATGGCCCTTGTATCTCTGGACTCGCCTTCGTGCGGGGTACCTTGTTATGATCCTGCTTTCGGTGGTTTATCGGGACGTTACCCGACAGGCCATTGGGTTATACCGTTTGAAGCACGCCGGAGCCCGCTAAGGGGTCTCGCGTACTTGAGCCGGTGTAATTCAGGTTGGTTCTGCCACATGCCGGATCCCAAAAGACGTTGGAAGGGGCTGCCATCTGCAACAAGAATGCAAATGGTGAGACTTATTTACCTTGCTGAGATATCACAAGATAAATGAAATAAGATAATCAATTCTGATAACAGCAAAGACTGAAAATCAGATGGATGCCTAGGGTACTTAACTTAGAATTACCTTAAGAATCCTATCAACCCATTCTAGAGATAAACAGCACACTATTGGTCCTTATTTGAACAAAACATATATTGCATTCGTTTATCTTTATGGTTGATTATGCATGCACGTACTATTCGATCTCACAACCAAAAACAACTGCCGAATATCTTCGGACTTACGCGATTAATTCCGGTGGCATAACCCATACGTCTCTCACTAATAACTAGTCGATAAGTCCTATCCGTCTTAACCTATTAATCGTAGTTAGGGTACCTGCAGAAAACCACATAGATTTATCATGAACCTTTCATGGCAGCATGACATGAAAGCGTCCCCAAATAGTACTGTTCACTATAGAAACAACATCTGCACAATTACCGCCGTACAGACAACGTTAACATACGTTATCGAAACAACGTATTCATGGGGGTACCGCAAAATGCGGGGGTATGAACAGCGATCGCCATACCCTGCGCCGAACCATATACACCCAATATAATCAACCTAAGTTGATATATTGGCAGCATCTCAAGTAGGCCACTGCTTGAGAAACAACGTTCGGTTCGCATCACCGACGGGAAGGCTAACTCCCCAGTTAGCTGAGGATCCTTACCTTCTTACCTCACGATCGCAGGTGTCGTTATAGAAAGTAAGGTTGGGGTTATGCACGAATTTAAGTTTGGACAGAAAGTAGTGCTGCAAGTTAGAATTATCTATACAAATATACATATTCTAACAGCCACCTAATATTACCCATATATATCCCTAGGGCTTTGCGTTCTAGCACCAACCTTAACGAATCCAACGCACGTTGTAAATTCATTTGTTTGACAAATTTTATCCTGAAAGCACTTTTTAAGAGCTACTGTAGTCGTAAGGGTAAACCTACAGCTCTGATACTAGCTGTGGCAGAACCGCCTGAATTATTCCGGTTCAAGTGCGCTAGTCATCGCTATACAGCCGATAACAACTCGACGCACTTCAAACGGAACAACCCATTGGTCTGTCGGGTCTCCGCCCGATACAACCACGGTTCAACAGGATCGAAGCAGGTTTACCTCACAGGAAGGTGAGTTTACAATCACAGTACAGCTCGTCAACTTTTAATTTACAGATATGCAAATATTATTACAAACCTGGTTCAAACTTAAAGTAAAATTTATACAAACAGTGTTTAAACCGACAAGCTTAACTGCTTGTCCATGTTCACAGCGGAAGGGAAATAAACACGCGACTACACACGTCGCAAAAGTTGACACCATGCTCAGCCCAAGGCCTGGTGTCACTCAGGAGGGTCACTGCCAGCCGGGGACGGATCCCACTCCACGGACCAGCCATGTGGAACAGAAGTTGGCCACGCGGAACTATCCGTGGGGTTCTCGAAGGTTATACCTGAAAATGACAGTAGCAAAACTGAGTATACTAATACTCAGCAAGGCTTACCCGGGATTGGGTATACTTTAGCCCGTAACTAGACTCATGAAGGCATTATAAAGGTTCTGGGTTTATTTTCAGCTGAAAAGAAACAAAGAGTATGATCTACTTTCAAATTTTAGCTTTCATATTCTAGTTGATTATTCATTCTAGGTTAGCACCTACACTAAGCAAGCAAGGTATAGATTATCATACATCTCGATTCTTCCATCAATAGTTACACTTCTTACTCTATGTGGCAGAAGGAATAAGCAGTCTCAATCTCCGCGAGAAACGGACGATTCTGAATCGAGTTTCAAACCTTGCAAGGGTAAACCTAACTCACACGCTTGGAACATCCAAAGATCGTTCCAAAGCAACCGTTTCCCTCATATTCCGGGTTATGAATCAGGGCCACCACAAGCAACTGCAGGACCGTACGCACACCAATTGTGCAGGACATACGTCTGTAGCGTGACTACATGATCGTACTCCTGTCTGCCTTGCAGAACGCACTCCCACACGTCGGTGCGTGTAAACATAAAATAAAAGTCGAGTGGTGGAGACATGTCCATTTGCCGGGCCATTCAGGTACTAGGCTTACCGCTTTACCATATTTCGCGGCATGTGGCTAGTACTTTCAAATGCTTAGCCACCACTACCACATATTTCAACCTTATCAACTTTTAATAAAACAGACAGGGTAAAACTTCAGGTCATGATACAGCCCATGACCCTGTCCATTATCCTTATAGTGATTGCAGAATAGTAAACATGCAATTCCTATATCGCGCGAGTGACAGGAAATCACTCGACTTTTACCGGTCCTATTAAGCAGAGCATCTATGCGATAAGGACTCGGGTACAATAAACTGGATCCCTATGATTTTATGCAACTAGGGTTTCATTTCAACTCCTAGACGTAATGCAAGATACATAATATAATAATGAAATTGTAATAGATTGAAATACTGGGGTATGTATCGGGTCTTGCCTTCTTGAGTGGGGTTGGGGGCAGGAGTGTCAGAGACTTCCGAACTTTGGTTCAGGGCTTCAGTTAGATCCTCGGCGACGTTTATCGGGTCTTCAGAAAACCCTTGGTCTTGTCCCAAGACCAACTCGTAGTCTCCGTCGTCGAGCGTCGTTGAGTCTATATGGTATGCAAAAATTTAAGTGAGACGGTGTTTGAGTTTAAGATTTGATTTCACAATAAAGTTGCAATCCAACAACTTAGTCAAAACACACTCATGAAGCAAGGGGTTTAAGTTACTACTTATACTTAAGTTAGTTTCATAATAGTGGAATTACTGAAAATAGAAATTAAAACCCTGTAATTTGAATTCAAATCTCAACTTTAAATTTAAACCTTAGGTAACTAAAAGTATAAAGTCTTGAAAATTTAATTATAGACAAACTATCAACACATTAGATTATGATAAAAAAATCTAATTAAACAAGCCTAAGGAATATGTTTAATTAATTTCAAAACATCTCAAATTTGAATTGCCCAAATTCAAAAGAATTTAAACTACAAAACAGTATTAAGTTTGAAACTTTACACAAGCTCACACATGGCCTATAGAAGTTACATACCAAAAATCACAAGAAACAAAGCTAATATGTAGAAGTTATGCATATTATACCCTTTTACCTTAAGTTTGAAATAGATTCAAAAATATTTAATTTCAAACCAAACTTCATTAATAAAAGTGGTAGAGTTTGAAATCTAATTTCCAACAAAACTAGTTTGACAATTTTTGGAATTTCCTACAATTTCCTATTGATTTTACAAGCCAGCAGCTTTACACACATAAAATAACAAAGGGTTTGCACTGGGTCCCTGGGTTTTAGCACTTAGGCCCTTAGAACCGACAAAACCATCACAGATATGCCCTTGCTGGCTCTCGACGGCGCCCGGCGTCCCTGTCTCTGGCATTCTCGCCGGCGGCGAGGTCCGGGGTGGGGAGGGATCGGTACCACATGACCTCTAGAGGCTACTGAACATGATGGGGGGTGATGTGCTCGAAGGGCAGTAGCGGAGCAGGGCCGGCGACGAGCAATGGCGGCGGCCGCGTCAGGGCGTCGTCGTTCCCGGCGAGGGGCTGACGACACGGGGGAACAAGGCGTGCACGAGCACCGGGGAAGTGCGGGGATGCTTTCCCCCAACTCAATTTGGACAGAAGTAGGCCGGAGAGGGATAATCGACGGCGGGGTGGAGCTCGGGTTCTCACCGGCGGCACCGGTGGTCGGCGTTCTGCAGGCTAGGGCAACGGAGGGCGGTGAAGGTGTGGCAGGATCGCTTCAGGAGGATGATGTGGTGCTGATGGTGCTGTTGATCGGGGCAGAGAAGGTCTGTATCGATGGGTCGACGGGAGGCCGAGTGGCGGCGGAGGAAAGGGGCTCACTGGCGCTGCGGTCCGGTGATTCTGGTGGAAGAACTTGCAATTGGTTTACTCAGTGAGCTCCAGTGGCTCGTGGGGATGCTGTTCGTGCTTCGGATTGGAAGGAGGAAGCAGTGGTGGAGGCTGCCGACGGTGAGCAGGGACGGCGGAGGAGGTCCGGTGAGCAATGGCGATCGGGGCAGGGGGAAATTGGATGGAAGGGAAGTGTGCAAATGCCAGGACGTGCACTAGAGGAGCTAGAGGAAGCGCTCGGGGTCCAGAAAAGGAGGTGATCGGGTGCAAGCAGGAGCTGGCACCTCGGCGGCGTGCGTGGCGATCGTGGCGGCGCTCGGGCAGAAGCTCAGCGACGTGGAGGACGCACGGGCAGGCCAGCATGGGGTCGGGAGGGCGGCGGCAGAGCAGAGGGGTGACGCGTGGAACGTTGGAAGGCAGGAGGTGGCGTGGGAGATGCTGCGACGGCGAGCGGCGGTGAGGCGCAACTCGGGCAGACGGCGGGCGACGTGGCCGGGCGGGGAGAGGCCAGCGCGGGGGCGGGAAGCGGCGGGGCAGAGGCCGGGGCGGCACGTGGCGGGGTCCTGAGCGGCGCAGAGATAGCAGGGGTGGTGCACATGGCCGGGAGAACGGCGGCGGCGCGCGGCAGAGGAGAACAGAGGAGAGGGAGAGAGAGGTAGTCGAAGAGGGACCTGGTTGCAAAATCCAGAAAATATAGGGACTCCACTGTAATGCATCAATAATTTTCAAACCAGTGCTCAAATGGAGATGGACCCAAAAGCAAAAGTGTATGGTTTTTCAAAATGTACAACTTTGCTTTAAGGTTCATCCATAGAAGAGCTAAGGATTTGCATGTAATTTGAAATTTAACAAGATTTCCAAACTTTACATAAATCCTATTTTAAAACTACACTACACATGTATCCTATGTGTAGTTTCACCTACATTTTCGATTTAAACACAAGTTTTTGACTTTTGCAAAACAACCCTCATACATTTGAATTCTACCCTCCATGTTCACCCATTTAGCACTATAGGACCTTTATTATAATATAATTATATAAACAACCCTTTTCCCTTAGCATTTAAATTTTTAAACACACTTTTACCACATTTTGCACATAACATTATACTTAAATCTAGGGTGTGACAACACTAATTACCTGAGTGTCACAAGAACCACCCTACAGTGAAGAGTGCTGTGGTGTTCGTACTATCTGCTGTAGTACCTTAGGCACTCAGTAACACCGAGGCGCTCCAGGGAGTTGATCAAAAGGCAGGGGAAACCAGGCTCTTCTTGGCAAATGCCCTGGGTCCAACCATTCTCAGCCATTTGGAAACAAAGGTAGAGTGAACAAGCCTTGCACACATGGCAGGGTACAAAAAGGATAGACGGTCTTTATTTTTCAACAGGGTCGGGTACATCTCCTAAGGATACATTATTACTAGGATGATAGCTCTAGCTTAGGTACTCTACTCTTCCCAAGGGGATCCTTCCTCGATCCGGTTAGGGCGCTTCTTTTGTGGAAGACATTGCTCCAATACCTCATCTTCGGTCTGAGTGCCCTTATCCCAATGGGTTTCTTCGGGTTCTCCTTCCAGTAATCCAGCTTCTCTTCTGCGTGCCTCGATACGTTCCCTTTCTCGAGCGTTGCTTCACCATATGTCTTGGAGAGAGGCTAGGGAACTCTCAGCTTGTGCCTTAGTTGTTTTGCCTGTTCGTGGTAAAGTCGATCTAGGCCGGTGAGGTAAATGGACAGGTGGGAAACCGTATCTTCTAGTTTTTCTTCCCTTCCCAATCCTCTCATCCGGGCAATCCATGAGCGTCCTCTTCCTCCAGTAGGTGGGAAAAATCCCATAGGAGTTCGCTGAAGATGATGCTTATAGACCACGCGTAGGCGTCGCAGGGCTTTTCGGGCAGCCTGTCGGTAGGTGTCTGGGAACCCAAAGCTGGTGGTGGAGATGAACCAGGGATCCACGTCGAGGTAGAGTGTGCTTTTTCCCATGAAGATCATCAGGTCACACCAAAGGGTGCCTCTGAAGTTGTACTCCCGGTAGGTGTACTCGGGTGGGTCCGCAACTCCGACGCGTTCCAGGCTGAGTAGCATTAACTTGGGAAGGCCAGGCTCTGCGGGGCAGATTCGATCACTCCATCCATTGTCAGCCATCTGGAACCAGACAAGGGCCAAAGGTAAGTGCCGTGTGGAAAGGTGAGTTAAGGGGGAAAGATCTAGTGGGAAACGGCTGAGAAAATATCCTCGGTCCTAAGGGTCGCGTCCTACGGCCAACCTGGCTCTGATACCACCTGAAGCATCCCCTTATTAGAGGTGACTAAATATGATATAAATATCAGTCCCAGGAGGCTGATAACACATGTATTACATCAGATGGTTCATTATCGTACAAACCGTCGATGTAGCGGGCACTGAAGCACCACTATCATGAGGGACAACATAAGGACCAAAAGCCAAACTAAAGTACCAACGAAATCTAAGATAACATCAGAGTCTTGCGCCATGGTAAGCTTCTTGTGGAGACCCTGAACCACAAGGAAGGTTGGGTGCAGGACGGCGACCTACTCGACGTCTTCAGGAACGAAGTTCGGATCCTCCTCTGTAAAAACTAAGCAAGAGTGAGTACATACGTACTCAACAAGTCCAACCACACCCGCGGAGGGGGATAATAAAGATCATGCACAGGATATATCAAGGATAAGGCTAGGGTTCGTTTGCGATAAAGCAAGATTTTACACATGCAAGGGTTTATTTAATAAAAGAGTTTTCTCAAAATATTTCTGTAGTAATCGAATAATAAGTAGGGTTGATCCTATACAAAGGATCCAAGTTTTAATACTACTGGACTCCACATCCACAGTAGCTCACGGCACAACTGCCGGACACTTTCAAAACGACTCACGCCACAAAACTAACCATCCCAAAATGTCTATTGAAGTGACCATACCGTAACTCGTCCAATACCGTGGACACGGCTATTCGAATAGATTTTTACACTCTGCAGAGGTTGTACACTTTACCCACAAGTAGGGTACCGCACTACGAACACCTTAGTGTCGCTGCGGATCCTAACAAAGCCATTACCCACACAGATCGTATTCCTTCTCCATGATCTCCCGTTGCTCACCAGCTCTCCTTTTGGCTAGCAGAACAACTAGTGGGGTTTATGCTAAGCCGTTGCCCACACAACGGTCGAGTGGTTGTACGATAAGTGGGTTAGGCAAGATGACACCTCAGTTCATCCTTACATTGACAAGACGGACATCTCCCAACCATGCTCAACCATAAAGGTACATGCTCACCAGTGGCATTTCAAACAGGAAACACCGTCCATCTCATCAGGTTATATTTTTCTTTTATTTTCCCAAAATTCCGTTTTATCTTTTAAAACACTCACACCTTTATTTTTGATAAAGCGCGTTGTGGTCATGATTAAAATATAATAAAGGAAATAAAAGGTCCTAAGTATCTCTAGCAGTAGTTAACATCCAACAGAGCAAATCCTATATAGATATTGACCTAGATCATCAAGGAATAGTCATAGCAATCAAAGGGTGGCTATCCAACCATGTCTTGAAATAAAACAATGCATTTTATAAAACAAGCCAATAGGTTGTGTTTATAAAACTGGGATAAATATGCATCAAAGGATGGGATTGGACTTGCCGTCCTCAAAGCCTTCTGAAAGCTCCTCCTCGAGGTACGGGTCTTTGGGCTCTGGCTCGCGGTACTGCTCCTCCTCGGTTACACCGTCGGCTATGACACACAAACAATCACACAATAAAAATAAAGTTCACCGATGAGCTTAAAAAAAGAGGGAAATAGAGAGCTTTGATTAAAAAAATAGAGAAGACTATTATATTTATCGGATGTGGATCCTGAGGCTTGGAGAAAATATTTGAAGATGATGCGCGGTGGAGTTTGGAATCGATTCGGAACAAAATGTCGCATGAACTGATGAGTTAAAGGTCATTTAGGGAGTAGTTTAAAAGGACGAGGACCTATTTGTAACGAAATAAAGAGATAGAAGGAGCTCTGATTAAATATTTGAGAGAGGGAGGTGGAGGGCTGCAGACTGCATAAGAAGGAAAAGTGGAGGGGGTTATGCACAAGTCTGCCTTTCTTCTCCCTCGAGACAGAACAGGAGGGGGAGGGGAACGGTAGGATGGGGGGGTGGGGGGGGGCGGCCAGGCCATGGGCGCCGGCCCCTTGGTGCATGGCGACGCCCGGGGAGGAGGGGAAAACGGAGAGGAGGCTGAGGGGGTTCAATTCCGGCCCTCACCTCGTGCGTAGACGGTCCACGGAAGGCTGTCCACGGAGATAGGTGGTGGCTGGCAATGGTGAGCAGCGGCGGCGAGCTGTAGCGCGAGGTAGAGGAGGGGAGGTGCTGGGGTGGCGTGGGCGGAGTGAGGGGCGGCTCGGGGGCTGGTTTATAGGCCGAGAGGGAGAGGGGAGATGGCCGGCAGGGGAGGGTCACGGGCAGTACAGGAATCTTGCCATTAATGTCGGACGGGATGCTCGGGGACAAGACGCAAGCTGCGAGGGCGAGGGGACGGGATGGAGATGGACCAGCGCAGCAGCGGGTCGCACGCCGACTTGGCATGACGCGGGCGGCGTGATGCGGGCGCGCGTGCACGGTGTGCAATGGGGCAGCGGCGACTCGTGCGCTGTCCCGTGCGTGCGCGCAAGGAGTGGGCCACAGCTCGAGCAGGCAGCACGCATGTGCTCATTTAAATAAATAAATAAATAAAATTTTATTTTATTTTTTTCTATTTTAAATTTTCACTCAGTAGCTCAACAATATAAATAAGCAAGGATATGAAATTTAAATTGTTGCATTACTCAACAATTTAAATAAGCAAGCGGGAGAATTAGAAGAGAGAAATAAAATGGATTTGAACAAAATATGTGAAAAGTAAAGAGGGGACACGCGCGCGGCACCGACGATCGCGGCCGGGCAAGCGCACTTGGCCGACCGTGACACGATGGTGATGCGACAGGATGGCGGGGCCGGTGGAAAAGGAAAAGGGACAGGCGGCTCCGCGGAAAAAAAGGAAGAGACTGCACGATGTCGGGATGGTGGAAAATCGGGAGGTGGGCTTCGGGAGCTCGAGCGGCGGAAAAGGTTTAAAAGATTTTTAAGCGAGTGATTGGTAATGCAATTTAAATAAGATAAAAATACGGGCGTTACACGATTCTTGGGTCCTTTTTCCAAACCTAAGGGTTTTGGATTCAAGGCTCGGGGGCTGTAGGATACGTGTCATCAACTATTTATTTTTCGAATATATTCGAAGAGTAAGTAAGGAAGATTCAAGACTAATGTGACCCTCAGCCTGATTCTTCGATTCAACCTAAGGCTCGGGGGCTACTCCATATGGAGTGCGATTTTCCATCGCACCCCATACAAAAGAAGACTTGAAGCTATTCGAGGTATGAGCACCTCATAGCCTCGATGCAACTAAGGAAGTACTCGAAAAAGAACTTCAAGACGGAGCTTCAAAAGAAGCCGAAGACTACTTTAGAAGTACTCGAAATGCCTACAGTACTCGGCTATGAAGAGCTCGGGGGCTTGTCAGGGATAGATCCGCTGGGTACCGCAAGCAAGCTACTCATGAGAAAAAAGAAGTCTGATTCCTACTAGGATTCCACTGTAATCCTATTAGGACTCATACCTTGTAATCCTACTAGGACTCCTACCTTGTAATCCTACTAGGAACCCCGTCCCCTGGGATATATAAAGGAGGGCAGGGATACCTAGATAGCCAGAGAACCAACAGAGAACCAACAGAGAGCAGCCAATAGGCAACTTAACACCCAAGCGCAGGGCGCAATATACAACACCTCAAAATAGGACGTAGGGTATTACGCTACTCTAGCGGCCCGAACCTGTCTAAATTTGTGTCTTGTGTCCTTGCGTTCACCTTCAAGTTCCAGATCCGGCGATCCCTCACCACCTACCTTAGGGTATCCCTAGGTAGGCCGACGGTAAAAATACCGACACATACTTCTTGCAAAAATCTTGCCACGTAGCTAGGGGCTGGCGTTCCGTTAGATTGAACTGAATTGATCGGTTCCTTAGTTTTTCATAAAATACGATAAGTCAATAACTGAGTGAAATTTTTCAAGACTGACGAATTCAGTTTTGCGTTGGTCGGTTTCGGTTTCAATCATGACCGATGAGACCAAATATAAAATCAAAAACTTGAAAGAAACAAATTTCCATGTCTAAATCAAAGAAAAAAGAATCCACAGATCGGAAGCACAACAATAGACAAAATGGAGCCATGTTTTCACCTTTTTACAGGAATCAAAGCAAGCTTGGATCTTCTCGTCCAATCTGGGAGATTAAGGCCCCTCCATCGTTGGTGTTGGCTTCTTGTTCTCCTTAGCGGATGGCCTCTCAGCATCTTCTTCAATCGACGGTCATGATCTCGTGTCAGACCCGGGACTACTTACGTGATATAGATATTTCTAGGATAAGGGATGTGTCATGTCCCACACCTTATATCTGTTGTAATGTATTCAGATATGAGTAGGACTAGTCGATATAGAAGAAACTACTCGGTGTAGCTAGAGTAGGATTCCTATGCTCGAACCAGACTAGAATACTTGTAATCCTATCCCCCAGAGTATATAAAGGTGGGCAGGGACCCCTCCAAAGCATAATCAATCCCTGGCAATACAAACCACCATTCAGGACGTAGGGTATTACACTACTCGTGGTCCGAACTTGTCTAAATCTCTTGTTGCTAGCACCTTTGAGTTCCTGATCTCGGTGACACCTTACCTACAAATCCACCAACTTGGGGTATCACTCGGTGGGCTTAGCAGTAAAATACTAACAGCTAACGCGCCAGGTAGGGGCGCTCATCGAAGGTCCCCTGGAGAACTCGATGGCGATGTTCAACTTCACCGTTGCGCTTGAAAAAGGTGTGACGTTCATCTTCGGCTCGTGGGTCAGTGCAGTCAACTTCCGTCGCTACCTTGTCGATGACAAGAAGCTGGAGGCCGCTGCATCAACCCGAAGTTGTGATCTCGATGATTTCATTGACAATCTCGATGAGATGCTGCTCCCTGACCTGATCAGGGAACTCGAGTAAGAGTTCATATCCAACCCGACTCCTACTCGTGCCGCGTTAGGATTCCTTGGATCAGACTCAAACCAATCTAAGGGCCAGCGTACCCAATTCTCATTCGGAGGCTATACAGAGCAAGTCCCTCTCCGTACTGGAGGAGGACTTGGATTGCCTACTTCGACTCAGGGAAGACGACGAAGCCACTGCATGCCGGGAGGAGACCATCTTCCGCGACTACAACTCGAACTCCAATGATGGGACACCCTTACCAGGCACCTAGAAAGGTCTGATGATTATGTCAACTCCCTAGGGTAGATTCGTGTACTGGAAAGATATGAAACCCTCGAGCTACTTGAAAACAACGATCATCGCTTTGTTCCCTGCCTTGGAGAACTTTCATTCCAACTCGGCAAGCTCCTTTCTCCTATTTACGAGGAAGGGTCAGGAGGCACTGAACTGGTTGACTCCAACACTTACGAGTACATGCCTGATTTGTGTGTATGAAGGAAGCGGGTACGACGATAACAAACTACTCAAGGAAATCTCCATCGATGAAGGCACCATGAATGCTAGGGTGGAGGACGACACCCAAAAAGCCTAGCGCAGAGAGAAGAACACCAAGCGTGCCCGACGCAGGCAACACATGATGGAGCAACACGAAAACCATGCACGCAACCTCCACAACAAATTCGCAGTTGTGGCAGATCGTTAGTACGTACCACATTCCGTTGGCAAACATAACCAAGGCAACGGCTCTACTCCGTGGCCTACCACCATGCCTGCAGACCGCGAGAGCTCTTCAGCTCGCTCAGCGTATGTGTATACAACTTGATGAGCAGACTCCTCTACCGTCAGTACACACAGCTGGATGCAAACATGAAGTCAGCAACAAACCCCAAGGTAGTCGAGCAGCATGAAGACCCAACCCAAGACCTCCAAGAGGCGTAGGAGGCAACCAGGAGGACATAGGAGGCAACCCCGCGGGGGGTCGAGGCCACCTTGGGGCTCAACCTAGTCTACGCACTGCTGACCTCCGACAAATCATCAACGTTGGGCATGACACCCAGGACATCATCATCGCCCGACAACAGAACTGAGCAGCAGATGAAGGCTACCACATTCCGGACAACTCCTATGGCTTCCCGCATTCATGTGGGCCATCAGGATGACTAAGTACCCCAAAAATTTTAAACATGTAGGCATCGACAAGTATGAAGGGAAGCAAGACCCACAACAGTGGCTGCGCTGCTACTCCACTACCATCGAGGTCGCAGGCAGTGTTGATGGCGCTTAAGTATCAAATTTAGGCCATCAAGTCCTGGATAAACACATGAAATATAAGCATCAACATTAGTGGTAGGGGTTATTGATAACAAATTCCACAAGTTTTGGTGAATATTTGTACGCAGGTACATTAAAGAAGAAAACACATCTCAAGAGCGAGGAAACACACTCTCAATCAAGGCAACACCCTTCCGGCGAATCAGGCGCAAGCATAAGGGTCCATGGGACCACAAAACGACCAAAACCTCCTTAATTCAGTGCAAGCCTCAGACAACCATCATGAGGAACCACCTAGCAGTCACCCAGCCAAAGGACAATGGAAAAGGAGTCAGTGGTGGATCAGTCGAACCATTGGTTCGGCCGAACCGACTTAAGCACCGTTCGTCACCATCTTCCATGTGGAGCTTCTTGGTGAACTCTAGAAGGCAGTTGCGGGTGGCCCAAGCTACTTTACCGGCTAGGAACCAACTTTACTAGCCTATAAATACTAGGTGGGGGCTCATAAATGAGACACACTTCACACACTCCTCTCTTGTGCTTACACTCTCACATTTGAGCTTAAGGCTCCTTAGAGGCTTCGTGCTGCCTTGGTAGTACTTAGAATAGGGAGAGCATGAGGGGTAGTTTGGAAGGAGTGCTAGGTGTCGGCACTCTCCTCCTAGCTTGTACCTCTATGGATGTTGCTACATTGTTCAGAGTTAAGTAAGCGTTCGTGATTCCTTCTTATAGTATTATACTTGATTGATTGCATGAATAGCCTTATTCCCTTGCTATATTTGTATGCTTAGCTTATATGCTCGAATGCTAGTTGTATACCCTTGCTATCATAGTATAAGGTTGAGTGCTCTTATGTATGTCTATAGTATACACTAGTAGCATTCACATTTGAGTGAGATCGGTTCTCTTACTTGCGGGTTCGTCGCTCCGTATTTATATGGAGTGCTGTAGTCTGCTATGGGAGCTCAGACGTAGTTAGACTGTAGTAGTAATTAGTAGTGTAGATGTGGTGTCTAGGCTAAGGGTTATCCTTCGTTTGCCTTATTCCACGGGTTGCTAGAGGTAAGCTGTAGGTGGTGACAACCCTATTGGTCCTTTGTAATTCTCCATGTTCAGATATAGCACCGTTGGCCGGAGTCGGCTGACCATTTTAGGGGTAAGCAGGTACCCGAAGCTAGTATTTTGCCCAAGAGATCGACCTTTAACTCATCTATAGTGCTACCTTATAATCCTCTCTACCCTCGCCATCTACTCACAACCCGAACCTATCTGTTGCTAGCACCTTCGAGTTTCTGATCTCGGCGATACACCTATAAATCCACCACCTCGAGATATCCCTCGGTGGGCTTGATGGTAAAATACCGACAGCTTGATCACGTTATAAGGAGCAGAGGAACTGAGGGGTTGCCCCTGCACATGATGGGCTATCGAGGAATGCTGCGAAGTTGGGGACCAGGCTGAGGTCTGAGCTAGAGAGGAAGTAGAGACCAGGGGCTGGAGCAAGTGCCATTGCCCTACTTTTGTGCGCCTGCGCAGGAGCAATCAACAGCCATCGCGGAGGGCAGAGGATCTGGTCGCGGCCAAGCTGGAGAGCATGCGCAGGCCAACGAGTGAGGGGGGAGCAGGCACAAGCGCCGATGCCCTGCGTTGCTGGGTCGGGTGTCGCTGCCGCTGTTAGGGGCGGCCAGGCGGCTGCGGAATGGGGAGTGGAGTTTGTGAGGGTCGGAATGAGAGCTTATGTATGTAGGGCTTGTTCATAGGCGGGGCTGGAGTTTGCTCATGAGCTGGGCTAGAATTTGGCGATGGGGCAATTTAACATATGTCAGTTTCTTCGGTTATCCGAGGGTTAGAACTGAATAACCAAGATTATTTTGGTTATTAAGAACCTAAGATCGAACTGGTGATCAATTTTCTCGGTTTCGAGTATGTGGTTCGGTTCTCAGCTATTTCGGTTTGGTTTTTTATCGTCAGTTTAATTATGTCTAGCCCTACACGCAGCATGAAAAACATGCCTCTTGATCCATCGGTAGACCCTACACCTCCGGTAGAACAACCACAATATGATATTGTTGTTGAATTTTTAAATTTAAATGTCAGGCTAGTACAGTTCAAATATAATTTGCAAAACTATACAAAGTCGTATGGTACAGTACTTGTATATCCGTCGTTACCAAAACCCTTAATGAATATTCCTAGTTCGGCTTGACCTTGTTGAACGAATGAACCTGCAAATTTTGTGCCACTACATTGTACCAAATGATATAGCACAACAATTGTTGGTGGTGGTTTTATTCGGACCGGTACATTCCCGGTAAATAAACGAGTAAAATCCATATTATATGTTTATATTGTTCTATATTAATAAATTTCATGAGTTTTGTGCAAGGTTGTTTTGTCGGAAAATTTACCAAAATTGCTAATAAATTGGGAGGGGGAAGGAAATATTTTGGTGCATTGGACAGCAATTTTCAGGAAAGATACAAATCATTTGAAGAGTTTAATACGTGAAGCACTTCAGAAAATAGATTGGAGCATTACACTTCAAAAAGCTTGTTAATAAGGATGAAGATAGCGAACTGAGTGTAACTTAGTTGGTAAAATTTCTTGTGGAGGACTCCATCTGGGTTCGAGTCGAGGACTCGGTATGGACGGTCGCATTTTTCTAAATTTATTGTAGGATTTAATGGGCGTTCTTTCAGTGGTAGGCGACGTGCCCATCGATAGCGAGACGACTGTGATAATTTCGTCAATCTCGAGGATCTGTCGGCTCAGTCTCTCGGAGTGCTTATAAAGGTAGGATTGCGTGCCTATATTTACAGAAGTGGGCGTGCATAGATGTATTTGCATCTGTATTTCATACTGTATTTTGGAAAAAAATACGATCCAAGATAAAGGTGGAAGATTTATATGTATGCTGACATCATGCTGATGTCACCACATGCACGTCATCCTTCTCTAGTGGATCAAACTTAAAGCCTCTTTGGGAGAGCTCGAACTCCAGCTCCCACAACAACTCCTGCTGGAGCCGTACCAAACCGTACCAAATGGGTTGAAGCGAACGGCAGTGTTATGGCCTCGCGGGGCTAATTGCAGGCTGGAGTAGGCAGCGTGGAGAGAAGAAAGAAGATAACATTGAGTCAATCCGTGAATGGATAAGGAAGAAAAAAAGTAGAAAAGGAAAAGGTTAGAAAAAAGAGAAATTATATTTGTTAAACCTTTCTATTTTATATAAATCACACTATAAATTATGAGAAAACATAAAGTTCATTTGTACAAGTCATATAGCAAGGGTATATCATACATTTGACATCTTTCATATATGATAAAGAAACCGAAGAAGCTGTTCTAACAAATAATTTTTAATATAGTTTTAGCTTCACTGGAAAAGCCGCTCGTTTCAGCTACAGCCGGAGTTGTGATAAATAGGCCCTTAATTCACGCGGGACTGTTAAAAGCAGGTGATGCAGGCGGCCATTGCCTGTTTTCCCGGATTTCTTCTCCACGGCCCGGAAGAAAATATCTTACGTACTTGCAATGTCTAACGTTCACACGGAAGATATCCAACGGCTAGCGGAGCTCCTCAGCGTGGCAAGTGGGCAGAGTAGGAGCATGTGTCAGCGCGTGACTGGACAACGATGTGGTGGGATGAAATTGATAGGAATCGACACTGCATTTTTCTCAAGATTCCTTAATCATTCTCAAGTTCGTTTGAACCGTCATGTTCTATAGAATTATTGCGGCAATATAGGTTCCAATATGAATATATCTTTTATTATTTTTATTTCTTTTCAAAATATTCAACATTTCAAATGTTAAAATGCTATATCAACATTTTGAATACGCATATGAAATGTTGAACATACTACATAAAAAAGTGTTGAAGGAAAACCGACAAATCGTTGAATCAAGGATTTTTAATATTGTAAAACACACTTGATTCAACAAGAAATAGTAAGAACAAGAATAACCCTGTTTGGAGGCTCCTATATATCATATACAAGCTGGTTAAGGGTTATAATTAACTTTAGGCCTTAATAGGCCTTAGTTCAACTACTGCAGTCTACTAATCACCCGCTTCGGACATGGTTTGATATTTCCTTAAACTTAGTTCAACAATCCACCATACATATATTTATATGCAATCAGAATTTTAGAATCATCATTCGGTCATCATTCACTTAGATCCCCCACTTGATACATGCTTTAACATTTTTGTTCAGTTGATTCGACAATCTGCAAACTTTGACTCTATTTTGGATAGACTCATTTAACATTTTATATGGACCGATGCATCATTCTATCATCACTAATGATGTGGTCTGGTTGATGCTCTCCCCACTTAGTCTTGTCATTTATCCACTGTAGCATGAATTTTAAACATTGGAAGTTACGTAAGGAAAATTTGCTGAAGATATAAACGATTTTCTTGTAGTTCTGCCCCCTGGCTGCGCTGCATTCTGTATGGGTTGTACAAGCACCTTTTTGGCGGGATTTTATGGGCTGTGCGATCTGTGAACTTCTCTCTCTCTCTCTCTCTCTCTCTGCTGCCAACAACAGCGGCCTTCTAACTCTGAGGGCTTGCCCTTTTTGGACCGGGTTTTCCTACTGGGCTACGTCGAGCTGCTGTGCTGCTGCTACGCGCGCTGCGCTGAAGCCCACCCCACCTCCTGCTGCTTCGATTTTTTAAGTTGTAATAAGCGAATAATTAACAAGGAGACAGTGAGGCACTAATATTAATAATGGAATCAGCAACATGAAGAATGGATGATTATAGGGATTTATTCCTCTCCTTGAAATCCATAACATCAACAAGAAAAACACAGGGTTTCAACAACTAAAGCATCAGTTAAGAAAACGAAAAAGATCATAGCATCCGGGTATTTGACGCCATGTTTGGCTTCATTGCACGTGATTGTTGATCTTTTGATCTTTTTATTTTCACATTATACATAACAAAAGTATAAACACAATAAAACACTAGAGATGGACCTTTTCTCATACATGTTACTTCAGTTATCCACTGAACCCACCTGTTCTATGGATGGGGAACCTCCGATTATTTAGTTCAGATATATAGAGAAAAGCGCGCATCGATTTTTTTTTGTGGACATAGTCCTTTAGGTAGACAAAAAATGATGCATGTGTATGCTGTTGCTGGCTTGCTGCCTTCTAATGGTAGTTGCGCCTATTGCTATCATGATCTGCTCTCTGCTGCTGCTCTTGGCGCTTAGGAATGAGGCCAAGACATGGCCCAGTCAGCCAGCCCATAACTCGAGAAATCCTACACACAATAGCCAACACAGCCACCCGCACAGCCCCACCCCAGACATCCCGTCCGACCTCCGTATCGCACAACCCACCCAGACATCCCGTCCGACGTCCGTACTTAAACTTCTGCAATATGGACGTATTTGCGCGGAGGTGACTCCGGCAGGTATTCAATGAACTTGTCGCTGTCGTACTCCGGGGGTAACTTCGGATCCCCCTTAATTGAGCTTCAGAATCGCTTTCTTCCTTATCGTCTTCCTCAGCTTTCTCTTGACCTCTTCGATCTCTGCTCCGGCAGCATTCAAGTCAGTGCTAGGGGCGGCAATCAACTCCTGCACGGTGTCCATGAGCAAACTTACTTCCCGAGGGGGTGGGGCAGGAATCTGTGCACTGGTGGCACCCTTCATGTGGCGTGGTAACTGCTGAAACTCGGTGCCCCGGAGCTCATCCCGATAAGCATGGTAGAGATAGTAGAGAGCTTTTCTGGCAGCTTTACTGGTCCCTGCGTTCAAAATCCTCCTGAGCACGTCATCAAAGTGCTTGTAGTACTCCATCCGACTGCCATACTTCTCATCCGGAATACTGATTACCACTGCCACTAACCACTCCTCTTCCTGATGAGCATTCTTGTACAAGTAAGCTTCACATCGTGGCATTAGTGGGAAGCCGATTCTCTGCATGGCCCTCCAGAGAAGTGCTGGGAATGGACCTTCAGCAAAATCCAAGCGATGTATTTGCTTCTTATAATGGGGCTCAGGTGGCGGTTGCTCTGCTACGTCGGCTGGCTCTAGATCATCATTTGGATCCTCATCACCACCATCAGATGCAGCTGGGTCATCATCACCATCTTCAGCATTATCTTCTTCTGCGGCATATGGATCGGCACCGTCTGCTCCTGCAGCGTCCTCATTGCTGTCGCCTGTGGCGTCTGGTTGGTCCTTAGGCAGGTCCATGGGCTCCTCCTCAGTGTCAGTGTCCACCCAACATACTTCGTGGTAGCCGTAGTAGTCGTCATCGTCATCATCGACCACCATGAACTCGAGCAAGTCCTCTGGCTGTTCGGGCTCCTCCTGGTCGGGCACTTCCTAAAGATGATGGATCGGATGAGGCGGTCCATGGGTGCTCTTGCGGACGGTCTGTCTGGTTCTAGCCATCTGTAGCAAAAGTGAGGACAGCGCAAGATAGAGAATATTTAAAAAATGCTATAGGTGACCTGTAATATCCAGGTAGATAGGCAACTAGATACTAAGTTTGGGTGTATTATATATAAGCATGTTATAGTGTATACAAGTTGTACAAAGCAATAAGGGTATATTTGTAAATTATGAGTTTTATAATTTCTTATGTGCAAGTGTGTGAAAATGTTCTTAAGTGTTAAATTTCAGATGGCTATAGAAAAGAACAATGCAAAAGTCAAATAAAACCTAAGAGAAATAGATTGTGAAAGAAACCAAGGGCTTATGTGTAATTAAAACAAATATAAGGGTTACATATGAAATGGTTGGAATATAAAAGTCAAATTCAAATTTACTTAAGGGTTAATGTGTAAAAATACAAGTAATCATGACAGGTCAGAAAATTTGTAAAAAAATGCCCAAAGTTTGATCAAATTTAGGTGGGCAAAGTCAAATTTAATTTAAATTCAATCTTGATTCAAAATATAATCCAAATAGCTGTAAACTTTGAATTTCTGAACCTAAGCCCTAAAACAATGTTGTAGAGTTCGAAAAACTCTACAACTTTCATGTTGAGCACTTTTCCATTTGACCTTTGTAGCAGTGGAAAAATCTTAGTTTACCGAGGGGTCCCTGAACTCTTTGGAAATTACTAACAAGTCCCCCTGACACCCCCTGCTTCGTCTTCCTCTGGCACGCGCCGCTGCCCTCTCTGCTCTGCTTCTGTCGCCGCCGCCCACCGTCGGCCCAGCTTCCCGAGCACCACCTCCTGCTAAGTTTCTTCCACGCGTCGCTCCACGGCCCTACCACCGCTCCTAATCCCCGGTGCTGGCATTTCTATTGAGCGCCACGACGTGCTGGTACTGCCAGCACCACCTGAGCGCCGGCATCTCTCTGCTCGCCGCCCCGCCGCGTGGAGGAAGCATTAGGGACCCCCTGAACTCTATCTTGTGGGTGCATCAGTTCCGCAAGAGCCTACTCGACCCATTCCTCCCATTAGCTAGTCAATTCCATGCCCCTAGACACCGGAACGCCGTCGCCATTCTTCTGCAACCCCGGCGAGCTCGACGCCACCGTGGGTCCACTCGTATAGCCCTCCTCCGCCCCATCCAACACCACTGGAAGTTTCCCCTTGGTACCCTGAAGCTTTTAGAGCAGAGCCTCGTCGCCCAGCCTGCCGGTGTGCCGCCGTCCAGGTCCTCCCCGTCGCCGGCCGCCTGCTCCACGCGGGTAGACCCATACGCCACCGTAGGAATCCAACCGAGCACCTTCCCGGGTAGCCTTCGATCTCCTCTAGCTATTCCCCCTCTTTTCCCTCACTATTGCGACCCGAGCATCACGGATTTGGCCGGTCAAATACCACCGTCCCTCTTTGACCACGGCCAGGGACTCCATTGGAGAAGACAAGGAAGTTGCAGGGGGTTTTGTGCTAATTCTAGGGACTGTTATGTAAACCTTATTTGAGTTTCCTGCTGTGAACTTTGAAAATGCATAGAAAACAGTAGAAAAATCAGAAAAATACGAAACTGGTTGGGTTTGAAACCTTGTGATGAATTCTACAACTTTTGTTTCATAAGCATGTTATGAAAATGCATAGTTTGTTCTGTATTTTAAATACAAGTAAAGGGATGCTTTAATTAAATCTTGTGATCCATAGCCTTGTTGCTGTTAGTTTTTGGAGCATGTGTTGTAGGTGATGTAAATAGTTCTGTGTGAATTTTTGGGGCCTAGATCAGCCCTCTAGCTAGAGTATTTGGTTACTTTTGTTATAAGTTAATAAAAGCTTGGCAAATTAATTTCAGAAGTATCTATGCATACTTAGGGCTGAAATTTTTACTATAGTTTGGTCTTTATGAGTGTGATATAACATAAAAATTTGAGAAACAGAAACCTAATATAACTTGAGTTATAAATTTCAAGCTTAGATTCCAAGATAAATCATAAATAATAATTAGGATGAATGAAAATTTATAAAACTTTTCCAGAATGCTAGACTTGAGTAGTTTATGATGTCCTTAAATTTTGAACCCTAATTGTAGTATAAAACTCTAGTTGTAATTACACCTTGAAATTTCAAATCTTGATCTTGTTTAAATTAAGTAAGTTGTTGTTTATTGTATAAAATATCTAGAGTAATGTTATTTCAATTAAACCCACTTAGGGTAACTTTCATAAATATTAGTTTATTTTTGCTAATTTACAATTGGCCTAAATTAATTTAAGGCTACCCATAATTAAATAATAACTTAAAGTCGAAAATGCCATGTTTAGCTAATAAAAGGAGATTGCTAAATGTATGTAGTATTGCTTAAGGTAATCAAATACGCTACTTAAAGGAGTTAGATGGAGTTTGAGGGTAACCCACCCCGGTTGCCTAACGAGATTAATTAGTTTAGTTAGTACTCGATAAATGACTGCCCAGTGCAGGGTAGTTAAGTTGATTATTAATATGCAATGCTCTTTATTTAGATTGCAACTTTATCGTGAACTGAACTACAAATGTATGCATCCATTAAACTTCATTTTGCATATCATGTAGAATCGACCACTCTCGCCGACGGGGATTATCAGCTGATCCCGGAACAAGAAGGAGGTTATTCCGAAGACCCCGGAACTCTCGTCGCGGATTTCTCTGAAGCCCCGAACCAAGGTTCGGAAGAAAATAATTTGACTAACCCCAGCCCCACCAGCGAAGGCAAGCCCCGGACATAACCCCTACTTTATTACACTGCAACCTATACTATTATATATATCTTTATGCATTAAGTTCTTAGGAGTTGTTTGGAAACCTTAGTTGCATTGTTCCAGGAACCAAGGTATTGAACACTAGAACTTGAGTCCGAATAGCTGCTCTGCTTATAGGACCGGTAGAAGTCGAGTGATTTCCTGTCACTCGCGTGATATATAGGAGTTGTAATATTTACATTCCTGTTATCACTATAAGGATGACGGACGGGAGTTTTATGAGGTATCATGGTCAAGATGATACCCCGTCTGTTTTGATGAATTTGATAAGGTCGCAGTGTGTGGTAGTGGTGGTTAAGCGTTTGAAAGTACTAGCCACATGCCGTGAAATATGGTAAGCGGTAAGCCTAGTAACCGATCGGCCCGAGGAGTGGACATACCACCCACCACATGTATTTGCTTCTTTTGGTTACTTTGTTCGACGTGTAGGCATACGTGTTGCTGGGCAACCAGGAGTACGGGTTTTGTAGTCGCGCTACAGACGTACGTCCTGCACTTTGGATGTGCGTATGACCTGCAGTCGCTTGTGGTGGCACTGATCCACGAGTCGGAATGAAAGGAAAACGGTTGCTTCGGAACGACCCTGTGGTGTTCCAAGCGTGTGTGTTAGGTTTACCTTGCAAGGGTTGAATCTCGATTCAGAATCGTCCGCCTCTCACGATGTATGAGACTGCTTATTCCCTTTACCACATAGAGTAACAAGAGTAATTATGTGATTATCTAAGATGATATTTGAGTAAAGATTCTACCATGTTTGACTAGTTATAGGTGCTTACCTAGAATGGTTAATCAATTAGAACCTGAAAGCTAAAAGTTGAAATTAAGGATCTACTCTTTGTTGCTTTTCAGCTGAAAACCTTACCCAAAGCTAAAAGCCATCATGTGTTTAGTTATGGGCTAAGGTATACCCACTTCCGGGTAAGTCTTGCTGAGTATTAGTATACTCAGCCTTGCTTTTGTTGATTTACTCCAGGTAATCCTCCTGATGAGCCAACTTTCATTACTCCGTGGCCCTACCCTTTGCCTGATGGTTGGTCCGTGGAATGGGATCCGTCCCCGGCCAACACAGATTCCGCCGAGTGATATTATGCCAGGACTAGCATAATATCTGTAATGACGACGTGTATAATGACTACGCTTTTCAAACTCCGCTGCTTTGTCTGAACATTAAAACCTGTCTTGTAATAATCTCTCCTCCGTGGGAGCTAATGATGCTTTGTACATTTTTGTAATATAACTGTCTGTGGTGCAAGATACTTTGGCATTGTATCTCTGTACTCACCTTCGTGTGAGGTACCTTGTTGGATCCTGCGTTAGGTGGTTTATCGGGACGTTACCCGACAGACCAATAGTTTTATACCGTTTGAAGTACGAGGTAGCCCTTCGGTGAGGACTCGCGTACTTGAGCCGGTATAAATCAGGTTGGTTCTGCCACATGACCTTATAGCAAGAATAAGTTCAAAAAATATCAACACACTTAAGAGGCAAGTATAAAGTCAAGGATGAGATAATAGTGATATAATCAAGAAAAATAAGTAATTTTCGGAAGCAAGCAAGTAGAAGCTAGATTACTAAGTAAGATAAGTCTTAAAATTCGACCATTACTAACTAGACTAACGTCCTACAGTCAACACTGCTCTGATACCACTTCTTTCACTGTTGTCGGTCGAAACCCACCGGTGAGCAGCGACAGGCAACACGAGGAGCTGGGAGGCTCCTGGGACTGCTGGTGGGCCCCGCGGTCCCTTGGTCAACGGCCCAGAATCTGGCACACGACCTGGCGTCTGGATCTGCTAGGCGTGCCACCTAACCTATACCTGATCAGGAAGGTGTAGATGTAGTTTCAGTTAGTTTCCTGCATGCACAGACACGTTTACAGGTGATCACTGATATCGGCTGTAAAGAGCCAATTGTCTCCCAATATCAGATCGGATCTGTATATCTAAACAAAGTGCATATATCTGATACTAATATAAACTTGCTCTGTAATCAATAAGTTAATTCAATCTACAACGGTTAAAGCTTTCACCACACAACCAGAACATCGTACACGTAGTTAAGCCTAACAAATACGAAAGATAACAGAACAGTAACCTAAACAGAGGCCTAAAAACCAATAGAAAGTCGATTCTCGGAACAATCCCTCTTTAGATTAATGTAAAGCATCAAACGTATTGCTGGATCATTTAACTCGTTTGAAGGGCCTAATCATATAGATCTTAAACCAAGTCTTTAATGAATAAAGACTAACCATAATAGATTGGATCTACTAATCAAAACAGAGCAAGGTGCTGTCCTTACACCCGAGATCTGGCATGAAGATAGCTAAACATTTACAGGTGATGAACAATGCACGGATACAGTATAAAAAGCCGATGCATCCCTATAAATATTAAGATAACTAGTGTTACTCGCTATCAACAACGCTTGAGCACGAGAAATACAAAGATAACATACGGGTACAATGCTGCCCCGATCACACGAGGCGTGATCAGGGCCGCATAGCACTTACCCGGAGAAAACCCTAAAATAGGGGTGACGATGCGCCGAGAGTTGTTTGCGAATGCTTGTTGTTCTTTTTTCATTCGTAGTCTAGGGTACATATTTATAGTTTGGAGACTTGTCTCTCCTAACCAATCTAGATCGAGTATGATACGAATCCTGACTATCTATATCTAAACTAACTTAAACTAGATACATGGACAATCTGGCCTTAAACCGCCCGCGCAAGAGCCGATTCGCAAGCCCATTACAAATATCCTTTGAGCCCATCTTGCTCGCGGCCCACCTTCTGGCCCAGCCAAATTATGGAGATAACACATGCCCCCCTGGTTTCGGCAATAATAATTCCGAAACCATTTTTTTTCCTTTCCATCACCTCGCCTCTTCGACTTCCAAAATCCGTACACGCGTGCCACTTCCACTTCCATGAGATGTGACTACTCTGCATCTAACTTCTTGGAAATCGTCACGGTGCCGATCCGTATCCCATTCCTACCTTTATAAACTCGACCTGGCAACCTGTTCATTCATCTTCTTCCTCGAGCCGATAGCAACTGCAGCAGTCCACCCCTCTTTTCCCCGAAATGGCTTCCTCATCCTCTGCTTCCTCTGTCATCTCCATTGACTTCGAGACAACTCGAGAGATGACCCTGGAGTTCGACCCCACAGTTGCCTATGAAGCCTGCGCTCCTCTGCACTGGGATGCAGAGGAGTGAGATTTCCAAGCCTGGTCAGAGGATGATGAATCCCTGACCGACGGAGAAGACCTCCAGTTCCTCCTTGATGGGGAACTGGAGAAAGATGATGATGACAACATGTCCTGGGAGGGGGACTTCTCCACCTCGGAGGAAGAAATCGATGACGCATCGACCGAGGAAGACTCGGCAGCAGGAGGCTTCCTGCGTGGCGGGTCATCGGAGGACGATGAAGATGATGATGATGAAGAGACCGAAGGCGGCAGCGGCTACAGCGGCGACAGCGGCGGAGACGATGGCAGCAGCGATGATGACAGCAGCGACGATGACAGCGACATTGGTGCAGCCCCTCCGATGAAGCGCCACAAGGTCTTAGGCACCTACTGGTGGTAGATCGTAGGATTGGTATTAACTGCCATGTACTAAGCCGATAGATCGGCTTTAGGAGCAATCGGCTCCCCTTTTGTAATGGTTTTCCCTATGAATGAAATGTTTCATTTTAGTCAACAACTGTCGAGAAGCCAATTTACCCGGAGCCGATGGCAACGCATCGGTCCTTTTCCCTCAAAGTGCCGATCTGGATCTGAGTCGATCCCTGAACCAATTCTATCTGCTGCTTCAATTTGGAACTTTCCCAAAATAGATCTATACAGGTTCCCCGAATCCAAGTTGCGCTCCAAAACCCCTGCTCAAAAATCCAATCGCAAAACCCAGATCAAAGCCTCAGAACGCGAACTCAAGACTTGCAAAGCAAACCCTAGATCCAATCTCGAGCCTTCGTTCACCATTGGATCTTCAGATGGCAGAACCCTCGAATGCCGATGCTGGTATCCTTGGTCTGAAGGTAAAATCCGACCTTTCGCTAATTTAATGAAGTAATTATTCGAACCCTTGAAGCATTAAATGATCCTTTTCTGTTATTTGTCTCCTATTGATTCTTCAGTTTTTAGACATTCTTTTGCCACATCCTTCTTTCCCCAATTCCTTTTGTCTTGGGCCTCGTTCTTATGAGCGTCCAATAGATTTGATTTCTTGTGAGGCCAATCAAATCCCATTCGTAAGCCAAGATATAGACTTAGATTCCTGAGCCGGCAGCCTGCGTGCCTGGCCAAATCCTCCCGAGGGCTGGGTGTCTTGGTATAACAGAGTTGCAAAAGCCTACCAGCCCACATGGGAAACCATAGGAATAGCCGATGCTTTGTCTCTGTCATTATCCCCTCTCGAGAAGAAGGAAAACCTTCTGAAAACCATCGGCTATTTATGGTCTGATGCCCTTAACTGTCACACCCGATTTATAAGAACATAAATCGAGCAATCATATATGCGCCAGGATCAAGTCACGCATATATACAACAGACTATCAAGATATCACAACACATGTCATGAATAAAAGCGTATAAATTATAAAATGAATATCTTTATTACAACTGAATCAAGAATCAGTTCAAGGGATGCGGAAGCGTAAAATGAGTACATGAAGAGCTGGGCGCCACAGGAACGTCAACTGGGAGACAAACGCCTAGAAGTCGTCGAAGCCGCTGACGTAGTCCTCCACGTTGCCGGGCACTGAGCAGCAGTCGAAGATATCCGAAATAGAACAGAAGAGTAGAGAGGCAAGTGTGAGTACAAACTAGTACTCAACAAGTATAATACAAACTATGAGGCTCTAGGCTAGCTGACTCAACTGCATTAGCTTTTAGTCTTGGTAAATTTTATTAAAGCTAGTTACTACTAGTAGATGAATTACCATAACCCAAATTGCATAAGGTTTAATCAATATTAATTAAGAAGTACTGAGAACCATCCAAACCAAAACCACCCGGGGAATCTCCCCCGTCAAAGGTTGATAACCCCACTAATCAGACGGAGGATCTGGGCCGCTCATGACTGTGAGCACAGCTGATATATCAGTTTTACACTCTCGAGAGGTTGCACAACTTTACCCACAAGTCGTGAGCTACACTAGTTGTTCATCACACTTCCTTAGGTGAGATGGCTAGCAAGCACACTACGAGACTGTTACAAAGGATCACGTTGGTAAGGTGTAACCGCTAAGGATTCTGGATCAGCAACGATGGGGCCCACCTCCGGGGGTACAAGACACACAGCACAGACCAAGCCGGAGGAGCAGGGACCATTGAAGCTTACCACCCCTCTTGCCCACGCAGGTAAGTTACTCCCGAACCAACACGACCTAATTAGTAAGTCAAGACCGTCCCATTCCAGTCTTGTGGTTGCGCGGTTGTCCCAGGTTGTCGCTCTATGAACCGGTCCTTATGGAGAGTGGCCAACCAAGCACTAAGCACCGTGCTGGCCCCCTAAACCATGTTTCTACAAAAACATATTTTTAAGGATGCACAAACCACTCAAGCACACAACACAGAGGGTCGGCTCCAGAATTAAGTTGCATAAGACCATTAACAAATTAATTAAAAAGAACCAAGTGTGTTATAGCGCAGCAACCTAGCATAACTAACCAAAATGCAACCCAAAGGATATATATAGAGGATATAAAGTGGCTAGGAAAGTCCTTGTAGGTATACAGTATTAAAATGCAGTATGAAATTGTATTAAAAGGTGATAGGAGGTTCATGTTATACTTGCCTTCCTCGTACTCTCCCGGCTGCTGCTCGAACTGCTCGGAAGATGGCTGCTCCTTCCGCGTCTACTCACGATCATCAAGCATAGTCCACACATACACACATGCACAAACAATAGCAAACTATAAGAAAACAGTACAACATTACATAGAAATAGCACACAAAACCATGCCAGAACTATTCTACGCATTACAACGATCGCGTGGATATAAAGAACACCTAAAACGGAGCTAAAACGCGAAAACTACGCTTAAAACAAGATCCAGGGACCTATTTGTAAGAAAACTGGAGGTTCTAAGGGGTTCTGCGCAAAAACTGAGGACTTAAACGTAATTAAAGCATAGACTCAGGGGCTAGCTCGTGGAAACACCAAACATGGACTGCGGGTTCAAATTCCAGGAAGCTCAGGGGGTCAAACAGGAAGAAAAGGACCTGTCTGTAATTATTTTTGAACTAAATAGGACCGCGGGTTGATTTCTTCAAAAGGCAGGGGCTCTTTAGCAAAACTAATAGGCTGAAGCGGTATGTTTTAATCCGGGCCGTCGGATCCAGCATCTGCGGCTCAGATTAGATCCTAGCAGCGAAGGGGTACGCGCGCTCGGTGACTGTCGGATCTGCATCCAACGCTCCTGGCCTATACTTAAACGGATCTAATCCCGATCGCTCGTTCTACATCTAACGGTCCTGCATCTCCCTCAACCCGAACCGGTACGCTTCAGTCTGGGTGCTCGGATCTCGATCCTACGGCTCTCGTCGAAGGGCTTCGTGATCTAATCTCATCCGCGAACATCAGATCGGACGGCCAGAGAGAAAGGGGGACCCCGGGGGCAGCGATTGCTCGCCGGCGACCTCCCCCGCGGCGGTGCTTCACCGGAGTTCGCCAACATCGGTGCTCCGGGGGTTCTGGGTGGTCGGGATCGCGCCGGGGAGAGAGGGTGGACGGTGGTGAACCCGTCTGGGCCATCAGTGCGGCAGTTCGGGGTCGGATTAGACCTCGCCATGGCGAGCGGCGGCGATGGAACGCCGGAATTATGTACCGGCCACCAGAGGGGGCTACGCGGCACTACCTCATGTGCAAAAGGGAGAGGGGCGTCGGGCATTGCTCACCGAGGGCCCGAGACAAGCGAAGACGCGGCGCAGGGGCGACTCCGGCGGAAACTGGCGGCGAGGTAGGCCGGTGCTCGCGGACGGGTCAACGTGGCGATGCTCCGAGCGCCTGGATCCCTCGGTCGGGCTCGGGGAGGTCCTGCGAAGGCGGCGAAGGGGTCAGTGCGGCCTGAGATGCCCTGGTGGCCGGCAATTGCGCGGGGGCGGCCCACCGGCTGCGGCTGCTTGGGGCCCAATTCCGGCGAGCGCAAGGGCGTGGCGACGCGAGCAAGGGCTCGGGGACCGACCTTGTACTGGGGCGGAGCTCCTGCGGGGTCCGGTCGGGGCTGGATTGCAGCGGAGCGGCGTGCCCGCGGGCGAGCAGGGGCGCCGGGTGGCGGAGCAAGGCGGACGTGGGGCTTGGGCGTCGGCGGCGGCTACGGGTTAGGGTTAGGGTTCAGGAGGGGTTGGGCGGCTCTTAGTACGGTGGCGGCGGTCCCATTGACGCGCGGGCCCGAGGAGCGCAGCTCGCCGGAGATCTCGGGGAGGGAGGTTGCGCACCGGGGAAGAAGGAGGGGAGAAGAAGGCGCTGACAGCCCGGGCCAGCGGTCAGAGAGAGAGGAAAGAGGGGGAGGGCGCTCGGGCTGAGGAGGAAATTGGGCTGGGGCGCGGCCCATGCGGGAGGGAGAGGGGAGAGGGGAGACAAGCCGGGCTGAGGGGGAACTGGGCCGGGGTAGAGAGAGCCCGTGATGGAGAGAGGGAGGGGGTTTGGGCTGGCCAGGCTTCTTTGCTTCCTTTCTTTTCCTTCTCCTTTTCTATACTCAAACATTCAAACAAAACTATTTGAATTCAAATGCAAATTGAATTCAAACCTATGAACTCAACACAAATAAAACAATGCTGCAGCATGAATGCACAAACAATTTAATCCTATGATAAATTTTATTTCCTTGTGTTATAAATTTACTTTAAATGCGAGATAAATTAGAGAAAATCCTGGAAAATTTATTTAAGCCCAAATAAATTCACTAAAATTAGGGAAAATTACATTAGGGTGTTACATGAACTGCTTTTTATTTGGCCATGGCCCGATTACTCCAACCCTCATGGATGTGGTAATGATTATTGGTTTAGACATTGCATCGCCTAGCCCCTCTGCTTACAGAATGCCTGACATCCCCTTTAAGTTGTCCTCCAAAACAGAATGCACAAATTGGGGTGCCTACCTGAACCAGTACATCAAAACCAAAGGCCCTGTAAATGAGAAAGAACATACAGGC
The DNA here is from genome assembly GCF_002211085.1 of Panicum hallii. Taxonomy (NCBI): domain Eukaryota; kingdom Viridiplantae; phylum Streptophyta; class Magnoliopsida; order Poales; family Poaceae; genus Panicum; species Panicum hallii. Next base: position 8,798,878 of record NC_038049.1, read on the forward strand.
TTTCTAAACCTCTGGTTGGAACACTTCATATTTTGCGGTCCTTTCCTTGCTCCAACCAAAAACTACCTTTCTCTAGCATATGAACTAGCCAGAGGTAATACTATTAGCCTTGACAAACTGTTTCTTGGGGAAGTTTATAGATATCTTCACCTGATGTCTTCGAGCTTGCTCTCCCAAAAGAAACTTAGAACTGGTGGTCCCTGGTGGTTCATTCAGTTATGGGCTCACTTGTATTTTCAGAACCACATACGAAACTTCCCTGTTCTGGCCGATAACTCCTTCCCCGATCAGAGTGGGAGACGCATTAGATGTACCAGCTTTGGCCAAGTTTTGTACAGTCTTCCCGGTAGCAAGTTGAACCCCAAAGATGCCTCAAGCTGGTTTAGAGTATTCTACCAAGGTTTGACCAATCCAATCTACCTTCGTTACACAAATTCTGAAATCTTTGAAAATCCAAGCGCCTTTAGATTGGATGACTTTGCCGATGATGAAAGCACTCGACATTTGTACTCCATCATGATCCGCCCTTGCTTCCTTCCTGTCGGTATGAGCACTTCCAAAAGAATTATCGAACCAGGCTATGAATCTTACCAGCCGGTCATAGCAGCCCGGCAATTTGGTCTTGGGCAAATTCCTCCCCACTTCTTCCTTCATCATCTGATAGTAAGTAGAGCTGATCTGCCCGACTCCCTCACCAGCCACAGATGCTATAGCATGTTCACTGATCTTGACATTCCAATCCCTGTCGACATATCATTTACCTTTTCGGCCATTGGCTTCGAGAATTGGTGGTCAATGTGGAAGACTCACATCTTTCGGAAAGCCTTGGAGCCAATGTTGTAGCAGATTAACGCTGAGTATGAAGCCCCTGAAGAAGAGGTATCACCATCAGTTTAGTACTTCTTCATGATTCTGATTGACCCCTTCTCTAATTCCATTTATTTTCTCTACAGCAGGAGGATGGTCCAGAGCCCAAGAACGATGATGGCTCCACTTTCAAGTTCTCAACGGTTGCTCCCGTAGTCCTCTTTGGCAAGAATGCACCTCCCTTGTCGAAGGTCATAATGCGGATCCAGCCTGATTCTACAAAATCATCCTCCAAGCGAAAATGAGTCTCCGACGTTGCTGCCCCCCAAGCCCAGATTAAGGCGAAGAAGATGATTGTTAGGAAGATTCGGAAGGAGGCCAGACCATCTTCTACAGATCAAGAAGCTCCCAACGTCAACCAGGTTCGGATTGTCCCTTTAGAATTGGTCGTCTAAACACGTAAACTTTGACTCAATTGCTCTTTCCTTGCTTGCAAGCTGATATCGTGGATATTTCCATCGGGGAAGAGCAAGCGCGCCAAGAAAACCCAACCCTAGAGGCTCCAGAGAAACTTGCGATGACAGTTGACACCTTGGTCAACCTCCAGGATGCAATCCTAGAAACTCCAGAGAATCTTGCAATGACAGGTGATACTTTGGTCAACCTTCAGGATCTGCAAGAGCCGACTGTTACCTCATCGGCTATCAATCCTTCTCAAGAAAAGGCTGAGCCATTTGAATCTTCCTTTCCCTGTACCGTACTAATTTTCTGCCTTCTTTCAGGACTTGAACCTCTCAGAGCTGCTGTCGTTTGACCCTGCATCCATTGGCTCGGCCATACTCGAACCAGATGATCATCAACCACAGCCGACTGGTGTCGCTAGACAACTTCTCCGCATAAAGGACCTGCTCTCAGCTCCAATTGATACTTTGGTCCAAGACTCCGACGAAGTGAGGCAAATTCTTGAGGAGATCAAACCCCAACTCCCGGAAGTCCTTCAACTCAAACTCTAGCCAACCGGACATCTTCCCTTCTTTCGGACAAAGGTAGAAAAGGCTCGGCAAAGGATTGAAACCCATCGCTCACAAGCCCCCTTAAAAGCCAATATTGCCGAGAGGTGCCGACTGCTCAACAAGAAGAAGGCAGCTCTAGATGTTAAAGCTGACACTTCTGCACATTCCCAAAGACTTCAATCTTTGGAGAGGGAGTTGGAAGACCTCAAGGCAAAAGTCCGGGCAACCGAGCAGTGCATCCAGGATGAGAAGGACCTCATAGCTGCTCCCAACAAGAAGCAGAGAATCTGACTGCCCAGCTGAAGACAGAGCTCATAGAGTTGAGTGTTTTGAGTCGGTAGATAGTGTCAGGTGAGGACAAGTATGATGAGGAAGTGATCGCAGAAGCCGATCGCGTCCGTCTTGAAGCTATCGCAGCCGTTGATGAATTTCTTCAGTAGAACGCTTTGTACTGGTCTCATGTATCCCGTTGTCACCCAGAACTTGCATGTATTCCGATTACACTTCTAAAGTCAATGGTTATACATCAGCTATTTGACCAACTTAGTGTGTTGGGTACAAAATATTTTTTTACAGGCCGACTGAACGTATCGGCCCCTTTCCTTGTGTGCAGCCTGATGCGTAACATCGGCTTTCACTAGTACGGGCCAACTGAACGTATCGGCTCACAGCTTGATGCGTAGCATTGGCTTTATTGCCCATCATCCCATATACTTGCGAAGTATTTCTTGAGATGTTGACCATCGACAGCCACCGGAAACTTGACGCCATCTAACTCCTCAAGTATATATGCATTCCCAGGTAGGACTTGATCAACTCTATAAGGCCCATGCCAATTTGGAAACCATTTGCCATACACTGCATACTTAGTCCCCAATGGTAACACCGCTTCCCAAACCAGATCTCCGACTTGGAACTTTTTTGGCTTGAATTTCTTGTTTTACGCGCGGGCTACCTTGGCCTTATTTTCTTTGATCTTCTCAAGTGACCAAAGTCTGAGTTCCGTAAGGTCCTCAATGTTGTCGTGCATCAGAGCAACATATTCTTTAGCTATTAGTTCATTTTGGAACTCTACGCGTCTCGAGCCAGCCATAATCTCCCACGGTAATACAGCCTCCTGTCCATACACCAGGTGATAAGGTGAAGCTTTTGTTGCTCTGTGGCACGAAACACGGCATGCCCACAATGCCTCTGATAAGACTTCATGCCAACTCCTAGGATGCTCATCGATCTTTCTCTTGATCAACTTGATAAGGCTCTGATTGGACGCCTCAGCTTGTCCATTTGCTTGAGCATAGTATGGGGATGACTTGATCAGCTTGATGCCCATGTCAGTAGCGAATTTTCTTCACTCCTCTGGTATGAAGACCGACCCTCCATCTGTTGTGATGGTCTGAGGAATCCCGAACCTGTGAATGACATGTTCTTTAACAAAATTGATGAGGTCCTTTGACGCCACTGACTTCATAGGGATGGCCTCCACCCACTTGGTAAAATAGTCCGTGATGGCCAAAATGAACTGGTGGTCTTTGCTAGATGGAGGATTAATTTTGCCGATCATGTCCATACCCCAACCTCTGAATGGCTAGGGTTTGACGATAGGGTTCATTACTGACGCTGGTACCATCTGTATCTTCCCAAACCTCTGACATGCCTGACATTCTTTATAATATTTGAAACAATCTTCAAGCATGGTGGGCCAGTAATACCTCGATCACCTAATCAGCCACTTCATCTTATGAGCCGATTGGTGAGTCCCACAAGTGCCTTCGTGTCACACCCGATTTATAAGAATATAAATCGAGCAATCATATATGCGCCAGGATCAAGTCACGCATATATACAACAGACTATCAAGATATCACAACACATGTCACGAATAAAAGCGTATAAATTATAAAATGAATATTTTTATTACAACTGAATCAAGAATCAGTTCAAGGGATGCGGAAGCGTAAAATGAATACATGAAGAGCTGGGCGCCACAGGGACGTCGACTGGGAGACAAACGCCTAGAAGTCGTTGAAGCCGCTGACGTAGTCCTCCACGTTTCCGGGCACTGAGCAGCAGTCGAAGATATCCGAAATAGAATAGAAGAGTAGAGAGGCAAGTGTGAGTACAAACTCGTACTCAACAAGTATAACACAAACTATGAGGCTCTAGGCTAGCTGACTCAACTGCATTAGCTTTTAATCTTGGCAAATTTTATTTAAGCTAATTACTACAAGTGGATGAGTTACCATAACCCAAATTGCATAAGAAATAATCCATATTAATTAAGAACTACTGAGAACCATCCAAACCAAAACCACCCGAGGAAATCTCCCTAATCAAAGGTTGATAACCCCACTAATCAGACGGAGGATCTGGGCCGCTCATGACTGTGAGCACAGCTGATATATCAGTTTTACACTCTCGAGAGGTTGCACAACTTTACCCACAAGTCGTGAGCTACGCTAGTTGTTCATCACACTTCCTTAGGTGAGATGGCTAGCAAGCACACTACGAGACCGTTACAAAGGATCACGTTGGTAAGGTGTAACCGCTAAGCATTCTGGATCAGCGATGATGGGGCCCACCTCCGGGGGTACAAGACACACAGCACAGACCAAGCCGGAGGAGCAGGGACCATTGAAGCTTACCACCCCTCTTGCCCACGCAGGTAAGTTACTCCCGAACCAAAATAACCTAATTAGTAAGTCAAGACCGTCCCATTCCAGTCTTGTGGTTGCGCGGTTGTCCCAGGTTGTCGCTCTATGAACCGGTCCTTAGGGAGAGTGGCCAACCAAGCACTAAGCACCGTGCTGGCCCCCTAAACCATGTTTCTATCAAAACATCTTTTAAGGAGACGTGAGCCACTCAAGCACACAGCACAGAGGGCCACTCTCAGAGTTAAGTTGCATATAACCATTAATCAAATTTAATTAAAAAGGACCAAGTGTGTTATAGCGCAGCAACCTAGCACAACTAACCAAAATGCAACCCAAAGGATATATATATATAGGATATAAAGTGGCTAGGAAAGTCCTTATAGGCATACAGTATTAAAATGCAGTATGAAATTGTATTAAAAAGTGACAGGAGGTTCATGTTATACTTGCCTTCCCGTACTCTCCCGGCTGCTGCTCGAACTGCTCGGAAGATGGCTGCTCCTGGTACTGCTCCGGTGGCTCGACGTCTACTCACGATCGTAACAGCAACACATGGGCCACACATGCACACACATGCAAACAATAGCAACTATAAGAAAACAGTACACCAATACAATAGGACAGCACATGAAACTAGCCTAGAACTACTCTACGCGTTATAACGATCGCGTGGACATAAAGAACACCTAAAACGGAGCTAAAACGCGAAAACTACGCTTAAAACAGGATCCAGGGACTTATTTGTAAGAAAAACAGGGCAACCAGGGGCTTCTGGACAAAACCCGGGGACCTAAACGTAATTAAACCCTAGACGCAAGGGCTAACTCGCTAAAAAAACCTTAGACTGGACTGCGGGTTCAATTTCCAGAGAAGCCAGGGGGTCAAACGGGAAGAAAAGGACATCTGTAAATATTTTTGGGCTAGGGTTGGACGGCGGGTTGATTTCCCATAAACCCGAGGGCTCTTTAGCCAAACTACCGGCGCTGACTGGTATGCCTCCCATTTGACTCGCGCACGGGATGAATCTGGGCCGCTGGATCGGCATCGGACGGCTCACGGAGGTAAGGGAAAGGAGGGGCGGCGCTGTGACGCCGGCGGCTCAGATCCGCGGCGGCGCAGCTCGGGACTCGCCGGAGCTCGGCGTTCCCGCCGCTCTGGGGGCCAAAGCTCCCCGACTTCAGGCCTAGGGGCACCACCAAGGCACGGGAAAGTGGTCTGGGACTACGGCTGGGCCCAGGGAGGCTCGGGCTTAGCGCGCGACGGTGAGGGGCGGTGAATGTCGCCGGCGAGCAGCGTTCCAGAGGCTACGGCCTGTCAACGACCACGGGGTCTAGCGCAATACGACCAGGGGGGTGATGTGTTGCTCACCGAGGCATCATGGGGGTCGGAGACGCAACGGAGGGTGGTCGTCGGCGATGACCGTGCGGCGAGGGCGGGCGGCGCTCGCGGAGGAAGGTGCTGCCGGAGTGGCCGGGGTCCTTGGCTGGGGTAGATCGACTCCAGGGACTCCTGTGGAGGTGGTAGAGGGGTCAAGGGGGCGTGAGGATCACCGGCGGCGAGTAATTTCGGTGGCGGGAGGTCTCACCGTCGGTGGCTTCGGGTCAAATTCCGGCGAGCACAGGGACGGAGGATACGAGCACGGCTCGGTGGTCAACCCTGGCACTTGGGCGGAGCTCCTGCGGAGGTCTCAGGCGGTGGGGCTACAGCGGACCGGTGTGCCCGCGGCGGCGAGGCTCGGCTCCAAGCAGGGGCAAGGCAGCGGCCGCGATCCGGGTTTTGGGGGCGGCGCTGTTGAGATGAGGTGGTCCAAGGGTGGCGTAGGGGAATAAGAAGGGTGAGGCCCGGGGTCTCGGGATAGGGTACGGCCTCCGAGTTCTCCGAGGTCTCGGGATAGGGTACGGCGGAGAGGATCCGGTGGTCACCGGAGACCTCGGAGGCCGTACCCTATCCCGAGACCTCGGGCCTCACCCTTCTTATTCCCCTACGCCACCCTTGGACCACCTCCGGGGAAAAAGAGGAGAAGGGGGGGAACAACGGGGAAGCTGGCAGGTGGGCCCAAAGGGTCAGAGAGAGAAAGGGGAAACCGGACGAGCGACTTGGGCGGGGGAACGAGCGCCGGCAGGTGGGCCCGGTGCGGCAGACAGAGGAGAGGGAGGGGGCGCGCGGGCGCTGGGGAAAACGGGCCGGGGCTTGGCCCACGCGGGAGAAAGGGAAGAGGGGAGGATGCTGGGCTTGGTCGGCCCATGCGGGAGTGAGGAGGGGGAAAAGGAAAATGGGCCGGGCTGAGAGAGGAGGTTTGGGGTTGGCTTCTTTCATCCTTTCTCTTTCTTTTCTACACTCAAACACTCAAACAAACTCATTTGAATTCAAATAAATTTGAATTCAAACCCTATAAACTCAACACAAGAAAAATAATGCTTCAGCATGAATGCACAAACAATTTAATCCTATGATAAATTTTATTTTCTTGCGTTATAAAATTACCTTAAATGCAGGATAAATTAAGGAAAACTCCGGAAATTTTATTTGAGCCCAAAATAAATTCATTAAAAATTAAGGAAATTACCTTAGGGTGTTACAAACCTACCCCCCTTGTAGGAATCTCGTCCCGAGATTCGGATAGGCTAGCTAGCAAAGAGATCGGGATATGTCTTCCTCAGCTCGTCTTCTCGCTCCCAAGTAGCCTCATCCTCCGTGTGATGACTCCACTGCACACGGCACATCTTGATCTTCTTGTTTCTAGTAACTCTCTTGGATGTCTCCAGAATCTTTACCGGATGCTCGATATAGGTCAGATCTTCCTGCACATCCAACCCTTCTATCGGTGCTTGCTCCTCTGGCACTCTTAAGCACTTCTTCAGCTGAGACACGTGAAACACATCGTGCACCCCTGAGAGATTGAGTGGCAACTCCAAACGATATGCCACCTCACCTTTCCGTTCCAACACCTTGAACGGACCAATGTATCGAGGAGCTAGCTTCCCTCGTACATTAAACCTGCGGATTCCTCTCATCGGCGAGACCTTCAGATATACATGATCACTCACTGCAAAGGTCAAATCTCGACGACGCACATCCGCGTAGCTCTTCTGACGAGTCTGAGCGACCCTCAGATTCTCTCGCACCTGCTGTACCAGCTGTTCGGCCTCCTCAACAATATCCGGGCCAAACACCTGCCTCTCACCAATCTGATCCCAATACAATGGAGTCCTGCACTTCCGACCATACAGGGCCTCGAAAGGAGATTTCTTCAGACTGGCCTGATAGCTGTTGTTATACGAAAACTCTGCATACGGCAGGCATTTATCCCAGCTGGTACCATACTGAATAGCACAGGCTCGAAGCATATCCTCCAACACTTGGTTGGTTCGCTCTGTCTACCCATCTGTCTGAGGATGATAAGCGGTACTGAAGCGCAGCTTCGTATCCAACGAATCGTGCAACTGCTCCCAGAACCGTGAAGTGAACTGAGATCCTCGATCAGATATAATCTTCTTTGGAACACCATGCAGGCATACAATCCTGGAAATGTACAACTCTGCGAGTCTAGCTCCGGAGTAAGTAGTGTTCACCGGGATGAAGTGGGCAACCTTCGTCAACCGATCCACTACTACCCATATGGAGTTGTACCCTTTCTGAGTACGAGGCAAGCCAACGATGAAATCCATAGTGATCTCCTCCCATTTCCACTCTGGAATCTTCAACGGCTGCAATAACCCTGCTGGCCTCTGATGCTCTGCCTTGACACGCTGACAAGTGTCACAGATAGCCACGTACTCCGCAACGGAACGCTTCATTCCATGCCACCAGAATCTTTCCTTCAGGTCGTAATACATCTTCGTGCTGCCAGGATGGATAGAATATGCTGTATCATGAGCCTCACTCAGAATCAGCTTCCTGAGACCTGCTACATCCGGCACACATATACGACCCTTGTACCACAAGGTACCCTGATCATACTCTCTGAAATGAGGAGCCTTGCCAATCTTGAGCAACTCACGAATCTCCTGCAGCTTCTGATCTTCCTTCTGATGCTGCCTGATCTCTGCCTCTAGAGTAGGTTCTGCCTCGAACGATGTACCCGAGGTATGATGCAAGAAACTCAGACTCAACTGCTCAAACTCCTCGCATAACTCCTGAGGCATCTGAAAAGCCACGGCCATGTTAACATAGCTCTTCCTGCTCAGAGCATCTGCCACAACATTGGCCTTGCCCGGATGATAGTGAATCTCCAGGTTATAATCTTTGACCAACTCTAGCCATCTTCTCTGCCGCATGTTCAGCTCACTCTGAGTGAAAATATACTTGAGGCTCTTGTGATCGGTGTAAATATCACACCTCTGCCCAAACAAGTAATGCCTCCATATCTTCAGAGCATGCACAACTGCGGCTAACTCCAGATCATGAGTGGGATAATTCAACTCGTGCCGGCGCAACTGCCGCGAAGCATAAGCTATCACTCTGCCTTCCTGCATCAAAACGCAACCAAGACCATCCCTCGAAGCATCACAATACACTGTGAACCTCTTGCTCTGGTCTGGTAGAGTAAGGACTGGCGCCGTAGTTAACCTCTTCTTCAGCTCCTCGAAGGCCTTCTGACGCTCATCAGTCCAAGTGAAATCCACACCCTTCTCTAGCAAGGAAGTCAAAGGCTTCGCAATCTTGGAGAAATTCTCAATGAACCTCCGATAATAACCTGCTAAGCCCAGAATAGAGCGGACCTCCTTCACTGTCTGTGGTACCACCCAGTCAAGCACATCCTTCACCTTTCCGGGGTCCACAGCAATACCTCCCTTGGAGATAACATGACCGAGGAATGGAACCTCGTCAATCCAGAATTCGCACTTGCTGAGCTTGGCATACAGCTTGTGCTCTCTGAGCCTCTGCAACACCAGCCTCAGATGCTTCTCATGCTCTGCTTCTGACTTGGAATATATCAGGATATCATCGATGAATATCACCACAAAGGTGTCCAGATAATCCATGAAAACCTTGTTCATTAGATGCATGAAGAAAGCCGGGGCATTGGTCAAGCCAAAGGACATGACCGTATACTCGTATAACCCATACTTGCAGGTGAATGCCGTCTTCGGGATATCCTCAGAACGAATCCTCAGCTGATGATAACCCGAACGCAGATCAATCTTCGAGAATACACAAGCACCCTGAAGCTGATCAAAGAGATCCTCGATACGGGGCAACGGATGCTTGTTCTTGATAGTTACTGCATTCAGATCCCGATAATCGACGCACATTCTCTTCGCACCATCCTTCTTCTCTACAAGCAATACAGGAAAAGCCCAAGGAGAGAAACTGCGACGGATATAACCCTTAGCTAGCAACTCGTCGACAGTCTTCTTAACCTCCTCATGCTCGACATGAGCCATACGATAGGGCCTCGTAGCAATAGGAGCTGTGCCAGGCAAGAGATCAATAGAAAACTCAATGTCGCGATCAGGCGGCATACTTGGCAAATCATCCGGAAAGACATCCGGGAATTCAGACACCACGCGAATACCATCCGTGGGTCTAGCCTCCATCTGATGAAGAAATCCAGAAGGCTCTGTAGCTCCAACAGTAACCTCCTGACCATCCGGTGCTGACAGAAGAACAGTCCTCTGAGCACAATCTATCCGGACTCCCCACTTGGCAAGAGTCTCCATCCCGAGGATCACATCAATACCCTTGGAGTCTAGCACCATCAGATTCGCACTGAAATCTACCCCCCTTATGGCCACAATGACTCTGGGACAGAAGACATGAGACCTCAACTGTCCTCCCGGTGAAGATACTAACATGCACCTCTTTAACGTGCTAGTAGGAATGCCATGATGCTCAACAAAAGACTGGGTGATGAAAGAATGCGTAGCACCGGTATCAAAAAGCACTGTAGCAGGATGGGTGTTGACCATGAATGTACCAATCACCACGTTAGGAGCCTCGACCGCTGACTCGGCCGTCACGTGGTTCACCCTGCCCTGAGCTGGGGCCTTGGGCTGAGCTGCACGGCCCTGCTGTCCAGCCTGTGCCTTCCGAGGGCAGACGTTGGCGTAGTGCCCTGGCTCGCCGCAGTGGAAGCACACTCACGGAAATGCAGCGGCCTGCTGCCCAGGAGGAGGAGTGGGCGCTCCCTGCCTCTAAGCTGGTGGAGCCGGAGGCGCCGGAAGCCTCTGACCCTGTCCCGCCTGCTGCTGCTGCTGTGGACGAGGCGGGTATTGCTGCCGCTGCTGGTACTGCTGGGGCGGCCTCTGCTGCTGCTGTTGTGGATGCTGGTAGCGGGGACGAGTGTTGCTGCCTGAAGAGGATGGAGCCAACTTCCTCTTCTTATCCTCAATCTCCCGGCGCTTGCGCTCGGTGTTGAGAGCCGCATCAACCAGCTGGTTGAAGTTGTCGAAGCGGTGGTTCAGCAGCGCATACTGGATGTGATCATCCAGTCCCTCCTTGAAGTACTCCTGCTTATCGCTGTCGCGAGTGACGTCAGCAGGGGCGTAGCGGGCAAGCTGAAGGAATCGGTCGCGGTACTCCGTCACCGTCATCGATCCCTGAAATAACGAACACAGATAACAAGGATGGAAACTGCTCAATATGTCAGGTTTACGAAAGAAATCAAGGATAGATCAAGCTCAAAAGAATCTGTAGAGAATTCCATTCAAATTTACCTGCTTAAGAGCACGGAACTCCTTCTGCTTCATCTTCATAATGCCCTCAGGAATGTGATGGTTCCTGAAACGCTCACGGAACTGGTCCCACGTGAGAGCATCATGATCCCGAGCTGGGTAGGACTCCCACCAGTCAAGAGCGGAGCCTCGCAGCTGCCCTGCTGCGTACAGAACCCGCTCTCGGTCGTCGCACTGCGCAACAACCAACTGACGCTCCACCGAACGAAGCCAGTCGTCCGCCTGGAGTGGGTCCGTGGCGTGAGAGAAGGTCGGAGGGTGACCTCTCAGGAAATCCGCACGCCTGTCACGGGGCTGAGGCGGCGGTGGAGGCAGTGGATGAGCATGGATCTGCTGCAGAGCCTGAACGGTGTTGTTCAGGGTCGCCATCATATGCATCTGGAGCTGGAAGAACTGCTCCGGGGTCAGTGGTGGAGGCATCGGTAACGGCTGACCAGTACTCTGGTTGTTCTGCTCCTGCTGGTCAGAACCGGAACCGGTGCGCCTGGTGTTCACCATCTGATTGCAACAAACGAAATTTTATGAGGATAAGATATGGTGCTGCTGAGGAGATGAAACTTCGATAGGATATGGTAGAAAGAAGGGAATACAGGTTTTACCCCCAACGATCTAACTCAAATTTATTTATTTAGTTCAAGTTGGGTTAGGGTCGAATTGCATGAACAAATTTAACTACCAAACTATGCAATCAACCAAAGATCCAAATCATACATTTGCACAATAACAACCATTCAATGTTCACAACTTAGTCGAGTTTATCACCCCACTCGACTAACACACTCGTTCTAGCGTATATATTTATTTTTTATCGGGACAACCTAAACTTTTAACTTGTAAGATTTAGGCGACTCAGGCCAACATCTACGGAAAGCTCAGGCTATTTCTCAGAAAAGATAGGAGAGATAGCAAAGCGAGGGCTTAAGATTCAAGGAATAGAAGCAGAAACATGATGGTTGAGGATTTGCGGAGGCAAGCAAGAGAAAAGAAATCCTAAACTCGACCAATTCTACCTAGGCTTCGTCCTACAGTCGACACGGCTCTGATACCAATCTGTCACACCCGATTTATAAGAACATAAATCGAGCAATCATATATGCGCCAGGATCAAGTCACGCATATATACAACAGACTATCAAGATATCACAACACATGTCACGAATAAAAGCGTATAAATTATAAAATGAATATTTTTATTACAACTGAATCAAGAATCAGTTCAAGGGATGCGGAAGCGTAAAATGAATACATGAAGAGCTGGGCGCCACAGGGACGTCGACTGGGAGACAAACGCCTAGAAGTCGTCGAAGCCGCTGACGTAGTCCTCCACGTTGCCGGGCACTGAGCAGCAGTCGAAGATATCCGAAATAGAACAGAAGAGTAGAGAGGCAAGTGTGAGTACAAACTCGTACTCAACAAGTATAACACAAACTATGAGGCTCTAGGCTAGCTGACTCAACTGCATTAGCTTTTAATCTTGGCAAATTTTATTTAAGCTAATTACTACAAGTGGATGAGTTACCATAACCCAAATTGCATAAGAAATAATCCATATTAATTAAGAACTACTGAGAACCATCCAAACCAAAACCACCCGAGGAAATCTCCCTAATCAAAGGTTGATAACCCCACTAATCAGACGGAGGATCTGGGCCGCTCATGACTGTGAGCACAGCTGATATATCAGTTTTACACTCTCGAGAGGTTGCACAACTTTACCCACAAGTCGTGAGCTACGCTAGTTGTTCATCACACTTCCTTAGGTGAGATGGCTAGCAAGCACACTACGAGACCGTTACAAAGGATCACGTTGGTAAGGTGTAACCGCTAAGGATTCTGGATCAGCGACGATGGGGCCCACCTCCGGGGGTACAAGACACACAGCACAGACCAAGCCGGAGGAGCAGGGACCATTGAAGCTTACCACCCCTCTTGCCCACGCAGGTAAGTTACTCCCGAACCAAAATAACCTAATTAGTAAGTCAAGACCGTCCCATTCCAGTCTTGTGGTTGCGTGGTTGTCCCAGGTTGTCGCTCTATGAACCGGTCCTTAGGGAGAGTGGCCAACCAAGCACTAAGCACCGTGCTGGCCCCCTAAACCATGTTTCTATCAAAACATCTTTTAAGGAGACGTGAGCCACTCAAGCACACAGCACAGAGGGCCACTCTCAGAGTTAAGTTGCATATAACCATTAATGAAATTTAATTAAAAAGGACCAAGTGTGTTATAGCGCAGCAACCTAGCACAACTAACCAAAATGCAACCCAAAGGATATATATATAGGATATAAAGTGGCTAGGAAAGTCCTTATAGGCATACAGTATTAAAATGCAGTATGAAATTGTATTAAAAAGTGACAGGAGGTTCAAGTTATACTTGCCTTCCCGTACTCTCCCGGCTGCTGCTCGAACTGCTCGGAAGATGGCTGCTCCTGGTACTGCTCCGGTGGCTCGACGTCTACTCACGATCGTAACAGCAACACATGGGCCACACATGCACACACATGCAAACAATAGCAACTATAAGAAAACAGTACACCAATACAATAGGACAGCACATGAAACTAGCCTAGAACTACTCTACGCGTTATAACGATCGCGTGGACATAAAGAACACCTAAAACGGAGCTAAAACGCGAAAACTACGCTTAAAACAGGATCCAGGGACTTATTTGTAAGAAAAACAGGGCAACCAGGGGCTTCTGGACAAAACCCGGGGACCTAAACGTAATTAAACCCTAGACGCAAGGGTTAACTCGCTAAAAAAACCTTAGACTGGACTGCGGGTTCAATTTCCAGAGAAGCCAGGGGGTCAAACGGGAAGAAAAGGACATATCTGTAAATATTTTTGGGCTAGGGTTGGACGGCGGGTTGATTTCCCATAAACCCGAGGGCTCTTTAGCCAAACTACCGGTGCTGACCGGTATGCCTCCCATTTGACTCGCGCACGGGATGAATCTGGGCCACTGGATCGGCATCGGACGGCTCACGGAGGTAAGGGAAAGGAGGGGCGGCGCTGTGACGCCGGCGGCTCAGATCCGCGGCGGCGCAGCTCGGGACTCGCCGGAGCTCGGCGTTCCCGCCGCTCTGGGGGCCAAAGCTCCCCGACTTCAGGCCTAGGGGCACCACCAAGGCACGGGAAAGCGGTCTGGGACTACGGCTGGGCCCAGGGAGGCTCGGGCTTAGCGCGCGACGGTGAGGGGCGGTGAATGTCGCCGGCGAGCAGCGTTCCAGAGGCTACGGCCTGTCAACGACCACGGGGTCTAGCGCAATATGACCAGGGGGTGATGTGTTGCTCACCGAGGCGTCGTGGGGGTCGGAGACGCAACGGAGGGTGGTCGTCGGCGATGACCGTGCGGCGAGGGCGGGCGGCGCTCGCGGAGGAAGGTGCTGCAGGAGTGGCCGAGGTCCTTGGCTGGGGTAGATCGACTCCAGGGACTCCTGTGGAGGTGGCAGAGGGGTCAAGGGGGCGTGAGGATCACTGGCGGCGAGTAATTTCGGTGGCGGGAGGTCTCACCGTCGGTGGCTTCGGGTCAAATTCCGGCGAGCACAGGGACGGAGGATACGAGCACGGCTCGGTGGTCAACCCTGGCACTTGGGCGGAGCTCCTGCGGAGGTCTCAGGCGGTGGGGCTACAGCGGACCGGTGTGCCCGCGGCGGCGAGGCTCGGCTCCAAGCAGGGGCAAGGCAGCGGCCACGATCCGGGTTTTGGGGGCGGCGCTGTTGAGATGAGGTGGTCCAAGGGTGGCGTAGGGGAATAAGAAGGGTGAGGCCCGGGGTCTCGGGATAGGGTTGCGGCGGAGAGGATCCGGTGGTCACCGGAGACCTCGGAGGCCGTTGCGCCGGGGAAAAAGAGGAGAAGGGGGGGAACAACAGGGAAGCTGGCAGGTGGGCCCAAAGGGTCAGAGAGAGAAAGGGGAAACCGGACGAGCGACTTGGGCGGGGGAACGAGCGCCGGCAGGTGGGCCCGGTGCGGCAGACAGAGGAGAGGGAGGGGCGCGCGGGCGCTGGGGAAAACGGGCCGGGGCTTGGCCCACGCGGGAGAAAGGGAAGAGGGGAGGATGCTGGGCTTGGTCGGCCCATGCGGGAGTGAGGAGGGGGGAAAGGAAAATGTGCCGGGCTGAGAGAGGAGGTTTGGGGTTGGCTTCTTTCATCCTTTCTCTTTCTTTTCTACACTCAAACACTCAAACAAACTCATTTGAATTCAAATAAATTTGAATTCAAACCCTATAAACTCAACACAAGAAAAATAATGCTTCAGCATGAATGCACAAACAATTTAATCCTATGATAAATTTTATTTTCTTGCGTTATAAAATTACCTTAAATGCAGGATAAATTAAGGATAACTCCGGAAATTTTATTTGAGCCCAAAATAAATTCATTAAAAATTAAGGAAATTACCTTAGGTTGTTACACTTCGTGGACCTCGTGTAAGAGCCGATTCGATTCAATCGGCCCCAAGCATTTGAGCAACAATCCTTCTAAAGTCCTGTAGAACATGTCGTCCCCTGTCAGGACGTACTTCATGGCCTTGTAACCTATCCTCTTAGGTGCTCCCCAAGCTGGATCCTTTAAGTAATTGAAGATATCGGCTCTCCAGTCTCCTTGTTCCAGCAGGTGTACCTGAAGATCGGCTCTATCTGCTTCCGCTCCAGCCACATACCCTTACGTACCACTTCATATTCTGCTAAATTGTTGGTGTAAGGGGTAGGCAACCTGATTGAAAAAGAATATGCTGCCCCCTGAGGCGACACGAGCAGGATACCTATACCACATCCATCCCCACAAGCCGATCTGTCAAAGTATTGATCTGCAATGTCAGTATTGATCCTTTCTGCAATAAGATCTGCCAGCGCTTGCCCTTTGACTGCCTTCGCGGGTTGGTACCGGATATCGAACTCTGACAGTGCAAACATCCAATTTTTGAGTCAGCCATTCAACACAGGAGCTGATAGCATGTGCTTGATAACATCCGATTTGTAGATGACAATCGTTTCGGCAAATAGCAAGATATGATGAAGCTTTGTACAGGTAAAGAACAAACAAAGGCACAACTTTTCAATCTCAGGGTACCTGGTCTCCGCATCTAGCATCCTTCTGCTGAGGTAGAACACAACCCTCTCCTTGCCGTCATGCACTTGTATCACCACCGAAGCGATGGAGGTGTCGCCTACTGATAAATAAATGTAGAATGGCTTATCCTGCTGGAGTGGAACTAACACGGGTGGTTTTAAAAAATATTCTTTGATTTCTTCAAATGCCCGTTGTTGCTCTGCCCCCCAGTGAAACTCATCATTGGCTTTAATCTTCACCAACTCCATAAAAGGCTCAATCCGCCCGGAGAGATTGGAAATAAACCTTCTGACAAAGTTGATCTTGCTAATGAGTTGCTAGAGCTCCTTCTTTGTAGTATGTGGCACCATTTTTTTATAGCTTCCTGACTCTTTAGGCCAATCTCAATTCCTCCTTCATGAACCAAGAAACCCAGGAACTAACCGGCCGATACGCCGATAGCGCACTTCTTCGGATTCATCTTAAGCCTGAACCTTCTAGTTCGTTCTAGAACTTGCCATACATCTCCTAAATGTCCCTCAACTGATGCAGATTTAACCATGACTTCGACAATGTATATCTCCACCAACTTGCCGATCAGATCGTGAAAGATGTAATTCATGGCACGTTGATACGTGGCACCGGCATTCTTCAACCCGAAGGTCATGACCACATACTCAAACAATCCTACTGCCCCGGGTACTCTGAACGTGGTCTTGTGTACATCCTCCGGAGCCATGAAAATCTGGTTATAGCCGGTGTTGCCATCCATGAAACTCAAAATCTTGTGACCAGCAGCCGTGTTGATCAATATCTCTGTGACAGGCATCGGGTATTCATCCTTCGGTGTAGCTCTATTGAGGTCTCTGAAGTCCACGCAGACTCGCCACCAGCCATCCTTCTTTTGCACAGGTACAACACTTGAAATCCACTCGGCATATCTGCATGGCCTGATGAATCCCACTTCTAGCATTTTCTCCACCTCTTTCTTGACTTCTTCTAGAACTTCAGCCTTCATTTGTCATGCTCGCTGTTGAAACGGCCCAAATCCCTTCTTGAGAGGGAGCCGATGCTCGACGATGCTCTTGTCCAACCCAGGCATCTCTGTGTAATCCCAGGCGAAACAATCTGCGTACTCCTTTAGCAAAGCTATCATCGGCTCTCGTAGACACGGGCTTAACTTTTTGCTGATGAATGTTGGTCGTGGCTTATCCCCAGGACCAATGTGAACCTCTTCGAGCTTGTCAGCCAATGTAAACCCGTATCCTAGCTTTCAGTCATCTGTTGAGTCAACGCTGCAAATGGACAAAGAATGTGACGAAAAGAGTTTTGGCTGATCGTTAAGATAGGCTGCCTTATAATCTTCATTAATCCTTGAAACTTTACAATTGATGTATTGCCGGCTGCTAGAGCGGGCCTCCTTGCAATTGCCACTATTATGCAATACACTTGTCATCAGGAGTTTACATTTTATTTTTTGGGGCCAATCGCAGGGACCGGCCTTGCCAAGTGCATCAGAATAGCTCGCCCTTGATGTTTCGTCTACTCTGTAAGGCTAGTGGATAAGACCAGCCTCACCCTATTTTTTGTAGCTTCCACGTGATCACAGCCTTCCAAACTGATTCCTTAAATCGGCTCTTGATCTTATGCGTCCTAAATGCTCATGGCGGCGTGTGAAATCTCGATCAAATCATCCGCATGAACCACCTCTACTTCATCCCCATCCCACTAAGTCAGACATTGGTGCATCGTGGAAGGAATGCAGCAGTTGGCGTGAATCCAATCCCTCCCAAGTAGGATGGTGTAAGTACTCTTGCTATTGACGACGAAGAAAGAGGTGGGGATAGTCTTGCTTCCAACGGTCAGATCCACATTAAGGATGCCTTGTGCCACTGATGTTTGGCCACTGAAGTCGCTCAACATGACGTTGGTCTTGATTAAATCTCCAGTAAACACCCCAACCGATGCATCACTGAGTATGGCATTATGTTGACCGCTGCACCGGTGTCGACCAACATTTTGTTGATAGGCTGGCCGTTGATGTAACCTTTGTGACACTCAGGTAATTAGTGTTGTCACACCCTAAATTTTAGTGTGATGTTCTGTGCAAAATGTGGTAAAATATGTTTAAAAATTTAAATGCTAAGGAAAAATGGTTGTTTAAATAATTCTAAATTAATAAAGGTCCTTTTATGTTAAAAGGATGAACATGGGAGGTAGAATTTAAAAGCATGAGGGTTGTTTTGCAAAAGTCAAAAACTTGTGTCTAAATTGCAAATATAGGTGAAACTACACATAGGATATATATGTAGTGTAGTTTTATAATAGGATTTATGTAAAGTTTGGAAATTTTGTTAAGTTTCAAATTAATTACAAATCCTTAGCTCTTCTGTGGATGAACCTTAAAGCAAAGTTGTAAATTTTGAAAAACCATACATTTTTGCTTTAGGGCCCATCTCCATTTGAGCACCGGTTTGAAAGTTATCAGAAAATTACAGTAGGGTCCCTGCATTTTTGTGAAATTGCACCTAGGTCCTCCTTCGTCTTCCTCAGGCCCCGATCTCCTCTGCTCTCTGCCGCGCGCGTGATCTCTGCCGCCGGCCGCCTCCCGAGCCCCTGCAGGTCTGCGCCGCCCTTATCTTGCTCCACACTTCGCCCCACCACTCCTCCCACCGCCCGCGCTGCCCCCGCTAGCCGTCCCCCGCTCAGCCACGTCAGGCCGCCGGTCCCGAGCGACCGCCACGCACCCGAAGGGCACGACGTCGCCGCCCGCCGACCCGAGCCCGGCCCCGTGACTGCTCTCCCTCTCCCTCTCTTCCACAAAGTAATGCACTCCTATAAAGCCCGACCCGAACCCCATCTCCTCACCTGATTTCCTCTTCTGCCCTGTCGCGACAACCGAGCCAACCGCCGCGCTCCTCGCCAGAATCCTCCACGATTGATCCACCCCGCCCAAATTCCAGTCATCCAGCGCTCCCTCACCTCCTCCGCTAGCTCACTGACCTGATCTGGTCCAGCTCCCAGCCCTCCTTCGCCGGAATTGCTCAAACCCCGTGCCGCTCCTCGCCGGAGACGCCCAAGGACGACCTCACCGTCGACGACCCACTTCCACCGCATCCTCGGCCAAATTAAGTACGGGAATTGCACCCTTACCTCTCCCTAGTGCTCTTGCGCACCTTGGTTGCCCGTGTTCGCCAGCCTCTCACTGGGAACACCTGCACGCCATCGCGGCCGCCGCCCCTCCTCGCCGCCGGCTGTGCTTCGCCCCTCCCCATCGAGCACAACCCCCTCCAGCCAGCTCCCCACGTCCCGTAGGTCGTGCCGAGCCAGTCCCTCCCCGCCGGTGACCTCGCCGCTGGTGGGAACGTGCCGGAGCAGACCGGCCGGCCGCCGTCGGGGGCTGGCAGGGGCACATATGCGAAGGTTTTCACTGTCCTAGGGACCCAGGCGCAAAAGACTAAGGACCCCCCCTAATGGTTTTATTATTTTATGTGGACAAGTTGCTGCCTTGTAAAATTCGTAACAAATTGTAGAAAAATCCAAAAATTGCCAAACTAGTTTTGTTGGAAACTAGAATTCAAACTCTACAACTTTTATTAATGAAGTTTGGTTTGAAACTAAATACTTCTGAGTCTATTTTAAACTTAAGGTTAAAAGGTATATTGTGCATAACTTCTACATACTAGCTTATTTTCTTGTAATCTTTGGTATAAAACATCTTTAGATCATGTGTGAGCTAGTATAAAAATTTCATGCTCATTACTATTTTGTAGTTTGAGTTCTTTTGAACTTGTGCAAATCAAATTTAAAGGAATTTGAATTTGGTTAGGCTTGTTTCTAAGGCTTATTTGTTTAGATCTTTTTATCATAATATAATATGTTAATAATTAGTTCATAATTAAATTTTCAAGACTTTATAATTCTATTTACCTAAGATTTGAATTTAATCTTGAAGTTTGAATTCAAATTCGAATGTTGTAGTTTCTGTTTTCTGTAATTCCTGTGCTATAACCATAACTTAAGTGTGAATAGTAACTTGAGATTAACCCTCCTTGTTTCATGAATTCATGTGTGTTAATTATTGGATTGCAACTTTATCGTGAAATAAAATCTTTAACTCAAGCACCATCTCACTTAAATCATTGCATACCATGTAGAATCGACGACGCTCGACGATGGAGACTACGAACTAGTCCTAGAACAAGACCAAGGGTTTTCTGAAGACCCGATGAACGTCGCCGAGAATCTAACTGAAGCTCCGAACTGAAGTTCGGAAAGCCTTGACACTCCTGCCCCCGATCCCGTTCAAGAAGGCAAGCCCCGATGCATACCCCAGTATTTCAATTTATTACAATGTCATTATTATATTATTTATCTTGCATTATGTCTAGAAGTTGAAATGAAACCCTAGTTGCATAAATCCTAGGAATCCAATGTATTGTATCCGAGTCCTTTTCGCTTAGACGCTCTGCTAAATAGGACCTATAAAAGTCGAGTGATTTCCTGTCACTCGCGTGATATAGGAGTTGCATGTTTACTATTCTGCAATCACTATAAGGATAATGGACAGGGTCATGTGCGGTATCATGACCTGGAGGTTTACCCTGTCCATTTTGATAAAAGTTGTTAAGATCGCAGTGTGTGGTAGTGGTGGCTAAGCGTTTGAAAGTACTAGCCACATGCCGTGAATTATGGTAAAGCGGCAAGCCTAGTAATCGATCGGCCCGGCAAGTGGACTGTAACACCCTAAGGTAAAACTTCGAGATCTATAATGAATTTAATTGGGCTCCGGTAATTTTCTAAGGATTTATTTTGCCTAGCTTGCATTAATTTGTAACTTAATTCACAAAGAATTAAAATTTATTTAGGTTCAACATGTTTGTGCATTCATGCTGGTGCATAAGTTTTATTTGGTTGAGTGCATAGGGGTTGAATTCAAATTTGGGTTGAATTCAAATAGATTTTGTGGCAGAACCAACCTGAATTATACCGGCTCAAGTACGCGAGTCCACTTCCGAGGGCTCCAACGTGCTTCAAACGGTATAATCCCTTGGCCTGTCGGGTAACGTACCGATAAACCACCGATACACAGGATCAAATAAGGTTACCTCACACGAAGGTGAGTCCAGAGATTCATTTACCATCACATTTTACATCACAGGGAATTACATTACAAGGGTTTCCAAAAGAGGTACGAAGATTTAAATTCAGAGAAAAGATTACAAATTGTAAAAACTATGGTTTTTAGCAGTGGAAAACATACGCGATGATTACAACACGTCATTAAGACGGATGTCATGCTAAGCCCGGGCATGACACCACTCGATATCATCAGTGTTTGGCCGAGGACGGATCCCTTTCCATGGACCAATCTTCTGGAAGAGCACAGGGCCAAGGCAAGGGAAGAGTAGGGTCTTCCAGACATCATCTGCAAAACATATAACTAGCAAGGCTGAGTATACTAATACTCAGCAAGGCTTACCCGGGATTGGGTATACTTAGCCCATAACTAGACTTATGAAAGCTTGTAATGGTTCTAGGTTTAGTTTCAGCTGAAAAGCAACAAAGAGTAGATCCTTAACTTCAAGTTTTAGCTTTCAGATTCTAGTTAATTATCCGTTCTAGGTATGCACCTATAACTAAGCACGCATGGTGTAATCTTTGGTCAAGCATCATCTTTGATAACCATAATATTGCTCTTGTTACTCTATGTGATAAAGGGATTAAGCAGTCTCAATCTTCGTGAGAGGCGGACGATTCTGAATCGAATTTAACCTTGCAAGGTAAACCTAACTCACACGCTTGGAACATCCAACGATAGTTCCGAAGCAACCGTTTACCTTTCATTCCAACTCGTGGATCAGATCCACCACAAGCGACTGCAGGAACATACGCACATCACTTGTGCAGGACATACGTCTGTAGCGCGACTGCAAAACCCGTATTCCTGGTTGCCCTTGCAACACGTATTTCCTCAGTCGAACATGAGTAACCAGAAGAAGCAAGACGAGTGGTGGGAGGTATGTCCACTCCTCGGGCCGATTGGCTACTAGGCTTACCGCTTACCATATTTCGCGGCATGTGGTTAGTACTTTCAAATGCTTAACCACCGCTAACACACCCTGCGGCCTTATCCAATTCTACAACACAGACTGGGTATCACCTCAATCATGATACCTCATAAAACTCCCGTCCGGCATCCTTATAGTGATAACAGGAATGTAAACATTACAACTCCTATATTGCGCGAGTGACAGGAAATCACCCGACTTCTACCGGCCCTATTAGCATAGCAGCTAGTCGGACTTAAGTACTAGTATCCATCACATTGGTTCCTAGGAGAATGCAACTAGGGTTTCAAGCAATTCCTAAGAACTTAATGCATAGAATATGTAAATAGATATAGATTGCAGTATAATTAAAATAGTGGGTTATGTCCGGGGCTTGCCTTTACTGGTGGGGCTGGGGTTAGTCAAGTTAATAACGTTCGAAACTTTGGTTCGGGCCTTCCGAGAATTCCCTGACGAAGTCCTTAGGGTCTTCAGAACAACCTCCTCCTTGCTCCGGGATTAGCTGTTAATTTCCGTCGGCGGGAGAAATCGAGTCTACATGATATGCAAGATAGAGTTCATTGGATGC
The DNA here is from genome assembly GCF_002211085.1 of Panicum hallii. NCBI lineage: Eukaryota > Viridiplantae > Streptophyta > Magnoliopsida > Poales > Poaceae > Panicum > Panicum hallii. The sequence goes on from NC_038049.1 coordinate 8,821,717, forward strand.
ACACACTTTCATTTCAATTCACGGTAAAGCTGCAATCCAAAAGTTAACACTCAAGAACTCATGGTATAAAAGGAATCTAAGCCTTAAATCATAAATATTAACTCATGACTAAAGCATTAATTTAATTGAAAACAGAAATTAAGTATTCAAGTTTAAATTAAATTTAAAATTGAATGTGAGTCCTAGATAACTAGAGTTATAAAGTTTGAAAACTTAAACACAATTTTATTGCATACTTAAAAGATTTTGACTAAAAGATCTATTTAGATAGGTTTTACTAAATGGACTTAGCTAATTTTCATATAAAACGAATTGAATTAAACAACTTATACAAATTAAATTATAAATCAAGATTAAGTTTGAAATTTCCACATCACTTCATATTTAAACAATGGAGGTTGCATAACAAAAATCATGATCACATGGTTAACCTATAGGATTAAAATTGAAATTACGGATAGGATATTACATTCCCATGTCTTAGATTCAATATTGATTCAAAACTATTTGGTTTCAAATCAAACTCACTTAATAGAAGTTATAGAGTTCAAAACCTAGTTTCAAACAAAACTGGTTTTGTAATTTTTGGAATTTCCTACAACTCTCTATTGAATTTACAAGTCAAAAATACCACTCACATGAAATAACAAACATCCATTTACTTTTATTCTAAATACAGTACAAACTATCTATTTTCACAGCATGGTCATAAAACAAAAGTGATAGAATTTGAAATGAAGATTCAAGTACAACTGGTTTCATATTTTTTTGAAATTTCTACGATTTTCTAGGAGTTTTCAAAGTTCAGCACATTGGAAAAGGGAAAGAAACCAAGATCTTTCATTTAGACCCTTGGAAAGAGTTCAATCTTCGCGAACAGGTCCCTCTGCCATTGCCGGCCGGAGCAAGCTCGGTTTGGGCTCCAATCCGGTGAAGGGGAGGCTCGGGTAGCAGGGGAAAGGGAGTGGGGAGCAAGAGGAAACCGCAACATACTCGTTTGGGGGCTTGGCTGGGCTTGGGGAGGCCGGAAGGATGGCCGCCGGCGGAAGGCAGAAGCGGCGGCGGCACGGTGGCGTGGGGAGTTGGGCTGCGGCGTGAGAGAGGCGCAAAGGAGTGGTGGAACAGCTTCAGGAGGTCCCGGAGGTGCTATTTATAGGGAAAGGAAGGAAGGAGAGGGGCGCACGGCCGAGCGCCACGGCGGCGTGGAGGGGCAGTGCCGGCGGCGGCGCTGGGCACGTTGGGGACGCGAGGATGTGCCACGGGGGCGGGCTAGGGCAAAGGGGCAGGCCTAGGGCGGCGCCTAGGAGAGAGGGGGGAAAGGGGGCTGCACTGCCGGGTTGAGTCCCGAGAAATTGCGGCGCCGGAACAGTAAAAATAGGGGAGCAGAGAAGATTAACCAGAGGAAGAAGAAGGAAGGTTGGGGACGACTGGACCAAAATGTAATTTTTCAAAATTCCAGGGACCTGTCTGTAAACCAGTGATAACTTTTAAGCTAGAGCTCAAAAGGAAAAGTGTTCAAAATGAAAGTTGTAAAACTTTTCAAGCTCTACAACTTTGTTTTAGGGTTTGAATTCAAAAACTCAAAGTATATAACTTTATTTTGAAATTTTGGACTAACTTTAAGTTTTATAAAGATTTGTCCTTGTTACATATTTATACACATAACTTTGGCCTAAATGCAAGTTTTCCGAACTGTCATGATGACTTGCATTCTTATAATTTGGCCCCTAGTAACTTTTGAAAATTACTTTTGTAACTCATGCATTTTGCACAAAAGGACTCATATTTTTATAAAATTACACATAGGGTCTTATTTCTACAAATACATCCAACCTTATACATTTCAACACATGCATTACATCTTATACATATCATGGTACAATTTGACACCTAGGGTGTCACAGATTTGAGTTGGTGCGGGAAAAGTAAATGAAGGAAACAGGAAGGTAGGTTAGTCGTTCTTTCTTTTCTCAGTAATTCCTTCTATTCTTAGTCATTCCCGTTCTTTTCTCAGTCATTCCATTCTATTCTCAGTCATTCCCATTCTTTTCTCAATCATTCCTTCTACTCTCAGTCATTCCCGTTCTTTTTCTCAGTCATTCCTTCTATTCTCAGTCATTCCCGTTCTTTTCTCAGTCATTCCTTCTATTCTCAGTCATTCCCGTTCTTTTCTCAGTCATTCCTTCTATTCTCAGTCATTCCCGTTCTTTTCTCAGTCATTCCTTCTTTCTCGGTCATTCCCCCAGCTCGACCCCACCTGTCGGCCCCTTCTTCCTCCTTCCTCTACCGGCCGCGCAACGACCGCCCGAAATCTCCGGCGAGCCCTCGTGCCAGGCCGCATGAAGCGTCCCCCCATCAGGGAAGACTTAAAAGTGTTACTTTATCAGTCCCAGGAGGCTGATAACACTTTTATTACATCAGATGGTACATCACCGTACAACTCTTCGCGGTAATGAGCAGTGAAGCGCCACTATCGCGAGGATTACAACTAAAACCCATACCACTACACCAACTACGAATAGGGGATCATCAGAGTCTTGCGTCATGCGGAGCTCCAACGGTGACCTCACCCACAGGCAAGACTGGGTGCAGGACGGAACCCTATTCGACGTCTTCGGGGACGTAGTCGGGATCTTCCACTGTAAAAGTAAGAATGGGGTGAGTACGAACATACTCAGCAAGTCCAATCACACCGCGGAGGGGTTATAACAGGATTAAATGCGCAGGATAATCCAAGGATAGGGTTATGGTCCATTTGCGGAAAACTTGACTTTATGCAAAGGTTCATTTAAAATATTTTCAAAACAGTCCATTAAGCATCAAGGAGCGCATGGCGTTGATCCACACAGGATCCAGTTTAAAAACTGCTACCGGACTCCCCGTCCGTCGTAGCACACGGCACGGCGGCCGGACATTTCCCACACAACCCACACCAGTCCAACCATTCCCAGAGAGAAACACTAGTTATGTGACCACACCGTAACTTGCCCAGTACCGTGGGCACGGCTATTCGAATAGATTTTAACTCTGCAGAGGTGTGCAACTTTACCCACAGGTGGGGTACCACAGCACGAACACTTTAGTGCCGGTGCAGATCCCATCGAAGCCCTTACCCACCTTAGCTAGACCTGGCTAGCCACCACGGGATCTATCAAGGGGTCATTCGACCTAACACCGAGGTTTAACCGGGGCATAAGTCACACAGAGCTTATCCTGTCTCCTTGATCACCCGTTGCTCCCAGCTCTCCTGATGGCTATCAGACTAACTAGTGGGGTTAGGCCAAGCCGTTGCCCATACAACGGTCAAGTGGTTTGCACGACAGGAAGCTAGGTGAGACGACACATCAACTCGGTCCTTAGGGGTGACAAGATGGATATCTCCCTTTCACGCTCAACCACACAGGTACGAGCACACCAACGGCAATTCACACAGAAATGCCATCCATCCCGTCTGACTCACTTTTCAAAACCACGTTTTATCCCTTCCCATACGCACACACTTTCTTTGCAAAACCAAATGGTCAAGGTATGGTTATCACAAGTAAGGTGGCTATCCTACCATGTTTTCAGCACGCAAAACCATGCAATTTTATAAAACGGGCCACTGGGTTGTGTTTATAAAAGCTAGGACAGAAACATGCATCAAAGGGCGGAATTGAACTTGCCATCGTCGAGTCCTTGCGAAAGGTCCTGATCGAAGCACTGTCCTTCGGGTTCGAGGTCGCAGAACTGGTCCTCGGTTGCTTGGTCGCAGTCGGAAACTCCTTCGTTCACTCCGTGTCCTACGACGCAAACAAACAGGCATGCAATCAAGCGAGAGAACTAAAAGCTTTTATCGTTGAGCTTGAATCGGAAATAATTTAGTTACGGAGGTAGGGGTAATATTTTCGGGTGGTTTCTTAATGGCGTGGTTAGAACTATACTAGGAATGGTGTGGTAAAGTTTCGGGTCAATCGGAGGTCGTTTCGCACATAAAATGACGAGTTAAAGATGGTTTCAGGGGTCAAACGGGGGTCCGGGGACTTATTTGTAAGCTTTCTAGAAAAGGAAGGGCCTTTTCGTTTATCCTGGAAACATTGGGGGCCCAACGAAAAGTGTAAAGGACCTACTTGAAAATAGGTTTATATCGTGGAGAGGTCTAATTTGGGAAATGTCAAAAGGAAAAGGTTCCTTTTGCAAAGTGGTCAAGGGTAGAGGGGTCTTTAACTAAATAGAGGAGAGGGGGGGGCCTAGGGGCAAAATTGCCCCCTTTCTTCCTCCTCTTGCTCGTGGAAACAGAGAGGGGGGGGGGAAGGGAGCTCGGCGCCAGCCCAATCCGGCGGCCTAGGGCCTAATGGCGGCTAGGGATCGGGGGGAGAGGGAGAGGGGGAGTAGGGGGTCTCATCCCGGGCCTTACTCCGGGCGGGGGTGGCTCGAGGTGGCCGGCCGACGGGGCGGGCGGCGGCGGGCAGAGCGGGTCGGCGGGGCGGCGAGGGGAGCGTGGGAAGGGAGCTGGGGGCGGTGGCGCGGGTTGTGGAGGTGCCGAGGTGCGGGGGGGGGGGGGCTACTTATAGGCGGCCGCGGTGGAGGAGCGGTGGAGGCCGGTGGGGAGGGCCGGCGAGCGGCGCGGGGCACCTTAATGGCGCTCGGCCGCTTGCGGCCATCGCGACACTACGTGGCGGTGAGGGCGCCGGGCGCCGTACGTGGTGCTGTGCCGGCACAGGAGCGACGCGCGCGGTGGGGCGCGGCAGGGAGCAGCGGCGGGCGGCGCGGTGGACGACGGGCGGCGCGCGCGTGCGCGCGGGCGGCGCGGCGTGGCGCAGGCCAGGGGCGCACGCAGGCGGCGTGTAGCGCGGCGGGCGGCGCGGCACGCGGCCGGGCAGGAACACGCGCGCGCGGGGGGGGGGGGGTTGCTCGGGCGCGCGCTCGCGCGTGAGGGAGGGAGGGGCCGTGGCTCGGGGCCAAGCAGAAGGGGGCGGCGCTCGGGAGCAGGGGAGAGGAGAAGGGAGGAGAAAGGAGGAGGGAAAAGGAGAAAGGAAAAAGGAAGGAAAGAGAGGGAAAAGGGAAAAAAAGAAAGAAATAGGAGGGAGAGAGAAAAAGAGAAGAGAGAGGAAAGGAGGGGCGCGTCGGCGCCGATCGCGGCGGCGACCGCGGTCGGTCGGCCACGCGCGTGCGTCGTCCGCGTGCTGCGCGAGAAGAGCAGCATCGCGCCGGCGCCGATTGCGGACAGCGGTCGCGCGTGAGCAGTGCGGGATGGGACGGCGATCAGGCTCGCGTCGGCGGTTAGTGTGGCGGGGAAACGGAGAGGGTCAGGGTCTTACGACGAATAAGTCTTTGGTCAGGACACTCTAACGCGTAGTTTAAATCTGAAATTTTCGGAGCGTCACACCGCATGCCGAGGTTGCCCCATCGCCCCACAAATAGGATCCCCCAACCCCCTGCGCCCTTACCCCTACCCCACTGCATCCACCCCGAACCCTAGCGCCGCCGCCGCTTGCTCTGCCGCGCAAAGCTTCCTGCTTCACCGTGGACCGGCCGCCCTGCTGCGCCCCAGCCCCAGCCCCAGCCAACCCCCACCTGAGCTTCGCCTCACTGCCAGGAAGCTTCCCAAGCTCTTCCCTCGTGACCCCAGCCCGTGCACTTGCCGGAATTTGAACGGGACCCGCCGCCGGTGAGAAGCTCCGCCATCTTGATTCCTCGCCGCCGTTAGCCCTACGACCCTCTTAACCCCCATGGCACCTCTGCAGGAACACCCCGAGCCGACCCGTGGTGATCAGAAGCCGGAGGACCCCCTGCAGCAGCCTTTCCCTCGAGCGCCGCCTGTCCACGCCGCTCGGCCCTCGTCGCCGACCACCCTACGCTGTTTCACCGACCAGTTCGGGCCCTCGGTGAGCATCAGCATGTTCCCCTCTCCCTCTTACGCTAGCTAGCATGAACCGTAGGCCGCACCTGAAGTCGCGACGCCGTCGCCGGCGTGTGCCGCCGTGCAGACCCGCCGTGCCCGCGAGCCCAACCAGATCGGACCAGTCCGATCCAGATCGGACCGTCCGAACCCCGCTGTTCAGATCGGACCGTCCGACCGGAATGCGTCCGAACCGTTCGATTTAGATCCAACCGCCCGGATTAGAAGCCGCGTACCCCCCTTCAGCCATGGCAGTTTTGTTCAAAAGTATTCGCAGACAGGTCCTTTCATTCCATTTTGACCCCTGAGCTTCCTGGAATTAGTGCCCGCAGTCCATGCCTTGTGTTTTCATGTGTTAGCCCCCGCGTCTAGCCTTTAATTACGTTTAAGCCCCTGGTTTCTGCGCAGAAACCCCTGGAAGTTCTGTTTTTCTCGCAGATAGGTCCCTGAATCTTGTTTTAGCCCTAGATTTCGCGTCTTAGCTCCGTTTTTGGTGTTCTTTATGTCCACGCGATCGTTGTAACGCGTATAATAGTTCTAGCATAGTTTTGTGTGCTGTTTCTATGTAATGTTGTACTATTTCTTATATTTTGTTCTCGATTGCATGTATGTGTATGTGCTGTACCGTGTTGTGACATTGCGATCGTGAGTAGACGCGGAGCCTTTCGACCAGTACCAGGAGCCACCCTCTTCTGAGCATTTTGAGCAGCAGGAAGCTTTCGAGGAAGGCAAGTATAACATGAACATCCTATCACTTTTAAATATAATTTCATACTGCATTTTAATACTGTACGCCTATAAGGATTTCCTAGCCACTTTTATCCGGTATATTATACCCTGTGTTGCATTTTGGTTAGTTGTGCTAGGTTGCTGCGCTATAACAAACTTGGTCCTTTTTAATTAAATTTGATTAATGGTCTTATGCAACTTAATCCTGAGCGTGGCCCTCTGTGCTGTGTGGTTGAGTGGCTCACGTCTCCGTAAAAGATGTTTTGTTAGAAACTTGGTTTAGGGGGCCAGCACGGTGCTTAGTGCTTGGTTGGCCACTCTCCATAAGGACCGGTTCATAGAGCGACAACCTGGGACAACCGCGCAACCACAAGACTGGAATGGGACGGTCTTGACTTACTAATCAGGTCGTGTTGGTTCGGGAGTAACTTACCTGCGTGGGCAAGAGGGGTGGTAAGCTTCAATGGTCCTTGCTCATCCGGCTTGGTTTGTGCTGTGTGTCTTGTACCCCCGGAGGTGGGCCCCATCGTCGCTGATCCAGAATCCTTAGCGGTTACACCTTACCAACGTGATCCTTTGTAACGGTCTCGTAGTGTGCTTGCTAGCCATCTCACCTAAGGAAGTGTGATGAACAACTAGCGTAGCCCACGACTTGTGGGTAAAGTTGTGCAACCTCTCGAGAGTGTAAAACTGATATATCAGCTGTGCTCATAGTCATGAGCGGCCCAGATCCTCCTTTTGATTAGTGGGGTTATCAACCTTTGATTGGGGAGATTTCCCCGGGTGGTTTTGGTTTGGTTGGTTTCTCAGTAGTTCTTAACTAATATTGATTAATTTCTTATGCAATATGGGTTTATGGTAATTCATCCACTTATAGTAAATAGTTTTAATAAAATTTGCCAAGATTAAAAGCTACTGCAGTTGAGTCAGCTAACCCTAGAGCCTCATACTCGTGTTATACTTGTTGAGTACAAGTTGTGTACTCACACTTGCCTCTTCCTCTCTTCTGTTCTCTTTGGGGATATCTTCGACTGCTGCCCAGTACCAGGCGACGTGGAGGACTACATCAGCGGACTCGATGATTTCTAGGCGTTGTCTCCCAGTTGACGTCCCCGTGGCGCCCTACTCTTCATGTATTTATTTTTACGCTTCCGCATTCCTTGAACTGATTCTTGATTCAGTTGTAATAAAGATATTCATTTTATAATTTATACGCTTTTATTCGTGACATGTGTTGTGATATCTTGATAATCTGTTGTATATATGTATGACTTGATCCTGGCGCATATATGATTGCTCGATTTATGTTCTTATAAATCGGGTGTGACATGGACATACCTCCCACCACTCGTAATTTGGTTTTTCTCAAGCACCGACGTGCGGGAGTACGTTCCGTGTAGAAGACAGGAATACGGTCATGTAGTCGCGCTACAGGCGTATGTCCTGCACAATTGGTGTGCGTACGGTCCTACAGTCGCTTGTGATGGTCCTGTTCCACAACCCGGAATGAAAGGCAAACGGTTGCTTCGGAACGACCTTTTGGTGTTCCAAGCGTGTGAGTTAGGTTTACCTTGCAAGATTTGAAACTCGATTCAGAATCGTCCATCTCTCGCAGAAATTGAGACTGCTTATTCCTTCTGCCACATAGAGTAAGAAGTGTAACTATTGATGGAATAATCTTGATGAATGATAATCTTTACCTTGCTTGCCTAGTGTAGGTGCTTACCTAGATTGGCTAATCAACTAGAATTTGAGAGCTAAAATTTGAAAATAGATCATACTCTTTGTTGCTTTTCAGCTGAAAATAAACCCAGAACCTTTGCAATGCCTTCATGAGTCTAGTTACCTGGCTAAATATACCACAAAGCAGGTAAGTCTTACTGAGTATTAGTATACTCAGTCTTGCTAGTAACTTTTTCAGGTATGACTTTCGAGAACCCCACGGATAACCCTGCATGGCCAACTTCTGTTCCTTTTAGCTGGTCCATGGAGTGGGATCCGTCCCCAGCTAGCAGTGACCCTCCTGAGTGACACCAAGCTTTGGGCTGAGCACGGTGTCAACCTTCGCGACGTGCTTAGTCGCGTGTTTATGTTCCTTCCACTGTGAACTTGGACAAGCTGAGTAGCTTGTCATGTTAAACAATGTTTGTATAAATTTTCTTAAAGTTTGAAACGGTTTGTAATAATGTTTAATATGTTGTAAATTATAAATGGGTGAGCTGTTGCGTTGTAAACTTGCCTTCGTGCGAGGTAAACCTGCTTCGATCCTGTTGAACCGTGGTTGTATTGGGCAGAGACCCGACAGACCAATGGATTGTTCCGTTTGAAGTGCGTTGAGTTAGTATCGGCTGGACAACGATGACTAGCGCACTTGAGCCGGAATAATTCAGGCGGTTCTGCCACAGCTGGTATCAGATCTGTAGGTTTACTTTTACAACTGCAGTAGCTCTTAAAAAGTGTTTTCCGTATAAAAATTGGCCCAACAAATGAATTTACAACTGCGTTGGATCCGTTAAGGCTGTGCTTAGATCGTAAAGCCCTAGGGACTTATATGGGAATGATCAGGTGGCTATTAGTATATATATATATACAGATCTGTTCTAACTTGCAGAACTACTTTCTATCAAAACTTAAATTTATGTACAACCCAATTTTATTAGCTGTAACGACACCTTCGGTGGTAAGGTAAGAAGGTAAGGATCCTCAGCTAACTGGGGAGTTAGTCTTCCCATCGGTGATGCGAACTGAACGCTGTTTCTCAAGCAGTGGCCTACTTGAGATGCCGCCAATATATCAACTTAGGTTGATTATATTGGGATTATATGGTTCGGCGCAGGGTATGGCGATCGCTGTTCATACCCCCGCATTTTGCGGTACCCCCGTGAATACGTTGTTTAACGACGTATGTTAATGTTGTCTGTACGACGGTAATTGTACAGATGCTGTTTCTGTAGTGAACAGTACTGTTTGGGGACGCTTTCATGTCGTGCTGCCATGAAAGGTTCATGTTATATGTTTGTGGTTTTCTGTAGGTACACTAACCACGATTAAGACGTTAGGACGAATAGGATTTATCGACTAGTTATTAGAGAGAGTTGTATGTGTTTTGCCACCGAAATTAACCATGTAAGTCCGAAGATATTCGGCAGTTGTTTTTGGTTGAGAGGTCGAATAGTGCGTGCATGCATAACCCATCATCAAATACACGAATGCAAAGTATGTTTGGTTCTATTAAGGACGAATAGTGTGTTGCTTATCTCTAGAATGGGTTACTAGGATTTTTGTGGTAGTTCTAAGTTGAGTACCTTAAGCATCCATCTGATTTCCAATCTTTGCTGATATCAGAATTGATTATCTCGTTCCATTTACCTTGTGAGTTTTTAGCAGGGTAAATAAATCTCACCATTTGCATTCTTGTTGCAGATGGCAGCCCCTTCCAACGTCTTTTGGGATCCTGCAGGGCATCTCCACACTAATGCCTTGCACTGGGAGGGTTTTCCCCATCTTCTCTGGGAGTCACTAAGCTCGTTCCTTTATATCGAGCCCCCACAGTATGACGCAGTGGAATATCAGGAAGAAGGTGTTCGCCGATGACGAGTTAGAATGACTATCCCTCAACATCCCTTCCGCTCCCAATGGCAACCTATCAAAGTTGATGTGGTGGGTTATTGTATAATTGACACTATTGAGGAAGCCGCTCTTGAAGCCATCTACCTCTTCTGCAAACAGCACCCAATGAATGTTATAGGACAACCTATCAGTCTATTCTCTACAACTGATCCCAATGATCCTGAGTGGAATCTCAGGGAAGTCCCGGAAAGTCATAGGTTGGAAGGCTCAGCAGAAGAAGCGCTTCAAGGGGTTACCCGATTCATGAACGTTCAGCATCACTACCAACTTCTACTACGTCGCGGTATGGGTCAGTTCACCAGTATCGCGCAGGGCCATTTCAGGAATGCTGACCGACAAGTCACCTAGATCGAACAGCTTCAAGCCTTGGTGACAGAGAAGGATGAAGTCATCGCTGCCCGAGAGGAGACTATTCATCACCGGGAAGATCAAATCAACGAGAGTGACGCAATGATCACACAACGCAACACGATCATTGAGTTTCTCCAGGAACAGATCCATGACCTCATCCTTGAGGTTGATGATGCCCATGCCCAAATCAATGAACTCCAACTGCAGCCAGCACCTCCTGCTGCACCAGCACCCAAAGAGGAAGAAGAAGATCCTGAAGAAATCGAAGGAGTCTCCGGGATCGATTCTGAGCACGGAGATCCTGTTATCAGTCCCCATCATTCTTCTTCAGGCAGTCAGTCATCAGTGGGCAACTTTGATGAATTTTAGTTGGTTTGAGTTGGTGACGTCTTAGCTGTAATTACTGTAGAAAGATGTGACATAGGTAGTGAGTAGTCCATCTAGATCTAGAGCCACTTGTTGTATTAGATGTGTATGTATGAAAGAGTTTGTAGTAGTTAAAGTGCCCTGATGTAAGATGTAAGACCACGAGTATTTGCGTAGTAATCCAAACCCTGCGTTCTACCATCTTACTTAATCTCTTTGCATCTAAAATGAGTTGATTGAATGGAGCTTATGAATTACATTTTGGTAATTGTATATCATCTGAAATTGGAATAAGGATATGATTGATAATGGATATCTCCTTTGTTTCAGTTTGTTTGAGCTACTCGCGGAACCCCAGAAGGTTTCCAGGCAGATCAGGCCACCGGTTCTCAGCAACCACCACCGCCACCTCCAAATCTGGCCGAGGTCATGGCTCGACAAATAGAACTCCTCAACCAGCTTGTGCAGACTCAGATAGGCCACTTCCATCAGCAATCTCGAGGCCGAGACGAACCCCTATCAGCCAGTTATCAAGACTTCCTCAGTACCCAGCCTCCACTATTCCATAAGGCGGATGAGCCCCTTGACGCCAACGCTTGGCTCCATACCATCGAGTCCAAGTTCGCCTTATTGTCTGCCCCATGTTCGGATGAGAACAAGGCGCCTTTTGCAGCCCAGCAACTCCGTGGCACAGCTCACCTATGGTGGGATCATTTTCACGCCATGCAGCCTACTGATCATGTCGTCACTTGGGATGAGTTTCGGACTGCGTTTCGAGCGCACCACATACCCGAAGGACTCATTGAGCGAAAGCTCAATGAATTTCTAAACCTGACTCAGGGAACCGCACCGTCATGTAATACGCACAAGTTTTCAACCACTTGTGCCAATACGCGGGATACCATGCGGACAATGATGCCCGCAAACGAGATCGTTTTCACCGAGGCCTGAACACCAAACTTAAAGAACGACTGAATTTGGTAAGGGCCGATAACTTTAATGAATTGGTCAACATGGCCATCACTCAGGAAGACTGCATCTCAGCCCACAGAGCAGAAAAGAAAAGGAAGACACCCACAGGGCCTACAACTATGCAACCGTCAAGGTATCGGTTGGTCCCGAGCACCGCTCCTCGAGCCCCACCTCGAAGCAACTTGCCTAGCAGATGGGTAGCTAGACCACCCCAGCAAGCACGATTCAACCAACCACCGACACCACAATTTCAACAGCAGCAACAACAAGGTCCGCGGCCGAGTTTTCCGCCAGCCAACCAAGGAAACAACAACTACCGTTGTTTCAATTGCGGAAGCCCGTCCCACTTTATCAAGGATTGTCCTCAACCTAGAAAATCTTTCCAAGGGCAAACATCCAATCCAACCAGCAAGGGCAAGGGTAAGAAGCAAGTAGTCCAAGTCCCCCAGGGAAGTGTGAACCTCACCACTCTCTCCGAACTCCCCGAGGGAACACCAATAATGACGGGTACTTTTTCTATCAACCATCACCCCGTAATTGTTCTTTTTGACTCTTGTGCCACCCATAGCTTTGTCAGTGCAAAGTATGGGACTAAAATAGGCTTGGATATCTGTCCTACTAATGGGAATTACAAGATAACAACTCCTGGTGGAAAAATCTTATCAAATCAAATCTGTAGAAAGGTACCACTTCAGCTGGGCAGTTAATTGATAAAAACGGACTTGCTCTTATTGGACCTAGAAGGAATGGATGTTCTTTTAGGTATGAATTGGATGACCCAGCATCAAGTGTCATTAGATATCTCTTCCTGAATTGTGGAGATAGATTCACCTGAGTATGAACCTACCATTCTCTATCTTCCACAATAGAAGTACCTTAACCCTTGCACTTATGCTACAACAGGGATTAAGCTAAAGGATATCCCTATCGTCTGTGAATACCCAGATGTCTTTCCAGACGATTTGCCTGGAATGCCCCCAGATAGAGATATCGAGTTTATCATAGAACTCCAACCTGGCATAGCCCCTATCTCTAAGAGATCTTATCGTATGCCTCCTAACGTGTTAGCCAAGTTAAAAATCCAACTCCAAGACCTCCTTGACAAGGGTTGCATTCGTCCGAGTGCATCACCATGGGGTTGTCCAGCCATATTTGTGAAGAAGAAAGATAATAGCCTAAGGCTATGTATAGATTATCATCCTCTCAATGCGGTAACTATCAAAAACAAATATCCCCTACCCCTCATTGACATTCTCTTCGATCAGCTAGCCGGAACCAAAGTATTCTCTAAGATTGATCTTCGTTCCGGCTATCATCAAATTAAGATCTGGCCAAGTGACATTCCAAAAATGGTCTTTTCCACTCGATATGGTCTGTATGAATACCTGGTCATGTCGTTTGGTCTTACTAATGCTCCAGCATATTTCATGTATCTCATGAATTCTGTCTTCATGCAAGAACTTGACAAATTTGTTGTGGTCTTCATTGATGATATTATGATCTACTCTAAAACTCCAGAAGATCATGCAAAATATCTTCATGTCATTCTTCAGCGATTAAGAGACCACCACTTATACGCCAAATTTTCTAAATGCAAGTTCTGGTTAGATACTGTGAAGTTTCTGGGCCATACTATCTCTGGTGACGGTATATCCGTTGACCCCAGTAAAGTACAAGAAGTGATGGATTGGAAACCTCCAACATTAGTTCATCAGATCCATAGTTTTCTTGGTCTAGCGGGCTATTATCGTCGCTTCATCCCGGATTTCTCCAGAATAGCCAAACCTATGACTGAACTACTAAAGAAAGGTGTTAAATTTTCTTGGGATAAAAAATGCGAAGATAACACAAGGAGAAGGAAAGTATAAGTTCTTCCGAGTAGATCCAGAAGGAGTTTTTTGGTTCAACGAACGTATCGTTGTACCTAAGGACCATAAGCTCCATAAACAGATATTGGATGAAACCCACCTATCTAAATTCTCTATGCACCCTGGCAGTACGAAGATGTACCAAGATCTGAAACAAAACTTCTGGTGGACTCGTATGAAATGGGAAATTGCTAAGTATGTCTCAGAATGTAATATCTGCCAAAGAGTCAAAGCCAGTCATCTGAAAACTGCTGGTATTCTTCAAGCTCTATCTATTCCCTCTTGGAAATGGGAGGATATCAGTATGGACTTTATTGTTGGCTTACCCAATACTTCTCTGAGGCATGACTCCATTTGGGTAATCGTTGATCGATTAACCAAGACTGCACATTTCCTTCCCATGCATACTACGTATAATACCAAGAAATATGCCGAGATCTACCTGGATCAAATTGTTCGTCTTCATGGAGTACCTAAGACGATAATTTCTGATCGTGGAGCACAATTCATCGCTTGGTTCTGGGAGCAACTTCAACATGCTCTTGGAACTAAGTTAATTCGAAGCTCCGCATATCATCCTCATATAGATGGATAGACCGAAAGGGTAAATCAGATTCTGGTGGATATGCTTAGAGCCTGTGTTCTTCAGTATGATAAGAATTGGGACAAATGCTTGTCATTGGCAGAATTCTCTTACAACAACAGCTATCAAACTAGTCTCAAAATGGCCCCGTTCGAAGCATTGTACGGCCGCCGATGTCGAACTCCCCTAAGTTGGTAAAAAACCGGCGAACGTAAGATCTTTGGGCCTGACCTAGTCATGGAAGAAGAAGATAAGGTGAAGACTATACAAACTAATCTAAAGGCAGCCCAATCTCGACAGAAAAGCTACATTGATATACGAAGAAGACCATTACAGTTTCAAGTTGGAGACTTTGTATATCTTCGAGTGTCTCCTACTCGAGGTATTCAAAGGTTCGGCGTAAAAGAGAAACTTGCTCCTCGATACATCGGACCCTTTGAAATCCTTGAAATCTGTGGACCCGTAGCTTACCGTCTTCAACTTCCTCCTCAATTAGCGGCCATCCACGACATCTTCCATGTATCTCAACTTAGGAAATGCGTCAAAGTTCCTACCGAGATCATCGATTCCTAGACTATCGAAATCGAACCTGATCTAACCTATACAGAACATCCAATCAGAGTGTTAGACACCAAAGAAAGAAGCACTAGGAGAGAAACCATCAGAATGTACAAGATTCAGTGGAACCATCACACAGAAGAAGAAGCAACATGGGAAACCGAATCTTATCTTCGGCATAATTTTCCAGACTTCCTTCAAGCCAACCTTCGAACTTGATCATTCAATTCTATCCTGTTCCGGAATCTTGGGACGAGATTCTTTTTAGGGGGGAAGGCTGTGACACACAGGTAATTAGTGTTGTCACACCCTAAATTTTAGTGTGATATTATGTGCAAAATGTGGTAAAAGTATGTTTAAAAACTTAAATGCTAAGGAAAAATGGTTGTTTAAATAATTCTAAATTAATAAAGGTCCTTTTATGTTAAAAGGATGAACATGGGAGGTAGAATTTAAAAGCATGAGGGTTGTTTTGCAAAAGTCAAAAACTTGTGTTTAAATCGCAAATATAGGTGAAACTACACATAGGATATATATGTAGTGTAGTTTTATAATAGGATTTATGTAAAGTTTGGAAATTTTGTTAAGTTTCAAATTAATTACAAATCCTTAGCTCTTTTGTGGATGAACCTTAAAGAAAAGTTGTACATTTTCAAAAACCATACATTTTTGCTTTAGGGCCCATCTCCATTTGAGCACTGGTTTGAAAGTTATCAGAAAATTACAGTAGGGTCCTGCATTTTTGTGAAATTGCACCTAGGTCCTCCTTCATCTTCCTCAGGCCCCGATCTCCTCTGCTCTCTGCCGCGCGCGTGATCTCTGCCGCCGGCTGCCTCTTGAGCCCCTGTAGGTCTGCGCCGCCCTTATCTTGCTCCACACGTCGCCCCACCACTCCTCCCACCGCCCGCGCTGCCCCCGCTGGCCGTCCCCCGCTCAGCCACGTTGGGCCGCCGGTCCCGAGCGACCGCCACGCACCCGAAGGGCACGACGGCGCCGCTCGCCGACCCGAGCCCGGCCCCGTGACTGCTCTCCCTCTCCCTCTCTTCGACGAAGCAATGCACTCCTATAAAGCCCGACCCGAACCCCATCTCCTCGCCTGATTTCCTCTTCTTCCCTCTCGCGACAACCGAGCCAACCGCCGCGCTCCTTGCCGGAATCCTCCACGGCTGATCCACCCCGCCCAAATTCCAGTCATCCAGCGCTCCCTCACCTCCTCCGCTAGCTCACCAACCTAATCTGGTCCAGCTCCCGGCCCTCCTTCACCGGAATTGCTCCAACCCCATGCCGCTCCTCGCCGGAAACGCCCGAGGACGACCTCACCGTCGACGACCCACTTCCACCGCTTCCTCGGCCAAATTAAGTTCGGGAATCGCACCCTTACCTCTCCCTGGTGCTCTTGCGCGCCTTGGTTGCCCGTGTTCACCGGCCCCTCGCCGGGAACGCCAGCACGCCGTCGCGGCCGCCGCCTCTCCTTGCCGCCGGCTGTGCTCCGCCCCTGCCCATCGATCACAACCCCCTCAGCCAGCTCCCCACGTCCCGTAGGTCGTGCCGAGCCAGTCCCTCCCCGCCGGTGACCTCGCCGCTGGTGGGAACGTGCTGGAGCAGCCCGGTCGGCCGCCATCGGGGGCTGGCAGGGGCACATATGCGAAGGTTTTCACTGTCCTAGGGACCCAGGCGCAAAAGACTAAGGACCCCCCCTAATGGTTTTATTATTTTATGTGGACAAGCTGCTGCCTTGTAAAATTCGTAACAAATTGTAGAAAAATCCAAAAGTGCCAATCCAGTTTTGTTGGAAACTAAAATTCAAACTCTACAACTTTTATTAATGAAGTTTGGTTTGAAACTAAATACTTTTGAGTCTGTTTTAAACTTAAGGTTAAAAGGTATATTGTGCATAACTTCTACATACTAGCTTATTTTCTTGTGATCTTTGATATAAAACATCTTTAGATCATGTGTGAGCTAGTATAAAAATTTCATGCTCATTACTGTTTTGTAGTTTGAGTTCTTTTGAACTTGTGCAAATCAAATTTAAAGGAATTTGAATTTGGTTGGGCTTGTTTCTAAGGCTTATTTGTTTAGATCTTTTTATCATAATCTAATATGTTAACAATTAGTTCATAATTAAATTTTCAAGACTTTATAATTCTATTTACCTAAGATTTGAAATTAAACTTGAAGTTTGAATTCAAATTCGAATGTTGTAGTTTCTGTTTTCTGTAATTCCAGTGCTATAACCATAACTTAAGTGTGAATAGTAACTTGAGATTAACCCTCCTTGTTTCATGAATTCATGTGTGTTAATTATTGGATTGCAACTTTATCTTGAAATAAAATCTTTAACTCAAGCACCATCTCACTTAAATCATTGCATACCATGTAGAATCGACGACGCTCGACGATGGAGACTACGGACTAGTCCTGGAACACGACCAAGGGTTTTCTGAAGACCCGACGAACGTCGCCGAGAATCTAACTGAAGCTCCGAACCGAAGTTCGGAAAGCCTTGACACTCCTGCCCCCAATCCAGTTCAAGAAGGCAAGCCCCGATGCATACCCCAGTATTTCAATTTATTACAATGTCATTATTATATTATTTATCTTGCATTATGTCTAGGAGTTGAAATGAAACCCTAGTTGCATAAATCCTAGGAATCCAATGTATTGTACCCGAGTCCTTTTCGCTTAGATGCTCTGCTAAATAGGACCTGTAAAAGTCGAGTGATTTTCTGTCACTCGCGCGATATAGGAGTTGCATGTTTACTATTCTGCAATCACTATAAGGATAATGGACAGGGTCATGTGCGGTATCATGACCTGGAGGTTTACCCTGTCCATTTTGATAAAAGTTGTTAAGATCGCAGTGTGTGGTAGTGGTGGCTAAGCGTTTGAAAGTACTAGCCATATATCGTGAAATATGGTAAAGCGGCAAGCCTAGTAACCGATCGGCCCGGAAGTGGACATACCTCCCACCACTCGGAATTTGGTTTTTCTCACGCACCAACGTGCGGGAGTACGTTCCGCGTAGCAGACAGGAATACAGTCATGTTGTCGCGCTACAGGCGTATGTCCTGCACAATTGGTATGCGTACGGTCCTACAGTCGCTTGTGGTGGCCCTGTTCCACAACTCGGAATGAAAGGCAAACGGTTGCTTCAGAACGACCTTTTGGTGTTCCAAGCGTGTGAGTTAGGTTTACCTTGCAAGATTTGAAACTCGATTCAGAATCGTTCGTCTCTCGCGGAAATTGAGACTGCTTATTCCTTCTGCCACATAGAGTAAGAAGTGTAACTATTGATGGAATAATCTTGATGAATGATAATCTCTACTTTGCTTGCCTAGTGTAGGTGCTTACCTAGATTGGCTAATCAACTAGAATTTGAGAGCTAAAATTTGAAAATAGATCATACTCTTTGTTGCTTTTCAGCTGAAAATAAACCCAGAACCTTTGCAATGCCTTCATGAGTCTAGTTACCTGGCTAAATATACCACGAAGCGGGTAAGTCTTGCTGAGTATTAGTATACTCAGTCTTGCTAGTAACTTTTTCAGGTATGACTTTCAAGAACCCCACGGATAACCCTGCATGGCCAACTTCTGTTCCTTTTGGTTGGTCCGTGGAGTGGGATCCGTCCCCGGCTGGCAGTAACCCTCCTGAGTGACACCAAGCTTTGGGCTGAGCGCGGTGTCAACCTTCGTGACATGCGTAGTCGCGTGTTTATGTTCCTTCCATTGTGAACTTGGACAAGCTGTGTAGCTTGTCATGTTATACAATGTTTGTATAAATTTTCTTAAAGTTTGAAACGGTTTGTAATAATGTTTAATATGTTGTAAATTATAAATTGGTGAGCTGTTGTGTTGTAAACTCGCCTTCGTGCGAGGTAAACCTGCTTCGATCCTGTTGAACCGTGGTTGTATCGGGCGGAGACCCGACAGACCAATGGATTGTTCCGTTTGAAGTGCGTTGAGTTAGTATCGGCTGGACAGCGATGACTAGCGCACTTGAGCTGGAATAATTTAGGCGGTTCTGCCACAACCTTAAGGTATAGAGCCTTCAAATGCTTATAATTCTTTCCTTGGGGCTTCTCGAATATGACTGGCGGTGGCCCCAAGTCAAGCTGGGCTACTGGTAACTCTTCACGGCTTTGGGCATAGAACTCCGTAGGAAGTACAAATACCATATGCGTGTCCGTCGATGTCTTCGCATCGGCTCTTGTTGGCTTAGGATGCCACTCTTTCTTAGTAGGGCACGATTCCCTTTTTTGGGTATGGTGAACCTTATCCGCCATATCCGGGTGCGCCTTTCTTAGCATTTCGAGATATTTGGCCTCGGCTTCCTCCAAACTGCACAGCCGCTGCACCCTGCGCTTTTGGGAATGATTAAGTCCATCAGGGCACCAGCGCGACCGGTGCTATTTGTCCTCTTCTTCTTTAAAGTTGTAACGCCCGCGTTTTTACCCTGTCTAAATTACAGTACAAATCACTCGCTAAAAATAATTTTTAAAACGTTCTCGTCGTCAAGCTCGGATCGATCCTAAAACCCTCTACAGTCCGAACTCTTAATCGCCCAAAATATTTCCCCCACGTCTCGCCGTCCGACCCCCAAAAGATAATCGCCATCCTTTCTCTGTTCCTCGACCCGCGCGCCGTGCCGCGTGCTCAACCCCGCGCTCACGACCGTCGCCGCAAATCCCGCCGACGCAACACCCCCTCGCGCGTCGCGCCGCACGCTCGCGACCGTCGCCATGAATCTCGCCGACGCAGCCCCCCCTCTCCCTTTCCTTTCTCCCCTGTTCTCTTTTCCCCTTCTTCTTTTCCCCTTCTTCTTTTCCTCTTTCCTGCTCGTTCCCCTGCACGCACAGCACGACGCCGAGCAGAGCTCGACGCCGAGCGCCCGGCCACCCACCCCTCTCTCCATTGACGACGCCACAGGAACGGCCTAACCCGGCCCCTCCTCTGCGCGCCGTGCTCCCTTGCCGTCTTGGCGCTCGCGCTGCCCCTGCCTGCCACGGCACTGAGCAGTGCCGGCCGCCGCGCGTCGCCTCGCCACGGGCCGCCCTTCCCCTGCGCCGCGCGCCCCCAGGTCGCCCCTCCCCGCTACACGCCACCGACCACCCCTGCGCAGCGACGACCAAGCGCCACCGCCGCCCCCACCGCCATTACTGGCCGCCCCCGAGCTCACCGGCCTCCACCGCGCCATCCTCTTTCCCCCCCCCCTCGCCGGCCTATAAGTACCCCCACGCCGCGCCCAGCCACCGCCACAACCTTCCCCCGCAGCCCTAGCCCCCTCCCCTTCCCTGCACTGCCGCCGCCGCCAAGCCCTCCGCCGGCCGCCCCTGGCCTCCGTGGGCAGGCCGCCTCGCGCCACCCCGGCCCGTGGTGAGTAGAGGAATAGGACCCCCTCACTCCCCTCTCCGTTTTGCCCCTGCCCCGGCCGCCGCCGTGCCCCAGGGCCGCCGGATTTGGTGGCGCCGCCGGCCTCTACCCCCTCCTCTGTTCTGGTAACGGGAGGAAGAAGAAGGGCACATTTGCCCTGAGCCCCCTGCCCTTTTGCCTATTCCCTTAAGAACCCCACCTTCCCTTAAACCCTTTTTCCAAATAACCCCCCTGCTCATTCTATTTAGAAAATGAACCCCTCCACTACACAAAATAATTACGGATAGGTCCCTGACCCTTTTTAGAGTACCCTAGGTATTTCCAGAAATTCTAATCAAGCCCTTCCCTCCCAACAGTAATTACAAATAGGTCCTTGGACCCTTATCCCTTCCCTAAAACCCCATTCGGCCTATCATTTCATGCGCCAAAAACCTTCCGTTTGCCTCGAAACTTTACCACGCCATTTCTATCATAATGCCGGCCGTGCCATCAAGAAATCCCCCGAAAACATTCCTTCTACCATTGTTTCTTAAGTTATTTCCGATTCGGGCTTGTAGATAAAACCTTTATTTCTTTTTCGTTATTGAATGTTTGTTTGTGTGCGCCGTAGATCACGAGGTGACCGAGGGAGAACCCGTCGACGAGCAGTACTGCGAGCAAGAGTCCGAGAACCAGTGCCGTGAGCCAGAACCTGAAGGACAGTACCTCGATCAGGACTTCCCGGAAGGCTTTGTGAATGGCAAGTCCAATCCCATCCTTTGATGCATATTTATCCTAGATTTATAAATACAACCTATTGGCCTGTGTTGTAAAATGCATCGTTTTATTGCATGACCTGGTTGGATAGCCACCCCTTGATTGCTATAACCCTTCCCCGATGACCTAGGATTTGCTCGAATAGGCGTAAATTACATGCCAGAGATACTTGTTACCTATCATTCCTCTCATTATATTTTTAAACCATGATCATAAGCGCTTTACTAAAAATAAGGGTACGAGTGATTTAGAAGATAAAATGGGGTTTTGGGGAAATAAAAGAAAGGCTTAATCTGGCGAGATAGATGGCGTTTTCTGCGTGAAATGCCACTAGTGTGCTTGTACCTTTGTGGTTGAGCATGGTCGGGAGATGTCCGTCTGGTCAGTATAAGGATGAACTGGGGTGTCATCTTGCCTAACTCATTTATCGTACAACCACTCGACCGTTGTGTGGGCAACGGCTTAGCATAAACCCCACTAGTTGTTCTACTAGCCAAAAAGGAGAGCGGGTGAGTAACGGGAGACCATGGAGAAGGGATACGATCTGTGTGAGTGATATTCCGGTTATGACTTCATTGATGGGTCATTAACCCCATGGTAGCTTCTGTGTTGGCTAGTTAGATTCAGCTAAGGTGGGTAATGGCTTTGTTAGGATCCGCCGCGACATTAAGGTGTTCGTAGCGCGGTACCCTACTTGTGGGTAAAGTGTACAATCTCTGCAGAGTGTAAAAATCTATTCGAATAGCCGTGTCCATGGTATTGGGCGCATTACGGCATGGTCACTTCAATAGATGTTTCGGGATGATTGGTTTTGCGGCATAGGTTGTTTTGAAAGTACTCGGCAGTTGTGCAGTAAGCTACCATGGACGCCGAGTCCGATGACACTAAAACTTGGATCCTTTGTGCAGGATCAACACTATTTAAGATTCGATTACTATAAAAATGTTTTGAGAAAGTGCTTTTGTTAAATAAACCCTTGCATGTGTAAAATCTTGCTTTATCGCAAATAAACCCTAACCCCACCCTTGATATAACCGTGCATGATCTTTGTTATCACCCCCTCCGCGGGTGTGGTTGGACTTGTTGAGTACCTTTGTACTCACCCTATATATATATGTGGTTTTCTCAGAGGAAGACCCGGACTACGTGATCGGAAACGACGAATAAGGGTCGTGTCCGCGCCCAACTCTGCCTGTGGTGTTGGCCCTCCGCAAGATGCTTCTGCTAGCGTGTTACTCTGAGCCCGAGCTGGATCCCACGTGGGTCACGCTTTGGTGTATTACCATAGCTATTTTATTACTAGTTATCGTCTGTATCGAGTGCCCGCCTCCTCGGAGGTTTGTACGGTAATGTACCATCTGATGTAATAAATGTGTATCAGCCTCCTGGGACTGATTTGTATATCACATTTAAGTCACCTCGGATGAGGGGACGCTTCAAAAGTCCTCCTTTCTGTGCGGTGGCTCAGCTTGCTCATGTGGGGGCGGCACAGGTCCTAAGCGCCAAAACACCGAGATCCCTTCTGCATCACGCTTCCAAGATCTACACTTCGGGCAATCATTGACAGAAGGCAATAAGCTCATACCAGAGTCCCAGCAAAACTTGAAGAACGGGCAATACCAATGGTCACGTGTATCTTCACGCTTCTTCAGACTCTTCCCAGTACGGTGCTCATATTCTTCACCCTCTGATTCATACTAGAGACGTTGCCGGTACTGGTATTCATACTTCTTGAGGAGATGGGTGGAAGCCGGCCGTTGATCTTTGATGTGTCTCACTTGCTCTTCAGTGATGTATTCCTTTTCCCCTTTTGGGGCCGATTCAAGGGATCGGCCTTTTCCTTCCTTGCCTAGCGATGTGGCGCAGGCCCTGCCATATTGATGCCAAATGCAAAATCCAATTGTCGTCGAGCAGATCGGTCACAACCCTCTACCATGTTCACGCTTGGGAAAGGCTGAGTGTCGACCTTGATGGCATACTGACCTAAGATCAATCGGCCCTGCTCAATAGCCGATTGGATCTGTCGACGGAGTTCTTTACAGTC
Source organism: Panicum hallii (assembly GCF_002211085.1). Lineage (NCBI taxonomy): Eukaryota > Viridiplantae > Streptophyta > Magnoliopsida > Poales > Poaceae > Panicum > Panicum hallii. The sequence goes on from NC_038049.1 coordinate 8,844,828, forward strand.
GCTGGTGTTGTGGGTGAAAGAATGATGCCATTTGCAGTATGACCTCCCTTGTAGCTCTTGTGCTGTAGGAAACTTACAGCCTTTCGGTAACTTCAACTGATTTTCCTTTAGTAACAGATCAAATATCTGCTCAACCTTGCTTACGTCGAAGTCAAAACCCTTTGCAGGTCCCTACTGCTTCACCCACTTACAGGACATGGGATTTGCCCCCCGAGTCCACTCTGCAACCGCTATCTCTTGATCATCCCTAGAGTCTTCAGCGTCTTCTACGTCGATCAATGTTACCTGATGCTTGAACCTATCCTGGTACAATTCTGGGTGGCGCTGCTCATATGATGTCAATTTCTGCACCACGTGCGCCAAGGAATTGAACTCCAGTTGAAAGACCAGATCCTTGATCGGCTTCACCAGTCCCAAGGATGCCAGCTCGATTGCCTCGTTTTCTAAAATTCGGTTGAATAGCATCGATTCTTGACTTCCCTGAAGTGCTGGATATACTCTGACACAGTTTCCCCTCGCTTCTACGGGACTTGTGCCAGATCGGCAATCCCGGCCTCCGCAGCTTCCGAGTGGTATTGGATGTGGAATTGCTCCTCCAGCTGCTTCCATGTGCGGATCGAGTCAGGATCCAATGAAGTGTACCATCCGAAGGCTGGCCCTGTAAGAGACTGCGAGAAGAATCTTACTCGCAGAGGATCTGACATTGAGATCATCCCCAATTGTGCCAAGTATCGGCTCACATGGTTGATAGAGCTGGACCCTTTTGACCCACTGAACTTGGTGAACTCAGCGAGCCGATACTTGGGTGGCAGAGGGATCAAGTCATATTCACTTGGATATGGATTAGTATAGCCCATCGCTCGCCTTTTCGGTAAAATACCAAATTGATCCCTCAAAGATGGTACTAATCTGATCCACAGTTTGAACTCCTGGGGCCGAGTGCGTGCTGCCATAACTCGGCTCTGTGGCATATTTAGCTAACCACGCTTGCTTATCGGCATCTATTCCAAACATTCCTCCAACTGCCCGCTGCGCCGAATATACCGGGTTGTTGCTGTCTGGTATATATGCACACATGTACCCATGTGGAATTTCCTTAGGATGCTCACTGAAGAATTGATGATCCACAGGGTCGCCTCCCACCTTGTAGACAATGTATGCCGGTGAACCTTGTGATCCTGGAGCCGCGACTACATAAGGTAGTGGTGGCTTGGCCTGGAACAGCAATTCTCCTTTGTGACTTCCCAGGGCAGGTCCTGATGGAGAGTAATGATTCTTCATGATCTCTTAGACCACACGCAGCGCGACACGTTCAAGAGCGTTCAACAGGCTCTCAGAGTGCCGATGCAATGAATGAGCCACCATGTAGTTCACCTCCTGTCGTAGAGCTCTGGTGCGCTCCTTTAAAGAGGTAGATAGATCCACTTCATCGAGAGCGCCTTCAGGTGAGAACCCCTTCCACCTGATGCCGTGGTGGCGGGTGCTCTCAAAAGAGCCGATGAGATCGGCTTCAAAGAGAGCCTTGATCTCATCATACTTCTGCTTGTGCTCAGCGGAAAGCTCCTCGTATGTGATTGAGTTTTCCTTTAACATCTTTGCAGTGGAAGTTGATGTAGTCGATGAAGATGGTCCCACCGGATGGGCCTGAATGTGTTGTCGGTCGAAACCCACCGGTGAGCAGCGACAGGCAACACGAGGAGCCGGGAGGCTCCCGGGACTGCTGGTGGGCCCCGGTCCCTCGGTCAACGTCCTAGAATTTGGCACACAACCTGGCGTCTGGATCTGCTGGCGTGCCACCTGACCTATACCTGATTAGGAAGGTGTAGATGTGGTTTCAGTTAATTTCTTGCATGCACAGACACGTTTAAACGTTAATCCGAGCCGTGATCGGCTCATCAGGTGATCCCTAATATCGGCTGTAAAGAGCCTATTGTTTCCCAGTATCAGATCGGATCTGTATATCTAAACAAAGTGCATATATCTGATACTAATATAAACTTGCTCTGTAATCAATAAGCTAATTCAATCTACAACGGTTAAAGCTTTCACCACATAGTTAAGCCTAACAAATACGAAAGATAACAGAACAGTAACCTAAACAGAGGCCTAAAAACCAACAGAAAGCCGATTCCCGGAACAATCCCTTTTTAGATTAATGTAAAGCATCAAATGTATTGCCGGATCATTTAACTCATTTGAAGGGCCTAATCATGTAGATCTTAAACCAAATCTTTAATGAATAAAGACTAACCATGACAGATTGGATCTACTAATCGAAACAGAGCAAGGTGCTACCCTTACACCTGGGATCGGGCACGAAGACAACTAAACGTTTACAGGTGATAAACAATGCACGGATACAGTATAAAAAGCCGATGCATCCCTATAAATGTTAAGATAACTAGTGTTACTCACCATCAACAACGCTTCAGCACAAGAAACACAAGGATAACATACGGGTACAATGCATGATCGGGGCCGCATAGCACTTACTCGGAGAAAACCCTAAAACAGGGGTGGCAATGTGTTGAGAGTTGTTTGCGAATGCTTGTTGTTCTTTTTTCATTTGTAGTCTAGGGTACAGATTTATAGTCTGGAGACTTGCCTCTCCTAACCAATCCTGATCGAGTACGATATGAGTCCTGACTATCTATATCTAAACTAACTTAAACTAGATACTGTCACACCCTGTTTAAGAAGGACAACCGAATGCATCTCATATGTGCGCCAGGATCAAGTTCCACACATATGATAGACGTCACAAGTGATTACAGCATCAATGTTATAACGAAATAGAGTATAATAGTACTTTATTACATGACTGATAGTCTTAACCTTAAACGAATAAATAAACATCGATAAATAGTAGCGGACTTCAACTTCACAGGCAGTTGACTGGGAGACATACGCCTAGAAATCTCCAATCTCTTCAGGAAACTCTGGACAATATTCTTGTTCTAAGCAGCATGGGTTTTAATAAAGCAAGCGTGAGTACACTTATGGTTGGTACTCAGCAAGTGGAGTAAATTATATGACATGCAAGGCCATAATCAAGGAAAAGATGACATGGTTTGACTGCGATAAGCATTTTTAGTGGGTCAAGTTTTAATTAGGCAAGCATTAGCTAAATGTAAGTTTATACTGTGGCAGAACCAAATTGAATTACACTGGCTCAAGTACGCGAGTCCACTCTTGAGGGCTCCAACGTACTTCAAACGGTATAATCCCTTGGTCTGTCGGGTAATGTCCCGATAAACCACCGAATGCAGGATCAAACAAGGTACCTCGCACGAAGGCGAGTCCAGAAATACAATTGCCATCACATTTTACATCACAGGCTGGTATATTACATGAGTGTTTAAAAGTAACATCAGTTCCCAACTGATGGAAATTATTACAAAATAGTTTAAGATTTCAAGTCATGGCAGCGGACTTTAAAACACGGTCACTGTACACGTCGCCAGTACGGATATCATGCTAGCCCCGGCATGATATCACTCGGTAGGACCTGTGTTGGCCGGGGACGGGTCCCACTCCACGGACCAACCATCGGGCAGAGGGTAAGGCCATGGCATAGGCAGAGCAGAATCATCAGGGGGATTACCTGAACAAAAAGTCACAATGCAAGACTGAGTATTCTAATACTCAGCAAGGCTTACCCGCTCATGGTATACTTAGCCATGTAACTAGACTTATCAAGGCTTTTTGGGTTATGGGTAACATTTTCAGCTGAAAAGCAACAAAGAGTAAATCCTTAATTTTCAACTTTTAGCTTTCAAGTTCGATGTGATTAGTCATTCTAGATAAGCACCTATAACTATTCAAGCATGGTAGAATCTTTAACCAAACATCATCTTTGATAACCATAAAGTTTCTCTTGTTACTCTATGTGGCAAAGGGATCAAGCAGACTCAATCTCCGCGAGAAACGGACGATTTCTGAATCGAATTTCAGCCTTGCAAGGGTAAACCTAACTCACACGCTTGGAACATCCAATGATTATTCCGAAGCAACCGTTTGCCTTTCATTCCGACTCGTGGATCAGAGCCACCACAAGCGATTGCAGGACCATACGCACATCCAATGTGTAGGACGTACGCCTGTAGAGCGACTACACGGCCGTACTCATGGTTGCCCTACAACACGTATTCCCACACGTCGAAGCGTGTAACCGGTAAAACCAAATACGATTGGTGGGAGTTATGTCCACTCCTTGGGCCGATTGGTTACTAGGCTTACCGCTTACCATATTTCGCGGCATGTGGCTAGTACTTTCAAATGCTTAACCACCGCTACCACACACTGCGACCTTAACCAAATTCATCAACACAGACGGGGTATCATCTCAACCATGATACCTTACATAAATCCCGTCCGTCATCCTTATAGTGATTACAGGAAGGTAAACATTGCAACTCCTATATCGCGCGAGTGACAGGAAATCACCCGACTTCTACCGGTCCTATTAGTGTAGCGGCTATTCGAACTCAAGTTCTAATATTCAATACATTGGTTCCTAGGAAAATGCAACTAGAGTTTCTCATACAATTCCTAAGAACTTAATGCATATATAGTTATAAATAACTATAGATTGCAGTGTAAATAAAGTAAGGGTTATGTCCGGGGCTTGCCTTCTTGAGTGGGGTTGGGGGCAGGAGTGTCAAAGTTTTCCAAACTTTGGTTCGGAGCTTCAGTTAAATTCTCGACGATGTTCCCGGGGTTTTCAGAAATTTCCACTCCTTGATCCGGGATCAGTTCGTAGTCTCCGTCGGCGAGAGTAGTTGAGTCTATATGATATGCAAAGATGTAATTTAACGGATGCATATACTTTTATTTCATTTCACGATAAAGTTGCAATCCAATGAAAACATAATATGCTTATCGAACCTTTCATTTATCCTTTTACTGGGCAGTCATTTATCGGGTATGAGTTAACCTAGTTAGCTATATTAGGCAACATGATTTGTTGTTACAAAATAAATTACCATAGCACTGAGGTTGAAATTTTGATTCCTACAGATTAGGCTATGTCTAAGTCATTGTAAATTTATTAAGATTTTATTCCTATAGAAATTGAGCTATAAAAATAATTAACATTAGTACTAATCCATTAGGTATTATTTAAAACTGTATATCTATGTAAGATTTTGTTCTAAATTTTTGTACACAGGTCACCCTACTCAAGTTCAACATCTCCAATTATTTTCATAATTTTTGACCCTTTAAATCCACAGATATTAAATATTCAAGGTTAAATAGGTATCATTCATAATTAAACTCACACATTATGAAAATATTATACAAACAGTAGGTTAATTATTTTTCCTAAGTACTACATGTCAAAGCAAAACTAACACAATTGGTTTCACATTTTTACCATTTTTCTGCTATTTACTATGCATTTTCTTAGCTTACAACTACTTAAACTTAGCATTTAAATTAAAGCACAAACTACTCAGAAACTGAAAGTCAACCTATAAAGAAAGTTGTAGATCTTAAAATAAGGAATCCAACAAATTTTAGTTTGCATTTTTATGATTTTTCCTTGAATTGCTATGGAATTTCAAAGTCTGTAGCACAAATAACAAAGGGGTCCGTATATGGCACTATTCATCTGAGTCACAGTTTTCACAGACAGCCCCCTGGGCTTCTAATTCTTTCAATTCCGAGGCCCTTGGCCGTAGGAGGAAGAGGAACAGAGATTAGATGGCCGTGTTCCGGCGGGGAGGGCCACCAGCGGCGAGGTCCGAGGGTAGGGGAAGCTTCAGGGGCTCACGACGGTTCGATTGGACTAGTTGTCGAGGGTGGGGACGGCCGGAAAGGAGGATCTCGACGGAAGCCCGAAGTGGCGGCGGAGGGGTCAACGATGACGGCGATGCTCCGGCGGTCAATGTCGGTGAGGGACCTGCGCGTAAGCATCAGTGAGCTATGGGGAAGGTACTGATGTACTCAATTGGCGACATAAGCTTCGGAATTGGGGCAACCGGCGGAGGCAGTGACGGTGGCGGTGGAGTCAAATGCCGGCGAGCGTCGGGAAGCCGATGTGGTGCACTAGGGGACCAATTGAGGGGTCGTAGAGCTTCACGAGGTCAAAAGGGGACTGGCTGAGGGGTTGTCGTGGTGCGGGGATGGCTGAGGTGGGCTGTCCACGGCGAGCAGGAGACGGTGGCGGACGGCGATCGTCGGCAACGGTGCTCCGGCCGAAATTGGAGAGCGACTGGGGGCTGGGGAGCTCAAGCAGAGGTTGGAGAAGCTTGCTAGGGGGTCGGTGGGAGCAATGGGCGTTCAACAGTGGCTGCCCACGATGGCCCGTAGTTCACCGGAGGGGAGGAGCGAGCGGCGGAGGCGATTTGGGCTCGGGGTGTGCACAACAAGGGGAAAAGAGGTGCAAATGGTGCCAGTGTGGTCTCCTGGTTCTGTTGGGCTGAAGAGGAAAGGAGAAGAAGTAAGCACGAGCACAGAATGCGGCGGCGATGAAGTGGCGGCCGGTGGACGGCTCGGGAGGTCGTGGCGCTCGCGGAGGAGGGCAGCAGGGAAGGCTAGAGCGGCGGGCGACGTCCAGGCGACACGTGGGGAAGGCAGCAGCAGGAGGTGGAGCGGCGGCGGCCTGCACAACGGCGACGGCGAGGGTGAAAGCATCTAGGCCCCTAATTCGAGTTTTGGTAACTAATGGCAACGGTTTGTGGATTAACAATTTCTTTTGAGATAATGAGTATAGGTTGATCCACGGATGAAAGAGATTTAATTGTGAACGTGTGGAGTTTTAGAGACGATGAGCAAAGCTTGGGCTCAAGGCAAAGGTATAAAATAGGGTTTTTTGAATTTTACCGGTCACAAGGCATTTAGTGGATGAAAGGTGACCGGATTTGTTGGATAGATAGCCGTACAATCAAGAGGGGTCATGTACTCGTGCTTGACGGGTCTTTGTGCCATTTTGCTCAAAATGTCTAGGTGCATGAACGAGGGCTAACGACGCGTTGTCAAGTTTTGAAAAAGAACAAGTTAGAGAGCTGACTGCTCAAGCGCGGACGGTCCGCTCCATACAGGCGGACGGTCCGCTCCATGCGCGCGGACGGTCCGCTACCGTTACAGAAGGTCTGGTGGAAATTTCATGTGGCTAGCGGACGGTCCGGCCCACGTGGGCGGACGGTCCGCCACTCTAACTCTCTTTGTTCCGGAAAGGGTGTTCTCTGGTCGGGCTTATGATCTGCTCTGCGGACGGTCCGTCCCTGGGGCGCGGACGGTCCGCAGGCTATTTGATAATTTGAACCAGAGACATTGTTGTCTCTGCTTGGTTTCAAGGATGGACTGCGGATGATCCACTCCTTGGGAGCGGACGGTCCGCAGGCTAGTTTCAATGTTGTACCAGAGACTATTCGTCTCTGGTGTTGTGGAACTCTTAACTGCGGACGGTCCGCCGCTGGGGCGCGGACGGTCCGCTAGGGCTGTAACGGCTAGTTCTGACATGCATTTAATGCACTCTGTCTCTCTGGCGTATAACGGCGGACGGTCTGGTTTTTGAATCACGGACGGTCCGCGATCTCGTAGAAAAGAGTGTAACAGCTAGTTTTTGATGGGATGTCTATATATACCTAATGCCCGGCCATTGGGTCACTCTCTTGGCCATTTGGACTGCATACTTGACACAATAGAGCTAAGACATCCCTCTCTCACACACACTTGCTTAGGATTTGCATTTTTGAGAGTGTGAGTGCTTCCTAGTGCATTGCATCAAGAGGTTGAGCTTTGTGGCACTAGGGAACCTTCAAGCAAGGATCATCAGCTTGTTACTCTTGGGAGTTGCCGCTCCCTAGACGGCTTGGAGAAGGTGATTTCATGGAGCTTCTTGAAGGAGATTGTTGAGGAGCCCCGATTTCGGTTGTGAGAGGTCTTGTGCTCACCTTACCGGAGTGGTGAAGAGCAACTCTAGTGGAATCGAGGTGTGGAGCGGTTCCTTGGTTCAAGCCGGCTCAAGATCAAGAGGTTCTTGATAGAGGAGCGGTTGATTCTTGGAATCCACCTCAACGTGGATTAGGGGTGACCGGCAAGTCATCGACACCACGGGATAAATTTGTGTGTCAAGCTTGGTTATCTCTCTTGCTCACTTTAATTGTTGTTTTATTTTGAGCAATTTACTCTACTAGAGCTTGATTTGTATCTTGTCACCCTAGGTTGCAAACCCTTCTAGAGGTAGTAGTAGCATGACATAGGGCTTTCTTTTGTTACTAATTAAATTTCTCTAGTGTTGTTGGTTTTAGTTTTTAAACCGCCTATTCACCCCCCTCTTGTCGGTGTTCTTGATCCTACAAGTGGTATTAGAGCTAAGTACTCCATTAATTGCGGATTTAACCATCTTGGAGTAGAACAATGACTAGTGATAATGGGATTCATGTTGGGAAGCCACCGTTCTTTGATGGGAACAATTATGATTATTGGAAGACTAGGATGTCGGCTCATATCAAAGCCATGAGTAGAAAGCTATGTAGAGTAGTAAATGATGGATATGTCATTTTGGACTCAAAGAATTTGACACCCCTAGAAGAGGAAAATGAGATACTAAATGATCAAGGGGTCAATGTGCTCTTTAGTGCTCTTGATGTGACTGAATTTAACAGAGTCAAGAGCCTCACAAATGCACATGACATATGGGAGAAGCTCATGGAAATTCATGAGGGCACATCAAGTGTGAAGGAGGCCAAGTTATATTTGCTTAAGGGCAACTTTAGTGAATTTACCATGAAGAAGGATGAGAGTATAGCCGAGATGTTCAACCGGCTAAATGACATTGTGAATGATCTCAAGGGACATGGATTTGAGGTACCGGATGCGGATTTCAACCACAAGTTTCTTAGATGTCTTCCGGAAAGATATGACACAATTGTGACCTTGCTCGTAAGGTCAAATGTGAAGACCGCAACTCCCACACAAATATTGGGAGAAGTTCTCACCCATGACATGTTCAAGAAATCTCAAGATGAAGCTCATGGGGGAGAAATTGATATGAAAAAGAAAAGTGTGGCATTCAAAGCTCAAGATAGCAAAAAGGAATAAGAAAGTGGGAGCCAAGAAGAAGAATCGGATGAAGAGATGGCTCTCTTTGTCAAGAGATTCAATAGAATGATGAACAAGAAGAAATTTGGCAAGAGAGGTCAATCATCAAGAAAAAATCCTTTTGTGGACAAGACTTGCTTCCAATGTGGTGAAATGGGTCATATTATTGTCAATTGTCCAAACAAGAAGGATGACAAGAACAAGAAGGACAAGAAAAATGATGAAAAGAAGAAGAAGAAGTTCATCAAGAAGAAGAAGAATGGCCAAGCTTATTTTGTTGAATGGGATTCCGATGCAAGCTCCGATGATGATGATGATGATGATGATGACGACAAGCCATCCAAGGGAGTTGCCGGGATCGCCATCAAGGAGGCTCCATCACTCTTCTGTACACCACATTGTCTTATGGCAAAGGGTGGTGCAAAGGTACAACAAGATGATGAACTTGATGAACTTTCATATGATGATCTTGTTGAAATGCTCAATGACGCCGATGAATTCATGACTAAAGAAAAGGCCAAGTTAAAGGACTTGAAGTTGAAGTTTACTTCTCTTCAAGATTCCTATGAGGAGTTAAAGACTTCTCATGAGAATCTCAAAGAAACTCATGAGAAGCTTGAGGAAGCTCACAATACCTTACTTAATCATGAAAGAAAAGCAACATTGAGCATTGGTGTTAGTTGTGATTTAATTGATGATAAACCTTGTGGCTCTAGCTCTACTAGTTCTTTTTGCACCAAAATTGATAACTCATCTTGCAATGAATCTCTCATTATGGAAAATGATTTGTTAAAGAAAGAGGTTACTTGCTTGACTAATAATTTGAGAAAGTGCTATGATAGTAGAGCCAAGTTTAATCATTGTTGGGCAAGCCAAAAGTTCACTTTGAACAAGCAAGGGTTTGGATACATTCCTAAGAAAGGGAAGAAGGCTTTTGTGCAAACCGAAACTACTTTTGTGAAGAGTAGTGGTAAGTCATATTGTGAAAAATGCAAGAAGGTTGGTCATGTTGAGAAGAATTGCACCAACATGAAAGTCATATCCTTTGATTCAAGTTACATTCTTATGAGAAATTCAAATGGCAATGTTAGTGCAAAATTTGTTGGAATACCTATAGATGGTGCTAAAAAGAATGCTATTTGGGTGCTAAAAGTCTTGGTCGCTAACGTTCAAGGACCTAAGAAAGTTTGGGTACCTAAAAGAGTTACTTCTTTGTTGTAGGTGAACTACAAGTCCGGAGGAAGACATTGGGTGCTTGATAGTGGATGCACTCAACACATGACCGGAGATCCAATGATGTTTTCCTCTCTAGATGAGAATGTGGTTGGCTATAGTGACATCATCTTTGGTGACAATAGCCGGGGCAAAGTCAAAGGAGTTGGTACAATTTCTATCTCAAGTGATCATTCTCTTTCAAAAGTATTGTTGGTTGATTCTCTCATGTTTAATCTCTTAGCGGTCACTCAACTTTGTGATTTTGGATATAAGTGTAGTTTCACTAAAGATGATGTTGTAGTGACTAGCTTGGATGGAAAAGATCACATCTTTACGGGATTTAGATATGAGGATGTATATCTTGTGGATTTTGCTACTAAAGAGGCAAACTTTTCTACTTGTTTGTTCACTCAATCATTTTTGGGTTGGTTATGGCATAGAAGACTTGGTCATGTTGGCATGAAACAACTCAACCGACTCATAAAGCATGATTTAGTAGTTGGCTTGAAGAATGTGAAGTTTGAAAAAGATAAGTTATGTAGTGCATGTCAAGCCGGAAAGCAAGTTGCATATGCTCATCCCACTAAGAGTGTCATGTCAACCGAGAGACCATTGGAATTATTGCATATGGATTTATTTGGTCCTACAACATATAGAAGTATTGGTGGAAATTGCTATTGTCTTGTGGTAGTGGATGATTACTCAAGATATACTTGGGTTTTCTTTCTTCATGACAAAGCCGATACATATGACACATTCAAGAAATTCTTGACAAGGGCCGAAAATGAATTTGAACTCAAGGTGAAGAAAGTGAGGAGTGACAACAGAAGTGAGTTTAGAAACACAAGAGTTGAAGAATGGTGTGATGAGAAAGGAATCAAGTATGAATTCTCAACCAAGTACACTCCGGAACAAAATGGTCTTGTTGAGAGGAAAAATAGAACCTTGATTGATATGGCAAGATCAATGCTCTCCGAGTACAATGTTTCAGATAGCTTTTGGGCCGAAGCAATCAACACGGCTTGTCATGCGTCTAATAGATTGTATTGCCATAGATTTTATAACAAGACCCCATATGAGTTGCTCATTGGAAGGAAAACAAATATATCATATTTTAGAGTGTTTGGTTGCAAATGCTATATTCTCAAGAAGGGAACTCGGTTATCAAAGTTTCAAAGCAAATGTGATGAGGGTTTTCTTCTTGGGTATTCATCTTGTAGCAAGGCTTATCGGGTCTACAATAAAACATATGGCATTGTTGAAGAAGCATATGATGTTGAGTTTGATGAAACAAATGGGTCTCATAATGAACAAGAAAATCTTGATGATGTGAGAAGTGATGGTTTAAGAAATGCAATGAAAAACATGTCAATTGGTGATGTTAGACCAAGAGAAGAAGATGAAGATGATGATGGTCGTTCTATCTCTATTAGAGTTAATCCTTCAACTTCTATCTCAAATGATCAAGCACAACAAATTGTACTAGATTCAGGTAATGATGATTCTCAAGTACAAGATCGAGTTGGTTCATCTAGAGCACCTTCTCCATCAACTCAAGAACCCATTGTTCCTCAAAGAACTCATCATATTCTTGCAAAGGATCACCCCGTGGATCAAATTATGGGTGATACTAGTAAGGGTGTCCAAACTCGATCTCGCATTGCTTCATTTTGTGAACATTATTCTTTTGTATCTTTTCTTGAACCTAACCGTGTAGATGATGCATTGAGAGATCTGGATTGGGTGAATGCTATGCATGAAGAATTAAATAATTTCACCCGGAATCAAGTTTGGGATCTAGTTGAGAGGCCTAAAGATTATAATGTCATTGGCACTAAATGGGTCTTTAGAAACAAGCAAAATGAAGATGGATTGGTTGTGAGAAACAAGGCAAGATTGGTGGCTCAAGGCTTTACTCAAGTCGAAGGTTTGGATTTCGGTGAAACTTTTGCCCCCGTTGCTAGACTAGAAGCTATTAGAATCTTATTAGCTTATGCTTGCTCTCACAATATAAAACTTTTTCAAATGTATGTGAAAAGTGCTTTCTTGAATGGCAAGATTAGTGAACTTATTTTTGTTGAGCAACCTCCCAGTTTTGAAGATCCCAAGAAGCCAAATCATGTATACAAGCTCTCTAAAGCTCTTTATGGTCTGAAGCAAGCTCCACGAGCTTGGTATGAAAGATTGAGGGACTTTCTTATTTCTAAGGGATTCAAAATAGGTAAGGTTGACACTACCTTGTTCACTAAAGCAATTGGTAAGGATTTGTTTGTTTGTCAAATTTATGTTGATGATATTATCTTTGGTTCAACTAACCCAAGTTTTTGTGAGGAATTTGGTGAAATGATGTCTAGGGAATTTGAGATGTCCATGATTGGTGAATTGAGTTTCTTTCTTGGACTTCAAATCAAGCAACTCAAGGAAGGCACCTTTGTGTGTCAATCAAAATATGTGAAGGATATCTTGAAGAAATTTGGTATGGAAGATGCAAAACCAATCAAGACTCCTATGGCCACCAATGGGCATCTCGACCTAGATGAGGGAGGTAACCCGGTTGATCAAAAGCTTTACCATTCTATGATTGGTAGTTTGCTTTATTTGACCGCATCTAGGCCTGACATCATGTTTAGTGTTTGCATGTGTGCACGATTTCAAGCCGCACCTAGAGAATGTCATTTGACCACCGTCAAAAGGATTTTGAGATATTTGAAATATACTCCTAATATTGGTTTATGGTATCCCAAGGGTGCTCATTTTGATTTGGTTGGATTCTCGGATTCGGATTTTGCGGGGTGCAAGGTTGATAGGAAGAGCACTTCCGGTCGTTGTCAATTTCTTGGTAGGTCTCTTGTTTCTTGGTCTTCAAAGAAACAAAATTCCGTGGCTCTTTCAACCGCCGAAGCGGAATATATTTCGGCCGGAAGTTGTTGTGCACAATTGTTATGGATGAAGCAAACTCTTCTTGACTATGGTGTGAAATTTGATGAAATTCTCTTGTTGTGTGATAATGAAAGTGCCGTGAAGATTGCTACTAATCCGGTTCAATATTCAAGAACCAAGCATATTGATATCCGCCATCATTTTCTTAGGGATCATGTGAACAAGGGTGATATCAAGATTGATGGTATTGGCACGGATGATCAATTAGCCGATATATTTACCAAACCTTTGGATGAATCTCGGTTTTGCAAGTTAAGAAATGAGTTAAATATCATTGACTTCTCAAATGTGGCTTGAAAACTAGCACATGTGGCATATGGTTCTTTCATGCTTTCTTTGTTTCATTTTTCTGAATTTTTGAGGTATTTTTGAGCCATTTATGAGTTTTCATGATTTCACTCGATCTATTTTTGAATTCTTGTTATAACTTGCTCATATGAGCCTTTGGAAGGTTTTCATGCAAGATTTGAGATTTTTAGATTTTTATATGAGCAATGATCCCATATTGAAGTTGGAATTGTGAAAGTTGGCAAAATTCTGAACAGAATGAAATTTGGTTCAGCGGACGGTCCACGGGCAAGAGGCGGACAGTTCGCCGTTCATGAGGATTGTTCACCAGAGGCTCTGCAGAGTTGTTCTCAGCCGCAGAATCACAAAGCGGACAGTCCGCCAGAGTGAAGCGGACAGTCTGCTTATCGATGGTGGTTTGCTAATGAGCTAGTCGCGGATGGTCTACCGGGATATCGCGGACAGTCCGCAACTGGACAGAAAGATGGGGTCGGCCTGATTTGGCTTTTATTTGGATGTCCCTTTCTCTCCCCCACAAAACCGAGCACCACTCTCCAAAGGCTCCCTCTCTTTCTCTCTCAAGCACGTGGGGGAGACTTCAAGGTCAAGGCTTTTTGGCGTGATTCGCGGACAGTCCGAGCACATCCCCGGACTCTTATCAAGATCCTTCATCATGTTCTCTCGGCCACCCCGGAAGGTTCACAAAGCAACCACATCTAAAATCAAGAAAGTTGGGGCATCAAAGAGGCAAAGAGACGGTGATAATTCCGATGATTCGGACTATGATCCTAATCCTAGTGAGATGGCTGCAGCATCCTCAGTGGGTAATGTTGGCGATGAATCTTCAGAGGAAGAGTTTGAGGAGTTTGAAGATGATGTCACAGTTCGGATGGGGCTAGATCTTCCTAGCCGACAGTGGACTGCTAAGAGCTATGCCAATGCTAGAGCAGTGAATCAGTTCGATATGCCTTGTGACACCAACATCCTCTTCTTCAAAACTAAGGTACAACAAGATGCTTACTTTGGTCATCTAGTTAAGAAGAATGTATTCAAACATCAGACCATTGACCTAGGCTATATGAGATCACATCAAGTCATGTCTGATCTAGTGGATAGATTTGAGCAAATGGGGTTAGCAAATTTTCTGCAACATAGATGTGATTGGAATGAAACAGTCATACGTCAGTTCTATGCTACCTTAGAGATTGATATGGTAGAGGCAACATTTAAGTGGTCAATTGGGAAGAGAACCTATTTTGTTACATTTGCTCAGTTTGCTGCTGCTAACCAGTTGGATTATGATTTCATCACTAGTGAGCAAAGTATGAATGTTGTGCTAGAAAATCCTTTAGATGAGAATGACTACCCCATGTACTATGAGCGTGCACATCTTGGTATTGCTAGAAGCTTTGGAGGAACTCAGGGTCTGAGGCATCATCCTGCAGTGATTAATAAAATTGCAAGAGTCACATTCATGCCTAAGAGTGGCAACAAGGACAAGATTAGAGGGCTCTATTGGAATGTGATATCTCATATCATGAACGGAAATAGAATAAATGTCATTGCTCTTATTATGGACCAGCTTGCAGATTTAAGGCTTAATATGGAGATGAACTTATACTTTGCTCCATACATCATGTCAATCATCAAGGCAAAGACATCCTTTAGAGGCATTTGTGAGTGCAAGCACACTCCCTTTAGGCCATTCAAGAATGACCATGCTTTTCTTATGAGGCCGTTGACTCCTTTCCCTGGAGATGCTAAAGCACAGGGGCATGATAGTGCTGATGATAGTGATGATGATGCTCACATAGGAGCAGCTGCAGCTCAGCATGCCATGCCACCACCACACCCTCCAGTACAGCAGCAGTGGGCTCCTCCAGCTGGCTACTTTGATCCTAACTTTGCATCCATGTAGGAGAGCCTATCCTCTCAGATTGCCGGGTTGACTAGTCAGATGCAGAGTCAGATGAACCTTAACTTCTAGAACATGCAACAGCAGATGTTCCAGCCCATGATGGCTCAGATGCAGAGGGTTCAGGAGAGTTTACACTCAGATATAGCAGCTCTTGACGCCCGCTTTGAGGATTTGCCTTCTTTAGAGCAGTTTGAGCAGCTTGAGCATAGGCAGCAGCATCTAGAGCAGAGCTTTGATACCTTCAGCACAGCTGTAACACCCTAAATTTTACAAAGTGCAAAAATTTAATAAAAGGATGGGTTAGAGGAGTCATTGGATTTTTGATAAACAAATTTTCTTAAAGTATAGAAATAAATATAGGGAAAACCATATGTTTGTGCATCTCATGCTCTTTGCATTGATATTTTTGGTTGCAGTTTATTTGAATTTAAATTTGAATTCAACTTCCATATTCAAATTCAAAACCAATTGCTCTTTTTCTTTCTTTTTCCCTCCCCCTCTTCTCTCCTTTGGGCCCAGCCCAGCCGGCCCCCTTTTCTCCTCTCTCTTCTCTTTCCTGCGCGCGTGGCCCACTCCCCCTAGCAGCCCAGCTGCGGTCCGCTCGCCCCGGCCCACGGCCTCTCTCCTTCTCCCCTACCCTTCCTTTCTTCCCCCCCCCCCCCCCCGCGCGCGCTCGGCCCATCGGCCTTTTCCCCGGCCCATCGGCGCGCCCGCTTTCCCCCTCCTCTCCCTATCGCGCTGACAGGCGGGGCCCGCCTGTCAGGCCCTTCTCCCCCACCGCACCGGACTCGAGTTCGAGTCCGGCTCGTCCCCGCGCGATCTCCGCCGCCGCATCAGCCTCGGGCCCGCGCGCTCAGGCGCCCTCAGCCGCCCCTACTTAAGCCGCCGCACCCCCGCGCCTTGTCCCCCAAGCCGCAACCGCCTTGCGCCCTAACCCTAGCCGCCGCATCCGCCGCCGCCGCCTTGGCCGTTCGCGCCACGGGTCGCCACCGCTCCGCCGCTCCTTTGCTCCCCGCCGTCGCACAACCCCAGCCGGAGCACCACGTCGTGCTGAGGATGCCTCCCGGCCGTCTCTCCCTTTCCCTCCCGCGCTCCCGTGCCCGCACGAGCTCGCCGGGGCACCCGAGCCGCTGCTCGCCGTCACCCCGTTGCCACGGCCGTCTTCGCCGCCTCCTTTTGCCCTAGATCGGTCCCCCGCGTCGCGCTCTCGCTCCCCGTCCTTGTCCGAGCCGAAACCGAGCCGGGAAACGCGATTTCGCGTACACTCCGGCGAGCCGCCGCCGCCTCCACCTCGCCGCCGGCGCCCCGCCACCGCTCCCGCAACATCCCCAAGCCGCCAGCGCACCCCCACCGTCGGATCGAGATCCCGCGGCTCTCACCTGATCTAAACCCGAGTCAAATAAGTCAGATACCGGTCAACCGAGGCATTTTTGTAAAATAGCCCTTAAGTTTTCCCGAAATCAACCCGCCGTCCTTTCCAGTTCAAAAGTATTCGCGCTTAGGTCCTATTTCTTCTGTTTAGGTCCCTGAGGTTTTTCAAAATTGAACCCGCCGTCCTCTAGCCTTCGGTTTTGCGTGCTAGCCCCTCTGTTTAGGGTTTATTTTCAATCTAGCCCCCGGTTTCTTCTGTCTGAGCCCTTATAGATCTAGATTTATCACAGATAGGTCCCTGGAATCCTGTTTTAGCCCTAGTTTCTTCGTTCTAGCTCCGATTTTATCGATTCTTGCGCTCACGCGATCCTTACGACTTATACAATGTTTCTAAAACCTTATTTTTATTCTGTTTTCATTGTTGGTGTACTGTTTCTTATTTGTTTTACTTGTTTGCCTGTATGTGCTTGTGTGCGATGTTAGACGGTGCGCAGTTCGAGGATCCGCAGGGTCAAGACTTTGAGGAATTTCCTGAGCAGCAGCAATTTGCTAACGAAGGCAAGTGGTCCTTGATCATGTTTCAGTCCTATTAATCTCACAAATACATATTTTCATTATATGCATGCATGTGTCTAGAATAGGATGGAACCCAAGTTAAGGACATGCCTAGTTTCAATTTATTTTCCTTGATTAAACCTGGGTGTTTTCATTTATGTTGTAGTTACGCTTATTGCTTCTGTATAGATTTAGGTTGGATAACTTGGATATCAATGATGATGTTTTACCTTTTCTGGAATGCTGTTTGGAGATAATTAAGAATATTGAATCAATTGGAACATGGAGAACCACCCAGGAAAACAGTACAACCACAGTACTATATGGCTCTGGTCTTGGCTAATTAATTAGAAACTTTGGCTTATGATGATCTTACCGAAAGGGCAAGAGGGGTTGCATTGACGGGGTATAGCTCGGTCCTTTTGAGGCACATAGCTATGTGGACCTTGGCTAAGGTATTTCCTCACCAGGGAGAGTTATGACCGCTTTGACTTGAAACCTTAGCGGATTGTCATAAGTTAGGGAATCTTTGTAAAGGCCTCGTAGTGAATCCCTGCCACTCACCTTGGAAGTGTTTAAGGGCCTTGCAAACCCGGGCATAAAGGGAAACACGAGCTGTGGGTAAAGTGTACGACCTCTGCAGAGTGAAAACTGATATATCAGCCGTGCTCACGGTTAAGAGCGGCTTGGACCCTCACAAGATAATTGAACTTGAAGATGACTTAAGCTGATGTTCTTTATTGTTGTTGTTGTTTGCTTACTCAGTCTTTTATATAAGGGTTGGTATAAACTTAAACCTAGTTAATGCTTGCTAAATAAAACTTGGCCAACTAAAATGCTTATCGCAGTCAAACCATGTCAGCTTATCCTTGATTTGGCCTTGCATGTCATATAATTTACTCCACTTGCTGAGTACCAACCATAAGTGTACTCACGCTTGCTTTATTAAAAACAATGCTGCTCAGAACAAGATAACTTTCCGGAGTTTCCTGAAGATATTGGAGAATTCTAGGCGAGTGTCTCCCAGTCAACTGCCTGTGAAGTTGAAGTCCGCTGCTATTTATCGACGTTTGATTATTCGTTTAAGATTAAGACTGTCGGTCATGTAATAAAGTACTATTATACTTTTATTCGTTAATGCATTGCTTCGGATATTCGCTTGTGACGTCTACTGTATGTGCGGAACTTGATCCTGGCGCACATATGGGATGCATTCGGTTACCTTTTCTAAACCGGGTGTGACAACAGCCTTCAGCCCGCACCAGCCGTTCTACCCACCACCACCTCCTCCACCGCCGATGCATTGATCTTTCTGGAAATTGATGCCAAAGGGGGAGAAGGAGCTTTGGAGTGTTTTGATCTAGGGGGAGCTCATGGACTTCTCATGGAACTCATTCGCTTTCGGCTTCCGCTTGCCACTCATATTTTATTTGTGTTGAACTCTATTGCATTACATAGATTTATGCTTTATATCTTGCATGGATTTGGTTTGTAATGTGTGATGAACTATGTTGATTTGTGCTACTCTTATTTACTTATGTTCATCTTGTGGTTGTGAGGTTATGCTAATTAAGCTAAAATTCATATCATATATATCTTGTATCTTGTATGCCTCGATTTCCACTTGTAGGGGAAACTCTGTCAAAATGTTTATATATATATGTGTGCTCTTGGTATTCATTCAAATTTATATGCACATATCATGGGGGAGTTCTCTCTACTCATCGAACTTGGTGAATTTATTCATACAATATTCTGAAATTTTTCAAGAAAAATGAGTAAGTTCTTCCAAAGTTAAATTCCAAGTCCACCTTATGCCTAGTGTATAAAGTTGACTTGAACACTTTTATCACTTCAAAACTTAGTGTTGTCATCAATTACCAAAAAGGGGGAGATTGAAAGCATCTAGGCCCCTAATTCGAGTTTTGGTAATTAATGACAACGCTTTATGGATTAACAATTTCTTTTGAGATAATGAGTATAGGTTGATCCACGGATGAAAGAGATTTAATTGTGAATGTGTGGAGTTTTGGAGACGATGAGCAAAGCTCGGGCTCAAGGCAAAGGTATAAAATAGGGTTTTTTGAATTTTACTGGTCACAAGGCGTTTAGTGGATGAAAAGTGACCGGATTTGTTGGATAGATAGCCGTACTATCAAGAGGGGTCATGTACTCGTGCTTGACGGGTCTTTAGTGCCATTTTGCTCAAAATGTCTAGGTGCATGCATGAGGGCTAATGACGCTTTGTCAAGTTTTGAAAAAGAACAAGTTAGAGAGCTGACTGCTCAAGCGCGGACGGTCCGCTCCATACGGGCGGACGGTCCGCTCCATGCGCGCGGACGGTCCGCTACCGTTACAGAAGGTCTGGTGGAAATTTCATGTGGCTGGCGGACGGTCCGGCCCACGTGGGCGGATGGTCCGCCACTCTAACTCTCTTTGTTCCAGAAAGGGTGTTCTCTGGTCGGGCTTATGATCTGCTCTGCGGACGGTCCGTCCCTAGGGCGCGGACGGTCCGCAGGCTATTTGATAATTTGAACCAGAGACATTGCTGTCTCTGCTTGGTTTCAAGGATGGACTGCGGACGATCCGCTCCTTGGGAGCGGATGGTCCGCTGGCTAGTTTCAATGTTGTACCAGAGACTGTTCGTCTCTGGTGTTGTGGAACTCTTAACTGCGGACGGTCCGCCGCTGGGGCGCGGACGGTCCGCCAGGGCTGTAACGGCTAGTTCTGACATGCATTTAATGCACTCTGTCTCTCTGGCGTATAACGGCGGACGGTCCAGTTTTTGAATCACGGACGGTCCGTGATCTCGCAGAAAAGAGTGTAACGGCTAGTTTTTGATGGGATGTCTATATATACCTAATGCCCGGCCATTGGGTCACTCTCTTGGCTATTTGGACTGCATACTTGACACAATAGAGCTAAGACATCCCTCTCTCACACACACTTGCTTAGGATTTGCATTTTTGAGAGTGTGAGTACTTCCTAGTGCATTGCATCAAGAGGTTGAGCTTTGTGGCACTAGGGAACCTTCAAGCAAGGATCATCGGCTTGTTACTCTTGGGAGTTGCCGCTCCCTAGACGGCTTGGAGAAGGTGATTTCGTGGAGCTTCTTGAAGGAGATTGTTGAGGAGCCCCGATTTCGGTTGTGAGAGGTCTTGTGCTCACCTTATCGGAGTGGTGAAGAGCAACTCTAGTGGAATCGAGGTGTGGAGCGGTTCCTTGGTTCAAGCCGGCTCAAGATCAAGAGGTTCTTGATAGAGAAGCGGTTGATTCTTGGAATCCACCTCAACGTGGATTAGGGGTGACCGGCAAGTCATCGACACCACGGGATAAATTTGTGTGTCAAGCTTGGTTATCTCTCTTGCTTACTTTAATTGTTGTTTTATTTTGAGCAATTTACTCTACTAGAGCTTGATTTGTATCTTGTCACCCTAGGTTGCAAACCCTTCTAGAGATAGTAGTAGCATGATATAGGGCTTTCTTTTGTTACTAATTAAATTTCTCTAGTGTTGTTGGTTTTAGTTTTTAAACCGCCTATTCACCCCCCTCTAGTCGGTGTTCTTGATCCTACAGAGGGGCTCTGCACTGGCGGCAGAGACGGCAGGGAGGGGGCAGAGGGGTGCCAGAGGAAGAAGAAGGAAGAGGGGGGGGGGGGGGTCCGGGGGGCCTATTTGGAAATTTCAAAAATCTCAGGGACCTCTCGGTAAAGTAAAATTTCCTGCTAATCTAAAACCCTAATGAGGAAATGCCAAAAATAGAAGTTGGAGAGTTTTTCAAACCCTACAACATTGCTTTAGGGTTCAATTCAAAAATCCAAAGTATACAGCTTTACATGTTAAATTTTGAACAAAGGTAGAATTTGAATAGGTTTTGTCCTTGCTGAGGTAGATTTCATGTAATTTTGGACACATTTGCAAGTTTTCATGCAATGTCATGATGACTTGTATTCTTACATTTTAGCCCTAAGTAAACTTTGAAAGTTACTTTTATACTTCATTAATTTTACATAAAAGGACCCATATTTTTGCATTAATCACATCTAGGTCCTTGTTTTCACACAAAGACCCATTTTTCTTAAAATTTAACTTATCTATTGCACTTTCTTTCCTATGGTAATATAAATTTGACACCTAGTGTCACATTTTTCTTAGGTTTTGATGCTACCTCCCATTCCTACCCAATAGCACTAAAAGGCCCATATTTTTCAAAATTACATAAATACCCTTTTTCCCTTTGTACTTCAATTTGAACACACATAAACAAAATCAAACATGCACACTTAACACTAAGATCTAGTGTTTAAAATTCTAATTACCTGAATGTTACAGCCTTCCTCCGTAAAAAGAATCTCGTCCCGAGATTCTGAAGCAGAATAGAATTGGACAATTAGATTTGGCAATTGGCTTGGAGGAAGTTTGGGAAATTTCGTTGAAGATAGGATTCTATTTCCCAAGTTACTTCTTCTTCGGTGTGATGATCCCATAAGATTTTATACATCTTAATTTTCTTTCTTCTGGTGACTCTTTCTTTGGTATCCAAGATTTGG
This sequence comes from Panicum hallii, assembly GCF_002211085.1. NCBI lineage: Eukaryota > Viridiplantae > Streptophyta > Magnoliopsida > Poales > Poaceae > Panicum > Panicum hallii. The sequence continues at coordinate 8,866,715 of NC_038049.1, forward strand.
ATAGGTTGTTCGGTGTAAGATAGATCTGGTTCAATCTCAATGGCACGGGTTTCAACAATCTCCGTAGGTACTTTGATACATTTCTTGAGTTCAGAGATATGGAAGACATCGTGAATGGTAGCCAATTGAGATGGAAGGCGAATTCTGTAAGCCACTGGGCCACAGACTTCAAGAATCTCGAAGGGTCCGACATATCAGGGTGCTAACTTTCCTTTTATGCCGAAACGCTGAACACCTTTGGTAGGAGATACTCGGAGATAGACAAAATCTCCTACTTGGAATTGCAGAGGTTTCCTTCTTTGATCTGCATAACTCTTTTGTCTAGACTGAGCTGTTTTAAGATAGGCTTGAATAACCTTGACCTTATCTTCAGCTTCGATAACTAGATCTGGTCCAAAGATTTTGCGTTCGCAGGTTTCAGACCAACTCAAAGGAGTTCGACATCTTCGACCGTATAACGCTTCAAAGGGAGCCATTTGAAGACTAGATTGATAGCTGTTGTTGTAAGAGAACTCGGCCAAGGTGAGATATTTGTCCCAGCTTGCACCATAGTGAAAAATACAAGCTTGGAGCATATCTTCAAGAATTTGGTTGACTCGCTCAGTCTGTCCATCAGTCTGGGGATGATACACAGAACTTCGAATCAGTTTGGTTCCAAGAGCAGACTGCAATTGGGCCCTTCGACCAGAAATGATGGTCTTAGGGACACCATGCAATCGAACAATTTGAGCAAGATAGACTTCAGCATACTTCTTAGCAGAATAAGTGGTATGCACGGGAAGAAAATGAGCAGTTTTAGTAAGTCTATCAATGATTACCCATATGGAGTCATGTTTTTGAGATGTGTTAGGAAGACCAACAATGAAATCCATACTAATGTCTTCCCACTTCCATGATGGAATGGGTAGTGGTTGGAGTGTACCAGATGCTCTTAGATGACTGGCTTTGACTCTCTGGCATGTATCACATTCGGATACATATTTAGCAATATCTCTTTTCATTCTGGTCCACCAAAAATTTTGTCGAAGATCTTGGTACATTTTGGTACTACCAGGATGAATAGAGAGTTTAGATAGATGTGCTTCATCAAGGATTTGTTTACGAAGTTGATGATCCTTAGGTACAACAATACGATTGTTGAACCATAGAACTTCTTGATAATCGGTGTGAAAACACTTATATTTGGCTTCTCCCTGAGATAGTTTTAGCTTGATAATTTTGATACCTTCATCATGTAATTGCGACATGATGATTCTATCTTGAAGAGTAGGTTCAATAGACAATAGATTTAGACTACCTTGAGGGATAATCTCCAGATTGTGTTTTCTCATCTGATTGCAGAGAGTGTCATTGAAAGTTTCTATGGATAAGCAATGACAATGTGCCTTGTTGCTAAGTGCATCCGCAACCACATTAGCCTTGCCAGGATGGTAGTGTACCTCAAGATCGTAGTCTTTGATCAATTCTAACCAACACCTTTGCCTCATATTTAGGTCAACTTGGGTAAAGATATATTTGAGGCTCTTATGGTCAGTGTAGATGTTACACTTAGCACCCATAAGATGATGTCTCCAAATTTTGAGAGCATGAATAACTGCCGCCAATTCAAGATCATGGGTTGGGTAGTTTTGCTCATGATTTCGGAGTGCTCGGGATGCATAAGCAATGACCCAGTTGTTTTGCTTAAGAACAAACCAAGTCAAGTTCCAGAAGCATCAAAATAGACATCGAAAGGCTAGGTATTATCTGGCTGAGCTAGCACTGGAGCAGTTGTTAGAAGTTTTCTCAAGGTGTGGAACGCTTCATCACACTTGTCGTCCCAACGGAACTTAACCTCTTTTTTAAGTAGCTCAGTCATGGGTTTAGCTATCTTGGAGAAGTCTGGAATGAATCGGCGATAGTATCCCGCCAATCCAAGAAAACTTCGGATTTGATGGACTGAAGTTGGAGGTTTCCAATCCATAACCTCCTGAACTTTGGTTGGATCAACTGATATGCCTTCACTGGAGATAGTATGTCCCAAAAATTTCACACTATCCAGCCAGAATTCACATTTTGAGAGTTTGGCATAAAGGCGATGATCATGTAGTCGATGAAGAACGACACGTATATGATTAGCATGGTCCTCTTTAGTCTTGGAATATATCAGAATATTGTCGATGAAGACCACGACGAATTTATCGAGTTCCGGCATAAAGACTGAATTCATGAGATACATGAAATATGCCGGTGCGTTAGTAAGCCCAAAGGACATAACCAGATATTCATATAATCCATATCTGGTCGAGAAAGCCATTTTTGGAATGTCACAAGGCTTGACTTTAATCTGGTGATAACCAGAGCGTAAGTCAATCTTGTAAAAGACCTTAGCTCCAGCTAGTTGATCGAATAAGATATCAATGCGGGGAAGAGGGCACTTAGTTTTGATAGTGACCGCATTGAGTGGACGATAATCGACACATAGCCTTAGGCTATTGTCCTTCTTCTTTACAAAGAGAGCAGGACGACCCCAAGATGAAGCACTTGGGTGTATGAAACCTTTGTCAAGAAGATCTTGGAGTTGGATTTTTAGCTCAGCCAACTCATTTGGAGGCATCCGATATGGTCTCTTTGAAATAGGAGCGGTGCCAGGTTGAAGTTCAATGATGAACTCGATGTCTCTGTCTGGTGGCATTCCAGGCAAGTCGTCTGGAAAGACATCGGAATACTCACAGACTACAGGAATATCTTTCACTTTAATGTCTGTGATAGCATAGGTACAAGAATGGAGATATTCTTGCTGAGGCAGATAGAGGGTAATGGCTCCTTGATGTGGTCAATTAATCTCAATAACTCGAGAAGAGATGTCTAGCAGTACTCTATGTTCAGTCATCCAATTTGTCCCAAGTATAACATCAATACCCTCTAAGTTTAGCAAAACCAAATCAGTTTTGCTTACTTTGCTACCTAACTGAATTGGCACACTTCTAACCATTTGGTTGGAAGTGATCCTTCCTCCGGGGGTAGAAATCATATATGACCCCTGGATAGGACAAAGATCAAGTCCTATTCGGGTACCACAGTTGTTACTAATAAAACTATGAGTTGCTCCTGAATCAAATAATGTAACAACTGGTTTATGGTGAATAGAGAATGTACCCGACATGATGGGGGCTCCATCCGGTAGTTCTGCAAGGGTGGTGAAGTTAATTCATGTGACACTTAGGTATTTAGCATTGTCACACCCTAGATTTTAGTACGAGGTTGTGTGCAAAATGTGGTAGAAGTGTGTTTAAAAATTTAAATGCTAAGGGAAAAGGGTTGTTTATATAATTATATTTTAATAGAGGTCCTTTAGTGTTAAATGGGTAAGCATGGAGGGTAGAATTTAAATGTATGAGGGTTGTTTTGCAAATTTCAAAAACTTGTGTTTAAATCGCAAATATAGGTGAAACTACACATAGGATATATATGTAGTGTAGTTTTAAAATAGGATTTATGTAAAGTTTGGAAATCTTGTTAAGTTTTAAATTAATTACAAATTCTTAACTCTTCTGCAAATGGACCTTAAAGCAAAGTTTTAGATTTTGGAAAATCCTACATTTTTGCTTTTGGGCCCATCTCCATTTGAGCACTGGTTTGAAAGTTACCAGAGCATTACTGTGGGATCCTTGCACTTTTGAGTTTTTGCAAACCGGTCCTCGTCTTCTTCCTCAGGTCCTCAGGTCTCTGCTGCGCGCGCGTGATCCGCCGCTGCTGGCCGCTTCCCGAGCCTGCTGCAGACCTGCGCCGCCCTCCTCTTGCCCCACGTGTCGCCTTGCTGCCTCTCCCACCGCCCGCGCCGCCTCCGTTGTCCTCCCTTCGTCCTGCCACGTCGGGCCGCCGGTGCCGAGCGACCGCCACGCACCTGAAGGGCACGCCGGTGCCGCCCGCCAACCTAAGCCCAGCCCCATGACTGCTCTCCCTCTCCCTCTCTTCTACGAAGTAGTGCACTCCTATAAAGCTTGACCCGAACCACTCTTCCTCGCTTGTTTCCTCTTCTTCCCACTCCTCCACGGCTGATCCACCCCGCCAAAATTCCAACCCTCCAGCGCTCCCTCACCTCCTCCGCTAGCTCCCCAACCTGCTCTGGTCGAGCTTCCGGCCTTCCCTAGCCGGAATTGTCCCGACCCCGTGCCGCCCCTCGCCGGAGACGCCCGAGGACCGCCTCACCATCGACAACGTTCTTCCGCCACATCCTCGGCTAAATTGGGTACGGGAATCGCCCCCTTACCTCTCCCCGGTGCTTTTGCGCGCCTTATTTGCCCGTGTTCGCCGGCCCCTCGCTGGGAACGCCAGCACGCCGTCGCAGCCGCCGCCCCTTCTCGCCACCGGCTGAAACGCCCCGGCCTAAACAACCGGAGCTAAACATGTATTTAAACACCAGAAAACAGTCTCTGGTGAAAATACATTACACAAGTGGTGCCACAGTCATACATAGCCTTATTTAACACGTTCGATTACAATAATAATATAAACTAGAAATACAATAGTTGCGATGATAAACGCAAGGGTAATCTCTTCATCGGACATGGGGGCTTCTATCACAACGGCACCACTCCAGACTTGGGTATAGGGCACGAACTACTCTCCTTCCTCAGGCACGAAATCAGGATCCTCTGCAACAAGTCATAAACGGGTGAGTACAAAAGTACTCAGCAAGTTCCACCTTACCCTACGGGAGGGGAATGATATGCACGATACAAATTAAGCACAATGCATTAGTAATGCTTCTTATGGTATGCAACTTTTCCCGACACAACCCACAGTAGGTAGCTCACTAGTTGTCAGGACCACACCGTAGCCTGTCCATTCCGTGGACACGGACCATTCGAATGGATTCTACACTCTGCAGAGGTCGTACACTGTACCCACAAGCTCGACTGCCCGAACGGACAACCGACATAGCCGACACCCAGCCGTGGTCACGCCCCAGCCCGGCCGCACAAACCCTCGGGCCCCGACCCCAATGGTCTATACCCGTGAACCATCCCTGCGACCGTCAGGCTAACCAGTGGGATTAGGCTAAGTCCGGCCCATAACGGAACCTGTGGTCGTACTAAAGTAAGCTAGGTGAGATGTCAAAACAACTCGGTCCTTATGGTTCACCAGGGCAGCAACCATTCCTCAACATGTCAACTCGAGCCTACCTCCACGGTAGCACTCACCTGCCAGTCTACCACCACGGTAGCGCCGGCTCCAACATACCCAGCTGCCCTAGCCTCAACCAAATCCCTTCATATCCTAGTCTCAACTCTGGATATGCATAACTACTCACATGCATGTATGAGCACACTCAATCACTCAAGCATCGGTATATGTAATCGATCCTAAACCAGAGCTACAACTAGACGTCCTCACATGGATGCAACCGCTCACGTAGGGGTCAATGAAACTTGCCTTCGCTTATGTACGCGTCGGCGGCGGCGGCTTCCTGCTCGTGGTACGGGTCTTCTGGCTCCGGCGCGCTGTACTGGCCTTCGTACTCCTTGGCCGGCTCCTCCTCGGTCACTCCGTGATCTACGGGCGGAAACGGCACAACCGGCAAACAACACAAGCAAGCTATAAAATAAGTTCAAATGGAGATGAAAATAGGGGAAATACATAGTACATGATTTGAGGAGAGGGTCAACTGTTGGAGCTTCGTCTCGTGAGTGAACTGGGCTCGGGAGAAGTGGTTCAGCTAGCAAAGTGAAGCGGCTCGGTGTGTTAGGGCTGATGGTGGAGTTCATCACGGCCTCGCTCCTTTTATAGGCAAGGAGAGCAGCAGCGGCGTCGCACAGGGACGGCGACGGCGTGGGCTGCGGCAGCTCGCTGTCAGCTCAAACAGTGGCAGCACTGAAGACGCGAGCGTCGAGGCGGCAAAGCCGGCGAGGACGCTGCAGCGGCGTGGGCGAGGTGGGGACGCGGAGGTGGGCGGCACGGCGCGGTGCCGGCGGCAGTGCGCGGTCTCGTCGTGGGGCCGGTGTGTCGCGCGTGCACGAGCGAAAGCGAGCGTGGGTGGGGACGGCAGGGAGGTGCGTCGGCTTCCTTTTTAAATGAGGTGAAGTGGTTCGCGCGGCGGAAAAATATCTCGGCCGACGCTGTGTGCGACGACCCTGATTTATGGCGAGGTGGAGCCTACCAACAGATGAATCACAACCTATATACTAAGTACTCAAGCTTAACCAGGAGACTAACACGTACCTTATTGGAGCGACAAAGTCACGAAGGAACGCACAACCTTAAGTGGCTAGTCCAACACTAAGCTTACCACAACTTATCTAACTTGCTCATAGGTGGATGGCAAAAGAAAGCGGGGGGTCCTATTTATAGATCAAGGGGGATGGTGTTGCTAGTGAAGATAAAGAAAGCACCGGAGAAGGAAAACAGAGGGGAAAGGGAAATGGAATTCCTCAAGGACTTATGCGCAATTTCAGAAAACTGCAGGGACTCATCTGTAAGGCAAAATTTCCCATCAATCCAAAACTCAAATGAAGAAATGCCCAACACGAAAGTTGAAGAGTTTTTCGAACTCTACAACATTGCTTTAGGGCTCAAATTCAAAAACTCAAAACTTATGTTTTTACACATGAATTTTTGGAACAAAAGTCGGATTCGAATTGCTTTTGTCCTAAAGAGTAAAACTTTATAAAATTCAGGATCTAAATGCAAGCATTTATGACACGTCATGATGACGGGATAGACTCATCATAAATGTTGGATAGACATGTCATTATGACGGGATAGACTTGTCATAATGGTTGGATAGACATGTCATTATGACGGGATAGACTCGTCATAAATGTTGGATAGACATGTCATTATGACTCGTATTTTTACACTTTAGTCCTGAGTAAATTTAAAAGTTACTTTTTGTAAATCAATATTTGCATAAAAGGACTTGTACTTTTATAAAATTACGCAAACACCCTTACTTTGCATTTCTTTCAATAGTGATGAAAACTGGGATGTTACACCGGCCATGTTCCGCCCCTGCCCATCGAGCACATTCCCTCCCAAACGACACCCCAGGTCCCGTGGGTCGTGCCGGGCTAGTCCATCCCTGCCAGTGACGTCGCCGCCGGTGGGAACGTGCCGGAGCAGATCGGCCGGCCGCTGTCGGGAGCTGGCAGGGGCACATGTGCAAATAGTTTTCCTGTCCTAGGGACCCATATGCAAGAAACTAAGGACCCCCCCTAAATGGTTTTATTATTTCATGTGAGCAAGACTGCCAGATTGTAAAATTCGTATAAATTTATAGAAAAACTCAAAAATTGCCAAACCAGTTTTGTTGGAAACTAGATTTCAAACTCTACAACTTTTATTAATAAAGTTTAGTTTGAAACTAAATACTTTTGAATCTATTTTAAACTTAAGGTAAAAGGGTATAGTATGCATAACTTCTACATACTAGCTTAATTTCTTGTGATTTTTAGTATGTAGCTTCTTTAGGTCATGTATGAACTAGTGTAAAAATTTCATGCTTAGTACTGTTTTGTAGTTTAAGTTCTTTTGAACTTGTGCAAATCAAATTTAAAAGGGTTTGAATTTAGTTAAGCATATTCCTAAGGCTTATTTATTTAGATCTTTTTATCATAATCTAATATATTGATAATTAATTCATAATTAGATTTTCAAGACTTTATAATTCTATTTACCTAAGATTTGAATTTAAACTTGAAGTTTGAATTCAAATTCAAATGTTTTAGTTTCTGTTTCAGTAATTCCAGTACTATAACCATAACTTAAGTGTAAACGGTAACTTAAGACTAAGCCCCCCCCGTTTCATGAGTTCATGTGTGTTACTTATTGGATTGCAACTTTATCGTGAAATAAAATCTTTAACTCAAGCACCATTTCACTTAAATCATTGCATACCATGTAGAATCGACGATGCTCGACGATGGAGACTACGAGCTAGTCCTGGAACAAGACCAAGGGTTTTCTGAAGACTCGACAAACGTCGCCGAGAATCTAACTGAAGCCCCGAACCAAAGTTCAGAATTTTCTGACACTCCTGCCCCGAACCCCACTCAAGAAGGCAAGCCCCGGTGCACAACCCAGTATTTCAAATTACTACATTTATACAATTTTATACTTATATATGATATCTTGCATTAAGTCTAAGAGTTCCAATGGAACCCTAGATGCATGAATCCTAGGAACCTATGTATTGTGCCTGAGTCCATATCGAGTAGATGCTCTGCTAATAGGACCGGTAGAAGTCGGGTGATTTCTTGTCACTCGCGCGATATAGGAGTTGCATGTTTACTATTCTGCAATCACTATAATGATAATGGACAGGGTCATGTGCAGTATCATGACCTAGAGGTTTACCTTATCTATTGTGCTAAAAGTTGTTAAGGTTGCAGTGTGTGGTAGTGGTGGCTAAGCGTTTGAAAATACTAGCCACATGCCACGAAATATGGTTAAGCGGTAAGCCTAGTAACCGATCGGCCCGGCAAGTGAACATACCTCCCACCACTCGTAATTTGGTTTTTCTCACGCACCGACGTGCGGGAGTACGTTCCGCACAGCGGACAGGAGTACGGTCATGTAGTCGCGCTACAGACATATGTTCTGCACAATTGTTGTGCGTACGGTCCTACAGTCGCTTGTGGTGGCCCTGTTCCACAACCCGGAATGAAAGGCAAACGGTTGCTTTGGAATAACCTTTTGGTGTTCTAAGCGTGTGAGTTAGATTTGCCTTGCAAGGTTTGGAAATTCGATTCAGAATCGTCCGTTTCTCATGGAGATTGATACTGCTTATTCCTTCTGCCACATAGAGTAAGAACTGTAACTATTGACGGAGTAATCCTGATGGATGCCAATCTTTACCTTGCTTGCCAAGTGTAGATGCTTACCTAGAATGGATAATCAAATTAGAATTTGAAAGCTAAAACTTGAAAGTAGATCATACTCTTTGTTGCTTTTCAGCTGAAATGAAACCCAGAACCATTTCAGGCCTTCATGAGTCTAATTACGGGCTAAGTATACCCAATCCCGGGTAAGCCTTGCTGAGTATTAGTATACTCAGTCTTGCTAGTGAATCTTTCAGGTATAACCTTCGAGAACCCCACGGGTAATCCTGCATGGCCAACTTCTATTCCTTTTGGCTGGTCCGTGGAGTGGGATCCGTCCCCGGCTGGCAGTGACCCTCCGGAGTGACACCGAGCTTTGGGCTGAGTATGGTGTCAACCTGGGCGACGTGTATAGTCTCGTGTTTATTCCCCTTCCGCTGTAAACCTAGACAAGCTGTTTAGCTTGTCGTTTTAAACACTGTTTGTATAAGTTATCTTAAGTTTGAAAAGGGTTTGTAATAATGTTTATGTTTCTGTAAGTTAAAAGTTGACGAGCTATACTGTGATTGTAAACTCGCCTTCGTGTGAGGTAAACCTACTTCGATCCTGTTGAACCGTGGTTGTATCGGGCGGAGACCCGACAGACCAATGGGTTGTTCCGTTTGAAGTGCGTTAAGTTATTATCGGCTGTATAGCGATGACCAGCTCACTTGAGCCGGAATAATTCAGGCGGTTCTGCTACAGCTGGTATCAAAGCCGTAGGTTTACTTTTACATCTGTAACAGCTCTTAAAAATGTTTTTAGGAGGAAACTTGCCCAACAAATGAATTTACAACGTGCGTTGGATCCGTTAAGGCTGTGCTTAGATCGTAAAGCCCTAGGGACTTATATGGGAATGATCAGGTGGCTATTGGTATATATATATGTATAGGGTATAACTCTAACTCGCAGCACTACTTTCAGTCAGAACTTAAATTTATGTACAACCCAACTTTACTTTGTGTAATGACACTTTCGATGGTAAGGTAAGAAGGTAAGGATCCTCAGCTAACTGGGGAGTTAGCCTTCCCATCGGTGATGCGAACCGAACGCTGTTTCTCAAGTAGTGCCTACTTGAGATGCTGCCAATAGATCAACTTAGGTTGGTTATATTGGGAGTATATGGTTCGGCGTAGGGTATGGCGATCGCTGTTCATACCCCCGCATTTTGCAGTACCCCCATGAATACGTTGTTTAACGACGTATGTTAACGTTGTCTGTACGGCGGTAATGGTACAGATGTTGTTTCTATAGTGAACAGTACTATTTGGGAACGCTTTCATGTCGTGCTGCCATGAAAGGTTCAGGTTATTATATATGTGATCTTTTGCAGGTATACTAACCACGATTAATAGGTTAAGACGGATAGGACTTATCGACTAGTTATTAGTGAGAGACGTATAGGTAATGCCACCAAAATTAACCGCGTAAGCCTGAAGATATTCGGCAGTTGTTTTTGGTTGTGAGGTCGAATAGTACATGCATGCATAATCCATTATCAAATAAACGAATGCAATGTATGTTAGGTTCTATTAAGGACAAATAGTGTGTTGCTTATCTCTAGAATGGGTTAATAGGATTTTCGTGGTAGCTCTAAGTTGAGTATCTTAAGCATCCATCTGATTTCCAGTCTTGCTGTTATCAGAATTGATTATCTCATTTCGTTTACCTTGTGAGTTCTCAACAGGGTAAACAAGTCTCACCATTTGCATTCTTGTTGCAGATGGCAGCCCCTTCCAACGTTTTTTGGGATGCTACAGGGCATCTCCACACTAATACCTTGCATTGGGAGGGTTTTCCTCGTCTTCTCTGGGAGTCATTAAGCTCGCTCTTTTATACCGAGCCCCCACAATATGATGCAGTGGAGTATCAGGAAGAAGGTGTTCGTCGATGTCGAGTCAGAATGACTATTCCTCAACATCCTTTCCGCTCCCAATGGCAACCTATTGAAGTTGACGTGGTGGGTTATCGTATAGTTGATACGATTGAGGGCGCAGCTCTGGAAGCTATCTACCTCTTCTGCAACCAGCATCCAAGGGAAGTTGCAGGACAGCCTATCGGTCTATTCCCTACAACAGATCCTAAGGATCCTGAGTGGAACCTCAGGGAAGTCCCTGAAAGTCACAGGTTGGAAGGCTCAACTGAAGGAGCGCTTCAGGGTACTATGCGGTTCATGAATGTTCAGCATCATTATCAACTTCTGCTATGTCGCGGTATGGGTCAGTTGATCAATATCGCACAAGGTCACTTCAGGAATACTAACCGACAAGTCACCCAGATTGCGCAGCTTCAAGCCTTGGTGAGAGAGAAAGATGAAATCATCGCTGCCCGAGAGGAGACTATTCATCACCGGGAAGATCAAATCAACGAGAGTGACGCAATGATCACCCAACGCAACACGATCATTGAGTTTTTCCAGGAACAAATCCACGATCTCATCCTCGAGGTTGATGATGCTCAAGCCCAAATCAATGAACTCCAACAGCAGCCAGCACCTCCTGCTGTACCAGCAGTCGAAGCCGAAGAAGAAGATCTAGAGGAAATTGAGGGAGTTTCAAATCTTGATTCCGAGCATGGAGATCCTGTCCTGAGTCCCCATCACTCCTCTTCAGGCAGTCAGTCATCCGTGGGCAACTATGATGACTTTTAGTCTTGTTTGGATTGGTGACATCCTAGTTGTTATTAGTGTAGAAAAATGTGACATAGGTAGTGCGTAGTCTACCTAGATCTAGAGCCACTTGTTGTGTTATATGTGGCATGTGTACTTATGCAATGGCTTGCAGTAGTTAAAGTGCTCTGATGTAAGATGTAAGGACCACCAATGTTTGAGTAGTGATCTAAATCTCGTGCGTTACCATCTTGCTCAATATTCTTGCATCTGAAATGAGTCGATTGAATGGAACATATGAATTACATTCCTATTTGGTAATTGTATATCATCTGAAATTGGAGTAAGAATATGGTTGATAATGGATATCTCCTTTGTTTTAGATGGTTGGAGCTACTCGCGGAACCCCGGAAGGTTTCCGGGCAGATCAGGCTAGCGCTTCTCAGCAACCGCCACCACCACCTCCAAATCTGGCCGAAGTCATGGCCCGACAAACAGAACTCCTCAATCTACTTGTGCAGGCTCAAATGGGCCAATTCCATCACCAGTCCCGAGGCCGAGATGAACCTCCATCGGCCAGTTATAAAGATTTCCTCAGAACCCAGCCTCCGCTGTTCCATAAGGCAGACGAGCCTCTTGATGCTGACGCTTGGCTCCGTACCATCGAGTGCAAGTTCGCCTTATTATCTGCCCCATGTTCACATGAGAACAAGGTGCTCTTTGTAGCCAAACAACTCTGTGGCACTGCCTGCATCTGGTGGGATCATTTTCATGCCATGCAGCCTGTCGTTCATGTCATCACTTGGGACGAGTTTCGGACCGCTTTTCGAGCGCACCACATCCCCGAAGGACTCATTGAGTGAAAGCTCAATGAATTTCTGAATCTGACTCAAGGAACCCGCACCGTTCTACAATATGCACAAGTCTTTAACCACTTGTGCCAATACGCGGGATACCATGCGGACAATGATGCCCGTAAGCGGGATCGTTTTCGCCGAGGCCTAAATACCAAACTTAGGGAACGACTAAATTTGGTAAGGGCCGATAATTTTAATGAATTGGTCAACATGGCCATTACTCAGGAAGACTGCATCTCAGCCCACAGAGCAGAAAAGAAGAGGAAGACACCCACAGGGCCTACAACTACGCAACCGTCAAGGTATCGGTTGGTCCCGACCACCGCTACCCGCGCACCACCTCGAAGCAACTTGCCTGGCAGATGGGTAGCTAGACCACCCCAGCAGGCCCGATTCAATCGACCACCAACACCACAACCCCGGCAGCAACAACCACAAGGTCCGCGGCCGAGTTTTCCGCCAGTCAACCAAGGAAACAACAACTATCGTTGTTTCAACTGCGGAAGCCCGTCCCACTTTATTAAGGATTGCCCTCAACCTAGGAAATCCTTCCAAGGACAAACGTCCAATCCAAGCAGCAAGGGCAAGGGCAAGAGGCAAGTGGTCCAGGTCCACCAAGGAAGGGTGAACCTCACCACTCTCTCCGAACTCCCCGAAGGGACACCAATAATGACGGGTACTTTTTCTATCAACCATCACCCCGTAATTGTTCATTTGACTCTGGTGCCACTCATAGCTTTGTCAGTGCAAAGTACGGGACTAAAATAGGCTTGGATATCTATCCTACTAATGGAGATTATAAGATAACAACTCTTGGTGGAAAAATCTTATCAAATCAAATCTGTAGGAAGGTACCACTTCAGCTGGGTAGTCAATTGATAAAAACGGACTTGCTTCTACTAGATCTAGAAGGAATGGATGTTCTTTTAGGTATGAATTGGATGACCCAGCATCAAGTATCATTAGATATCCCTTCCCGAACTGTGGCGATAGATTCACCTGAGTATGAACCTACCATTCTCTATCTTCCACAACGAGAGTACATTAACTCTTGCACCTATGCTACAACCGGGATCAAGTTAAAGGATATCCCTATCGTCTGTGAATACCCAGATGTCTTTCCAGACAATTTGCCTAGAATGCCCCCAGATCGAGATATCGAGTTTATCATAGAACTCCAACCTGGCACAGCCCCTATCTCTAAGAGACCTTATCGTATGCCTCCTAATGAGTTAGCCGAGTTAAAAATCCAACTCCAAGACCTCCTTGATAAAGGTTTCATTCGTCCGAGTGCATCACCATGGGGTTGTCCAGGCTTATTCATGAAAAAGAAAGACAATAGCCTAAGGCTATGTGTAGATTATCGTCCCCTCAATGCGGTAACTATCAAAAACAAATATCCTCTACCCCGCATTGATATTCTCTTCGATCAGCTAGCCAGAGCTAAAGTATTCTCCAAAATCGATCTTCGTTCCGTCTATCATCAAATTAAAATCCGGCCAAGTGACATTTCAAAAACGGCCTTCTCCACTCGATATGGTCTATATGAATACCTAGTCATGTCATTTGGTCTTACCAATGCTCCAGCATATTTCATGTATCTCATGAATTTTGTCTTCATGCAAGAACTCGACAAATTTGTTGTGTTCTTTATTGATGACATTCTGATTTACTCTAAGAATCCAGAAGACCATGCAAAACATCTTCATGTTATTCTTCAGCGATTAAGAGACCACCACTTATACGCCAAATTTTCTAAATGCGAGTTCGGGTTAGAAACTGTGAAATTTCTGGGCTATACTATTTCCAGACCGGTATATCCGTTGACCCCAGTAAGTACAAGAAGTGATGGATTGGAAACCTCCAACATCAGTCTATCAGATCCGTAGTTTTCTTGGTCTAGCTGGCTCTTATCTTCACTTCATTCCTGATTTCTCCAGAATAGCCAAACCTATGACCGAACTACTAAAGAAAGGTGTCAAATTCTCTTGGGATCAAAAATGCGAAGATGCATTCCACACTCTCCGAGATCATCTTACAACTGCTCCAGTCTTAACTCAACTAGATGTGTCAAAACCCTTCGACATCTATTGTGATGCTTCAGGAACCGCTTGGTTGTGTACTTATGTAGGACAACCGAGTAATTGCATATGCATCACGAGCATTCAGGGTTCATGAACAGAACTACCCTACCCATGATCTTGAACTCGCAGCTGTCATTCATGCCCTGAAGATCTGGAGACATCATCTGATGGGTACAAAATATCATATTTATACTGACCACAAAAGCCTTAAGTACATCTTCACATAGGCAGACCTGAATATGAGGCAAAGACGTTGGTTAGAGCTTATCAAGGACTATGATCTAGAGGTACACTATCATCCAGGCAAGGCCAACGTCATTGCGGATGCACTTAGCCGCAAGGCGCATTGCTCTTGCTTGTCAGTAGAAGCTTTTAATGAGATGTTTTGTTGGGAGATGAGAAAAGTCAATCTAGAAATCATTCCCCAAGGTGACCTAAACCATCTCTCAGTTGAAGCCACGCTTAGGGATGCTATTGTTCTAGCTCAACAGCGCAGTAAAGGAGTCAGAATTATTAAGCAAAAGATAACACAAGGAGAAGGAAAGTATAAGTGCTTTCGAGTAGATCGTGAAGGAGTTTTATGGTTCAATGAACGTATCGTTGTACCTAAGGACCATAAGCTCCGTAAGCAGATATTGGGTGAAGCCCACCTATCCAAATTCTCTATGCACCCAAGCAGTACGAAGATGTACCAAGATCTGAAACAGAACTTCTGGTGGACTCGTATGAAACGGGAAATTGCCAAGTATATCTCAGAATGTGATATCTGCCAAAGAGTCAAAGCCAGTCATTTGAAAACTGCCGGTATCCTTCAACCTCTATCTATTCCCTCTTGGAAGTGGGAGGATATCAGTATGGACTTTATTGTTGGCCTACCCAACACTTCTCTCAGGCATGACTCCATTTGGGTAATCATTGATCGATTGACCAAAACTGTGCATTTTCTTCCTGTGCATACTACATATAATGCTAAAAAGTATGCTGAGATTTACCTAGATCAAATCGTTCGTCTTCATGGAGTACCTAAGATGATCATTTCTGATCGTGGAGCACCGTTTATTGCTCGGTTCTGGGAGCAACTTCAATATGCTCTTGGAACTAAGTTAATTCGAAGCTCCGCATATCACCCTCAGACAGACGGACAGACTGAAAGAATAAATCAGATTTTAGAAGATATGCTTAGAGCCTGTGTCCTTCAATATGACAAGAACTAGGACAAATGTTTGTCGCTGGCAGAATTTTCCTACAACAATAGTTATCAGACAAGCATTAAGATGGCCCCGTTCGAAGCATTGTACGGTCGCCGATGCCGAACTCCTTTGAGTTGGTCACAAACCGGCGAGTGTAACATCTTTGGACCAGACCTTGTCATTGAAGCAGAAGAAAAGGTAAAGACTATTCAAAACAATCTAAAGGCTTCGTATATCTTCGAGTATCTCCTACTCGAGGTATTCAAAGGTTTAGCGCAAAAAGGGAAACTTGCTCCTCGATACATCGGACCTTTTGAAATTCTCAAAATCTATGGACCTGTAGCTTACCGTCTTCTACTTCCTCCTCAATTAGCGGCCATCCATGACATCTTCCATATATCTCAACTTAGGAAGTGTGTCAAGGTTCCTACCGAAATCATCGATCCTCAGACTATCAAAATCAAATCTGATCTAACCTATATAGAACATCCAATCAGAGTGCTAGACACCAAAGAAAGGAGCACTAGAAGAGAAACCATTAGGATGTTCAAGATTTAGTGGAACCATCACACTGAAGAAGAAGCGACCTGGGAAACCGAATCTTATCTTCAGCATAACTTCCCAGGCTTCTTCCAAGTCAACCTCCGAACTTAATCATTTACTTCCATCTTGTTCCGGAATCTCGGGACGAGATTCTTTTTAGAGGGTAAGGCTGTGACACTCACGTATTTAGCATTGTCACACCCTAGATTTTAGTACGAGGTTGTGTGCAAAATGTGGTAAAAGTGTGTTTAAAAATTTAAATGCTAAGGGAAAAGGGTTGTTTATATAATTATATTTTAATAGAGGTCCTTTAGTGTTAAACGGGTAAGCATGGAGGGTAGAATTTAAATGTATGAGGGTTATTTTGCAAAAGTCAAAAACTTGTGTTTAAATCGCAAATATAGGTGAAACTACACATAGGATATATATGTAGTGTAGTTTTAAAATAGGATTTATGTAAAGTTTGGAAATCTTGTTAAGTTTTAAATTAATTACAAATTCTTAACTCTTCTGCAAATGGACCTTAAAGCAAATTTTTAGATTTTGAAAATGTGAAAATCAGGTAATTTTTAGATGTTAGTGTGTAAAGTATGTGCTTGCCATGGTATATGTGTGTGGTACAAAGGAATAAGGGTATAACTGTAATTTTGTAAAAATGTAAGCCCTTTAATGATATTTGGGTAAGGATGGGAGATAGCATTAACACCTAGGACAAATATAATACTAGATGTCAAATTTATATTACCATAGGAAAGAAAGTGCAAAAGATAGGTTAAATCTTAGGTCTTTAAGTAAAAACAGGGACCTAGATGTGGTTAAAACAAAAATCATGGGTCCTTATATGCAAAATAGTTGAAATATAGAAGTAACTTTCAAATTTACTTAAGGGCCAAAATGTAAGAATACAAGTCATCATGACATCCCATGAAAACTTGCAAACATATCCAAATTTACATCAAATCCACCTTGGTAAGGACAAAAGCAAATCAAATTCTACCTTTGTTCAAAATTTAATGGGTAAAGCTACAAGCTTTGGCTTTTTGAACTTGAACCTTAAAACAATATTGTAGAGTTTGAAAAACTCTACAACTTTCATTTTGGGCTTTTTCTCATTAGACCTCTACATCAATGGGAAAATTTAGTTTACCAAGACGTCCCTGGGATTTCTAAGATTTCCAAACAGGTCCCCCGGACCCCCTCCCCTCTCTTCTTCTTCCTCGAGCACATGCTCCTCTGCTCTGCTTCCTGCCGCTGGCGCCATCCTTCGCCTCTGGCCGCCGCCGCCGCGCCACCTCCTGCTGGGATCACTTCCACGCGTCGTCTTCTCCCTGTCCCAGCCCTATTCCCCTCCCCTGCTGCCCTCTCGCGCGCGCGCCACACATTCCCGAGCCGTCCGCCGGCCGCCACGCCCTCGCCGCCGTTGCCAGCTCCTGCTAGCACCCGTAGCATCGCTCCTGGCCTTAACCCTCGCTCAGCACCCACTCTGTGATCTTGTTTACCCATTGCCGCACTTCCTTTCCACTGCATTTTCCGTTCCCCGAACTTACTCCCTCACCGGACCTCCGCCGCCCCACTGCCCACCGTCGACAGCCGCCGCTGCCATCGCTCCACCCCAATCCAGTGCTCCCACAGCACCGCCGTGACCCACTGGTGCTTTACAGCCCGTCCAATTTCACCCTCCCGCATCCAAGCCTTGTCTTCCCCAGCTCCGGCTAGCTCGACTTTCGCCGCCGCCTCCTGCTCACCGTGGGCAGCTCACTCCGAGCTCTCCCGCGCCACCACAACCCCTCAGCTAGCACCACATCAACCCCGTGAAGCTCTATGACCCTTCAATTGGTCCCCTAGTGCACCACACCGGCTCCCCGACGATTGCCGGTGATCTTCACCCGCCGCCGCTCTCTGTACGCCGTGGGACACCTCTCTCCGGCCCTCCTCGACCCCAATTGCCTCCACCCCGAGCTTCTCCATCTCACCCTGAAACTCCTCGACTACCTCCCCGCCACCCTCCATCGCCCCAGCCCGTAGAACACCGGCCGCCATCGCCACCGGTAAGAACCCGATGCCCACCCAACCGTCGAGCACCACCCTCCGCCCTGTCTCCAACCAAATTAGGCACGGGGAAAGCATCCCCACACTTCTGTGATGCTCATGCGCGCCCTAGTGGTCCGTGTTCGCTGGCCCCTCACCGGGACCGCGAGCACCCCGACATGGCCGCCGTGATCCATCGCCGCCGGTCATGCTCCATCGCTTGTCTTGGTGCACATCACCCACCTGTGAACTCAGTAGGGCAGGTAGGTCACATAGGACCAGATCATCTCCGGCCAAACCCTCGCCGCCGGCGAGAACACGCTGGTCAAACACCACGGCCACCGTCTTGACCCGGCAAGGACCTCGTGTTAGAAGAATTGAAAGTCCAGGGGGCTATCTGCAAGGCTTAAGACACATATAGAAGGACCCCCTTGTGTTAATTATGCTGCCAACTTTGAAATTCTATATCAATTCAGGGAAAAATCATAAAAATACAAACTAAAATTTGTTGGAATCCTTAGTTTAATATCTACAACTTTTCTTATGGGTTGACTTTCAGTTTATGAGTAATTTGTGCTCTAATTTAAATACTAAGTTTGAGTAGTTGTAGGTTAAGAAAATGCATAATAAATAGCAGAAAAATAATAAAAATATGAAACCAATTGCATTAATCCTGTGTTAATATGTAGTACTTAGGAAAAATAAATGACCTACTATTTGTGGAATATTTTCATAATGTATGAATTTAAATATGAATAATACCTATTGAACCTTATGTATTTAATATCTATCGATTAAATGTTCAAAAATACTGAAAATATTTTGAGGTATTATTCTTAAGTAGTGTAACCTGTCCTTAAATTCTCAACCTAGGATCAGGTGTCAAACAACTAGAACAAATAGAACATGCTATAATAAGTCCATAGTTTAATAATAACCTAGAGTTGGTATAAATAATTAACATAGCAAATAAATAAAGCTATTCAATATAGTTATTTTAGTATTTAAAACCAACTCAACATGTTTCCCCATGCCATTAATTAAATAATTAGAGTAACCAACCCTGTTACTTAATGTAACTAGGTAAAATGATTAATACCCGATAAATGACTGCCCAGTAGAGAAGTAAATGATATGTGTAATAAGTAAATTATATTTTTTTTGGATTGCAACTTTATCGGGAATTAAAATAAAAGTATATTCATTCTATAACTTATAACTTTGCATATCATGTAGACTCGACTACTCTCGCCGATGGTGACTACGAGCTCATCCCGGAACAAGGAGTGGAATCAGCTGAAGACCCCGGGAACGCCGTCGAAGATCTAACTGAAGCTCCGAACCAAAGTTCGGAAAACCTTGACACTACTGCCCCCAACCCCACTCAAGAAGGCAAGCCCCGGACATAACCCCTACTTTATTAACACTGCAACATATATTATTTATATTTATTTATGCATTATGGTTTTAGGAATTGTATGAGAAACCCTAGTTATATTTTCCTAGGAACCAATGTATTGAATACTAGCATTTGAGTCCGAATAGCCGCTCTGCTAATAGGACCGGTAGAAGTCGGGTGATTTTCTGTCACTCGCATGATATAGGAGTTGTAATGTTTACATTCCTGTAATCACTATAAGGATGACGGACGGGACTTATGTGAGGTATCATGGTTGTGAAGATACTCCGTCTGTGTTGTTGAATTTGATAAGGTCGCAGTGTGTGGTAGCGGTGGTTAAGCATTTGAAAGTACTAGCCACATACCGCGAAATATGGTAAGCGGTAAGCCTAGTAACCAATCGGCCCGAGGAGTGGACATACCTCCCACCACTCGTATTTTGGTTTTTCCTGTTACTCGACTCGACGTGTAGGAATACGTGTTGCCGGGCAACTAGGAGTACGGCCGTGTAGTCACTCTACAAGCGTACGTCCTGCACATTGGATGTGCGTATGGTCTTTGTGACATCCCGGCCCAACAAGGATGAATTTGAGCCCACTAGTGGTCCAAGTGTGAGTGGCATGGCATGTGTGGGGAATTGTCCCACCTTGCTAGTTGAGGGTGAGTCTCACCAACATATAAACCCAAGTGCCAAGTGTATTTCAACCCCCGGGTTAACCCTTTTACGCGAAGCGAGGACGAAAGCGTAAGCGGGGTTGGTGCGAGTGCGTGTTTTACTCAACGTGCGAGTAGAACTGAGCCATATTTGGAACTGGGGCGTTACAATTGGTATCAGAGCCGACCCTCGCGGTTACACGGGCGTGTGCGTGCTAGGGACGCAGACATATGGCGCATGGCGCGTGTGGACCCGTATGTGGTCACACGGCATGGCATGTGTGCCGGTACTAGACGCATGGACGACGTGTGCTAAGAGGGAAAGTTCCTGGTCGATTGCCCCAGTGTGTGGGTATGTTGCCGACGAGGACGTCGGGTCCTTTAGGGGGGGTGTATGTGACATCCCGGCCCAACAAGGATGAATTTGAGCCCACTAGTGGTCCAAGTGTGAGTGGCATGGCATGTGTGGGGAATTGTCCCACCTTGCTAGTTGAGGGTGAGTCTCACCAACATATAAACCCAAGTGCCAAGTGTATTTCAACCCCCGGGTTAACCCTTTTACGCGAAGCGAGGACGAAAGCGTAAGCGGGGTTGGTGCGAGTGCGTGTTTTACTCAACGTGCGAGTAGAACTGAGCCATATTTGGAACTGGGGCGTTACAGTCTTGCAGTCGCTTGTGGTGGCTCTGATCCACGAGTCGGAATGAAAGGCAAACGGTTGCTTCGGAACAATCATTGGATGTTCCAAGCGTGTGAGTTAGGTTAACCCTTGCAAGGCTAAAATTCGATTCAGGAATCGTCCGTTTCTCGCGGAGATTGAGAATGCTTGATCCCTTTACCACATAGAGTAACAAGAGCAACTTTGTGATTATCAATGATGATGTTTGGCTAAAGATTCTACCAGGCTTGAATAGCTATAGGTGCTTATCTAGAATGAATAATCACATAGAACTTGAAAGCTAAAAGTTGACATTAGGATCTACTCTTTGTTGCTTTTCAGCTGAAAACTTTACCCAAAACCTGAAAAGCCATCATAAGTCTAGCTATATGGCTAAGTATACCATGAACGGGTAAGCCTTACTGAGTATTAGAATACTCAGTCTTGCCTTGTAACTTTTTGTTCAGGTAATCCCCCTAACGACTCAGCTCTGCCTGTACCGTGGCCCTACCCTCTGCCTGATGGTTGGTCCGTGGAGTGGGACCCGTCCCCGGCCAACGCAGACCCCTCCGAGTGATATCATACCAGGGCTAGCATGATATCTGAACTGACGATGTGTACAGTGCCCGTGCTTTAAACTCCGCTGCAAGACTTGAAACTTTAAACAGTTTTGTAATAATTTCCATCAGTTGGTAACTGATGTTACTTTTAAAATACTCATGTCTTGTATCTGCCTGTGATGTAAAAATTGTGATGGCATTTGTATCTCTGGACTCGCCTTCATGCGAGGTACCTTGTTTGATCCTGCATTTGGTGGTTTATCGGGATGTTACCCGACAGGCCAAGGAATTATACTGTTTGAAGCACGTTGGAGCCCTCAAGAGTGTACTCGCGTACTTGAGCCGGTGTAATTCAGGTTGGTTCTGCCACAGCTGGTATCAGAGCTAACAAGTGTACACTAGAGATATGAAACGCCTTAAAAATACTTTTAGTATAAAATTTGACCAATAAAGTATTCGGCAAAACTACGTTGGATTCGTTAAGGATTGTGTTTAGTACGTAAAGCCCTAGGGTGATATTCAAGGGAATTAAAAGTGGCTATAGAATATGTATATATATAACTCTAACTCTCAGCATTACTTTTCTGTCAAAACTTAAATTTATGCATAACCCAACTTTACATTCTGTAACGACATCTTCGATGATGAGGTAAGAAGGTAAGGATCCTCAGCTAACTGGGGAGTTAGCCTTCCCGTCGGTGATGCGAACCGAATGCTATTTCTCAAGCAGTGGCTTACTTGAGATGCTGCCAATATATCAACTTTGGTTGAGAATATTGGGAGTATATGGTTCGGCGCAGGTTATGGCGATCCTGTTCATACCCCCGCATTTTGCGGTACCCCCGTGAATACGTTGTCTTGATAACGTATGTTAACGTCATTTGTACGGCGGTAATAGTACAGATACTATTTCTATAGTGAACAGTAATGATTGGGGACGCTTTCATGATATGCTGGCATGAAAGGTTCATTGGATACATATTGTGGTTTTCTGCAGGTACGCTAACCACGAAATCGATAGGTTTTGAACGGTTAGGAATTGTCGACTAGATATATTAGGGAGAGACGTATCTATATTATGCCACCGTAACTAACCACGTAAGTCCAAAGGTATTTGGCAGTTATTTTGGTTTGTGAGGTCGTTAGTACGTGCATGCATCTTTGAATGGATTATAAACTAAACTTATACCTATGTTATGATGGGAATGTTTAGGGAGTAGTGATCTATAAGTGCAGTCTAGAAATGATCACACAGCCATAGAGTTTAGTATCTCGGTATCTTTGTTGATTCACCAAATTTATCGTAACCAACTGATCTCCAGTCCTTGCTGTGATCAGGACCAAATCCTCAGCTCAATCATTCTTATTCGGTAGCCATTCTTCATCTGGCAGCCAGTATTTTGTGGGCAACCTCGATGACTCTTAATTCATCTTTGTCGTTGATATCTTAAGAGGTGTTTAGTGTACCATGGTGTGACATAAGGAGTGTGTAATCTCGCTTGACCTAAGGGCCACTTGTTGTATTTTATGTGGCAAAAGTAGGTATGGTTGAATGGTAATGGGTAGATTACCAAGTTGTAGTATACAGACCCCTAATTATGATCTATAAATTCGAGTTTCTCTTCAGCTATCTATGGGTCCCTCAATCTATTGTGCTACCTTCATATGTTTCTCTCTGTACGGTACATTCTGAAAATGGAAGTAAGGACAATCTGATGTGATGGACACCTTCCATTTTTTTCAGATGGTTGGCGCTTTGCGTGGAACTCCTGAAGGTTTCAGGCCAGACCAGGCTAGCGGTTCCCAACAGCCGCCACCACCACCTCTAAATCTAGCCGAGGTTATGGCTCAGCAAACCGAACTGCTTAATCTGCTGGTACAGGCACAGCAGAACCAACAACGCCAGCAATCACGAGGAGGCCGTGATGATCCTCAGGTGGCAAGCTACCAAGATTTCTTTAGTACTCAGCCCCCGCTATTCAGCAAAGCGGAGGAGCCCCTTGATGCCGATGCTTGGCTCCGCACCATTGAATCCAAGTTTGCTCTTCTTACAATTCCATATGCGGATCCAACAAGGCTCACTTCGCTGCCCAACAACTACGTGGAGCTGCCCGTATCTGGTGGGATAACTATTGTGCCATGCAAGCTGATGGCCATGTTATTTCCTGGGAAGAATTCTAGGATGCTTTCAGAGCACATCATATACCCGAAGGACTGATAGAGCGGAAACTGAATGAGTTCTTGGCACTTACCCAAGGCACCCGCAATGTACTACAATATGCACAGGCTTTTAATCACCTGTGTCAGTACGCAAGCTATCATGCAGATAGTGACACCAAGAAGCAAGATCGTTTCCATCGGGGTTTAAGCACTAAACTCAAAGAACGCTTGAACCTTGTGAAAGCCAATACCTTTAGTGAGCTGGTTAACATGGCCCTGACCAGGAGGATTGCATTACGGCACACCATGCCGAAAAGAAGCGAAGGATTTCTACTAGACTCGCGAGTGTTCAACCCTCGCGGTATCAATTTGTTCAGAATGCACCACCCAGAACGCCACAGCGGAATGCTCCGTTTGGCAGACTGGTTTTCAGGCCGCCTCAACAACAAGGAGGGTATAGACCTCCCGTACCTCCACAACAACCGCAACAATCTAGCCCATGGCCAAATATTCAACAAGTCCAACAGAGAAGCAGCAATTATCGCTGTTTCAATTGCGGAAGTGCGGATCATTTCATCAGAGATTGTCCGTGGCCCAAGAAACCTAATCAAGGGCAGAGTTCCAGTCAGAGTAACCAGAACAAGGGCAAGAGGCTGGTGATACAAGTCCGGCAAGGGAGAGTTAACTTCACCACCCTTGCAGAACTTCCGGATGGAGCCCCTGTCATGTCGGGTACATTCTCTATTCACCACAAACCAGTTGTTATATTATTTGATTCAGGAGCAACTCATACTTTTATTAGTAACAACTGTGGTACCCGAATAGGACTTGATCTTTGTCCTACCCAAGGGTCATATATGATTTCTACCCCCGGAGGAAAAATTACTTCCAACCAAATGGTTAGAAGTGTACCAATTCAGTTAGGTAGCAAAGAAATCAAAACTGACCTGGTTTTGCTAAATTTAGAGGGTATTGACATTATACTTGGGACAAATTGGATGACAGAACATAAGGTATTGCTAGATATCTCTTCCCGAGTTATCGAGATTGATTCACCATATCATGGAGCCACTATCCTCTATCTGCCTCAGCAAGAGTATCTTCACCCTTGTACTTACGCTATCACAGACATCAAAATAAAAGATATTCCTGTAGTCTGTGAGTATCCCGATGTCTTTCCAGACGACTTGCCTAGAATGCCACCAGATAGAGGCATCGAGTTTATTATCGAACTTCAACCTGGCACCGCTCCTATCTCAAAGAGGCCATATCGCATGCCTCCAAATGAATTGGCTGAACTGAAAATCCAACTCCAAGATCTTCTTGACAAAGGTTTCATACGCCCAAGTGCTTCACCTTGGGGTTGTCCTGCTCTCTTTGTAAAGAAGAAGGACAATAGCCTAAGGTTATGTGTCGATTATCGTCCACTCAATGCGGTCACTATCAAAAATAAGTATCCTCTTCCCCGTATTGATATCTTATTTGATCAACTAGCTGGAGCTAAGGTCTTTTCTAAGATTGACTTACGTTCTGGTTATCATCAGATCAAAATCAAGCCTTGTGACATTCCAAAAACGGCTTTCTCGACCAGATATGGACTATATGAATATCTGGTTATGTCATTTGGGCTTACTAAAGCGCCGGCATATTTCATGTATCTCATGAATTCAGTCTTTATGCCGGAACTCGAAAAATTCGTCGTGGTCTTCATCGATGATATTATGATATATTCCAAGACTAAATAAGACCATGCCAATCACATACGTGTCGTTCTTCAACGACTACGTGATCATCGCCTTTATGCCAAATTCTCGAAATGTGAATTTTGGCTAGATAGTGTGAAATTTTTGGGACATACTATCTCCAGTGAGGGCATATCGGTTGATCCAACCAAAGTCCAAGAGGTTATGGATTGGAAGCCTCCAACTTCAGTCCATCAAATTCGAAGTTTCCTTGGATTGGCGGGATATTATCACCGATTCATTCCAGACTTCTCCAAGATAGCCAAACCCATGACTGAGCTACTTAAGAAAGAAGTTAAATTCTGATGGGACGATAAGTGTGATGAAGCGTTCCACACCTTGAGAAAACTTCTAACAACCACTCCAGTGCTAGCTCAGCCAAATAACACCCAGCCTTTTGATGTCTACTATGATGCCTCTGGAACTGGCCTTGGTTGTGTTCTTATGCAAAACAATAGGGTCATTGCTTATGCATCCTGAGCACTTCGGAATCATGAGCAAAACTATCCAACTCATGATCTTGAATTGGCGGCAGTTATTCATGCTCTCAAGATCTGGAGACATCATCTTATGGGTGCTAAGTGTAACATCTACACTGACCATAAGAGCCTCAAATACATCTTTACCCAAGCTGATCTGAATATGAGGCAAAGGTTTTGGTTAGAACTGATCAAAGACTATGATCTTGAGGTACACTATCATCCTGGCAAAGCCAATGTGGTTGCGAATGCACTTAGCCGCAAGGCACATTGTCATTGCTTATCCATAGCAACTTTCGATGACACTCTCTGCAATCAGATGAGAAAACTCAATCTAGAGATCATCCCTCAAGGTAGTCTAAATCTATTATCTATCGAGTCTACTCTTCAAGATAGGATCATCATGTTGCAATTACATGATGAAGGTATTAAAATTATCAAATCAAAACTATCTCTGGGAGAAGCCAAATATAAGTGTTTCCACACAGATCATCAAGGAGTTCTATGGTTCCACAAATGTATTGTTGTACCTAAAGATCATCAACTTCGCAAACAAATCCTTTATGAAGCACATCTATCTAAATTCTTTTTTCATCCTGGTAGTACCAAAATGTATCAAGATCTTCGACAACATTTTTGGTGGACCAGAATGAAGAGAGAAATTGCCAAATATGTATCCGAGTGTGATACGTGCCAGAGAGTCAAAGCCAGCCATCTAAAAGCATCTGGTACACTCCAACCACTACCCATTCCATCATGGAAATGGGAAGACATTAGTATGGATTTCATTGTCGGTCTTCCTAACACGTCCCAAAAACATGACTCCCTATGGGTAATCATTGATAGACTTACTAAAACTGTCCACTTTCTTCCTATGCATACCACTTACTCTGCTAAGAAGTATGCCGAAATCTATCTTGATCAAATTGTTCGGTTGCATGGTGTCCCTAAGACCATCATTTCTGATCGAGGGGCACAATTCATTGCACGCTTCTGGGAACAATTGCAGTCTGCTCTTGAAACCAAACTAATTCGAAGTTCTGTGTATCATCCCCAGACTGATGGACAGACTGAGCGAGTCAACCAAATTCTTGAAGACATGCTCCGAGCTTGTATTATTCACTATGGTACAAGCTGGGACAAGTGTCTTGCCTTGGCCGAATTCTCCTACAACAATAGCTATCAATCTAGTCTTCAGATGGCTCCCTTTGAAGCATTATATGGCCGAAAATGTCGAACTCCTTTGAGTTGGTCTGAAACCGGCGAACGCAAAATCTTTGGACCAGTTCTAGTCATCGAAGCTGAAGATAAGGTTAAGATTATTCAAGCCAATCTTAAAACATCCCAGTCTAGGCAAAAGAGTTATGCAGATCAAAGAAGGAAACCTCTGCAGTTCCAAGTAGGAGATTTTGTCTATCTCCGGGTATCTCCCACCAAAGGTGTTCAACGTTTCGGCATAAAAGGGAACTTAACACTCCGATATGTTGGACCTTTTGAAATTCTCAAAATCTGTGGCCCAGTGGCTTACAAAATTCATCTTCCATCTCAATTGGCTGCCATTCACGATGTTTTCCATATCTCTCAACTTAAGAAGTGTATCAAAGTACCCACGGAGATCGTTGAAACCCGTGCCATTGAGATTGAACCTAATTTATCTTACACTGAACAACCCATCCAAATCTTGGATACCAAGGAGAGAATCACCACAAGGAAGAAAATCAAAATATATAAGATCTTATGGGATCATCATACCGAAGAAGAAGCAACATGGGAGACAGAATCCTATCTTCAACGAAACTTCCCAAACTTCCTTCAAACTAGTCCCCAAAACTAAACATCCGATTCTATTCTGCTTCAGAATCTCGGGACGAGATTCTTTGTAGGGGGGAAGGCTGTGACAATCAGGTAATTAGAAATATAGATGTTAGTGTGTAAAGTATGTGCTTGCCATGGTATATGTGTGTGGTACAAAGGAATAAGGGTATAACTGTAATTTTGTAAAAACATAAGCCCTTTAATGATATTTGGGTAAGGATGGGAGATAGCATTAACACCTAGGACAAATATAATACTAGGTGTCGAATTTATATTACCATAGGAAAGAAAGTGCAAAAGATAGGTTAAATCCTAAGGAAAATAGGTCTTTAAGTAAAAACAGGGACCTAGATGTGGTTAAAACAAAAATCATGGGTCCTTATATGCAAAATAGTTGAAATATAGAAGTAACTTTCAAATTTACTTAAGGGCCAAAATGTAAGAATACAAGTCATCATGATATCCCATGAAAACTTGCAAACTTATCCAAATTTACATCAAATCCACCTTGGTAAGGACAAAAGCAAATCAAATTCTACCTTTGTTCAAAATTTAACAGGTAAAGTTTTCATCTCCCGACTTGGAGAACGGGGACTAACCTTCTTCAAATTACTCAAGTGCCACGACAAGTTCCAATGGACTGAGGAGGCAAAATAGGCGCTGCAAGATCTCAAGCACCATTTGCAGTTGCCCCCCATCCTGACGGCTCCCCAACCAGGCAAGAACCTGCTACTCTAGATCCCCGCGACTATTCACGTCATCAGTATGGCAATCATGGTGGAACGCCAGGAGGAAGGCCATGCCTTCGGGGTGCAGCGACTAGTCTACTTCATTAGTGAAGTCCTTTCTGAATCTAAAGTTCGTTACCTGACAATTCAGAAACTACTTTACGGTATACTCATCACCTCCAGGAAGCTTCACCATTATTTCGACGCATACAACATCTTGGTGGTCACCGACTTCCCACAGGCCGATATCCTCCACAATCGGGACGCCACCAGGCGCATCTCCAAGTGGGCACTGGAGCTGGGAGCCCTCACCCTCGACTTCAAGTCCCGGACGGCCATCAAGTCGCAAGCACTAGTTGATTTCATGGCGGAGTGGCGTGAAAACTAAGTGGAAGCCCCAGCCAACCAGTCAGAGCATTGGGTTATGTACTTGAGGGCTCACTCAAGCTCGGTGGCGGTGGCGCAGAAGTACTTTCCATCAGTCTGAGAGGAGAACAACTCAAGTACTTGTTCTAAATACTATTCGAGGTCTCTAGCAATGAAGCCGAGTACGAGGCATTATTGCATGGGCTACGCCTGGCAGTCTCTCTGGGCATCAAGTGACTACTCATCTACGGTGACTCCTTACTAGTGGTCCAACAAGTCAACAAGGAGTGGGACGTCAACAAGGACACCATGGACGCGTACGTTACGGAGATACGCAAACTCGAGATCAAGTTCTCTAGGTTGGAAATCCACCTTGTGATTTGCGCAACGTGGGAGCGGATGTGCTCTCCAAACTGGGTTCTGATCGAGCTAACGTCCCATCGGGAGTTTTCATTCATGAGTTGCATCACCTTTCCATCAAAGCACCAGACTCAAGTTCCATCACTCAGGGTCCAAAGGAACCCGACCGAGAGATCTTGATGATCGAGGTTGACTAGAGGGTGACCTTCATTGACCACATCCAGGAGCACAAACTACCCCCCGGCGTCGACCCAAAAAGTGCTGAAGCTACTTGCATCCTAAGGCGCAGTAAAGGGTATGTTCTAGTCGGGGGTAACCTGTACAAGCGTGGATCAGCGTCAGGCATACTCATGAAGTGTGTGTGCACGGAGGACAACAAAGAGATACTCCAAGAGATTCACGAAGGTGTGTGCGGGAATCATGCAACTTCTCGCACACTAGTCGGGAAGGCTTTTAGATCTGGTTCTACTGGTTGACTGCTTTGGCAGACGCCAAAGCACTCATTCGCCGGTGTACAAACTGCCAGTTCTTCATCAAACAGCCCCATATTCCGGCTCACAACCTCATCACCATACCACCTTCATGGCCGTTTGCATGCTGGGGCCTGGACATGATAGGGCCACTGACCACTGCCTCGGGTGGTTCTACACACGTGTTGGAGGCCATCGACAAGTTTACCAAGTGGATCGAGTACAAGCCAACCACAACGCTCTCTGCAGATCGTGTGGTCACCTTCATCTGTGACATCCTGCACCGTTTTAGCTTCCCCAACACCATCATTATAGAATTGGGATCCAATTTCCACTCGCATCAGTTCTGGGATTTCTGTGAACGTAGTTCCAACAGCCAGGTTGAGCGCGCCAACAGCTTGATTCTTGATGGATTGAAGAAAAGACTCTATGATGAGAATAGCAAAAAGTGCGGCAAGTGGATTAATGAGATCCCATCAGTAGTCTGGGGACTTCGCACACAACCAAGCAAAGCCACAGGATACTCACCTTTCTTCCTCGTATACAGGTTTGAAGCTATATTACTAGCTGACGTGATGTGAAAGTCTCCTTGACTGGAGAAGTTTGAAGAACGTGAGGCTGACACCGCAAGACATCTCGAGCTCGACTCAGCTGAGGAAATCAGATGCAACATCTTGTTGCAGTCGGCCCGGTACTTACAGGGTGTCCGTTGTTACCATGATCAGAACATTTAACGACGCTCTTTCAATGTTGGAGATGTAGTTCTTCGACGAATCCAGGATGACACCAGGTTACAGAAGCTTAAGTCATGATGGGAAGGGCCTTTCATCATGCACAAGATTACAGGCACTGGGTCATATCGCTTACAGTACCCTGATGGCCAGGAGGTTTTAATTCCTGGAATATCGAGCATCTACATCGTTTTCATCCTTAATCAATCAAGACATCTTCTAACGGTGCCTGGAGATCAATACTTCCAGTATAACTCCATTTTACTAGTTTACGACTGGTATTACATGCAAGTTTGCTGAAGGGACCTCGCTCCCATACTTCCAGTAACAGACTACTAGTTTTCGACTAGTATCTTATGTTACTGAAGGGGCCTCATGCTCATACTTTCAGTATAACTCTGTTTTATTGGTTTACGACTGGTATTACGCGCAAGTTTGTTGAAGGGGCCTCGCTCCCATACTTCAAGTAACAGATTACTAGTTTCCGACTAGTATCCTATGTTACAGAAGGGGCCTCGCGCTCATACTTTCAGTATAACTTTGTTTCACTGGTTTACGATTGGTATTACGTGCAAGTTTGCTGAAGGGGCCTCGCTCCCGTACTTCCAGTAATAGATTACTAGTTTCCGACTAGTATCCTATGTTACTGAAGGGGCCTCGCTCCCATACTTCCAATAATAGGTTACTAGTTGGAGACAAGTATCCTATGTTACTGAAGGGGCCTCGCTCCCATGGCAAGGGGTTTACTAGTTTACAACTAGTTCTACATGTGTTCAACTACTTCGACCACTCGTCTCATGTACAAATCTAGTCGGGGTCGACTCCAACTAGACAGCTTCATCGATTGTTCAAGATGCAGCGGCTACTTGGCCGATGCCTGGGCTTGGGGCTGGCGCCATCGACTACTAGGTATATTCTGTGTTACTCATCTAGCTCCTTGGCTCGAGGGCTGGATGTGACAAGGCACTCAGCGTGCCTCCAGGGAAAGCTCTCATGCTTTAACTCTGGACGCTGTAAAACTACTAGAAAGTACCCGATTCAAGAGGCTTTTGAAAATTTATCTTGGGTAGATGATTGTTAACCATTATTTTAGGGATTTTATTCCAAAATAAGGGGTTTTTTCAGATTATTACCCAGAGGTCTTATTTGGTCATTAACTTAGGGAACAATATCTGATTTGAGAGGTAATTTCAGGCTTTTTTGAAGAAGTTATTTGCTTAACCATTTTTTTAGGGAATTGTTCCCAAAAAAGAGGTTTTCGAATTTACTGAATTGATTTGCCCATCTTAACCATCAAATATTTATCGTCACATATTGCATGCCATAATTCTTTGGATCCTTTATTCCAAACCTTGGGGATTTGGATTCAAGGCTCAGGGGTTGCGGAACACTTGTCATCAGCGACTTATTTTTCAAATCTGTTGGAAGATAAGGGTAGAAGACTCAAGATTAAATTGACCCTCAGCCTGATTCTACGAGTCAACCTAAGGCTCGGGGGCTACTCCATATGGAGTGCAAGTTCAATCGCACCCCATATAAAATAAGACTTGACAACTACTCAGGGCATGAGCACCTCACAGCCTCGATGCAGCCAAGGAAGTACTCGGAGGACACCTTCAAGATGAAGTTTGGGAGAATTTGAAGACACCGTCAGAAGTACTCGGACGCCTGCAGTACTTGACTATGAAGAGCTCGGGGGCTTGTCAAACCTGGGCACACGGGATTGTGCACGTGGCGTACTTTTCATAGGATAAGGGTTGGGACATGGCCCACGCCCTACATCTGTTGTAACTACTCGTAGTGTAGTAAGACTACTCATACGGCAGTCAAACTAGTTGGACACGGTAGGAAACTACCCGAAAAGTATTTGGGTAGGACTCCTAGGCTTGTACCCGACTAGGACTTCCATGTAAACCTGGCCGCCTAGACTATATTAGGGCGGACAGGGACCCCCTCCAAATAGGAGATCACCTGATCACCACCTAAGGAAATACAAACCACACATGACGTAGGGTATTACACTCTCGGCGGCCTGAATCTGTCTAAACCTTGTATTCCTTGCACCTTCAAGTTCCTGAACTTGGCAACACCCGACCTAAAAACTCACCACCTCGGGGGTATCCTTCAGTGGGCGTGCCTATAAAACACTAACAGAGGCAGCCCTTGCCCCCCCTGGCTGTACCAACAGGGCTATGGGCGGGGCATGGGCACCACGTCACTCGGTGCGCCTGGCTGTCCTGTGTCACGGTGTTGGCGTGTCATCCAACTCGTCGCTGACGCTCGCTGAGCACCCTGGCAAATTTTCCCAGGTGAGACACGTAAGGGAAAGCAGAAGCGGTGCTGGTCACGGATAGAAAAAAGTATAGAAGTAACAAACGATGAAGTTAACAAGCGAAAAGGGAAGGCAGGGCCCTCCCCAAAGTTCTGATACATGGCGCACGAAGGCACCGTACTTCAAGAACAACAAAAAGAAAGACTGAAATGGCCCTACTGGGTTGGAGCGGGCTGGACCAGTATCCCCGTCGGCAGGCGGAGACCCCCCGACGGACGAACATGGCCATCGCATCCACAGCTAGGCCCCGGACCTGCTCGCGAGCTGTCTGCTCATTGCTAGGGACGATGCCGTCGAGCGCCAGCTACAGGATGAGGGCCGCCTCTTAGTCAGCGACACCCATCGCCTGTGACTGAAGTGTGGCCCAATCTTCTTGAAGCCGGAGTTCCCGATCCCGGTGCTACGCCTCATGATCCCCCAGCTGGCGGGACCAGTCGTGAAGGTTCTGCTCCTGCTCCGGAATGGAACTGAGCTCCTCATCGGCGTGCTGCTCCTGGGCCACTAGGGCCTCCTCGCAGCTCGCCATATCGGCCGCCAACAACTGGAGTTGCTCATCCCGGCGGCGGACCTCCTCCTTACAAGCATGGAGGTCATGCTCCTAGGAGAAGTAGTGCTGGGGCCGGTCTCAAGGCGTGTGGCCAGACAGGCCGTCATCCGGAGCCATCCCCTACAGGCTTGCGAGCGTCGACCCCAGCACGGCCTACACCTAGGTAGTCTCGCCAGCTACCCGCACCGCATCCCGGTGCGGAAGCAAAGCCGATGCACTGGGGTTCGGGGCAGCAGCAAAAGGCGCCGTTGCACCCGACCCGACTGCCAAGGACGCCAGCTTTGGGTGAACGACCATCGGCACCTCGGGTTTGGCGTCTGGCCCTGAGGCTGCAGACCTCTCCACCTCCAAAATAGGGGCCCACCGTGCATCGGGGGAACCCCTAGCGGTGTCGCCTGCCTGCACGGTCCCCTGCTGGCTCAACCGGCTCGGGTGCTAGTGGCAGGCATAGTGGCAGATCTTGTTCAGCGGCCGCATCTAGGGTGGCTCCCAGTGCCATGACGCCGGGAAGAGTCGCAATGACTCCCCGACCAAAAGGGGAGGCAATGAGTTCGGCCTCTGCGCGGGAGAAGCCTTTCCCCTGATGAGGAATCGCGGCTCGACGCGCTCCTATTGACCAAAAGGAGCTGTGTGTCAGAGCTACAAGAAAGACAAGTATGCAGTAGAACAAGGGAACGTAGTTTGCAAACCCTAACCTGGATCCTGAGCTAGCGAACCGCCATACCGAGCGTAGAATTTGGAGCAGCTTGGGGGAAGAGGGGCGCCCTAATGTCGCCCGGGCCTCCGCCGCGGCTGAACATTCCTGGCCAGTGTCCCCTAGGTGCGGCGGTGAAGACGACGGTGGCGAAGGGGGTGAGGATTCCACCTGCACCGGGGAAGGTGAGTGCTTGCGCTTCAACTTCCCCCGCGGGTCCAATGCGCCCTCCGGGGCGCCGGGAGTCCGGCGCTCACTGGTAGTAGGAGATGTAGCACGAGCGGCAAGACTAGAGCTGCCTTCGCGAATGATGACGCCACCTGACAGCGCCGCCTGCATCCCTCCACCATGACCGGAGGCCCTATCGCTACCTTGCAGCGTGCGGGCAGGGATCAGCCCCCGCATGGCATGCCGCCCCGGGTCCTAGCATAGGGCGTGGACCCCCTCAGGGAGCAGGGCCACCACCACATCCTTCACCTCCAGGGTTTGGTCCATCCAGGATGCCATGTCAGACCCAGGACTACGGGACTATGTACATAGCGTAGTTCATATAGGAATAGGGGATAGGACATGTCCTATACCTTATCTGTACTGTACTCTACTCGCATGCGAAGTAGAACTAGTTGATACAGAAGGAAGCTACTCGAATTGTACTCGAGTAAGATTCCTAAGCTAGTGTCGGACTAGGATTCATGTAACCCTATCCTCCCGGATATATAAGGGTGGGCAGGGACCCCTTCAAAACACATCAACACCCAAGGCAATACAAACCACCAAATAGGACATAGGGTATTACGCACATCGTGGCCCAAACCTGTCTAAACCTCGTGTTGCTTGCACCTTCGAGTTCCTGATCTCGGCAACACCCTACCTAAAACTCACCACCTCGGGTATACCCCTCGGTGGGCAGGCAGTAAAACACCGATAGCTGGCGCACCAGGTAGGGGAGCGCATCGAAGATCCACCGGCGAACTCGATGGCATCATTCAAGTTCACCGGTAGACGCTCATTTTCGGCTCATGGGTCTGCATCGCAGACGGCGCGGGCGATTTCCGTCGATTCACCATCGACATCATGAAGCTGAAAACTCTCACAGCAAGTTTTCACAGAGAGCTCGATGAGTTTGTCGACGATCTCGATGACTTGTTGACCCATGGCTCCGCCAGGAAGATCGAGGAGGAGTCCGTTTTCAACGCGACTCCACCCTGTGTTGCAACGACCGGGCTCAGATCGGACTCGCTCCAATCTGAGGACTTGTGTAGCCAATCACGACTCGGTCCATGCAATTTGGCCACTGAACCTTAGGAGGCCAACAATTCCGAGTCCCTCTCCGCATTGGAAAAGTACTTGGACTTTTTACTCCAAATCGGGAAACCCGAAGCCACGACATCACGTCGGGGGGCTGCAGGTCGCCTTGGTGACGATGGTCTGATGATCACCTCCACCCCAGAAGGTCGTTTCGTGCATTGGAAGGGCATGAAACTCTCCGATCTACTCGAAGATGAAGACTGACTCGTGGCACACCTCGAGCCCTTGCCTTTTCAGAAGGGCAAGCCATTAGCCACCACCACAGAAGAGCCGACCGAGCTAGTCAAAGCGAGCTCCGACGAACTCATATCACGCCAAGTGTTGATGGCAGAAGAGGGGGAGGACGATGGCCTCTCACCCAACGAAACACTTGACATGATATCTGAAGACGAGGCCACAGCCAATGCCTGCGATGAAAATGACACCGAGCGTGAGGCACGAAGGGCCAGGAACAGAGCCCGCGTAGCCCGGCGAAGGAAGGTCAATGAGCATATACGATCTATGCATCGTGAACTGGATGCCGAATTCGCCGTCATGAGCGAGCAGGGCTTCAGAACCCCCGTGGCTAACATCGCCAGGGTAACCACCATACTCGAATGCAGCAACGATCCAAACCTGTGCCAAGCACTTCGCTACACGTAGATGGCATGGATCCAGCTCGATCGACAAAACCCGGCGTCAGCCATCGGAGAAGAACACATGGGCAAAAGCCGCAGCCAGGCTAACAGTCGAACAGCAGCGGCCGTCTTCAACATCAACTACGCAATAACAACAACAACGCTCGTGGAAGTCAAGCCACTGGCGGGAGGCAGCAGCCACCTCCAGGAGGCAACCCGCGACAACCTAATCATCCCAACCATCGAAATCCTCAAGACTTACTCATTGAAGACCTGTGCCAGAAAATCAATGAAGGACGCAATGTGCGACAGTTCATGTATTTGTAATGCTAGGCAAATATTTTTTTAGTGTGAAATATGTGTTTGTTAGTGTAGAGCTCATGTGTGTTATGTGAAACTTTCGAAAACTTAAAAGTGCAAGTAAAAAGGGTATTTTTGTAATTATAGAAAAACTTAAGGTTGTTTTTGTAAAATGTATTTGTATTAAGATAATTTTGAAATGAGTAAAGGGTGGTTTTGCAAATATATTTTTCTTACCTTATGTTTTGTAAAAATATATATATATTTACTCGAAAGTTGCATTGGAAATGCGTGTGTTGAAATATGTACAAATTTTGGGTAAAATGGTAAAAACAAGGGTGTTTGTGTAATTTTATAAAAGTACAAGTCCTTTTATGCAAATGTTCGATTTACAAAAGTAACTTTCAAATTTACTTAGGACTAAAGTGTAAAAGATGCAAGTCATCATGACATGTCTATCCAACCATTATGAAGAGTCTATCCCGTCATTATGACGTGTCATAAATGCTTGCATTTAGATCCTGAAATTTTATAAATTATATTTCTAGGACAAAAGCAATTCAAATCCGACTTTTGTTCAAAGATTCACATGTAAAAATGTAAATTTTGAGTTTTTGAACTTGAGCCCTAAAGCAATGTTGTAGAGCTTGAAAAACTCTCCAACTTTCGTTTTGGGCGTTTCTTCATTTGGGTTTTAAATCAACGGAAAATTTTGTTTTACAAACAGGCCCTCGCAGTTTTCTGTATTTATGTATAGGTCCTTGGAGAATTCCATCTCTTCTTCTCCCTTGTTTTTCCTCTCCCTGGCTTCCTTATCCACACCGGCGGCACATCCCTGGCTTCATCCCTATCTCCACTCGAGTTCCCCTCTCTCTCCTCCTCCACCCGGTCTGGCAGTGCTAGCGGCGCACAGAGGGCGGCTTCAGGCGGCGCAGCCAGGCTCGGCTCAGGCGGCGGCGGCCCCACGCGAGCACAGGCGCACAAGCAGGCGGACACGTGGGCGCGCGCGCGAAGCGGCGGGGCGGCGCTGCGCGAGCTGGCGCGGTGCGAGGCGCGCAGCAGGCAGGGCGGCAGGTGCTCGGCCGGCTCGCTGGGCGGGAGAAGCAGCGCGCGCGCGGAGCAGCTCGGCGCGCGGGAGCAGGCGGCCGAGCGGAGGCGGGCGGCGCGAGCTGCGGGCCCAGGCGCGGGCGCGTGCGCAGAGCTGGTGGCGCGGCTTGGCGAGCATGCTGGCGCGAGCGCGCGCGGGAGGCCTAGGCGTTGCGCGAGTGCGGGCTTGGGCACGGTGCAGAGCCGGCGCGGTGCGGAGCGGGCTCGGGCGAGCGGCCCCAAGCGACTGGTGGCGGCGCGGGCGCAGACGCCAGGCGAACACAGAAGCTGGGCTGAGCGGTGCAGTGCAGGTGGCCGTGTTCTACGTCGGGGAGCTGCAACGCGAGGGGGAAATTGGAGGGCAGGAAGTGCAGCCAGGAGGACTGTAGGACAGGCCCAGGGGCGAAGCGAGGCCGGCTCGGCGCTGACGGGTTGGATGCGCGCGGCGTGCAGCGGCAGCTCGTGGCCGGAGCAGGAGCAGCGCGGGTGGCGCACGTAAGCCGAGCGCAGGAGCGAAGCCGACGGCTTCAGGCGAGCAGACGGCGTTGGCTCGCGGGCGTTGGGTGAACAAGAGCTGGAGCACAGCACAGTGGAAACAACGCGTCGGTTTGGGAGTGGCGAGGGCAGGAGCGAGGATGTGGCAGATGCGAGCGCGCGGGTGGAGCAACGCGTGCGCGGCAGAGCAGGAGCGGCCCGAGCGAACAATGTGAACTGAGCCAGTGAGCGAGGACGCAGGGAGTTGGCGCGGCTCGGGACCGGTGGAGCACGGGCGGTGGACGACGCACGCGTGGTGCGGGTGTGTATGGGCGCGGCGTGCACGGGCGAGCGGCGCCAGAGCGGAACGTGGGCAACGCCGAGCAGGTGGCGCGAGCGTGCGCGTAGTGACGCGCAGAAGCTAGCAATGTGTGTGCAGATATTAGGCGGCCGGAGCAAACATGGCACAGATGCAGGCGGCGTGGGTGTGTGAGTGTCGGAGCAGAACTCGAGCGGAGGCGAATGGCCCGGAGCAAGCAGTGGCGCGCAGAACGGATTCAGACGTGTGAGCGGCAGCGCCATGCGGGCCAAGGACGCGCGCGGTTCGAGCATGCGCGGGAGCAATGCGGCAAGGCCGAAGCAAGCGACGCCAAGCCCCTGCGCAAGGACCGGCGGTGCGTAGCGGGGCTTCTGTGTGAGAAGCGGGAACACGGTGGCATTGACCCTGACTACGCCATGGTGATCTTTGGTGGTGCAGGAGTGGCCGTATCGAAGATTCAGTTAAGATGCTCGACGAAATGTTGGCCGCGGGAGAAGTGATGCCAACTGCGATGATGTGCAATGCATTGATCGGAGGCCATCAAAGAGAGGGCAACGGAAGGCACGGCCCTAATGCAAGCAAGACCACAAGTCACCACGGGGATTACCCCTTCGACCATCTTCCACCCACGGCAACCTTTCCCGGCAAACTCCTTCGTCATCCACGGAATCTCGTCATCGTCGAGCTCATCTTATCGTCGATTCTGTTCATTGCGGGAATTCACTTTCCGCCCATTCTTCCTCCACATTGAAACTACCCCGAGGTTTGCCCTGATTCACTGAATCTTCTTAATGCCGGCGACTCCTTTTGCCGGAATATCGCCGTTAAACTTCCTGTTATCTGTTTTCCCGGACCAGGGACTTGATTGCTATATTTTAGAAAAGTTCTAGAGTGTTTTCTGTAAGATTTCCAGAACTTTATTTATTTCAAATCAATGAAATTCTACATTTTATAGATTTTCGTAAGGAGTTCATAAAAGTGTAAAATCAGTTTTATTTGAAACCCTAGGTCGAAATCTGCAAGTTTTATGTTATGATCTTGAGTGAAAGTCTTTGAATTGTGATCTAGGTTAAATGTTAGGGAATGAATGTTTTGTTGTGCTTTATATTGTATGCTTGTGTTATAACTAAAAAATAAGCCATAGAATATAGATCTTAAATAGAAATATGTGATGTTTCATTAGAACCTTTCACATGAGTGCTCACATCCCTGCCATCAAGACATTGTTCTGGTCTTGATTGCAATCTTCTTAAGGCCCTTTTTGTATAAGGATTCCTGTTGGTCCATGTATATCTGCTGTTTAGCTAATACGTCTCGACAGCTATGCTTCAGTGTCAGGTTATCAACCCAACCACTTAGCATCCGTTTTCTTTAAGCCTATGATGTTTCTGCGTAACAGCTGTCAGTCGATACTTCTACTATCGGCTGGTTAGCTAATACGGTTGATACCTTTCTAGTATCGACTACTGCCGATACAATTCTTTTGATCTGTTCTGTATCGACTGCACAGAGTCGATGTATCGGAGAAACACACACGATCTTAGGGTTTTTGCCATCGGACGACCCAAGCCGATTTTGATTGCTTTTCCATATCGGTCAAACACGGCCGATCGATCCCTAATTTCCCCATCCATATCCACACACTTCTATCAGTCGATTTATCGACTGAGAGATCGGCTATCTATACTTATCGGTCACACACCCTTAACCACACTCCATTCGGCTATGCGTCACTCAATAGTTGTGCTGACGTAATCGAGTCGATACAACCACACCTAGTTACCTAGAAAAACACTTAAGCACATCTCAGTTAAGACAACTGCTTTAGGAATCATCCTTCTGCCAAAGTAATCGATGCTTCCATCGATCGTCTAGGAACCCGATACACTCGTCAATCAGCTAAACCCTCGTTGTTTCCAACCAGCTCTGTGGTAACCCTCAGCAAGTAGCTGATTCTAAATAGTTGTTTCCCTATAGCTCTATCCAAGTTTAGTTGCAAGTCTTTTGTTTGTTATGTAAGTAATATGTTAAAGGAGTGTTGAATTGCAATTTTGTTGTGAGGTGAAATAGCTTCACGTGCATGCTTTGAATGTGATGTCGCATTGCATGTAGATACGACTACTTCCGCACGCAGTTCCTACAAGATCTTCCAGAAGTCTACGGCGGATGTTCCTGAAGATCAAGTAAATGTCACCAAGGGAATATCTGAAGCCCCGAACCAAAGTTCGGAAGATGTTAACATTTCTAACTTCAGCCCCACCAGTAAAGGCAAGCCCCGGACATAACCTACTATTTTATTACACTGCAATCTATATCTATTTACGTATTCTATGCATTAAGTTCTTAGGAATTGCTTGAAACCCTAGATGCATGAATCCTAGGAACCAATGTATTGCACCTGAGGTCATATCGACTAGATGCTATGCTAATAGGACCGGTAGAAGTCGGGTGATTTCCTGTCACTCGCGCGATATAGGAATTGTAATGTTTACATTCCTGTTATCACTATAAGGATGCCGGACGGGAGTTTTGTGCGGTATCATGGTTGAGGTGATACCCCGTCTGTGTTGTTGAATTTTGATAAGGTCGCGGTGTGTGCCGATCGGGGTTAAGCGTTTGAAAGTACTAACCACATGCCGCGAAATATGGTAAGCGGTAAGCCTAGTAACCAATCGGCCTGAGGAGTGGACATACCTCCCACCACTCGTCTTGCTTCTTCTGGTTACTTATGTTCGACTGAGGAAATACGTGTTGCAAGGGCAACCAGGAATACGGGTTTTGTAGTCGCGCTACAGACGTATGTCCTGCACGAGTGATGTGCGTATGTTCCTGCAGTCGCTTGTGGTGGCTCTGATCCACGAGTCGGAATGAAAGGTAAACGGTTGCTTCGAAACGACCCTTTGGTGTTTCAAGCGTGTGAGTTAGGTTTACCTTGCAAGGTTAAATTCGATTCAGAATCGTCCGCCTCTCACGATGATTGAGACTACTTAATCCCTTTATCACACAGAGTAAGAAGAGCAACTATATGATAAGTAATACTGATGGATGAGATAAAGAGCTCTACCTTGCTTGTTTAGTTATAAGTGCTTATCTAGAATGGATAATCACATAGAACTTGAAAGCTAAAAGTTGAAAATAAGGATCTACTCTTAGTTGCTTTTCAGCTGAAACTAAACCCAGAACTTTTACAAGCCTTCATAAGTCTAGTTATGGGCTAAGATATACCCAATCCCGGGTAAGCCTTGCTGAGTATTAGTATACTCAGCCTTGCTAGTTGTATGTTTTTCAGGTGATATCTGTGAAGACCCTACTCTTCCCTTGCCTTGGCCCTGTGCTCTTCCAGATGATTGGTCCATGGAATGGGATCCATCCTCGGCCAGCACTGGTGATATCGAGTGATGTCGTGCCTGGGCTTAGCATGACATCCGTCTTGACGACGTGCTGTAGGTCATCACGTATGATTTCCGCTGCTAAAAACCCTAACTTTATCAGTTTGTATTGTTTTCTCTAAATTTGAAACCTTGCTCTATTGTTGGAAACTCTTGTAAAGTGATTCCCTGTGATGTAAAATATAATGGTGATTGTATCTCTGGACTCACCTTCGTGTGAGGTAACCTTATTTGATCCTGTGTATCGGTGGTTTATCGGGACGCTACCCGACAGGCCAAGGGATTATACCGTTTGAAGCACGTTGGAGCCCTCAGAAGTGGACTCGCGTACTTGAGCCGGTATAATTCAGGTTGGTTCTGCCACAGCTGGTATCAGAGCTATAAGGTTACTCTGGAGATACATTTTACCTTAAAAATGCTTTCAGTATAAAAGTTTGACCAACAAAGTATTTGGCAAAACTACGTTGGATTCGTTAAGGATTGAGCTTAGTACGTAAAGCCCTAGGATAATGCTTATGATGGAAATAGAGGTGGCTATACATATATATATAACCCTAACTACCAGCATTACTTTTCTGTCAAAACTTAAATTTATGCACAACCCAACCTTACTTTCTGTAACGACATCTTCGATGACGAGGTAAGGAGGTAAGGATCCTCAGCCAACTGAGGGAACTTGGCCTTCCCGTCGGTGATGCGAACCGAACGCTGTTTCTCAAGCAGTGGTCTACTTGAGATGCTGCCAATATACCAACTTTGGTTGACTATATTGGGAGTATATAGTTAGGTATGGGGTATGAACAGTGACACCCCCGCATTTTGCGGTACCCCCGTGAATACGTTATTTCGACGACGTATGTTAACGTTGTCTGTACGGCGGTAATTGTACAGATGCTGTTTCTATAGTGAACAGTAATGTTTGGGGACGCTTTCATGACATGCTGGCATGAAAGGTTCAACATATATATATTGTGATTTTCTGCAGGTATGCTAACCTCATTACGTAAGCTTGAACGTAAGAACGACTAGTATATATATAGGGAGAGACGTATCTATATGATGCCACTGTACTTAACCACGTAAGTCCAAGGTTACTTGGCAGTTATTTTTGTTCGTGAGAACGTGTAGAACGTGCATGCATCATGACATCTTGGATTGACCTGATTGCTTTGGTTGTTACGTTGATGTACTGAAATATGTGCTTGTATCTGAATGCCTATTTTAACTTTGTGAGGTAGGAGCCAGCGTAATCTGCTAGCTTGAACCCTATCACCAATCTTAGCTTGACAGCCGAATCAAACCCTTGATCGTGCTTTGAATCTGTTTCGGTAGAAGCATTGAACTTTTCCTTTAATGATTAAACCTTGATAACTATCATCAAATCCTTCAATCCATCATTTAGTGATCCATCTATCCTCTCCTGATGTTGTACCTTATCTTGTTGGCTATTCTGGTTACAACATCCGAAAATTTGTACCCTGCATTTTTGCTCAGATGATTTTGGATAAATTAAAAAGATGTATGACAATAATTACTTTTTTGAATACAATTCTACTAGCAAAAGTCATGCATTATAACATATACCATTTCTGGTCGGTGCATGGTGTTGCATCATTATCGAAAACCCGTAGACTAACTAACGGGTATGCCTCCGGTGCAACTTCGGGTATCTTGGGTTTCCTAAGTCTATCTTGTTGCTGTTGGCACTACAGGGTTGCTATTCCTCTTTTGTGGTGGTGTTTAATCACATGACCATGATGCCGTGTCGGAACCTAAGGCCTCATGTGCGCTGCAGCCATATGATTGAGGCATTAGGAGCGCACTGGTGACTAGGTCTATGTGACGTAACCCCACTGCAATCTCTTTCTATGCAACCTTACTAGTGTCCTAACTTTTGATCCTCGTTTAAGGATATAGGACTGTCCAGGTGTTAGCTACGAGAGAACGGTTGTGGGGTGCGAGTCATGTGCATCATCAACTCATGAGGGTATGCATCATACTTCATGCATTTCATACGTGCATACATTGCAAATATCATCATTCTTGCATCATAGTGTATGCATCATTTGGTCAGCATCATGATAATTGCATTGTGTCATATGCATCATCTCGGTCGTGCATGGGATCCCTCATCCTCATGTTGCACCATCATTGTAATCATACATCTCAGCAGTGCATCATATTCATGGTTATATATCGAGCATTGCACTCTAAGTTGGAGCATTTTGTCATTATTCCTTGATTGCATCAATATAAATGAGCATATTTTGCAATCAACATCATCTAAATCATTCAGATAATAAACTCTGAGCAGGAATATTTTAAACATCACTTATCAGTCTCTTGTGCTATCCTCACTTGCTATCCATAAGTTTTGTGATGAAG
Organism: Panicum hallii; assembly: GCF_002211085.1. Classification (NCBI taxonomy): domain Eukaryota; kingdom Viridiplantae; phylum Streptophyta; class Magnoliopsida; order Poales; family Poaceae; genus Panicum; species Panicum hallii. Next base: position 8,910,436 of record NC_038049.1, read on the forward strand.
GTCGCCGATATTTATCATCCTCATGATTGTGATCTCAATTCTATGAGAATTTGATCACCTTTTTCTCTCTTATCCTGTCAAACACATCTGTGTACAATCTCTTCGTGCTCTCGTTATACTCATCTCGTCATGCTCTCGTCATCAACCTCAAATCTTCTCTGTGTGATTGTTTTCTGCTACCTTTGATGGGTGATTTACTTCTCTTCCCTTAAGAGTCTTTCGTCCGAATCTCGGGACGAGATTCTTTTAAGGGGGGAAGGCTGTGACAGTTCATGTATTTGTAATGCTAGGCAAATATTTTGTTAGTGTGAAATATGTGTTTGTTAGTGTAGAGCTCATGTGTGTTATGTGAAACTTTCGAAAACTTAAAAGTGCAAGTAAAAAGGGTATTTTTGTAATTACAGAAAAACCTAAGGTTGTTTTTGTAAAATGTATTTGTATTAAGATAATTTTGAAATGAGTAAAGGGTGGTTTTGCAAATATGTTTTTCTTACCTTATGTTTTGTAAAAATATATATATTTACTCGAAAGTTGCATTGGAAATGCGTGTGTTGAAATATGTAAAAATTTTGGGTAAAATGGTAAAAACAAGGGTGTTTGTGTAATTTTATAAAAGTACAAGTCCTTTTATGCAAATGTTCGATTTACAAAAGTAACTTTCAAATTTACTTAGGACTAAAGTGTAAAAGATGCAAGTCATCATGACATGTCTATCCAACCATTATGACGAGTCTATCCCGTCATTATGACGTGTCATAAATGCTTGCATTTAGGTCCTGAAATTTTATAAATTACATTTCTAGGACAAAAGCAATTCAAATCCGACTTTTGTTCAAAGATTCACATGTAAAAATGTAAATTTTGAGTTTTTGAACTTGAGCCCTAAAGCAATGTTGTAGAGCTTGAAAAACTCTCCAACTTTCGTTTTGGGCGTTTCTTCATTTGGGTTTTAAATCAACGGGAAATTTTGTTTTACAAATAGGCCCTCGCAGTTTTCTGTATTTACGTATAGGCCCTTGGAGAATTCCATCTCTTCTTCTCCCCTGTTTTTCTTCTCCCTGGCTTCCTTATCCACACCGGCGGCACATCCCTGGCTTCATCCCTATCTCCACTCGAGTTCCCCTCTCTCTCCTCCTCCACCCGGTCTGGCAGTGCTAGCGGCGCATAGAGGGCAGCTTCAGGTGGCGCAGCCAGGCTCGGCTCAGGCGGCGGCGGCCCCACGCGAGCACAGGCGCACAAGCAGGCGGACGCGTGGGCGCGCGCGCGAAGTGGCGGGGCGGCGCTGCGCGAGCTGGCGCGGTGCGAGGCGCGCAGCAGGCAGGGCGGCAGGTGCTCGGCCGGCTCGCTGGGCGGGAGAAGCAGCGCGCACGCGGAGCAGCTCGGCGCGCGGGAGCAGGCGGCCGAGCGGAGGCGGGCGGCGCGAGCTGCGGGCCCAGGCGCGGGCGCGTGCGCAGAGCTGGTGGCGCGGCTTGGCGAGCATGCTGGCGCGAGCGCGCGCGGGAGGCCTAGGCGCTGCGCGAGTGCGGGCTTGGGCACGGTGCAGAGCCGGCGCGGTGCGGAGCGGGCTCGGGCGAGCGGCCCCAAGCGACTGGTGGCGGCGCGGGCGCAGACGCCAGGCGAACACAGAAGCTGGGCTGAGCGGTGCAGTGCAGGTGGCCGTGTTCTACGTCGGGGAGCTGCAACGCGAGGGGGAAATTGGAGGGCAGGAAGTGCAGCCAGGAGGACTGTAGGCCAGGCCCAGGGGCGAAGCGAGGCCGGCTCGGCGCTGACGGGTTGGATGCGCGCGGCGTGCAGCGGCAGCTCGTGGCCGGAGCAGGAGCAGCGCAGGTGGCGCACGTAAGCCGAGCGCAGGAGCGAAGCCGACGGCTTCAGGCGAGCCGACGGCGTTGGCTCGCGGGCGTTGGGTGAACAAGAGCTGGAGCACATCACAGTGGAAACAACGCGTCGGTTCGGGAGTGGCGAGGGCAGGAGCGAGGATGTGGCAGATGCGAGCGCGCGGGTGGAGCAACGCGTGCGCGGCAGAGCAGGAGCGGCCCGAGCGAACAATGTGAACTGAGCTAGTGAGCGAGGACGCAGGGAGTTGGCGCGGCTCGGGACCGGCGGAGCACGGGTGGTGGACGACGCACGCGTGGTGCGGGTGTGTATGGGCGTGGCGTGCACGGGCGAGCAGCGCCAGAGCGGAACGTGGGCAACGCCGAGCAGGTGGCGCGAGCGTGCGCGTAGTGACGCGCAGAAGCTAGCAATGTGTGTGCAGATATTAGGCGGCCGGAGCAAGCACGGCACAAATGCAGGTGGCGTGGGTGTGTGAGTGCCGGAGCAGAACTCGAGCGGAGGCGAACGGCCCGGAGCAAGCAGTGGCGCGCAGAACGGATTCAGACGTGTGAGCGGCAGCGCCATGCGGGCCAAGGACGCGCGCGGTTCGAGCGTGCGCGGGAGCAATGCGGCAAGGCCGAAGCAAGCGACGCCAAGCCCCTGCGCAAGGACCGGCGGTGCGTAGCGGGGCTTCTGTGTGAGAAGCGGGAACACGGTGGCGTCGACCCTGACTACGCCATGGTGATCTTTGGTGGTGCAGGAGTGGCCGTATCGAAGATTCAGTTAAGATGCTCGACGAAATGTTGGCCGCGGGAGAAGTGATGCCAACTGCGATGATGTGCAATGCATTGATCGGAGGCCGTCGAAGAGAGGGCAACGGAAGGCATGGCCCTAATGCAAGCAAGACCACAAGTCACCACGGGGATTACCCCTTCGACCATCTTCCACCCACGGCAACCTTTCCCGGCAAACTCCTTCGTCATCCACGGAATCTCGTCATCGTCGAGCTCATCTTATCGTCGATTCTGTTCATTGCGTGAATTCACTTTCCGCCCATTCTTCCTCCACATTGAAACTACCCCAAGGTTTGCCCTGATTCACTGAATCTTCTTAATGCCGGCGACTCCTTTTGCCGGAATATCGCCGTTAAACTTCCTGTTATCTGTTTTCCCGGACCAGGGACTTGATTGCTATATTTTAGAAAAGTTCTAGAGTGTTTTCTGTAAGATTTCCAGAACTTTATTTATTTCAAATCAATGAAATTCTACATTTTATAGATTTTCGTAAGGAGTTCATAAAAGTGTAAAATCAGTTTTATTTGAAACCCTAGGTCGAAATCTGCAAGTTTTATGTTATGATCTTGAGTGAAAGTCTTTGAATTGTGATCTAGGTTAAATGTTAGGGAATGAATGTTTTGTTGTGCTTTATATTGTATGCTTGTGTTATAACTAAAAAATAAGCCATAGAATATAGATCTTAAATAGAAATATGTGATGTTTCATTAGAACCTTTCACATGAGTGCTCACATCCCTGCCATCAAGACATTGTTCTGGTCTTGATTGCAATCTTCTTAAGGCCCTTTTTGTATAAGGATTCCTGTTGGTCCATGTATATCTGCTGTTTAGCTAATACGTCTCGACAGCTATGCTTCAGTGTCAGGTTATCAACCCAACCACTTAGCATCCGTTTTCTTTAAGCCTATGATGTTTCTGCGTAACAGCTGTCAGTCGATACTTCTACTATCGGCTGGTTAGCTAATACGGTTGATACCTTTCTAGTATCGACTACTGCCGATACAATTCTTTTGATCTGTTCTGTATCGACTGCACAGAGTCGATGTATCGGAGAAACACACACGATCTTAGGGTTTTTGCCATCGGCCGACCCAAGCCGATTTTGATTGCTTTTCCATATCGGTCAAACACGGCCGATCGATCCCTAATTTCCCCATCCATATCCACACACTTCTATCAGTCGATTTATCGACTGAGAGATCGGCTATCTATACTTATCGGTCACACACCCTTAACCACACTCCATTCGGCTATGCGTCACTCAATAGTTGTGCTGACGTAATCGAGTCGATACAACCACACCTAGTTACCTAGAAAAACACTTAAGCACATCTCAGTTAAGACAACTGCTTTAGGAATCATCCTTCTGCCAAAGTAATCGATGCTTCCATCGATCGTCTAGGAACCCGATACACTCGTCAATCAGCTAAACCCTCGTTGTTTCCAACCAGCTCTGTGGTAACCCTCAGCAAGTAGCTGATTCTAAATAGTTGTTTCCCTATAGCTCTATCCAAGTTTAGTTGCAAGTCTTTTGTTTGTTATGTAAGTAATATGTTAAAGGAGTGTTGAATTGCAATTTTGTTGTGAGGTGAAATAGCTTCACGTGCATGCTTTGAATGTGATGTCGCATTGCATGTAGATACGACTACTTCCGCACGCAGTTCCTACAAGATCTTCCAGAAGTCTACGGCGGATGTTCCTGAAGATCAAGTAAATGTCACCAAGGGAATATCTGAAGCCCCGAACCAAAGTTCGGAAGATGTTAACATTTCTAACTTCAGCCCCACCAGTAAAGGCAAGCTCCGGACATAACCTACTATTTTATTACACTGCAATCTATATCTATTTACGTATTCTATGCATTAAGTTCTTAGGAATTGCTTGAAACCCTAGATGCATGAATCCTAGGAACCAATGTATTGCACCTGAGGTCATATCGACTAGATGCTATGCTAATAGGACCGGTAGAAGTCGGGTGATTTCCTGTCACTCGCGCGATATAGGAATTGTAATGTTTACATTCCTGTTATCACTATAAGGATGCCGGACGGGAGTTTTGTGCGGTATCATGGTTGAGGTGATACCCCGTCTATGTTGTTGAATTTTGATAAGGTCGCGGTGTGTGCCGATCGGGGTTAAGCGTTTGAAAGTACTAACCACATGCCGCGAAATATGGTAAGCGGTAAGCCTAGTAACCAATCGGCCCGAGGAGTGGACATACCTCCCACCACTCGTCTTGCTTCTTCTGGTTACTTATGTTCGACTGAGGAAATACGTGTTGCAAGGGCAACCAGGAATACGGGTTTTGTAGTCGCGCTACAGACGTATGTCCTGCACGAGTGATGTGCGTATGTTCCTGCAGTCGCTTGTGGTGGCTCTGATCCACGAGTCGGAATGAAAGGTAAACGGTTGCTTCGAAACGACCCTTTGGTGTTTCAAGCGTGTGAGTTAGGTTTACCTTGCAAGGTTAAATTTGATTCAGAATCGTCCGCCTCTCACGATGATTGAGACTACTTAATCCCTTTATCACACAGAGTAAGAAGAGCAACTATATGATAAGTAATACTGATGGATGAGATAAAGAGCTCTACCTTGCTTGTTTAGTTATAAGTGCTTATCTAGAATGGATAATCACATAGAACTTGAAAGCTAAAAGTTGAAAATAAGGATCTACTCTTAGTTGCTTTTCAGCTGAAACTAAACCCAGAACTTTTACAAGCCTTCATAAGTCTAGTTATGGGCTAAGATATACCCAATCCCGGGTAAGCCTTGCTGAGTATTAGTATACTCAGCCTTGCTAGTTGTATGTTTTTCAGGTGATATCTGTGAAGACCCTACTCTTCCCTTGCCTTGGCCCTGTGCTCTTCCAGATGATTGGTCCATGGAATGGGATCCGTCCTCGGCCAGCACTGGTGATATCGAGTGATGTCGTGCCTGAGCTTAGCATGACATCCGTCTTGACGACGTGCTGTAGGTCATCACGTATGATTTCCGCTGCTAAAAACCCTAACTTTATCAGTTTGTATTGTTTTCTCTAAATTTGAAACCTTGCTCTATTGTTGGAAACTCTTGTAAAGTGATTCCCTGTGATGTAAAATATAATGGTGATTGTATCTCTGGACTCACCTTCGTGTGAGGTAACCTTATTTGATCCTGTGTATCGGTGGTTTATCGGGACACTACCCGACAGGCCAAGGGATTATACCGTTTGAAGCACGTTGGAGCCCTCGGAAGTGGACTCGCGTACTTGAGCCGGTATAATTCAGGTTGGTTCTGCCACACAATGCGCGATCCATAATTGATTCCAGACGCAGAGAGCGTGAAGTAGCCAATCCAGAAGGTACCGACTGCAGTGATCGCTTTCCAGCGTTCACAGCACGGTTCAACAGTTACAAGTACCCTGAGGGCTTCAAGCCAATTGAGATCACCAAGTACGACGGCAAACAAGCTCCTCAGCAATGGCTAAGATGTTACTCTACTGTCATAGAAGTCGTAGGAGGCTCCAACACCACCAAGGTTGTCTACTTCCCGATGGCTTTGGACCCCTGTAGCGCTCACATGGCTGGAGAGCGTCAGCAACAACTCGATCGACTCCTGGGAGGGGCTCAAGAAAGTCTTCATCGACAACTTCCAGGGGGCGATCATCCGCGCAGGTACTCGTCATGACCTTGCTCAGTGTAAATAGGAACGCAATGAGCTCTTACGATCATACACACGCCGTTTCTTCGACGTACGAGCCACCATTGTGAACATCTCGGAAGAGGACATCATCAACTGCTTCTGCAATGGCCTCACCGACCCAGGCATCTATAGAACTTTGGGCGAAACAGACCAAACACTGTTGCAGGACTTCGTGACATGATGCATGATCGGTCCAAGCAAGAGGAGAAGATGTGTGAACAGTTCCCAAGGCGCAATGATAAAAACCCGAGGCGCACAAATGACAACCGTACCGACAAGAGCCAGCGGGACTACTCGGGTTCATCCCAAAAGCGCAAGCTAGACGATCTCGTTGCGGCTGTGGATCGTCCTCCGCGAGGCAAGAAGACAACGACGCAGGAGTGTGACACTCAGGTAATTAGCGTTGTCACACCCTAGATTTAAGTATAATGTTATGTGCAAAATGTGGTAAAAGTGTGTTTAAAAATTTAAATGCTAAGGGAAAAGGGTTGTTTATATAATTATATTATAATAAAGGTCCTTTAGTGCTAAATGGGTGAACATGGAGGGCAGAATTCAAATGTATGAGGGTTGTTTTGCAAAAGTCAAAAACTTGTGTTTAAATCGAAAATGTAGGTGAAACTACACATAGGATATATGTGTAGTGTAGTTTTAAAATAGGATTTATGTAAAGTTTGGAAATCTTGTTAAATTTCAAATTACTTGCAAATCCTTAGCTCTTATGTGGATGAACCTTAAAGCAAAGTTGTACATTTTGAAAAACCATACACTTTTGCTGTTCGGCCCATCTCCATTTGAGCACTGGTTTGAAAGTTAGTGATGCATTACAGTGGAGTCCCTATCTTTTCTGGATTTTGCAACCAGGTCCCTCTTCGTCTACCTCTCTCTCCCTCTCCTCTGTTCTTCTCTGCCGCGCGCCGCCGCCGTTCTCCCGGCCATGTGCGCCGCCCCTGCTATCTCTGTGTCGCTCAGGACCCCGCCACGTGCCACCTCGGCCTCTGCCCTGCCGCTTCCCGCCCTCGCGCTGGCCTCTCCCCGCCCGGCCACGTCGCCCGCCGTCTGCCCGAGATGCGCCGTCGCAGCATCTCCCGTGCCACCTCCTGCCTTCCGACATTCCACACGTCACCCCACTGCTGTGCCGCCGCCCTCCTGACCCCGTGCTGGCCTGCCCGTGCGTCCTCCACGTCGCTGAGCTTCTGCCCGAGCGCCGCACCGATCGCCACGCATGCCGCCGAGACGCCAGCTCCTGCTTGCACCCGATTACCTCCTTTTCTGGACCCAGAGCGCTTCCTCTAGCTCCTCTAGTGCACGTCCTGGCTTTTGCACACTTCCCTTCCATCCAATTCCCCCTGCCCCGATCGCAATTGCTCACCGGACCTCCTCCGCCATCCCTGCTCACAGTCGGCAGCTCCCACCACCGCTACCCATCCACGATCCGAAGTGCGATCAGCACCCCCACGATCCACCGTAGCTCACCGATTGATCCAATCCCGTTTTTCTTCACCAGAACCACTAGACCGCAACGCCGGCGACCCCCTTTCCTCCGTCACCGCTCGGCCTCCCGTCGACCCATCGATACAGACTCTCTCCACCCCGATCGACAGCACCGTCAGCACCACATCATCCTCCTGAAGCGATCCCGCCACCCCTTCACCGCCCTCCATCGCCCTAGCCTGCAGAACGCCGGCCACCATTGCCGCCGGTGAGAACCCGAGCTCCACCCCGCCGTCGATCACCCCTCTCCGGCCTACTTCTGTCCAAATTGAGTTGGGGGAAAGCATCCCCGCACTTCCCCGGTGCTCGTGCGTGCCTTGTTCCCCCGTGTTCGCCGGCCCCTCGCCAGGAATGACGACGCCCCGACGTGGCCGCCGCCATTGCTCGTCGCCGGCCGTGCTCCACTATTGCCCTTCGAGCACATCACCCCCCACCATGATCAGTAGCCTCTGTAGGTCATGTGGCACCGGTCCATCCCCACCCCGGACCTCGCCGCCGGCAAGAACGCCGGAGACAGGGACGCCGGGCGCCGTCGAGAGCTGGCAAGGGCATATTTGTGATACTTTATTTTGTTCTAGGGGTCTGTGTGCAAGAATCCAGGGACCCCGGTGTAAACCCTTGTGTTATTTTATGTGTGTAAAGCTGCTGCCTTGTAAAATTCGTAGGAAATGGTAGAAAAATCCAAAAAATGCCAAACTAGTTTTGTTGGAAACTAGATTTCAAACCCTACAACTTTTATTAATGAAGTTTGGTTTGAAACTAAATATTTTTGAATCTATTTTAAATTCGAAATAAAAGGGTATAGGATACATAACTTTTACATACTAACTTTGTTTCTTATAATTTTTGGTAAATAGCTTCTATAGGTCATGTGTGACCTTGTGTAAAAGTTTCAAACTTAGCTTTGTTTTGTAGTTTAAGTTCTTTTGAATTTGGGCAATTCAAATTTGGGATGATTTGAAATTAATTAAGCATGTTCCTTAGGTTATTTAATTAGATCTTTTTACCATAATCTAATGTGTTGATAATTAGCTTATAATTAAATCTTTAAGACTTTATAATTTCATTTACCTAAGTTTTGAATTTAAACTTGAAGTTTGAATTCAAATTTAGCTGTTTTAGTTTCTGTTTTCAGTAATTCCAGCATTGCCACCATAACTTAAGTATAAATGCTAATTTAAAAGTAAGACCCTCTTATTTCATGAATTCTTATATGTTAATTGTTGGATTGCAACTTTATTGTGAAATAAAGGTCTTACACTTAAGCATCATCTCATTTTAAGTTATTGCATGGCATATAGAATCAACAACTCTCGACGACGGAGATTACGAGCTGGTCTTAGGACAAGACCAAGGGTTTTCTGAAGACCCAATAAACGTCGCCGAGGAACTAACTGAAGCCCCGAACCAAAGTTCAGAAGTCCCTGACACTCCTGTCCCCAACCCCACTCAAGAAGGCAAGCCTCGATGCATACCCCAGTAATTCAATTGATTACAATTTCATTATTATATTATATATTTTGCATTACGTCTAGGAGTTGAAATGAAACCCTAGTTGCATAAGATTTTAGGAATCGAATGTACTATACCCGAGTCCTTATCGCATAGACGCTCTGCTTATTAGGGCCGGTAAAAGTTGAGTGATTTCCAGTCACTCGCGCGACATAGGAGTTGCATGCTAAAATTTGAAAATAGATCATACTCTTTGTTGCTTTTCAGCTGAAAATAAACCCAGAACCTTTATAATGCCTTCATGAGTCTAGTTACGGGCTAAAGTATACCCAACCCCGGGTAAGCCTTGCTGAGTATAAGCATACTCAGCCTTGCTAGTATCACTTTTAGGTATAACCTTCGAGAACCCCACTGACAGTTCTGCGTGGCCAACCTCTGTTCCTCATGGCTGGTCCGTGGAGTGGGACCCGTCCCTAGCTAGCAGTGACCCTCCTGAGTGACACCAGGCCTTGGGCGGAGCATGGTGTCAACCTTTGCGATGTGTGTAGTCGCGTGTTTATTTTTCCCTTCCACTGTGAACATGGACAAGCAGTTAAGTTTGTCGGTTTAAACACTGTTGTATAAGTTTTACTTTAAGTTTGAACCAGGTTTGTAATAATATTTGCTTATATGTAAATTAAAAGTTGATGAGCTGTACTGTGATTGTAAACTCGCCTTCGTGCAAGGTGAAGCTGCTTCGATCCTGTTGAACCGTGGTTGTATCGGGCGGAGACCCGACAGACCAATGAGTTGTTCCGTTTGAAGTGCGTTGAGTTAGTATCGGCTAAACAGCGATGACTAGTGCACTTGAGCTGGAATAATTCAGGCGGTTCTGCCACAAGGAGCAATTCAAAAAGCTCTTGCAGAAGAAATGCCCATGGCATCCAGGTGCCAATCATGCGGTAATCGATTGCTACAACCTCCGGAGGACATTCAGCAATCCCAGCAATGACAAGAAGAACAAGTTGACGGATAAAGAGCCCGAATAGGACAACCAAGGGGACAAATCGCGCAACACGAAGTTCCAAGTTGCCTCGAAAACCATCAATGTCATCTTCAGAGGTGACGAAGAGTTTAGTTCCAGGAGGGAACAGAAACTACTACTCCGAGAAATCATGTCCATTGAGTCGGCGATACCACGACCACTCCGATGGTTGGAGGTCCCCATCTCATTCTCACGAGACGATCAATGGACCAGCTTCTCAGAGCCCGACAAATTCCCCCTGATCCTGGACCCGGTGGTGGCAGAGGTCAAGCTCACCAGAGTACTCAACGACGGCGGAAGCGGTCTCAACCTCATCTTCGCCAGCACGTTGAGAAAGATGGGCTTAGACTTAACGGACATGCTCGTCCCAAGCAAGTCTCCCTTCTACGGCATTATCCCAGGCAACGCAGCACATCCACTTGGCACGGTAGTCCTTCTAGTCACCTTCAGCATGAGGGAGAACTCCCGTACCTAGTTCATCAAATTCAAAGTTGCCAACTTCGAATCTTCATATCATGCCATACTGGGTAGGCCGGCACTGGCCAAATTCATGGCAGTGCCGCACTATGTTTATCTACTTCTCAAGATGCAAGGATGAAGTGGGGTACTCACTCTCCGAGGCGACTTGAGAAGTACTCAAGGCCGCGCAACAACTCTCCCAAGCCGGGCTGGAAATCCCAACAAGGAAGGCAAGCCAGTCGACCAGCGACATGGCCACATGTCATCTGGGGGCTTAGGACTCAGCCGTCCAAAACCACAGGACAAACACCGTTTTTTCTTATCTACGGCTCTGAAGCAAGTTTACCGGCTGACATCATATGGAAATCCCCAAGGGTTGAAATGTACAACGAAGGCGAGGCGAATGAAGCAAGGCAGCTAGAGCGGACAGAAGAGACTCGCTGCACTGCTCTTGTTCAGTCACCACAATACCTACGGGGGATCCGACGATATCACGACCACAACGTTAGAGAACGGTCATTCAGTATAGCCGATTTGGTCCGACGCCGCATCCAAGATGAGTCAGGATTACACAAGCTCAATTCAAGATGGGAAGGACCGTTCATCGTCAAGCAGATTACAAGATCGGGGTCTTTTTGACTACAATACCCTGAGGGCCAAGACGTCCCAAATTCCTGGAACGTACAGAACCTACGAAAGTTTTACCCATAAGAAGACACACAGTGATAGCTTTTCTTTGAGCGCCAAGGCGGTTTCCTTCCGATTCAATTTGGAGACCATGTGCCACAAAATCAGGAATGTAAATTCTCTATTGAAATTCGGAGGCTATAGCCATTTTCAAGTTTCATATAAATTGACTTCTTGCCATGAGCATAGCTGTCATTGCGGTGATGATCTCATTTTTCCAAACAAGTTAGATCCGCTCGATCGGATTCAATCTAACTTGTTTGACGTGCTCACTTGAGGAGCTATATCGACTACTCCCAGAGTTGCTACACTCGGGGTAGTATTGACTACTTGCTACAAGCATGATAGTCGTCGCGATGAGGATCGCGTACTCCGAACAGGTTAGATCCGCTTGATTGGATTCAATCTAACTTGTTTGACGTGCTCACTTGAGGAGCTATATCGACTACTCCCAGAGTTGCTACACTCGGGGTAGTATTGACTACTTGCTACGAGCATGATAGTCGTCGCAATGAGGATCGCGTACTCCGAACAGGTTAGATCCGCTCGATCGGATTCAATCTAACTTGTTTGACGTGCTCACTTGAGGAGCTATATCGACTACTCCCAGAGTCGCTGCACTCAGGGTAGTATTGACTACTTGCTACGAGCATGATAGTCATCACGATGAGGATCGTGTACTCCGAACAGGTTAGATCCGCTCGATCGGATTCAATCTAACTTGTTTGACGGGCTCACTTGAGGAGCTATATCGACTACTCTCAGAGTCGCTGCACTCGGGGTAGTATTGAATACTTGCTACGAGCATGATAGTCGTCGCGATAAGGATCGCGTACTCTGAACAGGTTAGATCCGCTCGATCAGATTCAATCTAACTTATTTGACGGGCTCACTTGAGGAGCTATATCGACTACTCCCAGAGTCGTTGTACTCGGGGTAGTGTTGACTACTTGCTACGAGCATGATAGTCATCGCGATAAGGATCTCGTGCTCCGAACAGGTTAGATCCGCTCGATCAGAATTAATCTAACTTGTTTGACGGGCTCACTTGAGGAGCTATATCGACTACTCCCAGAGTCGCTGCACTCGGGGTAGTATTGACTACTTGCTACGAGCATGACAGTCATTGCGATGAGGATCACGTACTCCAAATAGGTTAGATCCGCTCGATCGGATTCAATCTAACTTATTTGACGGTGAAAGGATCTCAAGATGCCTAGAGGGGGTGAATAGGCTAACCTGAAACTTAAAACACTTTAAACACTGTCAGTAACACAGATGTCCGGATACTCCGGAGATATGTCCGAATACTCCGGGTTTTGTGTCCGGAGTTTTCAGAAATATTGTCCGGATAGTCTGGGTATGAAACTATGTACACACTAACAAAGATATTGAAGCTGCAATTGAGATCGAGTAAATTTAGACAAGCTAGTGGTACCTTTGGAGCGTTTCTTACCAGTTGTCTTTCTCTAGAGACTCGTGTAGTAGTAGATCGACCCCAAACCCTAGAAAGTTAGTCTCACAAGCAAATAACTAATAAAGACAAGTAAGGAGCACAAGAGAGAGATAGAATTTGTTTCCCAAAGTTCACTCCCAAAGGAGCTACGTCTCCGTTGAGGAAGAATTCAAGAGACGGTGCTCAAGAACCCCTATGCTCCTCTTCCAAGGGTGAGACCAACGCTTAAATCCAAGGTTACTTACTATGTGTTCCTTCGGAAGGAATGACGATTACAAACTTCTTGTGGTGCTCACAACTTGCTTGAGCACTCACAAGCGACGCCTAGCCATCTAGGAGCTTGAAGCTCCAAGAAGAATAAACTTGAATCCACCGGCTAGACAAGGATGTTGTGCTGAAGAGATGGAATGGAAGCTTACTAGCACAAATCTTTGCTCTTGCAACAATCTCACTTGAATCCCCAAAGGAAATCACTCGAGAATGAAAAAGGGGGAGTGAGAGAGCTCTTATTTTGCTTGCAAGTGTTTTCTGGTCGAAATGAGCAACAGAGCTTTGAATGAAGGGGTATGGGGGGTATTTATACCCCCTCTCACAGAAAACTAGCCGTTGGGTAAAGGATACCCGGATACTCCGGGTATATGTCCGGATACTCCGAACACCGGGGTCCGGAGACTCCGGTCTCAGAGAAACTACGGATGGGGAACAGTTACCCGAAAACTCTGGGTGTTTGTCCGGATACTCCAGAGCACTATGTCCGGACATTCCGGACTATGAACCGGACAATCCGGGTATAACAGAGAATTTCACAAGAAGGTTGTTTATAGTGGTAGGTTTGATTCTCATGGTTTTTTGTAGGTTCTCTTGAGCACAACTATTATGTCAACACCTATGGATCAAAGTCCCTCTTGATAGTACGACGTTCCTATACTCAATTTCAAAATAAAATCTAATTCTTCAAGTAAATTTGAAACACCGCTTTTCATTTTCCTTTTGAGGGGTCATGTTTTGTAATACGCTTTGCTTCATCACCCTTAGCCCCTGCACACATGCTCGATAACATGATTAGATATACATGTGCTTTGTCTTCTACCACCAAAACCCACTAAGGGGCCTAGATATCTTTCAATCTCCCTCTTTTTGGTGATTGATGACAACCTACATGTATCTCATTTAATAATCATAAAGATGTAAGCTTAAGCATATAAAGAGCTCCCCCTTAATGTATGCCATGAATTTGAATTTCAAATTGACTTCTCAAAAGTCAAAGTTGGCACATTATGAAGAAAACATAAAAACTCTTTATACATTTTATAGTGGGGTGAGCAAGTGTGTGCTAATACAATGTGTGATGCAAATGACAGGTTATGCACTCAAGGAAAATTTGTGTTGGCTGCAAAAACCTGGAGACTCCGAGTATATGTCCGGAGACTTCGGACATCATGTCATGAGTATCCGGCTACGTAACCGGAGTATCCGGACCTCCTGCACAGAACATAGAAAACAGCAAGTCATCACAATTAAAATAAGCATCACACTATCATTTGAGCCTTAGAACAGTTTCAAATGTGACAACCAAACAGTTTTAAACATAGAGTAGCACACGTTACAAGTTTTCAATACAATACAAGCCCAAAGGAGTACATAAATGGTCATTTTCACTCCCCTATTGTCATCAAGTGCCAAAAAGGGAATGAAAAGAGCAAAGAGGTCTACTCCTCATCATCATCTTGGGTGCCATCATCAGAGGTGTCTTCATCCTCATCCGAGTCGGGGATTTCATGGTAGTCGTGGGGTTCTTCTTCCTCGGTCTCCTCTTCTTCATCAAAGATCTCTTGGCCACGAGGAGGAGAGCGACAAGAGTGAGTAGGTACACGAGTGCATCGATGTGGGCGAGGAAGAGGAGCATGAGCAGCAGCAACAGTGGCCTCATCCACAGCATCCCACTCGGCGAACGGGTCATCAAACTCGGGCAACTCATGGTAAGGATCCACAGGAAGTCCTAAGTGACTCTTGATCTCAATAATATCATGGCAGTTTTCATTGATTTCTTGAGTAGCGGTCTTGCACATGCTAAAGATGCTCTTGAGTGCCCTCTTGATGAAAGAATTATGGTGACCATGGCAAGAGGAGGAAGAGACATCGGAATGGGATGGAGCGGGATCAAATCTTGAATTCCTTGTAGCACCGGCATGAAGAGGAGGTGCATGCGGTGCATCACCGGAGCGAGGACGAAGGTGAAGTGCTGCATGCTTGCAGTCCTTAGGAAAGGTGACATTCGTAACCCTCTCTATCATATACATGAGATATGGAGCAGATGGTAGAAATTTCTGTGGATCATTCATCGTCCTCCTCAACTCATTCCAAATGAAATCCATGATTGAGAAGGGTCAAGAAGGTTGCAAGCAAAGTATCGAAGTGCCGTAGCATTTCCATCCTTAGCATCAATGTTGGCATGAAAGAATTGATTCATCGAGTAGTAGAAGGGTTGGAGGGTGCTTACGTTACCGGCTTCGGCTAGGATCGGATTGTAGAAGAGGGCCGGTAATTGATTTGGCTTCAATTGATGCTCCACATGAATGGGATCTCTCTTCTCATCCTCTGCGCCAAGTCCAAGAAACCTAGAGAAGGTCATGTAATCCACTCCATACTTCACTCCCTCGGTTGTCCAAAAGAAGGCAATCTTCCTTGCATCATAATAGAGAGATGAGTGAAATTGAGCAAGGATCTCCTCATTCCAATCATATCTAAAGCCCATGATGTCATAAAGCCCAAACTCCTTGCACTTTGCAATTGCTTGATTGAAGAATGGATCGTTGAGCTTCTCAAAGTATGCCCAATCCACATACTTGCAAGGGACAATTGGAGCCTTGCCCTTGTGCAAGACTACAGAGGAGTAGAAATCCTGATGCAACTGACACCAAAATCTTCTTTCCAAATTTTCTGCCTTATCATATTTATACACGTCCTCCTTGCATGCATTAGTCAGTGCCACAGTTTGTTTGAAGTAATTTCTCCCCATGTCAACCGCAAACACGGGCAGAATTTGAGGACGGGTGAACTTCAGGCATCTGGGATATTGGCGTTGATCTTCTTGAAACTCTATTTGAAGACGTGGAGGTGTGCGAGGGCAGATTTCCCAAGCAATTCCCTTTCTAGTTGGATTTGCCTAGGAATGAGGAGGAACAGCCATGCTTGGCATCATGTAAGGAGCTTGTCGAGATGCATGAGACAGAGCTTGGCTGCTGCTAGCAGGTTCCTTGCCGGGGCAATGGTTAGGTCGTAGCTCCCTCGGAGGAGGAGGGCTCGGAGGGGAGTCCTCTTCCACTTGAAGTTGTGGATCATGGTGATGCTTTTGCCATCGCTGCCCTGTAGGAGCATTCGCACGGTCTCTTCCCATAGCCTAGACATAGGATTGAGCGATTAGGATCAATCTAGAAACAACAGGAGAGAAACATGCTGGATGGAATTCTTGAAATCCGGAGAGTTCGGGTATATGTCCGGATACTTCGAGCACATTGTCCGGAGTATCCGGACAAAGTATCCGGAGTCTCCGGGCATCATGTTCCAAACCCTAGGTTCAAGAAATTGAAAGATTCTACCATGGGATTTGAGTGAAACTTGGGGTATGAGTTACTAGACTTGAGTGGAGATAATGCCCTAAAGGATATTCAATTTTATCAACTACATTGAGAGATCGGGTGATTCAAAGTTTGAATACCTTAAGGGAAGTTGAACGCGTGGGAAACTTCAAATCCAATGCTTCCCTGGAGTTTCCGGAGGGGAGAATGCCCTTCCTTCAAAGATTTGCAAGATTTATGTGCTTGGATGGTGAAAATCGCCCCTTGGGCGAGAGGGAGGGAGAGGAGGAGGAGAGGGAGGCGGCGTCGGTGAAGAAGAATGAATGAAAGGTTTCTAACCGACCCCCTCCACGGTAAATAAGGGATGGTTTTACCATCCGGAGTATCCGGACAAAGGACCGGAGTATCCGGCTCTCCCTGAGCAGAATTTCAGTGAAGGATAGGATTGAATTTCGATAGAGAGATCTCATGATGTGAGAGGCTCACTTAGCTTGAGACTAGCCAACAATCAACAATGGGAATAATAGTCTCAAGTAAGCAAGAAAAGATTTGAATTTTTCTTGAAAATCACTCTCCTAACAGTTCTAGTAAGTTTTCCTTTTTTTTGTTTTAGAAGAAATTACTCTATAGCAATAAAAAATGTGCATGATCTTAAACTAAGTTACAAGAATCCAATATATTTAGCTTACTCCTCAAGGTACAAAACCTTTGCTCATCAAGTGGTTTAGTGAAGATATCGGCTAGTTGTTTACCGGTGCTTATATGACTCAAAATGATATCTCCTTTGGTCTCATGGTCTCTTAAGAAATGATGTCTTATATCAATGTGTTTGGTTCTTGAGTGGTTTATAGGGTTGTTAGCTAGCTTGATGGCACTCTCATTGTCACACAAGAGTGGAATCTTACTAAACTTGCAACCAAAGTCGCTCAAGGTAAATCTCATCCAAAGTAGTTGCGCACAACAAGCACTTGCAGCAACATACTCGGCTTCGGTAGTGGATAAAGCAACGGAATTTTGTTTCTTAGAACTCCAAGACACAAGGGACTGACCAAGAAATTGACAAGTTCCTGATGTACTCTTCCTATCTACTTTGCAACCGGCATAATCCAAATCGGAATAGCCAAGTAGATTGAAAGTGGAGCCCTTGGGATACCACAAGCCAAGGTATGGAGTGTAAACCAAGTATCTTAGAATTCTCTTAATAGCCATAAGATGACATTCCTTAGGATTGGCTTGAAACCTTGCACACATGCACACACTAAGCATGATATCGGGGCTAGATGCACAAAGGTAAAGAAGGGATCCAATCATGGAGCGATATACCTTTTGATCTACGGCCTTGCCATCTTCATTTAGATCAAGATGTCCATTAGTTGGCATGGGTGTCTTGATAGGCTTGGCATTCTCCATGTCAAACTTTTTCAACATATCTTTAGTATATTTGGTTTGACAAATGAAGGTGCCTTCCTTGAGTTGCTTGATTTGAAATCCAAGAAACAAAGTTAACTCGCCCATCATGGACATCTCAAATCTTTTCGTCATGATCCTACTAAAGTCCTTGCACCAAGATTGATTAGTAGAACCAAATATAATGTCATCGACATATATTTGGCATAAAAAAATATCTTTATCAATTTTACGAGTGAAAAGAGTAGGATCGGTTTTGCCTATCTCAAAGCCTTTCCTTAAGAGAAAATCCTTAATGCATTCGTACCATGCTCTAGGTGCTTGCTTGAGCCCATAGAGCGCCTTATGGAGCTTGTAGACGTGGTTAGGAAACTTGGAATCTTCAAAACCCGGTGGTTGCTCAACATATACCAATTCGGAGATTGGTCCATTAAGAAAAGCACTCTTCACATCCATTTGGTATAGCTTGAAATCATGGTGAGTTGCAAAGGCAAGCAAGATACGAATTGACTCAAGCCTAGCTACGGGGGCATAAGTCTCACCAAAATCCAAACCTTCGATTTGTGTGAAGCCTTGAGAAACCAACCTTGCTTTGTTCTTTGTCACCACACCATGTTCATCTTGTTTGTTTTGAAAGATCACTTTGTTCCAATAACATTTTGCTTAGGTCTTTCTACTAAGGACCAGACTTCATTCTATGTGAAGTTGTTCAGTTCTTCTTGCATAGCCATCACCCAATCCGGATCATCCAAAGCTTCTTCTACCTTAAGTGGTTTCAAGAAAGAAACAAACGAGTAATGTTCACAAAAAGTAGCCAAACGAGAACGAGTAGTTACCCCTTTACTTATACTTCCAAGGATGTTATCTACGGGATGATCCTTTTGGATATTGTGATGGATTCTTGGATGAGGAACTTGAGCTTCATGTTGTATTGGTTCAACTTCTTGTTCAGCCTGAGATTTATCTTGATGTGGAGTTGAGGGTTCAACTTCAGTAACCCGAATAGTACGGTCTACAGTCCGGATATTCCGGATAGGGGATCCGGAGTCTCCTGACGTATAGCCGGAGTTTCCGGGTTGCGCGGCGGAGGTTGATGTAGATGACCCTCTCAACATCAACATATCATCATCATCATCTTGATCTCCTTATTCTTGAGGCTTTATTTCACCAGTGGCTAGCTTCTTGATTGCCTTGGTTGGTGATTCTTCCATGCCTACAACACCATCAACTTGCTCCCCTTGAGAGCCATTAGATTCATCAAATGTCACGTCACACACAACTTCAACACAACCGGAGGTTTTGTTGAAGACACGATAGCCATGAGCATTTGAGGCATAACCAAGAAGGAAACCTTCATCAACTTTAGGTGCAAATTTAGAGTTTTTGGGCTTCTTGTTAAGAATGAAGCACTTACTTTCAAAAACTCTAAAGTAAGACACATTAGGCTTTTTACCAAGTAGAAGCTCATAGGCTATCTTGTTCAAGATCTTGTGTAGATAAAGGCGATTAATGGCATGGCATGCCGTGTTGATTGCTTCCGCCCAAAATTGATCCGAGACCTTGTATTCATCAAGCATTGTCCTTGCGGCTTCAATGAGACTTCTATTTTTCCTTTCAACAATTCCATTTTATTGTGGAGTATATGGAATGGAGAACTCATGACCAATGCCTCTTCATCTAGGAATTTCTCAATGTTTTTGTTCTTGAATTTGGTGCCATTGTCATTTCTCACTTTCTTGATCTTGGTTTTGAATTTATTTTGAGCTCTTTTTGCAAATTTCTTGAGTGTATCTTGCACTACACTTTTGTCATGCAAAAAGAATACCCAAGTAAAACGAGAATAATCATCAACAATGACAAGACCATATTTATTACCACCAATACTCATATAAGCCACCGGGCCGAATAAGTCCATGTGTAGTAGTTCCAATGGCTTGACGGTGGTGACAATGCTCTTTGATGGATGAGGAACACCAACTTGCTTTCCGGCTTGACAAGCACTACAAATACGATCTTTCTCAAAAGAGACATTGGTTAGTCCTAGAATGTGAACCCCCCTTTAGGAGTTTGTTGAGGTTTCTTATCCCAACATGGGCTAGTCGGCGATGCCATAACCAACCCAAGCTAGATTTTGCACCAAGCATGTGTCAAGTTGAGCTTTTCTTGTAAAAAATCCACTAGATAAAGCTTTCCCTTGAGTACACCCTTGAAGGCAACGGAGCCATCGCTTCTCCTAATGACGGTCACACCTTCATTAGTAAATAAACAATTGAAGCCCGACGCACAAAGTTGTGATATGGACAACAAATTATACCCAAGTGATTCAACTAAGAGAACCTTTGAAAGAGAGAATTTTGAGTTTAGATCAATGTTACCGGTGCCAAGCACTTTTCCCTTTGATTTCCGGTAAAGGTAATGTAATGATCACCATCGGATTCTTTCAAAGATTCAAACATACTTCCTTCTCCAGTCATATGATTTGTACATCCGCTATCAATCACCCATGTGGATCCACCGGTGAAGTATTCCTACAAAATAAGATTATTCCTTCCTTTTAGATACCCAACAATACTTGGGTCCTTGAGTGTTAGTCACAAGAACCTTGGGTACCCACACATGGCTTTTCACCTTAGTGTTCCATGAGCGGTGACCCACAAATATAACAACCACTTTACCACGATGGTTTCTAGTTAACACATAATCCGCATAAAAGGATATTTGAGAGGATGACTCTTGTGTCTTAGGAGCTTGGAACTTGTCTTGCTTTAATGAAGATGCGACAATTTTCACACCTTCATCACATGTTGTGCCTCTCTTGACAAACTTGATATGACTTGTTCCTTGTGTCTCACCAATTCCCTTACGGATGGGAGTAGTCATGTTCACTAGACCTCCATTTGCTCCTAAGGAGGCCTTCTTGTTGTTCTTGACATATGAGATGGTTTGAGATGCACCATCTTCATTCTTTCCAAGTCTCTTACCTTTCTCAAATCCATACTTGCTCATATACTTTGATCCAAATCTCTTGGTATACTTCTCAAACTCACCTGCCCTTGGTGAGGGATTTGTCTTGAATACTTGCTTGTGAGATGGTGCTTCTTCTTGCACTAATTGAGTGAGTCTAGTAATCTCTTTCTTCATGGCATGCATTTTAGCATGGTTAGTAGCACAAGTTTGAATATCAATATTAAAGCATCGTGCACAACCGTTACTAGTTGAAGGACTAGATGACTTACAAGCTTTAGAGGAGCTTTCCAAAAGAGTATTAACTTTAACTTCAAGTGCCGTGTGAATGGCTTGCAAGCTTGTTAAGCTTTCTTGAAATTTCTCATTGTCTCTCTTCAAGTTAGCATGAGTGTTTTCAACTAAGGAGAGTTCTTTAGTTAAGTCATTCACTTTCCTCTTTTCACTAGTAAATGATTCTTTTACCTCAAGAAGTATGCTATCCTTGGTCTTTAGGGACTCCTCAAGTCTCTTGTTTTCCTTCCTTTCATTGGTAAGGTTCTTTTCAAGAGCTTCGGATTTTTCTCTCTCAAGCCTAAAAAATTCTTCTTGTGATTCAAGAGTCTCATCTAGGTCATCTAGTTTCATTATTAGTTTCATCATTCTAGTTACCACACTCTTGCCATATTGTTTAATGAGACTAGCAATTTCATCTTCCTCATCTAGTTCATCATCCGATGAGTTTGGGGATATTACCTTTGTGTTCTTTGCCATCAAACACATGATTGAACCTTGATCTTCATCATCGGTGAGATCTTCAAACAAACTTGGTTGATGCGAAGAGGAGGTCTTGAATGCCATAGTTGCAACATCTTCATTGTCAGAGTTGCTCTCTTCATTTGAATCCCATTCTTGACCAAGATGAGCTTCACCGGCATGCGTTCTGTATCTTGGCTTGTCCCTCTTTGATGAGCTCTCCTTGGTGTCCTTGTCTTCTTCTTTTCTTCTGGACAATCCGCAATGAAATGCCCAATTTTTTTTCAACCAAAACAAGGCTTGCTTGATCTTCTTCTTGATCCATACTTGTTCTTGCCAAGGTTTTGGATGTTGCTCTTCCTTAGAACCCTTCTAAAGTTCTTGATGAAGAAAGCCATTTGCTCATCATCAAGCTCATCATCTTCATTATCACTAGAGTCATCATCCTTTGAGGATTGGGTAGCCTTTTCCTTGCCCTTTAACTTTGCTTGAAGAGCCAACCTATTGTTCTTTGCCGCTTGTTCTTGGAGGTCAGCCAAATCTTGATTGATCTTGACCCTCTTTAATTGATCATGGTGAGCTTCTATTCTTCCAAAAACATTCTCAGCGGTAAAGTGTTTAAAACCCCTTTCAGCTCTTATCAGGCTAGGTAGTGTGACATCCCTAGCCATGTAGACATTCAAGAGCTTGTCCACTATCTCACGATCACCCCATTTATCTCCACCAAGTGACTTGATTTGATTGGTGATCTTCTTCATTTGATTGTACATTTCTTTGTCGGTTTCATCTTTCTTCATGGAGAAAAGACTTAGTTCATCTTCTAATGTTTTGATTCTTGACTCACGAACTTTTCTTGATCCTTGGCGGTGAGAGCATCTTCAATCTTGTCAAACTCTTCGGCACTTACGGAGGAGTGGAGGATGTTCAAAGCTTGGTAGTTGCGTTGCAAAACATAAGCTTGAAGCGGTGTAGGAGTCTCATCATCATCCAGAATGTCACAACCAACTTCCACAATCTTCCAAAGATCCTTATGAATAGCACTCAAGTAACCAAACATCTTTGTCTTCCATTGATTATAGCCCGTGCCATCAAAGTGAGGTGGCTTTCCCATGTGAATTGAGGCATTGTGTTCACTTGGAATTTGAAAGGTGTAGTTATGACCCACTCGGTGATAGTTGGCTCTTTTCTTCACTTTTGATGAGCTTGAGGATCTGTTCTTGTAATTGGTGTCTGAGTCATCACTTGATTTGATTACGATCTTAGTGTTGAATTTCCCTTTCTTTCTTTGCAGTTTCTTCTTCTTCCATGCCTTTCACTCTTGGAATGACATCTCATCATCAGTTGTTTCCAACTCATCTTCTTCTTCTTCGTGTTGATCGTTCCTTTTCATGTCCTCAGGCTTTCCCGATGACTTCTCCTTGTCAACTTCATCGGTTGGATCGATAGGAGCCTTTGATGAAGTATCACTTGACATCTTGATTCTCCACGCGGTTAGGCTTCAAAGATGAAGAACCTCGCTCTGATACCAATTGAAAGGATCTCAAGATCCCTAGAGGGGGGGTGAATAGGCTAACCTGAAACTTAAAACACTTTAAATACTATCAGTAACACAGATGTCCGGATACTCCGAAGATATGTCCGGATACTCCGGGTTTTGTGTTCGGAGTTTCCGAAAATATTGTCTGGATAGTCCGGGCATGAAACAATGTACACACTAACAAATATATTGAAACTGCAATTTAGATCGAGTAAATTTAGACAAGCTAGTAGTACCTTTGGAGCATTTCTTACCAGTTGTCTTGCTCTAGAGACTCGTGTAATAGTAGATCGACCCCAAACCCTAGAAAGTTAGTCTCACAAGTAAATAACTAATAAAGACAAGTAATGTCAGACCCGGGGCTACGGGACTATGTACATAACATAGTTTAAACTGGGTTAAGAGATAAAGCCCGTCTTATCTCTTATTTATGTTATTTTCTACTCGTTTGAGTAGGAGATAAAGCTAGTCGGTACAGAAGGAAACTACTCGAGTTATACCCGGGTACGATTCCTTGGCTAGTATTGGCTAGATCCATGTAACCCTGACCTCCCGGATATATAAGGGGGGCAGGGACCCATTAAAAACACAACATCAACACCCAAGGGAATATAAACCACCATACAGGACGTAGGGTATTACGCACCTCGTGGCCCGAACCTGTCTAAATCTTGTGTTCCTTGAACCTTCGAGTTCCTGATCTCGGCGTCTCCTCACCTAAACTTACCACCTTGGGTATACCCTTCGGTGGGCAGCCGGTAAAACACCGACAGCTGGCGCTCCAGGTAGGGGTGCACATCGGAGATCCACCGGCGAACTCGATGGCATCATTCAAGTTCACCAGTCCCGTGCTTCCCGAGGCCACGACGTTCGTTTTCGGTTCATGGGTCTGCGTCACAGACGGCACGGGCGACTTCAGTCGATTCTCCATCAACATCATGAAGCCGAAAACTCTCGTAGTGAGCTTTCATAGAGAGCTCAACGAGTTTGTTGACAATCTCGAACACTCGTAGATCCATGGCTCCACCAGGAAGATCGAGGAGGAGTCCGCTTCCAACACGACTCCGCCCCGTGCTGCAACAACCACGCTCGGATCGGACTCGTTCCAATCTGAGGACTTGCATAGTCAGTCACGACTCGGTCTACGCAATTCGGCCACTGAACTTCAGGAGGCCAACAAGTCCGAGTCCCTCTCCGTATTGGAAAAGGACTTGGACTATTTACTCAAAATCGGAAAACCCGAAGCCACCACATGTCGGGGGGCTGCGGGTTGCCTTGGTGACAGCTAGCCCGCCAGCGACTACTTCGACTTTGCGAGAAGGCTCGATGGCCCGCCGGCGGTCACTTCGACTTTGCGAGGATGATCGGCGGTGCGCTGATGACTACTTCGACTACTCATCTCGACTAGAAACTAGTCGAGGGCGAGCCTCACAGCAACGACTACATCAACTACTCGTCTCGACTAGAAACTAGTCGAGGGCGAGCCTCATAGCAACGACTACATCAACTACTCATCTCGACCTGAAAACTAGTCGGAATCGACTCCGACTAGTCGAGCTTCATCAACAAACCGTCGCAGCTCCATCAACGAGCTCCACGGCTTCGTCGACATTCGTCCACGGATCAAGCTAAGTGACTTATACCTTTTTCCGACTTGTTCTACACAAGATCAGCTACCTTTTTGGGTACGCCTCTCGACGGGCATGAAACCCTCGGGGGCTACACCATAATCAACTACCTATCTGTGTACGTCTCTCGATGGGCATTGAAACCCTCCAGAGCTACACTTCGCTGACTACTTATCTGTGTACATCTCTCGATGGGCATTGAAACCCTCCAGAGCTACACTTCGCTGACTATTTATCCGTGTACAACTCTCGATGGGCATTGAAACCCTCCAGAGCTACATTTCATCGCCTACTTTTGCGCACTGCGCATCCTGTTTGTCCCATGATGACTACTTTTTGCTCGTTGTCTCTTAACGGTCGCTAATCTACTCGGGTAGCACATGCCTTAATCCGTGAAACCTCGGCTCTTCTGTCATGCCTAATGCCTTTATGCGTACATGAGACAAAGATCTCATACACGCTATGAGCAATGGCTTAAATGGGACCAGGCGCTTAAACGTAACAGGCATACTACTCGGGAGATTTAAATGGCCTAAAAAAGAGCTCGACACAGCAATTTTTACACCGAATAAATTTTTGTGTCTTCACATTATTACCGAGTACTACTCGGTATCTTCGCATTATGCTACATAATGTATGCATTGTCTTTTTTCAGATCAAGCTTCGGCAACAATCCTTCAGCAGCATGGCGTGTCATCACAGTTCGCTAGTTCCCAGGCTCGGGGGCTGGGTGATGCTCACTACTCGACATGGCTCCTTCGGCTCTCCTGGCTCATAAGCTCGGGGGCTGGACGCTGCAAAACTACTCGAAGATGACTCATATGAAGACTGAGAGTACAGAAGAAATCCTAAGTCACCACGCGGTTAAATAAACCAGCGGGAGGCTCAATTTCACTATGCAGAAGGCGAAGAGTTTTTCTCGGGATTTTAGAGTAACACCAGTTATTTATCATGGGGATATTTTTACACTGCATGCCACGACTTTTGGATCCTTATTTCCAAACCTGAGAGATTTGGATTCAAGGCTCGGGGGCTGCGGGATACGTGGCATCGACTACTTATTTTTTTGAATTTATTCGAAGAGTAAGTAAGGAAGATATAAGATTAATGCGACCCTCAGCCTGATTCTCCGATTCAACCTAAGGCTCGGGGGCTACTCCATATGGAGTGCGATTTTTCAATCGCACACCATACCAAAGAAGTAATTAGGGGCATGAGCACCTCATAGCTTTGATGCAGCCAAGAAAGTACTCGAAGAAGAACTTCAAGACGGAGCTTCAAGAGAAGCCGAAGACTGCTTCGAAAGTACTCGAGAAGACTACAGTACTCAGCTACGAAGAGCTCGGGGGATTGTCAGACCCGGGGCTACGGGGCTGTGTACATAACGTAGTTTAAACTGGGTTAACAGATAAAGCCTGTCTTATCTCTTATTTATGTTATTTTCTACTCATTTGAGTAGGAGATAAAGCTAGTTGCTACAGAAGGAAACTACTCGAGTTATACCCGGGTACGATTCCTTGACTAGTATTGACTAGATCCATGTAGCCCTAACCTCCCGGATATATAAGGGGGGGCAGGGAACCATTCAAAACACAACATCAACACCCAAGGGAATACAAACCACCATACAGGACGTAGGGTATTACGCACCTCGCGGTCCGAACCTGTCTAAATCTTGTGTTCCTTGTACCTTTGAGTTCCTAATCTTGGCGTCTCCTCACCTAAACTTACCACCTTAGGTATAACCTTTGGTGGGCAGCCGATAAAACACCGACAAGTAAGGAGCACAAGAGAGAGATAGAATTTGTTTCCCGAATTTCACTCCTAAAGGAGCTACATCTCCGTTGAGGAAGGATTCAAGAGACGGTGCTCAAGAACCCCTATGCTTCTTTTCCAAGGGTGAGACCAACGCTCAAACCCAAGGTTACTTACTATGTGTTCCTTCGGAAGGAATGACGATTACAAACTTCTTGTGGTGCTCACAACTTTCTTGAGCACTCACAAGCGATGCCTAGCCGTCTAGGAGCTTGAAGCTCCAAGAGTAATAAACTTAAATCCATCGGCTAGACAAGGATGTTGTGCTGAAGAGATGGAATGGAAGCTTACTAGCACAAATCTTTGCTCTTGCAACAATCTCACTTGAATCCCCAAAGGAAATCACTCAAGAATGAAAAAGGGGGAGTGGGAGAGCTCTTCTTTTGCTTGCAAGTGTTTTCTGGTTGAAATGAGCAAGAGAGCTTTGAATGAAGGGGTATGGGGGGTATTTATACCCCTCTCGCAGAAAACTAGCTGTTGGGTAAAAGATACCCGGATACTCCGGGTATATGTCCGGATACTCCGGACACTGGGGTCCGGAGACTCCTGTCTTAGAGAAACTACGGATGGGGAACGGTTGCCCAAAAACTGTGGGTGTTTGTCCGGATACTCCGGAACACTATGTCCGGACATTCCGGACTATAAACCGGACAATCCAGGTATAACAGGGAATTTCACAAGAAGGCTGTTTATAGTGGTAGGTCTGATTCTCATGGTTTTTCGTAGGTTCTCTTGAGCACAACTACAATGTCAACACCTGTGGATCAAAGTCCCTCTTGATAGTACGGCATTCCTATACTCAATTTCAAAATAAAATCTAACAAGTAAATTTGAAACACCGCTTTTCATTTTCCTTTTGAGGGGTCATGTTTTATAATACGCTTTGCTTCATCAGCCTTAGCCCCTGCACACATGCTCGATAACATGACTAGATATACATGTGCTTTGTCATCTACCACCAAAACCCACTAAGGGGCCTAGATATCTTTCAGACGGGCTCACTTGAGGAGCTATATCGACTACTCCCAGAGTCGCTGCACTCGGGGTAGTATTGACTACTTGCTACGAGCATGATAGTCATCGCGACGATGATCGCATTTTTTCAAACAGGCTAGATCCGCTCGATCGGATTCAATCTAACTTATTTGACGAGCTCACTTGAGAAGCTATATCGACTACTCCTAGAGTCGCTGCACTCGGGGTAGTATTGACTACTTGCTACGAGCATGATAGTCATCGTGATGAGGATCGCGTACTCCGAACAGGTTAGATCCGCTCGATTGGATTCAATCTAACTTGTTTGATGGGCTCACTTGAGGAGCTATATCGACTACTCCCAGAGTCGCTGCACCCGGGGTAGTGTCTACTACTTAGCCTATGAATATGGATGGCAATCCAGAAATCACAAGGCAATGATAGTATAGACAGCACTGACAGATATATTACAAGGAGAAGTGTACTTGTCTTTATAATAACTCAATCTTGTTCTATACTCTCTACTATTTTTTTAGCTACAGGCCTGGCCTCTAGAAGGTACTCGCTGAACTGCTCTTTAGAGCAGTCCGTAGCTGCACCCTGTGCGAGTACCTCTAGTCGAGCCTTAGGCCAAAACAACTTTGCAAGACCTAAGGCATGGCTAACATATGTTGTGGAGGCCTCGTTGACGAAGTTGAGGACTTTCTGCGGAGCTCCGCGAAGTCGCTCCAGCAGGAATCGCCCGTCTGCTGCACCGTCTTCCAGTGGATCCACCACTTCAACCAGCTGTCGGGCAGCCACCCTTAGCTTCTCGACATCATCTATACGATGATACAGCATATTCTTCACGTCAGTAAGTAACTCTTCTTTATAAGCTAAGAGTTTCTTAAGCTCTGCGGTGAAGACAATATTTCAGAACACAAGACCAACTGCTAGAGCAAGTACTCAAGCGAGGACAGGACTTGCCTTGATGCGCTTTTTTCTGCACCTTGAGCTGTTCTTGGAGCTCGGAGTTGGACTTCTCAAGATTACGGATGTCGTTCTTGAGCAGCCATGTTTCTCGTGTTTGCTCCTGCTTCAGCTGGTCGAGCTCTTTGAGAAGATTGATGTTCTTTCGGATTTCTTCCTCGATGCATCGATCCTTCGCTTAGAGCTCCCGAAGGCCACTCTCGACTGCCTTCAGCTTCTCTGATTTTCTTGAGAGCGTCTAGCCACATCCTGTATAAGGGGGAAGACTGAGAAGACAAAACTACTTGACAAAGCGTAATGGCGGAAGAGCAGTCATGCCTTACCAGGGTAAACCTGTACATCTCCTTGGAGATCTTCTAGAAATACCTCATGTTGTCGACCGAGAGGAGAGGATCATCCAATAGATCGTTGGTGACAATGTTCTCAAATCCTCTCCCAAGCATCAGTAGAGTTCCAGAATTGCCAGAAGTACTAGAAGCCTCTTCAGTTGATGGCTGTGGCGCACCTGCAAGTCGAAAAGCATTCAATAAACGAAGCCTACGATCTAAGCAGATAGCCGCAGGGGGTTAGACACTTACCTGTGGCTTCCGTAGGAGCGGCATCAGTCGCCTTGACTTGCTCACCACCACCAGCACTAGATTCGATTTGCTGGGGCTCGAGAGGTGGTGGGTCGGGCAGAGTCGCGTCCTCATTCCTGGGTGGCAGCAGTTGTGCGCTTTCCGCTTCAGGTTGTCCGACTGGCGGCTCGGGGGCTGGAGTAGCCGAGATAGGCTCTCGCTCATCCAACCCCAAAGTAGACGAAGTCCTAACAAAGCAGAATCAGATATATCATCAAACAAGTCAAACGAGCAGAAGATACATTATGAACAAGGAGCTGCACTCACAGAGAGGATTTCTTCATGGCGGGCTTCTTAAGCCTTTGTACCCGTGGTTTTACAACTACGGTACTCATTATCGGTGGCGGGGTCACACCAGCTGAGGGCGCGAGATGCCCCGGCGAGGTACTCACCATGGCAATAGGCACGCCCCCTGCAGAAGTAGTCGACGGGTCCGTCCCAACAGTTTCTGCAGAACCACCTGCTGGATCTCTTGGGCGCCATTTCAGATCTGTTTGTCACGAGCCACTTTACTCGCATGTGCTCGGAGGCTGCAGAGAAGGGGTGGAGAGATTCGGCTAGCTTGGGGCTTGTCAAATGAGGTGAAGACGGAGCACAGATCTGATTGGGGACTCGGAAATTACTCGGCGGATTGAAGATTGGAAGCATGGGTTTTACCCTAAATTACCGCGGGGTTAAGTAACCAGCGGCCGGATATAGGTTTACTGTTCCAATGTTGAAGAGTCATCACAGGGAATATTCGGAAGATGAGGGGTTATTTGGTGGATTTTTAGATAAAGTATTTGATTAACCATTTTTTCAAGGTTAATTGTCCCGAAAAAGGGGTTTTTCGAATTCTAAATCTAACTTCTATCATCTGTACATACACCAATTATTTCCCAGGGAATATTTTTTTCACTGCATGCCACGACCATTGGATCCTTTTTTCCAAGCCTGAGAGATTTGGATTCAAGGCTCGGGGGCTGCGGGATACGTGGCATCGACTACTTATTTTTTGAATATATTCGAAGATAAAGCAAGGAAGATTCAAGACTAATGTGACCCTCATCCTGATTCTTCGATTCAACCTAAGGCTCAGGGGCTACTCCATATGGAGTGCGATTTTCCATCGCACCCCATACCAAAGAAGTAATTTGGAGCATGAGCACCTCATAGCTTCGATGCAGCCAAGGAAGTACTCGAAGAAAGACTTCAAGATGGAGCTTCAAAAGAAGCCAAAGACTACTTTGAAGTACTTGAGGAGCCTGCAGTACTCAGCTATGAAGAGCTCGGGGGCTTGTCAGACCCTGGACTACGGGACTGTGTACATAGCGTAGTTCATACAGGAATAGGGGATAGGACATGTCCTATACCTTATCTGTGTTTTACTCTACTCGCATGCGAAGTAGAACTAGGCGATACAGAAGGAAGCTACTCGAGTTGTACTCGAGTAAGATTCCTAAGCTAGTGTCGGACTAGGATTCATGTAATCCTGTCCTCCCGGATATATAAGGGCAGGCAGGGACCCTTTCAAAATACATCAACACCCAAGGCAATACAAACCATCAAATAGGACGTAGGGTATTACGCACATCGCGACCCGAACCTGTCTAAACCTCGTGTTGCTTGCACCTTCGAGTTCCTATTCTCGGTGACACCCTACCTAAAACTCACCACCTCGGGTATAAAACACCGACATGCCATGACTTTGTCGGAGTGGTTGGGCTCGGTGCTGCGCGCGAGGCGGCCATCGTCGTCATCGCCACTGTAGAACCACGCCAGGTGGAGGTGAGCCTTGAGCGGAGCAAGATGGTGACTGAAGAAATCCATCCCCACCATCACCGCTAACAACCCGTTCCAGCTCAGCGGGCGAATCAAGCTAGGACTGGATCCCATCTGGGCCCCAAATCCGGCGCGTCCGTCCACGCAGGGGTGATCGACTGCGGGCCGAGGGGAAGGCGAAGGCGGGGTGAGTCGTTGTCGACCTCCACATACAGCCACTGCAGCTCCCAGCTCTCCCACATGTTCCAGACAGAGAGAGCGATGAACTTCGGGCGCCGCCGTGGACGAATCCGGATGTAGCATCCGCCCACTGTGAGGGCCTGGGGGACAGCGCCCTAGCCCGACGACACCGAGTATGATTGGCAGAGACTGAAGAAGTGGCGAAAGAGTTCCACCGATGGTTGCACGCCGACGAACATCTCGCATGCTTGCATGAAGAGCGCCAGGGTGACGACGGTGTTGGGGACAAGGTGCACCATGTGGATGGCATATGCCTCCAGCACCTTCATGAAAAAGGGTGAGAACGGCGGCACCAGCCCCACCATCAAGAACGGGAGGAAGATGAGGACCTCCCTGAAGCCTCACATGCTAGGATGGGTCGTCCCATCATGGAGGGAGGTGCCGGGAGACACGAGCCCTTTCGCCTGGTCCACCGCTGTTGGTGTTTTACCGCCATGCCAACTGAGGGATTCTCCCAAGATGGTGAGTTTGTAGGTAGGATGTCACCAAAATTAGGAACTTGAAGGTGCAAGTAACACAATGTTTAGACAGGTTCAGGCTACCGAGAGCGTAATACCCTACGTCTAGTGTGGTTTATATTGCCTTTGATGGTGATTGTCCCCGAGGGGTCCCTATTCGCCCTTATATAGTCTGGGGGGGGACAAGTTTACATGGAAGTCCTAGTCGGGTACAATCCCAGGAGTCCTACCCGAATATTTCTCGGGTAGTTTCCTATAGTGTCCGACTAGTTTCACTACTGTATGAGTAGTCCTACTGCACTACGAGTAGTTACAACAAATGTAGGGCGTGGGCCATGTCCCATCCCGTATCCTAGGAGAAGTATGCCACGTGTACAGTTCCGTGTATCCGGGTCTGACAAGCCCCCGAGCTCTTCGTTGCCGAGTACTGCTGGCGTCCGAGTACTTCGAAAGGTGTCTTCGAGTTCTCCTGAACTTTGTCTTGAAGGTGTCCTCCGAGTACTTCCTTGGCTGCATCGAGGCTGTGAGGTGCTCATGCCTTGAGTAGTTATCCAGTCTTCTTTATATGCTGTGCAATTAAACTCACACTTCATATGGAGCAGCCCGCGAGCCTTAGGTTGACTTGTAAAATCACACTGAGGGTCAATTTAATCTTGAGTCTTCTATTCTTATCTTCTAGCAGATTTGCAAAATAAGTCGCTGATGACACATGTCCCGCAGCCCTCGAGCCTTGAATCCAAATCCCCAAGTTTTGGAATAAAGGATCCAAGGAATCGTGCCATGCAATATATGATGGTAAAGATTTGATGGTGAACATGGGCAAATTGGTGTAGTAAATTTGAAAACCTCTTTTTTTGGGATGAATTCCCTGAAAAAATGGTGAATCAAATAACATCCCCAACAAACACCCAAATTTACATCTCAAATCAATCTTTGTGCCCTGAGCCAATGACTAAATAAGACCTCTGGGTAATAATTTGAACTAACCCCTTATTTTGGAATAACATCCCTGAAATAATAGTTAACAAACTTCTACCCAGAATAAATCTTAAAAGACCTCTTGGATCGAGTATTGTCGAGTAGTTCTCCAGTGTCCAGTGTTGAAGTATGAGAGCTGTCCCTTGAGGCACGCTGAGTGCCTTATCCCATCGAGCCCCGAGCCGAGGGGCCAGATGAGTATCATAAAGTATACATAGCAGTCGTTGACATTAGCCCCGAGCCCAGGCATCAAGCAAGTAGCCGCTGGCTCTTGAACAGTCGATGAAGCCATCTAGTCAGATTTGGTCCCGACTAGGATTGTAGTCAAGACAAGTAGTCGAACATATGTAGAACTAGTCATAAACTAGTAAACCTCTCGGCATGGGAGCAAGGCGCCTTCAATAACATAGTATACAAGTCGAAAACTAGTAATATGTTACTGGAAATTAGGGAGCGAGGCCCCTCTAGCCAACTTGCGCGTAATACCAGTCGTAAACCAGTAAAATAGAGTTGTACTGGAAATATGAGCACAAGGCCCCTTCAGTAACTCAAGATACTAGTCGGAAACTAGTAATTAGTTACTGGAAGTATGGGAGCGAGGCCCCTTCAGCCAACTTGCGCGTAATACTAGTCCTAAACCAGTAAAATGGAGTTGTACTAGAAGTATCATTCTCCAGGCACCAATAGAAGATGTCCCCAATTGATCAAGGATGAAAATGACATAGATGCTCATTATTCCAAGAATCTGGTACCTCTTGACCATCATGATACTGTAAGCAATAAGATCCAGGGCCTGTAACCTTGTGCACAATGAAAGATCCTTCCCATCGTGAGTTAAGCTTTTGTAGCCCTGTATCATCCTGGATTCATTGAAGAACCATATCTCTAATGTTGGAAGTGCGTCATTGAATGTTCCTGTTGTGGTAACGACAAACTCCTTGTAAGTAGCGGACCGAATGGAACAATACATTGCATCAGATTTCCTCAGCTGAGTCAAGCTCGAGATGTCTTGCAGTGTCAGCCTCGCCCTCTTCAAACATCTCTAGTCGTGGAGACTTCCACATCATATCAGGTGGTAATATAGCTTCAGATCTGTATACCAGAAAGAAAGGTGACTATCCTATGGCCTTGCTTGGTTGTGTACGAAGCCCCCAGACTACTAATGAGATCATACCGATCCACTTGCCGCCCTTTTTCGCTGCTCTCATCATAGAGTCCATTCTTCAATCCATCAAGAACCAAGCCGTTGGCGCGCTCATCCTGGCCATTCGCCCACGGGTGAGCCACTGAAACATAGTTGACTTCAATGGAACTGCGTTCACGAAAATCGCAGAACTGATATGAGTGGAAATTGGATCCCAAATCTGTAATGATAGTGTTGGGGAAGCCAAAACGATGTAAGATGTCACAGATGAAAGTAACCACTCGATCCGCCGAGTGCGTTGCGATTGGCTTGTCCTCGATCCATTTGGTAAACTTGTCTGTGGCCACCAACACGTGTGTGAAACCTCCTGGTGCAGTTGTTAAGAGCCCTATCATGTCCAGGCCCTAGCATGCAAATGGCCTTGAGGGTGGTATGGTAATGAGGTTATGAGCCGGGACATGAGGCTGTTTGCCAAAGAATTAGCAATTGGTACACCGACGAATGAGTGCTTCGGCATCTGCCAAAGCAGTCAGCCAGTAGAAACCAGATCGAAACGCCTTGCCGACTAGTGTGTGAGAAGCTGCGTGGTTCCCGCACACGCCTTTGTGAATGTCTTTGAGTATCTCCTTGCCCTCCTCCGTGCTGATACACTTCTTGAGTATGCCTGACACTGATCCACGCTTGTACAGGTTACCCCCGACTAAAACATACCCTTTGCTGCGCCATAGGATGTGAGTAGCTTCAGTGCTTTTTGGGTCGACGCCGGGGCGTAGTTTGTGCCCCTGGATGTAGTCGGTAAAGGCCACCCTCCAGTCGACCTCGATCATCAAGACCTCTCGGTCGGGTTCCTTGGGACCCTCAGCGATGAAACTTGAGTCTGGTGCCCTGATGGAAGGGTGATGCAACTCATGAACGAAAAATCCCGGTGGGATATTAGCTCGATTAGAACCTAGTTTGGAGAGCACATCCACGCCCACATTGTTATCATGAATCACATGGTGAATTTCCAACCCCGAGAACTTGTTCTCGAGCTTGTGTATTTCCATAACGTAGGCGTCCATGGTGTCCTTATTGATGTTCCACTCCTTGTTAACTTGTTGAACCACCAGTAAGGAGTCACCGTAGATGAGGAGTCGCTTGATGCCTAGAAAGACTGCCAGGTGTAGCCCATGCTATAATGCCTCGTACTCGACTTCGTTGTTAGAGACCTCGAATAGTATTTGAAACACGTACTTGAGCTGTTCTCCTCTCGGGCTGATGAAAAGTACTCCTATGCCACTGAATAAAAAGTAGTTAGGGGTGTGCAAGTCCCCTGGACGCAACCCTAATGGGTTCCAACACGGTACACGGGTCAACAGCCCAATAGACGGTGACACAGCACCCTGACAGATTCTGGACGCCCACTTGTGTTGACGATTCCTATGGACTCAGCAGGAATTTTGAGGTGGGACCGGTGCCATTGGAAGCTCTATGAAATTCTGGTTCCAACCATATATAGAACATCCAAATCTGACTCTATATGTGGCCAGGGCGTCAATTTTGGTGAAGTCAAGTTCCGTCAATTTTGGTGAAGTCAAGTTCTGGAATCCGAGGTGGAGTCGAAGTCGAGTTGGACATGGACTTCTCCTTGGTGTGGACATCCTAGCTCCTCCTCCTTGACTTCTTGGCCTTCTCCAAGTCCTTGCTGGTCCTCTCCATTGTTCCTAATCAATAAAATATGCATGGAACCAAGCGTAAGTTCTAAAAAATAATTGACAAGGTTAGAACGTACCAGGAGATCAAACTGTCACGCACATGCTCTAGTGATCGGTCCTTGCATTGTATGCAAAGGAGAGATGTGTCGGTTTTTTACCGGCTGCCCACCGAAGGGTATACCCAAGGTGATAAATTTAGGTGAGGAGACGCCGAGATCAGGAACTCGAAGGTGCAAGGAACACAAGATTTTAGATAGGTTCGGGCTGCGAGGCACGTAATACCCTACGTCCTGTATGGTGGTTTGTATTCCCTTGGGTGTTGATGTTTTGGATGGGTCCCTGCCCCCCCTTATATATCCGGGAGGTCAGGGTTACACGAATCTAGTCAATACTAGCCAAGGAATCGTACCCGGGTATAACTCGAGTAGTTTCCTTCTGTACCGACTAGCTTTATCTCCTACTCAAATGAGTAGAAAATAACATAAATAAGAGATAAGACGGGCTTTATCTCTTAACCCTGTTTAAACTATGTTATGTACACAGCCCCGTAATCCCGGGTCTGACAAGCCCTCGAGCTCTGCGTAGCTGAGTACTGCAGGCTTCTCGAGTACATTTGAAGCAATCTTCGGGTTCTCTTGAAGCTCTGTCTTGAAGTTCTTCTTCGAGTACTTTGTTGGCTGCATCGAAGCTATGAGGTGCTCATGCCCCAAATTACTTCTTTGGTATGGTGTGCGATTGAAAAATCGCACTCCATATGGAGTAGCCCCCGAGCCTTAGGTTGAATAAAAAAATCAGGCTGAGGGTCACATTAGTCTTGAATATTCCTTACTTTTCAAATAAATTTGAAAAAATAAGTAGTCGATGCCACGTATCCCGCAGCCCCCGAGCCTTGAATCCAAATCTCTCAGGTTTGGAAATAAGGATCCAATAGTCATGGCATGCAGTGTAAAAATGTCCCCATGATAAATAACTGGTGTGATGGTACAAATGATGGAAGTTAGATCTAGAATTCAAAAAACCACTTTTTTGGGACAGTTAACAGTGAAAAAATGATTAATCAAATATTTTATCTAAACAATCCACCAAATACCCCTCAGCTTCCGAATATTCCCTGAAACGACTCTTCAACTTTGAAACAGTAAAACTGTATCCAGCCGCTGGTTATTTAACCCCATGGTAACACCAAGTAAAAAACTGTGCTTTCAATCTGCAATCCGCCAAGAACTTCCCAAAACTCCCAAATAGAGCCGCACTCCGCCTTCACCCTCTTGGAGAGCCCCAATCCAACCAAAATCTCCCCGCCCCTTTCCCCGCAGCCCCCGAGCAACTCATGGCGAGCGGATCTGGAAATGGCGCCCAATAGATCTGAGAAGGATGGGAAGAAGGAGGAGGCGCAGCCGCCGGCCGGGGAGTGGACTCACAGTAAGTGCTCCATCAACGATCTCAATAAACTTGTCTCTGAGGGATTGCTCCAAGACAAGAGTCTTGTCAACTGGCGCCCTTCTTTTCGCGAACCTTTCCCCATGAAAAATATAGATGAAATCGTCACATTTTAACATTTTGTCGAACGGGGTCTAGCCCTCCCCTCTTGCTCTTTTTTCCGTGGCCTTCTTTATTTCTACAAGCTTGAACTCCATCATCTCAACCCGAATTCTATTTGCCATATCACAATCTACATCCATTTCTGTGAAGCCTTCCTCGGAATCGAACCCCATTGGGATTTTTTTGTGACATTAAGGTATTTAGGAATATAAACACACTAGATTCTAGTATAAAGTGTGCATGTTTGATCTTGTGTATGTGTGTTCAAATTTGAATGCAAAAGGGAAAAGGATATTTATCTAATTCTGAAAAATTTAGGTCCTTTAGTGTTAAATGGGTGAGAACGGGAGGTAAAATCAAAATATATGAAGGTTGATTTGCAAAAGTCAAAAATTTGCTTTTAAACCGCAAATATAGGTGAAACTACCCAAAGGATGCAAGTGTGGTGTAGATTTTAAATAGGATTTAATTAAAGTTTAAAACTTTGCTAAGTTTTATGTTAGTTTCAAATCCTTAACTCTTTTGGTCACATTTTCATTTGAGCTATGGTTTGAAAGTTATCTAGGCTTTACAGAGGAGTCCCCGCACTTTCGGGAAATTACAAACAGATCCCCCTTCGTCTACCTCCAGCCCTCGGCTCTCTGTTTTCTCTGCCCGATGCCCTGCCGCCATCCCCGGCCATGTGCCACGCCTCTGCCGCCCCTGCACCGCTTTTCCTCGCGCCACGTGCCGCCCCAGTGTTCGCGTCGCCGCTTCCCACCCCGCGCTGGCTCTCTCCTCGCCTCTCCACGTCGCGCCGCCGCCGCCCGAACCGCCACACGTGCCGCCGGCGTTGCCAGCTCCTGCTCGCGCGCGCAGCACCTCTCCTAGCCTTAAAACATGTGCAGCAGCTACTCCACGATCTTCTTTACTCATTCAAGCACTTCTCTTCCATGGCATTTCTTTTCCCCGAGCGCAGCTCCACGCCGGAGCATTGCCGCAGCCTTTGGCCGCCGTCGTCAGCCGCCCACGCCGCCTCCCACCCACGGTCCAGTGCTCCTAGAGCACCGTCGCGACTCCCTGCAACTCACTGACCCATCCAATTTCGCTTTCCCGCACCCGAGCATCATCCCCCACAGCACCGGCGAGCTCAAGCTCCGCCGCCGTTCAGCCTCGCCGTCGACCCGACGCTACACCACCCCTTAGCCCGAGCCAAGGGCACCAGCAGCACCACATCATCCCGTAGAAACTTCCCAGCAGCTTCTTCACCACCCTCCGGCACCCTAGCCACCGGAACGCCGACGACACCCCTCGAAGCTCCGCCGTCGCTCCTGTTCACCGTTAATTAAGCCGCCCTAGCCCTTCTCTTCTTCAACATAGGCCACCCCCGTGAACGCCGTGAGTCCCTGAACATTTCCCCTCACTTGGCCCTCGTCGCCGGTGAGCCCCCTCGCCGGATTTGGTCGTCGTCGATCTGCCCCCTCTGTAAAACCCGACCAAGGATCTATTTGTAACGATTCAAATCTTTCTAGGGGCCTATCTGTAGGAAATCAGTACCCCTCTCTAATTTAAATCAGCCAACTTGTAAAATCCATCGGAAATTGTAAAAAAATCCAAAAATTGCCAAACCTGTTTCGTTGGAATCCAGAAGTCTAATTCTACAACTTTTGTTAATAGAGTCTGGTTTGAAACTAAATACTTTTTGATTTATTTTAAACCTTAGCAAAAGGGTTTCTTGTGCCTAACTTTTGCATGCTAGCTCTTCTTCCTGTGATTTTATGTGTGTAGTCTGTTTAAGGTGAATACGAGCTTGTGTAAAAATTTCAGCACCATTATTGCACCCTAGCTTCAGCTAATTTAATTTTGTTCAAATCAAGCTTGAAAGGATTTGAATTCATTCAAACATGTTCCTAAGCTTTTCATGCTTAGATATTTTTACCATATGTTGATACATTGATAATTAGTTCATAATTAAGTTTTCAAGAATTTATAGCACTGTTTTACCTAAGATTTGAATTTAAACCTAATATTTGAACTAAATTCAAATATCCTAGTGTCTATTTTTAGAAAATTATGAAAAATTCACAGTAAGCTGATCCACTAGAAGAAAGCTTACCCACAAAAATTCAAGGCTAGAGCCTTTCTGGATTTCGAAATAAAAATCAAACTTGTTACCCTAATTCAATTAATTCAACTAATTAGGATAATTGAATGAGGATACCAATAATAAGTTTATATTTAAACCTCTTGCTTTATGAATTTATGGGTATTAATCTGTTGGATTGCAACTTTATCATGAAATAAAACTCTTAACTTGAGAACCATCTAAATCAAATCATTGCATAACATATAGAGTCAACGACACTTGACGACGGAGACTACGAGTTAGTCCCGGAACAGGAGCAAGGGTTTTCTGAAGACCCAGTAAACATCGTCGAGACTCTAACTGAAGCTCCGAACCAAAGTTCGGAAATCTTTGACACTCCTGCCCCCAGCCCCGCTTAAGAAGGCAAGCCCCGGTGCATAACCCAGTATTTCAAATTACTACATTTATGCAATCCTATATGTATATATTATATCTTGCATTAAGTCTAGGAGTTGAAATGGAACCCTAGATGCATTGATACTAGGAAGCTATGTATTGTGCCTGAGTCCTTATCGGATAGATGCTTTGCTAATAGGACCGGTTGAAGTCGGGTGATTTCCTATTACTCGCGCGATATAGGAGTTGAATGTTTACTATTCTGCAATCACTATAAGGATGATGGACGGGGTCAGGTGCAGTATCATGACTCGGAAGGTTACCCCATCCGTGTTGATAAAAGTTAATAAGGTCGTAGTGTGTGGTAGTGGTGGCTAAGCGTTTGAAAGTACTAGCAACATGCCACAAAATATGGTAAAGCGGTAAGCCTAGTACCCAATCGGCCCGAGGAGTGGACATACCTCCCACCACTCGTATTTTGGTTTTTCTCACGCACTGATGTGCGGGAGTACATTCCGCGCAGCGAACAGGAGTACGGTCATGTAGTCGCGCTACAGACGTATGTCCTGCACAATTGGTGTGCGTACGGTACTACAGTCGCTTGTGGTGGCCCTGTTCCACGAGTCGGAATAAAAGGCAAACGGTTGCTTCGGAACTATCGTTGGATGTTCCAAGCATGTGAGTTAGGTTTGCCTTGCAAGGTTTGGAAATTCGATTCGGAATCGTCCGTTTCTCGCGGAGATTGAGACTGCTTATTCCTTCTGCCACATAGAGTAAGAATAGTAACCATTATGGAATAATCTGGATGGATGTTAATCTCTACCCTGTTTGTCTAGTATAGGTGCTTACCTAAAATGGCTAATGAAACTAGAATCTAAAAGCTAAAATATGAAAGTTAGCTCATACTCTTTGTTGCTTTTCAGCAAAAGAAAACCAAAGCCACACAACCTTTCATGATCTAGTTATGGGCTAAGTATACCCAACTCCGGTTAAGTCTTGCTGAGTATTAGTATACTCAGTCTTGCTAGTCTATTTTTCAGGTATGACCTTTGAGAACCCCATGGATGTTCCCGCATGGCCAACCTCTGTTCCGTTTGGCTGGTCCGTGGAATGGGATCCGTCCCTGGCTGGCAGTGACCCTCCGGAATGACACCAGGTTTCGGGCTGAACGTGGTGTCAACCTTTGCGATGTGTGTAGTCACGTGTTTCTTTCTTCCGCTGTAACTCTACACAAGCTGGCATAGCTTGTGGTTTTTAAACAATGTTTGTATAAGTATACTTAAGTTTGAAATGGTTTGTAATAATATTTAATATTCTGTGAATTAAAAGTTGGTGAGCTGTTGTGCGATTGTAAACTCGCCTTCGTGCGAGGTAAACCTGCTTCGATCCTGTTGAACCGTGGTTGTATCAGGAGGTGACCCGACAGACCAATGGATTGTTCCGTTTGAAGTGCGTTGAGTTAGGATCGCCTGTATAGCGATGACTAGCGTGCTTGAGCCGGAATAATTCAGGCGGTTCTGCCACACTTTTCCGCTTCCTTTTCCGGGTAAAACCACAACCCACATCCAAAAATCTATCCATTGTAGGGGGCACCGGCATCCAACTTAGACAGCATGCCGACAATAGGTACCTCTCCTATAAATTCCCCTCCAGCATTCCTTGATGGAAGAACCACTGGTTCTACATCGAAAACCATGCCCCCCAACTTCCTGAAAAATCCGGCAAACCCCCAGTCGTGAGGCCAGAGTGGAACACCGAGCTCCCCAGAGTAGACCTAGACCAAGATGACGAGTTGCTAGCCATCATAGCAGCTCAAAAAGAAATAGGGGTGATCGGAGCATCCGTAATGTTTTCTTTCTTCAAGCGCCGGATCCAGCCACTCCAACAACGCCACACCTTAGGCTTCGAGTACATAGGCGCTAAAGATTCCTCTCGGATGTCTGATGACGCCGCACTTACCCGGGTCAGGCGAGTGCTGCTGGACGTGGATGCGGTCCCCTACGTCCCGCAGCTGTTTTCGGCACAAAATCCTCCAAAACTGGTAAGTATTCGACTACTTTTTGCTGAAAACAAGTTCTGCTGTTCTGCCACTGCTAACTGAAAATCTTCTGCAGGGACACATAGAGTTGTACCGGAGCTACCCTCCACAACCTGACATCCCTCGACCGGACCACCTTCTCCCCAGTGCTGCAGCTGAAGCGAAGAGAGCTCAAGCAGCCGAGGCACTACCCGGCAGCGAGACCACGGAAAGCGGGAGCCCCCTGGTGGAAAAGGAAGCCGAGGGGGAGGCGAGAAGGGACAACTCCCCTGGACCATCCGTGGAG
Source organism: Panicum hallii (assembly GCF_002211085.1). Classification (NCBI taxonomy): domain Eukaryota; kingdom Viridiplantae; phylum Streptophyta; class Magnoliopsida; order Poales; family Poaceae; genus Panicum; species Panicum hallii. The sequence goes on from NC_038049.1 coordinate 8,952,123, forward strand.
TTGGCGGAAACTCTGCCGTTGGTCCCGCAGGGTCATCGGGTTGTGCGCAAACGAAAAGTGCAAGTAGTCGAGACCTCCAGGTATGAATTTCCCGCCTTGTTGTCATATATCGGTATTGTTGCACGCTAACATTATCATTTTGCAGTCCACCTGCTTCACCTCCCGACCCCAAGCGCCAAGAGGTGGGAACGGATCCATCAGCTTCTGTGATAGGAGCGGTTACCATCGCCGTGGTGGGCACCACACCACCAGCTGGTGTGACCCCACCACCAGCAACGAGTACCGTTGTTGAGACGCCACGGGCTCTGAGAGTGAAGAAGGCTGTCATGAAGAAGTCTTCGCTGTAAGTATAGATCTTTTCTTGCACAATGAACATCCTGTTCTTCTCGACTTGTGCCATAACATAACTGAGTCTGCTTCATTAGGTCTGCAAGCGAGATGAGGCACAAGTTGAAACCTGCTGCAGCTGCCCTAGCCCCCAAGCCACCAGCCCCAAAGGAGGCCGTGCCCAAGGAACCAACCCCCGAGGCGGACACGACACTGCCCGACCTGCCACCCCCCGAGCCCCAGCAAGCCAAAGCCAGAGCTAGTGGTGAGGAACAAGTCAAGGCCACCGATGCCGCTCCTGCGGATGGCACAAGTAAGTGACTGACCGCCCACGGCTAGCTACTTAGACCATAGACATTGTGTACTGAATGTATCTTGACTTGCAGGTGCCCAACAGCCATCCACTGACGAAGCCGCAGGGACCTCAAGGAGCCCTGGAGACATGCTGATGGCCGGACGTGGATACCAGAACATCATCACCACAGATCTAGTGGATGATCCAATGCTGATGGACGACAACATAAAAACCTTCAAGAAGGCCTCCAAAGAGTTGTACGATTTTACCCTGGTAATACATGATTACTCATCTGCCAGTATACGTTATCGAATTGCTTGTCTTAATCTCCCCCCTTAAGCAGAATGTGATCAAGCACTCACAAAAGAAGATCGAGAAACTAAAAGCAGTCGTGAGTGGCCACCAAGAGCTCGCTGCCAAGGAAAAACGCCTATCCGAAGAGCGGACGAAGAACTGCTATCTTCAGAGAGAACTTGACAAGCTGAAGCAAGAGCGGACTTGAGAGACGTGGCTCCTCAAGAACGATCTGCGCAATCTTGAGGAACAACTCAAGGAACAAAAGAAGGCGCACCAAGGCCAGCTCTTACTTCCCTAGAGTACTTCCACTTAACAATTTATCTCGGATTCTGAAAATATCTTCACCGCAGAGCTTAGGAAAATCTTAACATATAAAGAAGAGTTGCTTACTGACGTGAAGAATATGCTGTATCACTGTACACATGATGTCGAGAAGCTGTAGAAGGTAATCACCAACACTGAACAAAAGTTCGCCGATTGCCTACAGCAGATCAAGACGCTGGGCGAGGAGAAGGAGCAGCGGCAAAAAGAGCTGGAGGACCTCAGGGGAGCCACCAAGAAGCTTGTGGACATCATGGACCTGCAAGAAGACGGTGAAGCAGGAGAGCGACCCTTGCTGGAGTGACTTCTTGGAGCACCGAAGAAGGTCGTCAAGTTCCTCACCGAAGCACAGGTCGCGTGTGTTAGCCACGCTCTTTCTTTTGTAAAATCATTTTGGCCGGAGGCTCCACTAAAAGCATTTGCGCAGGGTGTGCCTGTGGAGTGTTCCGAAGAACAATTCAATGAGTACCTCCAAGAAGCCCAACCTATAGCAGAACAAATAGTAAAAAGTGTACTGCAAGATTGAGATGTAAAAACAAGTACTCGTTTCATTGTATATAATTGTCTTTGATATGTCTACCTGTATGTGCCTCGGCTGAATTGTCATCCAACTTCGAAGACAAAGTAGTAGACACTACTCCGAGGGCGGCGACCCTGGGGGTAGTCGAGGTAGCTCCGAGTAGGAACCCATTCAACAAGTTAGACATAGCCCGATTGAGCGGGTCTAACCAGTTAGGAAAGAACGCGAGCATCGTCGCAAGACTGCCGTGCTTATGGCAAGAAATCGATATCACCCCGAGTGAAATGACTCTGGGCGTAGTCAAAATAGCTCCTCGTGTGAGCCCATCCAATAAGTTAGGTGTAACCTGAACGAGCGGGTCTAACCTGTTAGGAAAGAATGCAAGCATCATCGCGTGACGGCCGTGCTTATGGCAAGAAATCAAAAGTACCCCGAGTGCAACGACTCTGGACGTAGTCGAAATAGCTCCTCATGCGAGCCCGTCCAACAAGTTAGGTATAAACCAATAGATCAGATCGAACTTGTTGGGAAAAATGCGATCATCATCGCAAGCGACCATCAAAGGTTACGATGAAAGTTGATTCATATAAAGCATGAACGTGGCCGTAGCCTCCGTTAAAACTTATAACATGAAATCGATAAAACATGAACATGGCCTGGCCTCCGTCACAACTCAAGAAATTGATTTATAAATCATGAACGTGGCCGGAGCCTCCGTCTATTAACAGAAAAATTTACATTCCGAATTTTGTAACACGTAACCTCCAAATTGATTCGGAAGAAAAAGGCCGCCTAGGCGCCTGGAGAGCGGCTATCCCCGCACGCTTCCTCATGGGTAGAACTTGCTCAGGTTCTGAATGTTCCAAGAATTCGGGACATCTTGGCACTCGGGGTATTGTAGTCGATACGACCCCGGTCTTGTAACCTGCTTGACAACGAACGAACCTTCCCATCTTGAGTTGAGCTTGTGTAAGCCGGACTCGTCTTGGATGCAGCGTAGGACCAGATCACCTATATTGAATGACCGTTCCCTCATGTTGGGATCGTGATATTGCCGGATCCCCTGGAGATATCGTGCTGACTGGACAAGAGCGGTGCAGCGAGCCTCTTCGACAGAGTCGAGCTCTAACTACCTTGCTTCGTCCGCCTCGCCTTCATTGTACATTTCAACCCTTGTGGATTTCCACATGATGTCGGCCGGTAAGATAGCTTCGGAGCCGTAGACAAGGAAGAATGATGTTTGTCCTCTGGCTTTGGACGGCTGAGTCCTGAGCCCCCAGATGACATGTGGCAACTCGTGTATCCACTTTCCTCCTTTCTTGCTATTTTCATTGTAGAGTCTTTTCTTGACCATTGGGCCTTGGGTGTGCGACAGAGACATATTTAACCTCGATGCATGCATTTTCATAGAACTCCCAGAACTGGTTGGCCGTGAAGTTTGATCCCAGATCTGTGATGATGGTATTCGGGAAGCTAAAGCGATGCAAGATATGGGAGATGAAATCAACAACTCGATCTGGTGTGAGCTTGGCTATCGGCTTGTACCCGATCCACTTGGTAAACTTGTCGATAGCCACCAATACATGGGTGAAACCGCCTCGCGCCGTTGTGAAGGGCCCAATCATATCAAGGCTCCAGCAAGCAAACAGCCAGGAGCGGTATGGTGATGAGACTGTGAGCTAGGACATGAGATTGCTTGCCAAAGAATTGGCAGCTTTGGCATCTCCGCATCAAGGTCCTCAGCATCGGACACTACGGTGGGCCACCAGAAACCAGCTCTGTATGCTTTCCCCACCAGCGTTCATGAAGCTGCATGGTTTTCGCAAACGCCCTCATGTATCTCCCGCAGTATGTCGTAGCCATCTTCTTTCGTGACACACTTCATGAGGACACCTGATCGAGCGCCACGCCGGTAAAGCTTGTTGTCGACTAGGACGAACCCCTTACTTCTGCGCATGACACGAGCTGCCCCTACGCTTCTTGCGTCCATCCCTGCTGGTAGTCTGTGATCCCGGATGAAATCGATATAAGCCTCTCTCCAATCCTCTCCCAGCATCATAACCTCCCGATCAGGCTGTTGAAGGCCCGCATCAGTGGTTACCTGAGGTGAGGACTTGATGGATGGTTGCTTTAACTCCTGGACGAAGACTCCCACTGGAACCTGTGCACGAGTAGACCCTCACTTGGACAGTATGTCTGCACCAACATTATGCTCCCGTACCACATGATGAACCTCCAGGCTAGAAAAATTGTTTTCCAGCTTGCGCACTTCTTGTGCATAAGCATCCATCGTCTCCTTGTTGCAGTCCCACTCTTTGTTGACTTGCTGAACGACTAGAAGTGAATCACCATATACAAGAAGTCGCTTGATGCCTAGTGATATCGCCAAACATACTCGGCTTCATTATTGGATACCTCCCAAAGGATCTGGAGGACATACTTCAATTGTTCACCTCTTGGAGAAATAAATAGAACTCAAGCACCACTGCCATCAAGCTTAATAGACCCATCAAAGTATATGGTTCAGTGCTCTGGCTTGTCAACTGGAGTTGGAATTTGATTCTCCCTCCACTCAGCCATAAAATTGACTAGAGCTTGAGACTTGATTGCAGTGCGTGGCTTGAAGTCGATAGACAAAGCCTCCAGTTCCACTGCCCACTTTGATATACGCCCCGTGGCATCTTGATTATGGAGAATATCCGCCAACGGAAAATCCATAATGGTCAGGAACTCAAAGGTGCAAGGAACACAAGGTTTAGACAGGTTCGGGCCGCCAAGAGCGTAATACCTTACGTCATGTGTGGTTTGTATTGTCTTTGATGGTGATTGTCCTCGAGGAGGTCCCTATCCGCCCTTATATAGTCCGGGGGGATAGGGTTACATGGAAGTCCTAGTCGGGTACAAGCCCAGGAGTCCTACCCGAGTACTTCTCGGGTAGTTTCCTATAGTGTCCGAGTAGTTTCACTACTGTATGAGTAGTCCTACTGCACTACGAGTAGTTACAATAGATGTAGAGCGTGGGCCATGTCCCATCCCGTATCCTACAAGAAGTATGCCACGTGTACAGTCCCGTGTACCTAGGTCTAACAACCGTGGTCACGGTGACCGTCGATGGCCTGAAGTCGAGGACACGGTGACCGCTATCTTGCTCGCTGCGCCGCGTCATGGCGGAAGCTTAGGTGGTGGCGGTGAGAGGGAGACGCAACAATTTGTTGGCGAGAAGATAAGTGGAAGAGGTGGCCAATGATGCCCTCACCTCTAACAATATATACCTAATGAAATAGGAGGGGACGGGGCGCTCCAACTGAGCGAGAAACCTGCAACCTCAAGTGCCAGCCCCCGCGGAAAGGACGGCACGATCCCCGAAGTGGGAAAAACAGCTGTGGTTGCCGCATGGCGCGGGCGCATGGAGCAAGGAGTAACTCTTGGCCCCACGCCTGACTCACCGTTTTAGATTCAGGCATGGGCCCAGGGGCTGCTCTCAGCGCTACGGGAACGGGGTCCACTTAGCCGTGGACAAACCAAAGGTAAATGGGTCGAAAGGCCCTCCTGGCCCGTTAGCAGTAATAGGCCAAATTGAAGCACCTTCTAGAGGACCCAAGACTGCGGGAGGCCAAGCACCTCCCCAGGACATGGCAGTCCCTTCATGGAGAAGGGATTCGCCTGTCGGTGCATTTAATGCACCCACCCTGCTATGACTGGGCGAGTCATAGGGGCGGTGCACCTTCCCTGTAAAACAACATGATTACAGGGGAGGCATGCTCACAGACGGCGCGGTGACCAAGACAGAGGGAGTCCCCCTCTCGGGTCACGTCCCGTCGTCTAGCAATGGATGGTGGGTGGAGCCCCACCACTTACACCTCCTATCACATCGGACAGGCATGGAGAGGAGTGCCGATGACCCCGAGCGGCGCACAGGAAAGACCGCAGGCAATGCATAGAGCCCGGGAGAAACCTTGGGGCATCCCGGGGTCCCTCGAGGTGGATCCCGAGCCCCGACAGTCCTGGCCCACAACGCAGGGCCTCGTCTGGCGGATGGGCACCACTTGTAGCCCCGGGCAATGCGCAGAGCCCGGGAGATACCTCAGGGTATCCTAGGGTCCCTCAAGGAGGACCTCGGGCAACGACAGTCCTGGCCCACGGCGCAGCACCCTGTCTGGCCGGCGAGCGCCACTTGCAGGTCGGTGCCCCTCATAAGGCGCCGCATTCACACTCAAGGCGGTATGCCTCTCCCTGGGGCCCACGTGGAAGGCTATAAATAGAATAGATAGGCAATGTGTAAGGGATGGAAGGGGACTCAATTGAATGCAGCTACCAGCTCCACACAGCACGTAGGGTGTTATGCTCACAGCGGTCCGAACCTATCTAAACCCCTTTGTCTCCTAATCTTCACACGGTCAGAATCCTACTGTGTGTTACACCCCTGGCCGAAAATCTAAATGGCGGTTCCCACGAATCCCTGCTTGTGGTACTCACCTACCATCAATGTCTAGTATATAATAGGCCTTTCGTCCACCCCTTTAGTCCCAGCCGAGGTTGGGCCTAGGACTAATGCGGTGACTAATGAAAGCATTATTATCAGACCCGGGGCTACGGGGCTATGTACATAACGTAGTTTAAACAGGGTTAAGAGATAAAGCCTGTCTTATCTCTTATTTAAGTTGTTTTCTATTCGTTTGAGTAGGAGATAAAGCTAGTCGGTTCAGAAGGAATCTACTTGAGTTGTATTCGGTTACGATTGCCCGGCTAGTGTTGGTTAGGATTCATGTAACCCTGTCCTCCCGGATATATAGGGGGGGCAGGGACCCCCCTCAAAGCAGATCATTCTACACTCAAGGCAATACAAACCACCACACAGGACGTAGGGTATTACGCACCTCGCGGCCCGAACATGCCTAAATCTTGTGTTCCTTGCACCTTCGAGTTCCTCATCCCGGCGTCTCCTCACCTAAACTTACCACCTTGGGTATACCCCTTGGTGGGCAGCCGGTAAAACACCGACAGCTGGCGCGCCAGATAGGGGAGCGCATCGGAGATCCACCGGCGAACTCGATGGCATCTTTCCAGTTCTCCAGGTCAGTACCTTCTCAGGGTACAACGTTTGTTTTTGGCTTGTGGGTCTGCGTCACAAACGGTGCGGGCAGTTTCTGTCGATTCCTCATCGACATGAAGCCGAAAACCCCCACGGCGGTTTCTCAAAGCGACCTCGACAAGTTCGTTGATGGTCTCGACGATTTGTTAATTCATGGGTCCGCAACGAGGATCGAGGAGGAGTCTGCTTTTGGCGCGACTTCATATGGCGCTGCAACAACTTTCCTTGGGTTGGACTTGTTCCAATCTAAGGACTCGCGTAGCTGATCATGACTCGGCCTACGAGATTTGGCCACTGATCTTCAGGAGGCCAACACCTCCGAGTCCCTCTCCACATTGGAGAATGATGTGGCCACAGCCAACGCCAACGCCAACGCCGGCGACGAGAATGATGCCGATCCTGAGGCATGGAGGACCCGGAACAGAGCCCGTGCAGCTCGCTGAAGGAGGGTCAATGAGCGCATGCGATCCATGCATCGTGAGCTTGATGCCAAATTCGCTGCCGTAAGCGAGCGGGGCTTCAAGACTCTAGTGACCAACATCGCCAGGGTTATGGCCATACTCAAGCGCAGTAATGATCCGAACGTGCGTCAAGCACTTCATTACGCGCAGAGGGCCTGGACTCAGCTTGATCAGCAAAACCCGGCGTCTACCCTCAGGGAGGAGCGCGTGGGCGAGAGCCAAAGCCAGACTCACAGCCGAACGGCAGGCGGCCATCCTCGACCTCAGCGCAGCAACAACGACAACGCTCGCGGGAGTCACGCTCCTGGCGGGAGGCAACAGCCACCTCCTGGAGGTAACCCGCGATAGGCCAATCATCGGCCTCCTCCAGAAGGCCTGCGCCAGCGCATCAATGAAGGCCGTGATGCATGGTCCATGATCGATTCCAGGCGCAAAGTGCGTGAAGAAATCGAGACAGAAGGTTCTGACTGCAGCGATCGTTTCCCAGCTTTCTCCGCACGGTTCAGCAGTTACAAGTGCCCTGAGGGCTTCAAGCTGATCGGCATCACCAAGTATGATGGCAAGCAAGCTCCTCAGCAATGGCTACATTGCTACTCCACCGTCATTAAAGTTGCAGGGGGCTCTAACATCACCAAGGTCGTCTACTTTCCAATGGCTTTGGACCCTGCGCAGCTCACGTGGTTGGAGAGCCTCAGCAACAACTCGATCGACTCCTGGGAGCGGCTCAAGAAGGTCTTCATCAACAACTTCCAGGGGGCGATCGCTTGTGCAGGTACTCATCACGATCTTGCTCAATGTAAACAGGAACGTAACGAGCTCCTATGGTCCTATACACGCTGTTTCTTCGATGTCCGCGCCACCATTACGAATATCTTGGAGGAGGACATCATCAACTGCTTCTACAGCGGCATCACTCATCCAGGCATCTATAGAGACTTTAGGCGGAACAGGCTGAAGACTGTTGTGGGGCCTCGCAACATGATGCATAACTGGTCCGAGCAGGAAGAGAAGATGCGGGGGCGGTTCCCGAGGCGCAATGATAGCAATCTGAGACGTCCAACTGACAACCGCAATGACAAGAGCCAGCGGGACTATTGTCACACCCGGTTTTTAAAGACAAACCGAATGCATAACTATATGTATGCCAGGATCAAGTTCCATACATATAGTGACTTCATCAGTGAATAATCAGCAACAGTATCACGAAAAGAGAAATTAAAGACTATAAAGATTATAAAGATTATCAGAGTTATACAGCTTATCCTGGAAACGAAGACTCCACACTTCACAGGCAATCGACCGGGGGTTCCGCAGGCCTAGAACTCAGCATCATCTTCAAAGACTTCAGATCACTTTCTTCTCTGAGCAGCAATTATAACAAGCGTGAGTACACTTATGGTTGGTACTCAGCAAGTGTTGGGAATTATATGACATGAAGGCAAAATCAAGGAAAGGCTGACTGGCTTACTGCGATAAGCAATTTTAATTGGTCAAGTTTTATTAGCACCTGATTACTAAGGTATAAGTTCATACCAAAACCCACATTAAAAGAGAGAGAAGGGATATAGCATAGGCATAACCACAACCATAAACATGGTCCACAAACCATAACCATAGCCATGGTCCACGATTTAATTCATCTTCAAGTTCAATTATCATGTGAGGGTCCAAGCCGCTCTTAACCGTGAGCACGGCTGATATATTAGTTTTCACTCTGCAGAGGTTGTACACTTTACCCACAATTCGTGTCTCCCGATTTGCCCGAGGTAGCTAGCCTCTTAAACACTTCCGAGGTGAGTGGCAAGGGATTCACTACGAGACCTTTACAAAGATTCCCTAACTTATGATAATCCGCTAAGGTTTCAAGTCAAAGCGGTCATAACTCTCCCTAGTGAGGAAATACCTTAGCCAAGGTCCACATAGCTATGTGCCTCAAAAGGACCGAGCTATACCCCGTCGATGCAACCCCTCTTGCCCTTTCGGTAAGATTATCATAAACTAGAGTCTCTAATTAATTAGCCAAGACCAGAGCCATATAGTATTGTGGTTGCACTGTTTTTCTGGGTGGTTCTCCATGTTCCGATTAAACATATAATCTTGTGATTAACAACACAAAGAGCATGAACATGGATAAAACATGTGTAACATCATCATTGTTGTCATCATGGTTATATATTATTCCCCAAACCATAACCAGTTGAATCAACTAAGCAATAGCTACCCAACAATAAAGGTAAAACCCAGGTTGACAAGGAATGATCATAAAGACAAGGCATATCCTTAATTAGGATCCATCAAAATTAGGACACATGCATGCATATAAAGAAAATGTTGTATTTATTGTGATTATTAGGACAAAAGCATGATCAAGGAAACACTTGCCTTTCTTTTAGAGAATAGCTGCTCATAGTCTTCAACTCTTGTTCTTGAAACTCTAGATCTTCAAAGCTCTTCGATCGCACTCCTTCTAACATCACACAAGCAACGGGCCCAAAACATACAAGCAAGCAAACAAACAAGAACGACTAAGAACAGATACAACAAACAAAAGGAAAGCTTTAAAAGAGCGAACTAAAGGATAAGGCTCGATGCTACGGTCACGAGAGCGCAAGAAACGCGGAAAACGGAGCTAGGGTTGAAAAGATACAGCTATCGGGAGATTTATATTATAAAAGAATAAAAGAACGATAGGCTTTCATTTATTTTAATTTAGAAAACCAATGTAAAAGATATTCAAAAGAGAATACCTCTAATTATAATTAACTCATATTATATTTGCATTTATAAAGACGAAGTAGAACTTAGTCAAATTTTATATACAATTCTCTATGTACAAATTACACTAATTAATTAATTAATTAGAAAAGAAACTGGTGAGAGCATCTAAACTCGAACTTTATAATTCGAGTTGAACTAAACAAATTAAATTACAAACACATTTAAGAGGATATTAATCAAATTAACATTAATTATGAAAACCGGAGAAAAGACTTAATTGGATTTTATTTCGGAAAACTAGATGAGAGGATATTATTCAAATTAAATTGATATTTAATTTTAAAAACAGGAATTACAGCACAACAACACTACTAAACGATAGCTTAGGGTTTTTGAAGACTAACGCAAAAAGAACGGATTGAAACGGATCTAAAACGCGGAAACTACGCATAAAACAAGGCTGCAAGGACCTATACGCAATTAACTATAGACTTCAAGGGTTAGCTGAAAAGAAATACAAGACAGAGAAAATAGGGCTCACAAATACAGAAAAGATTAGGGTTAGACCTGAAAAATTCCATGGTGGGGCTGGATTGAAAAGATGGAAAAGATCTAGGGGGTTTTCTGCAATTTTTGCAAGACACGGAAATTTTCACGGTAATTACATAATCTTCCAGGGACCAATCTGCAAAAAAGCTTGAATCAGCCTCCCATGGAGACCAGCGGGTACTGTAGCTCAAATTGCCGGCGATTTAGGGCACGAGAGGTCGCGGGAAGTGGGGGAAAAGAAAGAGGACGACGAGGGGATTCCGTTCCATACCTAACTTACCGCAGGGACGCATCGTAGAGATCGAATTTGACTCGAGAAGATGGGCGGCGGCTGTCTGTTTCGTTTCTGGCTGCTGTCTCTGTTCCGTTCCTGCACTGGTGGCTGTCTGCTACGCACCTGGGCAGGGGGGGCTGCAGCTGCAGGAGGGGGCGGTGCTGCGCCAGGAGAGGGAAGGGGCAGGGCGGCGCTGGAGGGGAGGGGACGCACGGGAGCTGGCGGCGTTCTGGTGTGCGCAATGGGCCACAGCAGCACGGCAGCAGGGGGTGCAGCGCACGGCAGGACCGGCCTGCAGGCTGCGCAAGGAGGGGCATGGCGACGTGCGGTGCTAGCTGCGCAGGGGCACGAGCAGCAGGAAGGCAGGGGCAACAGCGACGGAATCTGTTCGTGGATGCGCAGGAGGAGGGAGAGGATGCACGGGGGCTAGGGCCGGCAGCAGCAACAGGGGCACCCGGGGGAGAGATAGGCAACAGGGAAAAAGGAGGCTAGGGTTACGCGCGAATTCATGGGGCACGCAGGAGCCGACGCAGGGAAGAAAATTAGGGCCGGCTACCGGGGAACAGGAGGTGCAAGACGCGTTTAAATAGGCCTGGAGATATCGTGCTGGGCTCCAACTCGAACGAGGATAAGGACGCGACGGCGCATCGGGCTGGAACTCGTTCTTGAGTTCGGATTGGCCATGGGAAATGAGATTGGGCTGACTAGCGGGTCCCACTATTTAACGAAAGAGAGGAAAGAAGAGGTAACGGAGAGAGGAAATAAGAATGGCTGAACGAGTTCGGTTATGGGCCGAAACAGGTTCCGGTAAGGGCCGAACGCGAAAACAAGCTGACAGGGCTGGTTGAACGTGAACCATTTATTCGGGAGCGCGAAAAGAGAAGAAAAGGATCAGGCCGAGTCGTTGGAGCTGATGGTGATCGAACATCGTCGGAAAAATACCGAAGACGAGCCACGAGACGTCGTTTTCAAGCATGACTTGATCGGGGGAAACGGTTAGAGGATCGGGAGCTCGACGGAACTTCTTAATGATTCGGAGAGGATAAGGTTAAAAGGATATACAACAAAGATAGGGCTCGGTCCGACTGCGATGAAAATCAAAATAGAAATATTTTCCCAGAATATATTTTTAAGTTTAAAATAAATCTAGAAAAGTCCAGATAAATATTTCAAACCAAGAAAAATATATCCGGAAGAATCCCAAAAATTTCCGAGAAAACTCAGGAGGTAATTTGGGTCACGAGGATTCCAAATAAAATATTTGGGACTCATGAAAAAGAATTTTAGAGCTTTCCAAGTAAAAAAAATGGATCTAGCTCTTGGATAAATAGAATAATTGCCAGAAAAAAATCTTTAAAATTCTTGGAAAAATCGTATTGATAGATGAACACATTGTAAAAGATAGTCACATCCTAAAATTGAATATTTTAGGGTGTGACAGAACTACCCCCCTTAAACAGAATCTCGTCCCGAGATTCGCAAGGGATGGTGACAAAGATGAGAGCTAGGGCAAAAAGATTTCATCAAGAAGACAACAAGATTTCAAGGCGGGTATCGAGAAAGGAGAGAATTTGGATTTGGATCTTCACTTGCTTTCAGTTGGACTGAGCAGAAGGCGTTGCGAGAGATTCACAAGGGCTGGTGATTGGATGGGGAGATAGAACATAGAGTTTTTTTTTTTGATAAGGGGTAAGGCAAGATGGCAAGATGGGTAACAAGAAAAGGAGGGACGATGATTGGGTGTTCTTCACATGCTTCCAAGCAGATGGGGTTGACGAGGGATTTACAAAATCTTGTGGTTGCAAGGAGGTGATAAGGTACCAAGATGGGTAACAAGAAAGAGAGAAAACGAATTTAGGTCTTCTGTGCTAACTTTCATTAGGGAGCAAGAAGACGTCATTGATGAGAGATTCGTAAAGTCTAGAGGTAGAAAGGAGAGATCAGGCAAAAGAGCTTCTGACAAGGAGAAAAATGATATGACAAGATGGGTATCGAGACAAAAAGATGGAATTTGGGTTTGGGTCTTTTCTGCTGGCTTATGCTTTGGAACGTGAGGATATCGTGGTTAAGAAAACTAAGGGATAAATGATGTCATTGCAGGCACAAGTCCCACAACACATCAACAAGCAAAAACAAGGAGTCTAAGCAATCAAGAGCAAAACAACAAACATTACAAGCACACCAAAACAAACTATCAAACAACCGAAACTAGCGTTTTACAACTGATAAGGGAACCTCTTAAGTATGGGTCATATCCTAAATCTTCAGCATTCTTGATGTAGGCATCTCTCTCAGCTTGTCTGGCGGAACATTGACTTCTTGAGGGTAACGCCTATGAGTCCAGTGTAGTCTTCAGTTGCTCTAGCTTGACTTCTTGTAGTAGACTGCTACTTCCATTCTTCGTGTACCAGGTCGGACAATCTAGCGTTTGTAACAAGAGAAGAGGAGAAAAAATAAATCCACTTGGAATAGAATATAAGGGGATTTCCAAAGTGGCCAAACTTGAAATCAAGGAGGAGTTAAATTGGAACAAATGGATACAAGGTAACCAATGCCATTGAGGGTACAAGCAGACAAGAAAATTGTGAGATGTAAAAGCAATGGAAATGAGGGAATAAAAGAAAAGGATACAAAGTTAGATAAAAGCAGCATCAAGGGTGAGATAAATGAAGAAGGATGAGGAATAAACAACAAGAGGGTCAAGGATATGGTAAAATATGACTTTTATGTCAGAATAGATCTTAGAAAACGACCATTGCTATCTAGGCTGGCGTCCTACGGTCGACACAGCTCTGATACCACCTCTGTCACACCCGGTTTTTAAAGACAAACCGAATGCATAACTATATGTATGCCAGGATCAAGTTCCATACATATAGTGACTTCATCAGTGAATAATCAGCAACAGTATCACGAAAAGAGAAATTAAAGACTATAAAGATTATAAAGATTATCAGAGTTATACAGCTTATCCTGAAAACGAAGACTCCACACTTCACAGGCAATCGACCGGGGGTTCCGCAGGCCTAGAACTCAGCATCATCTTCAAAGACTTCAGATCACTTTCTTCTCTGAGCAGCAATTATAACAAGCGTGAGTACACTTATGGTTGGTACTCAGCAAGTGTTGGGAATTATATGACATGAAGGCAAAATCAAGGAAAGGCTGACTGGCTTACTGCGATAAGCAATTTTAATTGGTCAAGTTTTATTAGCACCTGATTACTAAGGTATAAGTTCATACCAAAACCCACATTAAAAGAGAGAGAAGGGATATAGCATAGGCATAACCACAACCATAAACATGGTCCACAAACCATAACCATAGCCATGGTCCACGATTTAATTCATCTTCAAGTTCAATTATCATGTGAGGGTCCAAGCCGCTCTTAACCGTGAGCACGGCTGATATATTAGTTTTCACTCTGCAGAGGTTGTACACTTTACCCACAATTCGTGTCTCCCGATTTGCCCGAGGTAGCTAGCCTCTTAAACACTTCCGAGGTGAGTGGCAAGGGATTCACTACGAGACCTTTACAAAGATTCCCTAACTTATGATAATCCGCTAAGGTTTCAAGTCAAAGCGGTCATAACTCTCCCTAGTGAGGAAATACCTTAGCCAAGGTCCACATAGCTATGTGCCTCAAAAGGACCGAGCTATACCCCGTCGATGCAACCCCTCTTGCCCTTTCGGTAAGATTATCATAAACTAGAGTCTCTAATTAATTAGCCAAGACCAGAGCCATATAGTATTGTGGTTGCACTGTTTTTCTGGGTGGTTCTCCATGTTCCGATTAAACATATAATCTTGTGATTAACAACACAAAGAGCATGAACATGGATAAAACATGTGTAACATCATCATTGTTGTCATCATGGTTATATATTATTCCCCAAACCATAACCAGTTGAATCAACTAAGCAATAGCTACCCAACAATAAAGGTAAAACCCAGGTTGACAAGGAATGATCATAAAGACAAGGTATATCCTTAATTAGGATCCATCAAAATTAGGACACATGCATGCATATAAAGAAAATGTTGTATTTATTGTGATTATTAGGACAAAAGCATGATCAAGGAAACACTTGCCTTTCTTTTAGAGAATAGCTGCTCAGAGTCTTCAACTCTTGTTCTTGAAACTCTAGATCTTCAAAGCTCTTCGATCGCACTCCTTCTAACGTCACACAAGCAACGGGCCCAAAACATACAAGCAAGCAAACAAACAAGAACGACTAAGAACAGATACAACAAACAAAAGGAAAGCTTTAAAAGAGCAAACTAAAGGATAAGGCTCGATGCTACGGTCACGAGAGCGCAAGAAACGCGGAAAACGGAGGTAGGGTTGAAAAGATACAGCTATCGGGAGATTTATATTATAAAAGAATAAAAGAACGATAGGCTTTCATTTATTTTAATTTAGAAAACCAATGTAAAAGATATTCAAAAGAGAATACCTCTAATTATAATTAACTCATATTATATTTGCATTTATAAAGACGAAGTAGAACTTAGTCAAATTTTATATACAATTCTCTATGTACAAATTACACTAATTAATTAATTAATTAGAAAAGAAACTGGTGAGAGCATCTAAACTCGAACTTTATAATTCGAGTTGAACTAAACAAATTAAATTACAAACACATTTAAGAGGATATTAATCAAATTAACATTAATTATGAAAACCGGAGAAAAGACTTAATTGGATTTTATTTCGGAAAACTAGATGAGAGGATATTATTCAAATTAAATTGATATTTAATTTTAAAAACAGGAATTACGGCACAACAACGCTACTAAACGATAGCTTAGGGTTTTTGAAGACTAACGCAAAAAGAACGGATCGAAACGGATCTAAAACGCGGAAACTACGCATAAAACAAGGCTGCAAGGACCTATACGCAATTAACTATAGACTTCAAGGGTTAGCTGAAAAGAAATACAAGACAGAGAAAATAGGGCTCACAAATACAGAAAAGATTAGGGTTAGACCTGAAAAATTCCATGGTGGGGCTGGATTGAAAAGATGGAAAAGATCTAGGGGGTTTTCTGCAATTTTTGCAAGACACGGAAATTTTCACGGTAATTACATAATCTTCCAGGGACCAATCTGCAAAAAAGCTTGAATCAGCCTCCCATGGAGACCAGCGGGTACTGTAGCTCAAATTGCCGGCGATTTAGGGCACGAGAGGTCGCGGGAAGTGGGGGAAAAGAAAGAGGACGACGAGGGGATTCCGTTCCATACCTAACTTACCGCGGGGACGCATCGTAGAGATCGAATTTGACTCGAGAAGATGGGCGGCGGCTGTCTGTTTCGTTTCTGGCTGCTGTCTCTGTTCCGTTCCTGCGCTGGTGGCTGTCTGCTACGCACCTGGGCAGGGGGGGCTGCAGCTGCAGGAGGGGGCGGTGCTGCGCCAGGAGAGGGAAGGGGCAGGGGCGGTGCTGGAGGGGAGGGGACGCACGGGAGCTGGCGGCGTTCTGGTGTGCGCAATGGGCCACAGCAGCACGGCAGCAGGGGGTGCAGCGCACGGCAGGACCGGCCTGCAGGCTGCGCAAGGAGGGGCATGGCGACGTGCGGTGCTAGCTGCGCAGGGGCACGAGCAGCAGGAAGGCAGGGGCAACAGCGACGGCATCTGTTCGTGGATGCGCAGGAGGAGGGAGAGGATGCACGGGGGCTAGGGCCGGCAGCAGCAACAGGGGCACCCGGGGGAGAGAGAGGCAACAGGGAAAAAGGAGGCTAGGGTTACGCGCGAATTTATAGGGCACGCAGGAGCCGACGCAGGGAAGAAAATTAGGGCCGGCTACCGGGGAACAGGAGGTGCAAGACGCGTTTAAATAGGCCTGGAGATATCATGCTGGGCTCCAACTCGAACGAGGATAAGGACGCGACGGCGCATCGGGCTGGGACTCGTTCTTGAGTTCGGATTGGCCATGGGAAATGAGATTGGGCTGACTAGCGGGTCCCACGATTTAACGAAAGAGAGGAAAGAAGAGGTAACGGAGAGAGGAAATAAGAATGGCTGAACGAGTTCGGTTATGGGCCGAAACAGGTTCCGGTAAGGGCCGAACGTGAAAACAAGCTGACAGGGCTGGTTGAACGTGAACCATCTATTCGGGAGCGCGAAAAGAGAAGAAATGGATCAGGCCGAGTCGTTGGAGCTGATGGTGATCGAACATCGTCGGAAAAATACCGAAGACGAGCCACGAGACGTCGTTTTCAAGCATGACTTGATCGGGGGAAACGGTTAGAGGATCGGGAGCTCGACGGAACTTCTTAATGATTCGGAGAGGATAAGGTTAAAAGGATATACAACAAAGATAGGGCTCGGTCCGACTGCGATGAAAATCAAAATAGAAATATTTTCCCAGAATATATTTTTAAGTTTAAAATAAATCTAGAAAAGTCCAGATAAATATTTCAAACCAAGAAAAATATATCCGGAAGAATCCCAAAAATTTCCGAGAAAACTCAGGAGGTAATTTGGGTCACGAGGATTCCAAATAAAATATTTGGGACTCATGAAAAAGAATTTTAGAGCTTTCCAAGTAAAAAAAATGGATCTAGCTCTTGGATAAATAGAATAATTGCCAGAAAAAAATCTTTAAAATTCTTGGAAAAATCCTATTGATAGAAGAACACATTGTAAAAGATAGTCACATCCTAAAATTGAATATTTTAGGGTGTGACAACTATTCGGGTCCACCCCGAAAGCACAAGCCAGGTGATCTCATCGCAGCTGTGGATCATCCCTTGCGAGGCATGAAGTCAACGATGCAAGAAGAGTTCGAGAAGCTCCTGCAGAAGAAGTGCCCATGGCATCCAGGTGCCAATCATGCGGCTATTGATTGCTACCACCTCCGGAGGACATTCAGCAATTCCGGTGGCGGCAAGAAGAATAAGAAGCTAGTGGACAAAGAACCCAAAGACGATGACAAAGGGGACCAAGTACACAACGCAAAGTTCCAGGATGCTTGAAAAACCATCAACATCATCTTCGAGGGAGACAGAGACTTTGGTTCCAAGCGGGACCAGAAACTGCTTCTCCAGGAGATCATGTCCATTGAGCCGGTGGTACCACGACCACTCCGTTGGTTGGAGGTCCCCATCTCGTTCTCCCGCGATGACCAGTGGATAAGCATCTCGGAGCCTGGTAAGTTCCCCCTGGTTCTGGATCCAATGGTGGCATAAGTCAGGCTCACCAAGGTGCTCATCGACGGCGGGAGTGGCCTCAACCTCATCTTTGCCAGTACTTTGAGAAAGATGGGTCTGGACTCACGGACATGCTGGTTCCAAGCAAGTCCCCTTTCTACGGCATTGTCCCAGGTAACGCAGCTCATCCACTTGGTACGGTAGTTCTTCCAGTCACCTTCAGCACGAGGGAGAACTACCGCACCGAGTTCATTAAATTCGAAGTGGCTAACTTCGAATCTTCTTATCATGCCATACTGGGCCGTCCGGCACTTGCCAAATTCATAGCAGTGCCGCATTATGTTTATCTGCTTCTCAAGATGCCAGGACAAAGTGGAGTACTCACTCTCTGCGGTGACTTGAAGAAGTCATATGATTGCAATCAGGAGGCAATCTAGTATGCTTCAACTACGCGTGTGCCAGATGCTTCAGGGGAAGTACTCGCGGTCGTGCAGCAGCTCTCCCAGGCTGGGCTGGAGATCCCTTCGAGAAAGGCCAACAAGTCGAGCATCCAGACGACTGGCAACATGGCCCTCAAGTCGATCCAGCTCCAGGAGGGTGACTCATCCAAGACCGCCGTCATCGGCGCGGGCTTAGATGAGAAATAGGAACTCGTGCTCGTCAGTTTCCTTTGGGCTAACCGAGACATATTCGCATGGAAACCGGCGGATATGCCAGGGGTGCCCAGGGAACTGATCGAGCATAGTCTGAATGTACACCCACAGGCTATGCCCAAAAAGCAACGCCTTCAAAGATTTGCTCACGACAAGCGTGAGGTGATTAAATGGGAAATAGCTAAACTCCTCGCGGCTAGCTTAGTTAAAGAAGTAATCCATCCAGAGTGGGTAGCTAATCCCATCCTTGTATGGAAAAAGAATAATGAATGGAGAACGTGCGTTGATTACATCGATCTCAACAAGCATTGCCCAAAGGATCACTTCGGGCTGCCGTGCATTGATCAAGTCGTCGACTCGACGGCGGGTTGTGCACTCCTCTGCTTCCTTGATTGTTATTCAGGATATCACCAGATTGCACTCAAGGAGGAAGATCAAATCAAAATCGCGTTCATCACCTCGTTCGGGACATATGCTTACAAAACTATGTCTTTCGGGTTGAAAAATGCAGGAGCAACTTATCAGCGCACGATTTAGATGTGCTTCGCTGATCAGCTACATCGGAACATTGAAGCCTACGTGGACGACGTAGTCATCAAGACCAGGAATCCCGACGATCTGATTGCAGACTTGGAAGAGACGTTTAGTAGCCTACGCAGGTTTCGGTGGAAGCTTAACCCAACTAAATGCGTTTTCGGAGTACCATCAGGGAAATTGCTTGGGTTCATCGTCAGCAACCGGGGAATTGAAGCCAATCCTGTGAAGATTACAGCCATCACTGATATGGGGGCTCTGGCCACAATCAAAGATGTGTAGAAACTAACAGGATGTATGGCGGCCCTGAACAGTTCATCTCCCGGCTCGGGGAGAGAGGACTACCCTTCTTCAAACTCCTAAAATGCCAACACAAGTTCCAATGGACGGAGAAGGCCAAGCAAGCCTTGCAAGATCTGAAACATCACCTTCAGTCTCCTCCGGTCCTCACAGCACCATTGCCGGGAGAGGATCTACTACTCTACATTGTGGTGACAAATCATGTTGTCAGCAGTGCCATTGTAGTCGAGCGCAGCGAGGAGAGCCATGCGTTTGGAGTGCAGAGACCCATGTACTTCGTCAGCGAGGTACTCTCCGAATCCAAGGTACGATACCCGACAATTTAGAAACTCTTATATACAATTCTGATTACATCGAGAAAGTTGCGCCATTATTTTGACGAGTACAAGATCACTGTGATTACGAATTTTCTGTTGGCGGATATTCTCCATAATCAAGATGCCACGGGTGTAACACCCTAAGGTATTTTTCCCCAATTTTAATGAATTTATGTTGGCCTTAAATAAATTCTCCAGCGTTTTCCAGTTTATCTTGCATTTAAAGTAATCCTATAACACAAGAAAATAAAATTAACTATAAGACCAACATGCTTGTGCATTCATGCTGGTGCATTGTTTTATTTGTGCTGGGTTTGAATTCAAATTTGTTTGAATTCAAGTGGCTTTGTTTGAATGGTTAGAGTAAAGAAAAAGAAAAGGGAAAGGAGAAGGAATAAGAGAAGGCAGCCCAACCTTTCCCTTGGCCCGGCCCAGCTCCCCCTCTCCCTCTCTCCCTCACGGGCTTCTCTTCCCCTGGCCCATTTCCTCCCTCGGGCCCTCTCTCTTCTTTCCCCTGTTTTCCCCCGCATGGGCCGCACGCTGGCCCGTTTTCCCCAGCCCGACCACCCCACGCGCCTTTCCTCTCTCTTCTCTCGCTGGCAGCTGGGGCCCGCCTGTCGGCGCCCGTCTCCCCGCTCGGCGCCGCTCCCTTCCTCTCTTCTCTCTCTGGCGAGTTGGCCCCACGTGTCAGCTCCTTCCCCCTTCTTTATTTCCCCTCCTCTGTTTTCTCCTCGCCGGCCGGCCGTTCGGCCACTGGCCGTGGACCCGCCCGCCGCGCTCCTGGGCCCTTTCCCCCGAGCCGCACCCGAGCCCGCGCCCTAGCCAGCACCCGAGTTTCCCCTTGCTTCTAGAAGCCGCAGCGCCTGGATTGGATCAAGCCGCAGCGCATCCGCGGGAGGTGCGGGGGCCGTTGCGCGAATGACCCGCACGCCGAGGCTGCCAACCCCCCTTCTTAGCCGCAGTTGTTCCTCACCCTCTCCCTCAGCTGCCTCTGCGTCCCAGCCGCCTGAGCCCCTCCCTGCACTGCCCTTTCCGCTGCTCGGTGTTCGGTAAGCCGCAAGCCGCTCCGGGCAATTGGTCGCCGCCGGTGAGCCTCGCGCCTCCCTGACTCCCTGTGCACCTCCGCAGGATACTCCCGGAGCGATTCCCGCCACCCAGAGGGCCCGGCTACCCCGGCATCATTCTCCTCCGCGGGAGCCCAACCCCTCCGCCGCCGGTCGCCGTCGTCGTCCCTCCTCCGTCGCACCTCCGGCCACCACGAACCCTTGGTGAGCTTTCCCTCCCTTCTCTGGTCATGTTGCACCGAATGCCGTAGCATTTAGGCCTCCGTAGCACCCGGAACGCGCGCACGCCGGCGTGTCCGCCGCCCCGAGCCGCTCTCTCCGTGGGGAGCGTCGACCCGAGCCCCAATCCTCCGCACCGATCGCCCAGAGGCATTGCACGTGCAGCCAGCATCCTCCCAGCCTTCACATCGTCCCGGATGAAGGCCGGACGGCCAAGATCGGCCATCACCGGCGTAGTGCTGCTGCGGGAGCCGAACTCCGGCGACCAGCGCCACCGCCCGAGCGCCAATCGCCCCAGCCATCCAATCCAGAACCAACGCCCACAATTAGATCAAGCCAGGGTAGGTCTGAGCCGTGCGATCGAGATCCAAGGGATCCAAGCGGCGCGTACCAGTTCGGGGTAGGAGTGGATCAGAGCCGTCAGATGTAGAACGGGCGATCTGGATTAGATCCATTTAGGTATAGGTCGTGAGCGTCGGATCTGGATCCAACGGGTGAGAGTCGCGCGTACCCCTTCGCGAGACCGATCTAATCCGAGCCATCAGATCATGATCCAACGATCCAGATTAAAACGTACCGGTTCGGCTTGGCAGTCTTGCTAAAGAGCCCCTGTCTTTTGGAGTAAACAACCCGCGGTCCACCTTAGTTCAAAAGTAATTGCAGTTCGGTCCTGTTTTACCCGTTTAGGCCCCTGAGCTTTCCAGTTTTTGAACCCGCCGTCCATGCCATGAGTTTTAGCACGTTAGACCCCGAGTCTATGCTTTAATTACGTTTAGGTCCCCAGTTTTCGCACAGAACCCCCTGGAAGCTCCAGTTTTCTTACAAATAGGTCCCTGGACCTTGTTTTAAGCGTAGATTTCGCGTTTTAGCTCCGTTTTAGGTGTTCTTTATATCCACGCGATTGCGGTAACGCGTAGAATCGTTCTAGCATAGTTTTGTATGCTATTTCTATGTAATGTTGTACTGTTTCTTATATTTTTGTCCTTGTTTGCATGTATGTGTATGTGCTGGACTATGTTTTGGCGTTACGATCATGAGTAGACGCGGAGCCTTTGGACCAGTACCAGGAGCAGCCATCTTCCGAGCAGTTCGAGCAGCAGCCGGGAGAGTACGAAGAAGGCAAGTATAACATGAACCTCCTATCACTTTTAAATACAATTTCATACTGCATTTTAATACTGTATGCCTATAAGGATTTCCTAGCCACTTTTATCCTGTATATTATAACTTGGGTTGCACTTTTGGTTAGTTGTGCTAGGTTGCTGCGCTACAACATATCTGGGTCCTTTTTAATTAATTTAATTAATGGTCTTATGCAACTTAATTCTGGAGCCGACCCTCTGTGCTGTGTGCTTGAGTGGTTTGTGCGTCCTTAAAAGATGTTTTTGTTAGAAACTTGGTTTAGGGGGCCAGCACGGTGCTTAGTGCTTGGTTGGCCACTCTCCATAAGGACCGGTTCATAGAGCGACAACCTGGGACAACCGCGCAACCACAAGACTGGAATGGGACGGTCTTGACTTACTAATTAGGTCGTGTTGGTTCGGGAGTAACTTACCTGCGTGGGCAAGAGGGGTGGTAAGCTTCAATGGTCCCTGCTCCTCCGGCTTGGTCTGTGCTGTGTGTCTTGTACCCCCGGAGGTGGGCCCCATCGTCGCTGATCCAGAATCCTTAGCGGTTACACCTTACCAACGTGATCCTTTGTAACGGTCTCGTAGTGTGCTTGCTAGCCATCTCACCTAAGGAAGTGTGATGAACAACTAGCGTAGCTCACGACTTGTGGGTAAAGTTGTGCAACCTCTCGAGAGTGTAAAACTGATATATCAGCTGTGCTCACAGTCATGAGCGGCCCAGATCCTCCTTTTGATTAGTGGGGTTATCAACCTTTGATTAGGGAGATTCCCCGGGTGGTTCTGGTTTGGATGGTTCTCTGTAGTTTTTAATTAATACTGATTAATTTCTTATGTAATTGGGTTATGGTAATTCATCCACTTGTAGTAATTAGCTTTAATAAAATTTGCCAAGACTAAAAGCTAATGCAGTTGAGTCAGCTAGCCTAGGGCCTCATAGTTGTGTTATAGTTGTTGAGTACTAGTTTGTACTCACACTTGCCTCTCTACTCTTCTGTTCTATTTCGGATATCTTCGACTGCTGTTCAGTACCCGGCAACGTGGAGGACTACGTCAGCGGCTTCGACGACTTCTAGGCGTTTGTCTCCCAGTCGACGTCCCTGTGGCGCCCAGCTCTTCATGTATTCATTTTACGCTTCCGCATTCCTTGAACTGATTCTTGATTCAGTTGTAATAAAGATATTCATTTTATAATTTATACGCTTTTATTCGTGACATGTGTTGTGATATCTTGATAATCTGTTGTATATATGCGTGACTTGATCCTGGCGCATATATGATTGCTCGATTTATGTTCTTATAAATCGGGTGTGACAACGGGGCGTATATAAAAGTGGGCAGTGGAACTGGGTGTGGCAGAACCAACCTGAATTACACCGGCCCAAGTACGCAAGTCCTCTCGCAAGGGCTCCAATGTACTTCAAACGGTGTAACCCCTTGGCCTGTCGGGTACCGTCCTGAAAAACCACTGAATGCAGGATCAAACAAGGTACCTCGCACGAAGGCGAGTTCAGAGATACAATCACCATCATATTTTACATCACAGGCACTTATATTACAAGAGTTTATTGAGTAGCATAAGTTCTAGACTGATAGAAGTTATTACAAACCAGTTTAAAAATTCAAGTTCACAGCAGCGGAATTCAAAGTACGATAACTATACACGTCGCCAGTATGGACATCATACTAAGCCATGGCATGACATCACTCGTTATGATCGGAGTTGGCCGGGGACGGATCCCACTCCACGGACCAACCATGAGGCAAAGCATAGGGCCAAGGCATGGGAAGAGTAGGGTCTTCAGGGACATTACCTGAAACAAAATCAAAATGCAAGCCTGAGTACTCTAATACTCAGCAAGGCTTACCCGGAATTAGGGTATACTTAACCCATATCTAGACCATGAAGGTTTTGCAATGGTTCTGGGTTTAGCTTTTCTGAAAAGCAACAAAGAGTAGATCCTTAATTTCATATTTTAGCTTTCAGGTTCTAGTTCCTTTAACCATTCTAGGTATGCACCTATAGCTACTCAAGCAAGGTAGAGCCTTTTTAAAGCATACCTCAGTATTACTCATCATAAGATTTGTCTTGTTACTCTATGTGTTGTGATATCTTGATAATCTGTTGTATATATGCGTGACTTGATCCTGACGCATATATGATTGCTCGATTTATGTTCTTATAAATCGGGTGTGACAGATTGGTATCTGAGCCGTGTTGACTGTAGGACGAAGCCTAGATAGAACTGGTCGAGTTTAGAATCTTCAACCATCATTTTTCTGCTTCTATTCCTTGAGTCTTAAGCCCTCGATTTGCTATCTCTCCTGTCCTTTCTGAGAAGTAGCTTGAGTTTTCCGTAGACGTTGGCCTGAGTCGCCCAATCTTATAAGCTATAAGTTTAGGCTGTCCCGATAAAAATACGCTAGAACGAGTGTGCTAGTCGAGTGGGGTGATAAACTCGACTAAGTTGTGAATATTGACTGTTTGTTATTGTGCAAATGTTTGATTTGGATTTTTGATTGATTGCATAGGTTAGAAGTAAATCTCTTGATGCAAATCGATCTTAACGCAAACTTGAATCGAGTAATAAAATTGAGATAGAACGTGGGGGTAAAACCGTACATTCCTTTCTCCCTATTTTATCCTGTCAGAGTTTTCCTTCCCGAAGTTATACCCTATCATTTCTTATGAAATCTCGTTGTTGCAACCAGATGGTGAACACCAGGCGTACCGGTTCCGGTTCTGACCAGCAAGAGCAGAACAACCAGGGTACTGGTCAGCCGCTGCCGATGCCGCCACCACTGACCCCGGAGCAGTTCTTCCAGCCCCAGATGCAGATGATAGCGACCCTGAACAATACTGTTCAGGCTCTTCAGCATATCCATGCCCAGCCGCCGCCTCCTCCGCCACCTCAGCCTCGTGATCGGCGTGCGGATTTCCTGAGAGGTCACCCTCCGACCTTCTCACATGCCATGGACCCACTCCAGGCGGACGACTGGCTTCATTCGGTAGAGCGCTAGCTGGTTGTTGCGCAGTGCGACGACCGGGAGAGGGTTCTGTACGCAGCAGGGCAGCTGCGAGGCTCCGCTCTTGACTGGTGGGAGTCCTACCCGGCTCAGGACCGCGACTCTCTCACTTGGGTCCAGTTCCGTGAGCGTTTCCGGAACCATCATATTCCTGAGGGCATAATGAAGATGAAGCAGAAGGAGTTCCGTGCCCTTAAGCAGGTAAATTCGAATGGAATTCTCTACAATTTCTTTGAGCTTGATCTATCCTTGATTCCCTTCGTAAGCCTGACGCATTGGGCGATTTCTATCCTTGTTATCTGTGTTCGTCATTTCAGGGATCTATGACGGTGACGGAGTACCGTGACTGTTTCCTTCAGCTGGCCCGCTATGCCCCTGCTGACGCCGCTCGTGATAGCGACAAGCAGGAGTACTTCAAGGAGGGACTGGATGATCACATCCAGTATGCGCTGCTGAACCACTGCTTCGATAACTTCAACCAGCTGGTTGATGCTGCCCTCAACACCGAGCGTAAGCGCCGAGAGATTGAGGATAAGAAGAGGAAGATGGCTCCATCCTCTTCGAGCAGCAACACTCGTCCCCGCTATCAGCATCCACCGCAGCAGCAGCAGCAGAGGCCGCCCCAGCAGTACCAGCAGCGGCAGTAGTTTCCTCCTCGTCCTCAGCAGCAGGCAGGACAGGGTCAGAGGCTTCCAGCACCTCCGGCTCCACCGGCCCCGAGGCAGGGAGTGCCTACTCCTCCTGCCGGGCAGCAGGCCGCTGCATTTCCGCGAGTGTGCTTCCACTGCGGCGAGCCAGGTCACTACGCCAACGTCTGCCCTCGGAAGGCGCAGGCAAGACAGCAAGGGCGTGCAGCTCAGCCCAAGGCCCCAGCTCAGGGCAGGGTGAACCACGTGATGGCCGAGTCAGCGGCCGAGGCTCCCAACGTGGTCATTGGTACGTTCATGGTTAACACCCATCCTACTACCGTGCTTTTTGATATTGGTGCTACTCATTCTTTCATCACCCAGTCTTTTGTTGAGCATCATGGTATTCCTACTAGCACATTAAAGAGGTGCATGTTAGTATCTTCACCGGGAGGACAGTTGAGGTCTCATGTCTTCTGTCCCAGTGTCAGTGTGGCCATAAGGGGGGTAGATTTCAGTGCAAATCTGATGGTGCTAGACACCAAGGGCATTGATGTGATCCTCGGGATGGAGACTCTTGCTAAGTGGGGAGTCCGGATAGATTGTGCTCAGAGGACTGTTCTTCTATCAGCACCGGATGGTCAGGAGGTCACTGTTGGAGCTACAGAGCCTTCTGGATTTCTTCATCAGATGGAGGCTAGACCCACGGATGGTATTCGCGTGGTGTCTGAATTCCCGGATGTCTTTCCGGATGATTTGCCAGGTATGCCGCCTGATCGCGACATTGAGTTTTCTATTGATCTCTTGCCTGGCACAGCTCCTATTGCTAAGCGGCCCTATCGTATGGCAGCTGTCGAGCATGAGGAAGTTAAGAAGACTGTCGACGAGTTGCTAGCTAAGGGTTATATCCATCACAGTTTCTCTCCTTGGGCTTTTCCTATATTGCTCGTAGAGAAGAAGGATGGCGCGAAGAGAATGTGCGTCGATTATCGGGATCTGAATGCAGTCACTATCAAGAACAAGCATCCGTTGCCCCGTATTGAGGATCTTTTTGATCAGCTTCAGGGTGCTTGTGTATTCTCGAAGATTGATCTGCGTTCGGGTTATCATCAGCTGAAGATTCGTCCTGAGGATATTCCGAAGACGGCATTCAGTTGCAAGTATGGGCTATACGAGTATACGGTCATGTCCTTTGGCTTGACCAATGCTCCGGCTTTCTTCATGCATCTGATGAACAAGGTTTTCATGGATTATCTAGACACCTTTATGGTGATATTCATTGATGATATCCTGATATATTCCAAGTCAGAAGCAGAGCATGGAAAGCATCTGAGGCTTGTGTTGCAGAGGCTCAGAGAGCACAAGTTGTATGCCAAGCTCAGCAAGTGCGAGTTCTAGATTGACGAGGTTCCATTCCTCGGTCATGTTATCTTCAAGGGAGGTATTGCTATGGACCCCGGGAAGGTGAAGGATGTGCTTGACTGGGTTGTACCGCAGACAGTGAAGGAGGTCCGCTCTTTTCTGGGCTTAGCAGGATATTATCGGAGGTTCATTGAGAATTTCTCCAAGATTGCGAAGCCTTTGACTTCCTTGTTAGAGAAGGGTGTGGATTTCTGTTGGACTGATGAGCGTCAGAAAGCCTTCGAAGAGCTGAAGAAGAGGCTGACTACGGCGCCAGTCCTTACTCTGCCAGACCAGAGCAAGAGGTTCACAGTGTATTGTGATGCTTCGAGGGATGGTCTTGGTTGCGTCCTGATGCAGGAAGGCAGAGTGATAGCTTATGCTTCGCGGCAGTTGCGCCGGCACGAGCTGAATTATCCCACTCATGATCTGGAGTTAGCCGCAGTTGTGCATGCTCTGAAGATATGGAGGCATTACTTGTTTGGGCAGAGGTGTGATATTTACACCGATCACAAGAGCCTCAAGTATATTTTCACTCAAAGTGAGCTGAACATGCGGCAGCGAAGATGGCTAGAATTGGTCAAGGATTACGACCTGGAGATTCACTATCATCCGGGCAAGGCCAATGTTGTAGCAGATGCTCTAAGCAGGAAGAGCTATGTTAACATGGCCGTGGCTTTTCAGATGCCTCAGGAGTTATGCGAGGAGTTTGAGCAGTTGAGTCTGGGTTTCTTGCATCACACCTCGGGTGCATCATTCGAGACAGAACCCACTCTAGAGGCGGAGATCAGGCAGCATCAGAAGGAAGATCAGAAGCTACAGGAGATTCGTGAATTGCTCAAGATTGGCAAGGCGCCGCATTTCAGAGAGGATGATCAGGGTACCTTGTGGTACAAGGGTCGTATATGTGTGCCGGACGTGAATGGCCTCAGAAAGTTGATTCTGAGTGAGGCTCATGATACAGCATATTCTATTCATCCAGGCAGCACGAAGATGTATTATGACCTGAAGGAACGATTCTGGTGGTATGGAATGAATCGTTCCATTGCGGAGTACGTGTCTATCTGTGACACTTGCCAGCGTGTCAAGGCAGAGCATCAGAGGCCAGCAGGGTTATTGCAGCCATTGAAGATTCCAGAGTGGAAATGGGAGGAAATCACTATGGACTTCAATGTTGGATTGCCTCGTACTCAGAAAGGGTACAACTCTATATGGGTAGTAGTGGATCGGTTGATGAAGGTTGCTCATTTCATTCCGGTGAACACCACTTACTCCGGTGCTAGACTCGCAGAGTTGTACATCTCCAGGATTGTCTGTCTGCATGGTGTTCCAAAGAAGATCATATCTGACCGAGGATCTCAGTTCACTTCACGGTTCTGGGAGCAGTTGCATGATTCGTTGGGTACGAAGCTGCGCTTCAGTACCGCTTATCATCCTCAGACAGATGGGCAGACGGATAGAACCAACCAAGTGTTGGAGGATATGCTTCGAGCCTGTGCTATCCAGTATGGTACCAGCTGGGATAAATGCCTGCCGTATGCAGAGTTTTCGTATAATAACAGCTATCAGGCCAGTCTGAAGAAATCCCCTTTCGAGGCCCTGTATGGTCGGAAATGCAGGACTCCATTGTATTGGGATTAGATTGGTGAGAGGCAGGTGTTTGGTCCGGATATTGTTGAGGAAGCCGAACAGCTGGTGCAGCAGGTACGCGAGAACCTGAGAGTCGCTCAGACTCGTTAGAAGAGCTACGCGGATGTTCGTCGTCGAGATCTGACCTTTGCAGTAGGTGATCATATGTACCTGAAGGTCTCGCCGATGAGAGGAATCCGCAGGTTTAATGTGAGAGGGAAGCTAGCACCTCGATACGTTGGTCCGTTCAAGGTATTGGAACGGAAAGGTGAGGTGGCATATCGCTTGGAGTTGCCTCCCAATCTCTCAGGAGTGCACGATGTGTTTCACGTGTCTCAGCTAAAGAAGTGCTTGAGGGTGCCAGAAGAGCAAGCACCGATAGAAGGGTTAGATGTTCAGGAGGATCTGACCTACACCGAGCATCCGGTAAAGATTTTGGAGATATCCGAGAGAGTTACCAGAAACAAGAAGATCAAGATGTGCCGTGTTCAATGGAGTCACCACACGGAGGATGAGGCTACTTGGGAGCGAGAAGATGAGCTGAGAAAGACATATCCCGATCTCTTTGCTAGCTAGCCTATTCGAATCTCGGGACGAGATTCCTGTAAGGGGGGTAGGTTTGTAACACCCTAAGGTATTTTTCCCCAATTTTAATGAATTTATGTTGGCCTTAAATAAATTCTCCAGCGTTTTCCAGTTTATCTTGCATTTAAAGTAATCCTATAACACAAGAAAATAAAATTAACTATAAGACCAACATGCTTGTGCATTCATGCTGGTGCATTGTTTTATTTGTGCTGGGTTTGAATTCAAATTTGTTTGAATTCAAATGGCTTTGTTTGAATGGTTAGAGTAAAGAAAAAGAAAAGGGAAAGGAGAAGGAATAAGAGAAGGCAGCCCAACCTTTCCCTTGGCCCGGCCCAGCTCCCCCTCTCCCTCTCTCCCTCACGGGCTTCTCTTCCCCTGGCCCATTTCCTCCCTCGGGCCCTCTCTCTTCTTTCCCCTGTTTTCCCCCGCGTGGGCCGCACGCTGGCCCGTTTTCCCCAGCCCGACCACCCCACGCGCCTTTCCTCTCTCTTCTCTCGCTGGCAGCTGGGGCCCGCCTGTCGGCGCCCGTCTCCCCGCTCGGCGCCGCTCCCTTCCTCTCTTCTCTCTCTGGCGAGTTGGCCCCACGTGTCAGCTCCTTCCCCCTTCTTTCTTTCCCCTCCTCTGTTTTCTCCTCGCCGGCCGGCCGTTCGGCCACTGGCCGTGGACCCGCCCGCCGCGCTCCTGGGCCCTTTCCCCCGAGCCGCACCCGAGCCCGCGCCCTGGCCAGCACCCGAGTTTCCCCTTGCTTCTAGAAGCCGCAGCGCCTGGATTGGATCAAGCCGCAGCGCATCCGCGGGAGGTGCGGGGGCCGTTGCGCGAATGACCCGCACACCGAGGCTGCCAACCCCCCCTTCTTAGCCGCAGCTATTCCTCGCCCTCTCCCTCAGCTGCCTCTGCGTCCCAGCCGCCTGAGCCCCTCCCTGCACTGCCCTTTCCGCTGCTCGGTGTTCGGTAAGCCGCAAGCCGCTCCGGGCAATTGGTCGCCGCCGGTGAGCCTCGCGCCTCCCTGACTCCCTGTGCACCTCCGCAGGATACTCCCGGAGCGATTCCCGCCACCCAGAGGGCCCGGCCACCCCGGCATCATTCTCCTCCGCGGGAGCCCGACCCCTCCGCTGCCGGTCGCCGTCGTCGTCCCTCCTCCGTCGCACCTCCGGCCACCACGAACCCTTGGTGAGCTTTCCCTCCCTTCTCTGGTCATGTTGCACCGAATGCCGTAGCATTTAGGCCTCCGTAGCACCCGGAACGCGCGCACGCCGGCGTGTCCGCCGCCCCGAGCCGCTCTCTTCGTGGGGAGCGTCGACCCGAGCCCCAATCCTCCACACCGATCGCCCAGAGGCATTGCACGTGCAGCCAGCATCCTCCCAGCCTTCACATCATCCTGGATGAAGGCCGGACGGCCAAGATCGGCCATCGCCGGCGTAGTGCCGCCGCGGGAGCCGAACTCCGGCGACCAGCGCCACCGCCCGAGCGCCAATCGCCCCAGCCATCCGATCCAGAACCAACGCCCACGATTAGATCAAGCCAGGGTAGGTCTGAGCTGTGCGATCGAGATCCAAGGGATCCAAGCGGCGCGTACCGGTTCGGGGTAGGAGTGGATCAGAGCCGTCAGATGTAGAACGGGCGATCTGGATTAGATCCATTTAGGTATAGGTCGTGAGCGTCGGATCTGGATCCAACGGGTGAGAGTCGCGCGTACCCCTTCGCGAGACCGATCTAATCCGAGCCATCAGATCATGATCCAACGATCCAGATTAAAACGTACCGGTTCGGCTTGGCAGTCTTGCTAAAGAGCCCCTGTCTTTTGGAGTAAACAACCCGCGGTCCACCTTAGTTCAAAAGTAATTGCAGTTCGGTCCTGTTTTACCCGTTTAGGCCCCTGAGCTTTCCAGTTTTTGAACCCACCGTCCATGCCGTGAGTTTTAGCATGTTAGACCCCGAGTCTATGCTTTAATTACGTTTAGGTCCTCAGTTTTCGCACAGAACCCCCTGGAAGCTCCAGTTTTCTTACAAATAGGTCCCTGGACCTTGTTTTAAGCGTAGATTTCGCGTTTTAGCTCCGTTTTAGGTGTTCTTTATATCCACGCGATCGCGGTAACGCGTAGAATCGTTCTAGAATAGTTTTGTGTGCTATTTCTATGTAATGTTATACTGTTTCTTATATTTTTGTCCTTGTTTGCATGTATGTGTATGTGCTGGACTATGTTTTGGCGTTACGATCATGAGTAGACGCGGAGCCTTTGGACCAGTACCAGGAGCAGCCATCTTCCGAGCAGTTCGAGCAGCAGCCGGGAGAGTACGAGGAAGGCAAGTATAACATGAACCTCCTATCACTTTTAAATACAATTTCATACTGCATTTTAATACTGTATGCCTATAAGGATTTCCTAGCCACTTTTATCCTGTATATTATACCTTGGGTTGCACTTTTGGTTAGTTGTGCTAGGTTGCTGCGCTACAACATATCTGGGTCCTTTTTAATTAATTTGATTAATGGTCTTATGCAACTTAATTCTGGAGCCGACCCTCTGTGCTGTGTGCTTGAGTGGTTTGTGCGTCCTTAAAAGATGTTTTTGTTAGAAACTTGGTTTAGGGGGCCAGCACGGTGCTTAGTGCTTGGTTGGCCACTCTCCATAAGGACCGGTTCATAGAGCGACAACCTGGGACAACCGCGCAACCACAAGACTGGAATGGGACGGTCTTGACTTACTAATTAGGTCGTGTTGGTTCGGGAGTAACTTACCTGCGTGGGCAAGAGGGGTGGTAAGCTTCAATGGTCCCTGCTCCTCCGGCTTGGTCTGTGCTGTGTGTCTTGTACCCCCGGAGGTGGGCCCCATCGTCGCTGATCCAGAATCCTTAGTGGTTACACCTTACCAACGTGATCCTTTGTAACGGTCTCGTAGTGTGCTTGCTAGCCATCTCACCTAAGGAAGTGTGATGAACAACTAGCGTAGCTCACGACTTGTGGGTAAAGTTGTGCAACCTCTCGAGAGTGTAAAACTGATATATCAGCTGTGCTCACAGTCATGAGCGGCCCAGATCCTCCTTTTGATTAGTGGGGTTATCAACCTTTGATTAGGGAGATTCCCCGAGTGGTTCTGGTTTGGATGGTTCTCTGTAGTTTTTAATTAATACTGATTAATTTCTTATGTAATTGGGTTATGGTAATTCATCCACTTGTAGTAATTAGCTTTAATAAAATTTGCCAAGACTAAAAGCTAATGCAGTTGAGTCAGCTAGCCTAGAGCCTCATAGTTGTGTTATACTTGTTGAGTACTAGTTTGTACTCACACTTGCCTCTCTACTCTTCTGTTCTATTTCGGATATCTTCGACTGCTGTTCAGTACCCGGCAACGTGGAGGACTACGTCAGCGGCTTCGACGACTTCTAGGCGTTTGTCTCCCAGTCGACGTCCCTGTGGCGCCCAGCTCTTCATGTATTCATTTTACGCTTCCGCATTCCTTGAACTGATTCTTGATTCAGTTGTAATAAAGATATTCATTTTATAATTTATACGCTTTTATTCGTGACATGTGTTGTGATATCTTGATAATCTGTTGTATATATGCGTGACTTGATCCTGGCGCATATATGATTGCTCGATTTATGTTCTTATAAATCGGGTGTGACAACGGGGCGTATATAAAAGTGGGCAGTGGAACTGGGTGTGGCAGAACCAACCTGAATTACACCGGCCCAAGTACGCAAGTCCTCTCGCAAGGGCTCCAACGTACTTCAAACGGTGTAACCCCTTGGCCTGTCGGGTACCGTCCCGAAAAACCACTGAATGCAGGATCAAACAAGGTACCTCGCACGACGGCGAGTTCAGAGATACAATCACCATCATATTTTACATCACAGGCACTTATATTACAAGAGTTTATTGAGTAGCATAAGTTCTAGACTGATAGAAGTTATTACAAACCAGTTTAAAAATTCAAGTTCACAGCAGCGGAATTCAAAGTACGATAACTATACACGTCGCCAGTATGGACATCATACTAAGCCATGGCATGACATCACTCGTTATGATCGGAGTTGGCCGGGGACGGATCCCACTCCACGGACCAACCATGAGGCAAAGCATAGGGCCAAGGCATGGGAAGAGTAGGGTCTTCAGGGACATTACCTGAAACAAAATCAAAATGCAAGCCTGAGTACTCTAATACTCAGCAAGGCTTACCCGGAATTAGGGTATACTTAACCCATATCTAGACCATGAAGGTTTTGCAATGGTTCTGGGTTTAGCTTTTCTGAAAAGCAACAAAGAGTAGATCCTTAATTTCATATTTTAGCTTTCAGGTTCTAGTTCCTTTAACCATTCTAGGTATGCACCTATAGCTACTCAAGCAAGGTAGAGCCTTTTTAAAGCATACCTCAGTATTACTCATCATAAGATTTGTCTTGTTACTCTATGTCGCAAAAGAGTTAAGCAGTCTCAATCTCCGCGAGAAATGGACAATTATGAATCGAATTTCAACCCTTGCAAGGTAAACCTAACTCACACGCTTGGAACACCAACAGGTCGTTCTGAAGCAACCGTTTGCCTTTCATTCCGGGTCGTGGAACAAAGCCACCACAAGTGACTGTAGGACCATACGCACATCCAATGTGCAGGACATATGTCTGTAGCGCGACTACATGACCGTATTCCCGTCTGCTATGCAGAACGTACTCCACAGTCGGTGCGTGTAAAAATAAAGGTCGAGTGGTAGGGGACGAGTCCACTTGCCAGACTGATTGTTTACTAGGCTTACCGCTTACCATATTTCACGGCATGTGGCTAGTACTTTCAAACGCTTAACTGCCACTACCACACACTGCGACCTTAACCAAATTCATCAACACAGACGGGGTATCCTTTCTTTTCATGATACTGTACATAACCCCGTCCGTCATCCTTATAGTGATTGCAGGATCGTAAACAACCAATTCCTATATCGCGCGAGTGACAGGAAATCACTCGACTTCTACCGGTCCTATTAGCATAGCACTAGTCGGACTCAGGTTCTAATATTCAGTACATCAGTTCCTAGGAATATGCATCTAGGGTTTTTGAACAACTCCTAAGAACTTAATGCACAAATATATATATATATAAAGATAGATTGCAGTGTAATTAAAGTAGTGAGTTTTATGTCCGGGGCTTGCCTTCACTGGTGAGGCTGGGGTCAGAGACGTTAACAATTTCTTCCGAACTCGGGTTCGGGGCTTTAGTTAATTCTCCGATGATGTTCCCGGAGTCTTCAGAGGTCTCCACTTCGGGTTCCGGGAGAATCTGATAGTCTCCGTCGGCGAGAAGCATCGAGTCTACATGTGATGAAAATGATGCAGTTTAGGAAATGCATAGATTGTTATTCTACATCACAATAAGGTTGCAATCCAATGAACATAACATTACATATTAGCAAACAGCACAATTGCCCTTTACTGGGCAGTCATTTATCGGGTATCAACCCGTTTACTTAGCTACATTGGGCAACATGGGTGGTAACCCTAAACATTTAATTAACTACATGAAGTAGCATGTTTGATTATCTTAGATATTTAAATTAATTACATTTAACACTTTTATTTATTTGACTAGCTAATTATCTTTAATAATCCTAGGTTATTATTTAATATGGATCTACTTATCAAGTTTTATTTATTTTTAGTTGTTCTATACTTGATCATGGGTTGAGAATTTGTGGTCATGCTACACTACTCAAGAGCAATATCTCAAATTATTTTCATAATTTTTTATGAACTAGAGCTATGGTTCATGAATTTTTCTTTGAATCTAAACTTAAATTCATTGCTGAGGTTACATTAGGTTTCTAACTCTCAAACTTTTATCCTGGATCACTCCTGTTGCAACAAGGCTAAGATAAATTTTTTTCAGCTACAAATATGAAGGAATGTATTTGGAATTAAATCATGTAACTTTTATCAACATATAACAAGGGTACTTGAATTCTAAGCAAATGAGCAGTAAGGAACTCGAAATTCTTACACAAAGCTACACATGTGACATACAATCTAAGTTCCAAAATTCAGCTATAACACATGCATATAACATGAGATACAAATAAAATACTCTTTTCCTTGTATTTATTTTACATCAAAAACTACATATATACAGCTCAAACTTGCTATATAAAAGTAGTTGAGTTTAACTTAAGAATTCAAACAAAACTGGTTTGGCATTTTTCTGAATTTTCTACAATTTTCTACATATTTTTGAAGTTCACAGCTTTTGAATGGGGGGGCTCTGGAATTTTACAGGGGCACCCTTAGAACTTTTGAAATCATCACAGAAATGCCCTTGGCTCGTCGGGGAAGAAGAGCAGGGGGATTGCCGGCCAAATTCCGGCGAGGGGGGTGGCAGGGGGTGGAGAAGGACTGGTCTACGGGCACTAGGAGCTCATGGCGCATCCATGGGTGGGCTTGGGAGGAAGAGGGGATGGCCGAAGGTGAGGTTCCCACGGCGGCCGAGGC
Source organism: Panicum hallii (assembly GCF_002211085.1). Lineage (NCBI taxonomy): Eukaryota > Viridiplantae > Streptophyta > Magnoliopsida > Poales > Poaceae > Panicum > Panicum hallii. Next base: position 8,988,092 of record NC_038049.1, read on the forward strand.
GGCGGCGGAGGGGAGCTCGTCGGCGAGAAGGTTCCCGGCGAGGAGGAGGGCCAAGCTCGGGCTTGACAGCTGTAGCAGGACGAGGGGAAGCTGTTGGGGTGGTCGGATTGGGCGGAGGAGGGGCGGAGGTAAGGGCTCGATGACGACAGTAGCTTACCGGCGAGGAGGGGATCGACGGCGAGGTAGCTCCGGTAGAGGTCCGGCCGGGGAGTGGCTTGGGAGCGTCAGTGAGATGAGGGTAAGCTTCCTAGGGGGTCGTAGTGGTGCAGGGTGGACTGGAGTGGGCTACCCACGGCGAGCAGGAGGTCGCCGGAGTTGGAGAAGGTGGCAGCAGGGGTGTTCAGGGCTCTGGGTGCTCACGGCAACGGAGAGGTAGGGAAATGGGTTTGGTACCGCACGCTGGAGCTACTGGGCAGAAGAAGAAAAGGAGAGGAGCAGGCATGAGCGCGGAACACGACGACGATGAGGTGGCGGCCGGGCGGCGCTCGGGTTGGCGTGGCGCGCGCGCGAGAGGTCCAGGGAGGAGGAGCTAAGGCGGTGACCGGCGTCTAAGTGACGCGTGGAGCAGCTAGGAGCTGGAGGTGGCGCTGGGGAACGGCCGAGGCTCGGCACATGGTTGGGGAAGCGGCGCCGACACCGGAGGCAGAAGAGCAGCGGGTGAAGCAGGGGAAACAAAGCATGTGCCAGAGGAGGAAGACGAGGGGAGGAGGTCCGAGGGACCTCGTTGGTATTTGCAAAAATCTCAAGGACTTCATTATAAACTAAATTTTCCCACTGATCCAAAGTTCTAATAAGGAAATGGTCAAAATAGAAGTTGTAGAACTTTTCAAATCCTACAACTTTGCTTTAGGGCTCAAGTTCAGAAACCTAAAGTATTCTACTTTATTTTACACTTTTGCACTCAATTCAAACTTAACAAAGTTTTTGTCCTTAGTAATGTAAATTTTATGTAATCTTGGGCTTATCTGCAAGCATTTATGACTGGTCATGATGACTTTCACCTTTTGCATTTTGACCCTTGGTAATTTTTGGATATTACTTTTATACTTCAACTAAATTACATAAAAGGACTTGAAGACTTTCATAAATTTACACAAATACCCTTATTTTCATAACTTTACTTAGTTTTCACACAATTTAATCCACACCAAACATTTTTCTTATTGGCTTGCTCTATTTGACACCTAGGGTATCACACTGGGGGCTTTGTCAATCGACTTCAAGCCACGCACTGCAATCAAGTCTCAAGCTCTAGTCGATTTTATGGCTGAGTGGAGGGAGAATCAAATTCCAACTCCAGTCGACAAGCCAAAGCACTAGACCATGTACTTTGATGGGTCTCTTAAGCTCGATGGCGGCGGTGCTAGAGTTCTATTTATTTCTCCAAGAGGTGAACAATTGAAGTATGTCCTCCAGATCCTTTGGGAGGTATCCAATAATGAAGCCGAGTATGAAGCACTCCTTCATGGGCTACGTTTGGCGATATCACTAGGCATCAAGCTACTTCTTGTATATGGTGATTCACTTCTAGTCGTTCAGCAAGTTAACAAAGAGTGGGACTGCAACAAGAAGATGATGGACGCTTATGTACAAGAAGTGCGCAAGCTGGAAAAAAAAATTTCTGGCCTGGAGGTTCATCATGTGGTACGGGAGCACAATGTTGGCGCAGATATACTGTATAAGTTAGGGTCTACTCGTGCACAGGTTCTAGCGGGAGTCTTTATCCAGGAGTTAAAACAGCCATCCATCAAGTCCTCACCTCAGATAACCACCGATGCGGGCCTTCCACAGCCTGATCGGGAGGTTATGATGCTAGGAGAGGACTGGAGAGAGAGGCATATATCAATTTCATCCGAGATCACAGACTACCAGCAGGGATGGACGCAAGAAGCACAGAGGCAGCACGTGTCATGCGTAGAAGTAAGGGGTTCGTCCTAGTCGACAACAAGCTCTACCGGCGTGGCGCTCGATCAGGTGTCCTCATAAAGTGCGTCATGAAAGAAGATGGCTACAACATACTGCGGGAGATACATGAGGACATTTGCGGCAGCCATGCAGCTTCACGAACGCTGGTGGGGAAAGCATACAGAGCTAGTTTTTGGTGGCCCACCGCATTGTCCGATGCTGAGGACCTTGTGCGGAGATGCCAAAACTGCCAATTCTTTGGCAAGCAATCTCACGTCCCAGCTCAAAGTCTCATCACCATACCGCCATCCTGGCCGTTTGCTTGCTGGAGCCTTGATATGATTGGGCCCTTCACAACGGCGCCAGGCGGTTTCACCCATGTATTGGTGGCTATTGACAAGTTTACCAAGTGGATCGAGTACAAGCCGATAGCCAAGCTCACACCAGATCGATTTGTTGATTTCATCTCTGATATCTTGCATCGCTTCGGCTTCCTGAATACCATCATCACGGACTTGAGATCAAACTTCACGACCAACTAGTTCTGGGAGTTTTGTGAAAATGCGTGCATCGAGATCAAATATGTCTCTTTTGCACACCAAGGGCCAATGGTCAAGTCGAGAGGGTGAACGGCATGATAATTGATGGCCTCAAGAAATGACTCTATGATGAAAACAGCAAGAAAGGAGGAAAGTGGATACACAAATTGCCACATGTCGTCTGGGGGCTCCGGACTAAGTTATCCAGAGCCACAGGACAGACACCATTCTTCCTCGTCTACGGTTCTGAAGCTATCTTGCCGGCCGACATCAAGTGGAAATCCCCAAGGGTTGAAATGTACAATGAAGGCGAGGCGGATGAAGCAAGGTAGTTAGAGCTCAATTCTGTTGAAGAGGCTCGCTGCACCGCTCTTGTTTAGTTAGCTCGATACCTGCAGGGGATCCAGCGATATCACGATCGCAACATGAGGGAACGGTCGTTCAATATAGGTGATCTGGTCCTACGCCGCATCCAAGACGAGTCTGGCTTACACAAGCTCAACTCAAGGTGGGAAGGCCCGTTCATCGTCAAGCAGGTTACAAGACCGGGGTCGTATCGACTACAATACCCCGAGGGCCAAGATGTCCTGAATTCTTGGAACATTCAGAACCTGCGCAAGTTCTACCCATGAGGAAGTGTGCGGGGATAGCTGTTCTCTGGACGCCTAGGTGGCCTTTTTCTTCCGAATCAATTTGGAGGCTACGTGTCACAAAATTCGGAATGTAAATTTTTCTGTTAACAGACGGAGGCTCCGGCCACGTTCATGTTTTATCGACTTCGTGTTATAAGTTTTGGCAGAGGCTACGGCCACGTTCATGCTTTATATGAATCGACTTTTGCCGTGAACTTTGATGGTCGCTTGCGACGATGATCGCATTTTTCCCAACAAGTTCGATGTGGCTGAACCAACCTGAATTATACCGGCTCAAGTACGCGAGTCCACTCCAGAGGGCTCCAACGTGCTTCAAACGGTATAATCCCTTGGCCTGTCGGGTAACGTCCCGATAAACCACCGATACACAGGATCAAATAAGGTTACCTCACACGAAGGTGAGTCCAGAGATACAATCACCATCATATTTTACATCATAGAGAATTACATTACAAGAGTTTCCAAAAAGAAGTATGAAGTTTCACATTTAGAGAAAAGATTACAAACTGTAAAACTAGGGTTAAAAGCAGCGGAAAACATACGCGAAGAATTACAACACGTCGTCAAGGTGGATGTCATGCTAAGCCCAGACACGACATCACTCGAGATCATCAGTATTGGTCGGGGACGGATCCCATTCCTCGGACTAATCTTCTGGAAAAGCACAGGGCCATGACAAGGGAAGAATAGGGTCTTCAAAGGCTTTACCTGAAAAACATAAAGCTAGCAAGGCTGAGTATACTAATACTCAGCAAGGCTTACCCGGGGTTGGGTATACTTAGCCCATAACTAGACTTATGAAAGCTTATAATGGTTCTGGGTTTAGTTTCAGCTGAAAAGCAACAAAGAGTAGATCCTTAACTTCAAGTTTTAGCTTTCAGATTCTAGTTAATTATCCATTCTAGGTAAGCACCTATGACTAAGCAAGCATGGTATAATCTTTGGTCAAACATCATCTTTGATAACCATAATATTGCTCTTGTTACTCTATGTGGAAAAGGGGATAAGCAGTCTCATTTCATCGTGAGAGGCGGACGATTCCTGAATCGAGATTCAACCTTGCAAGGTAAACCTAACTCACACGCTTGGAACACCACAGGGTCGTTCCGAAGCAACCGTTTACCTTTCATTCCGACTCATGGATCAGATCCACCACAAGCGACTGCAGGAACATACGCACTTCCAAAGTGCAGGACATACGTCTGTAGCGCGACTACAAAACCCGTATTCCTGGTTGCCCTTGCAACACGTATTTCCTCAGTCGAACATAAGTAACCAGAAGAAGCAAAACAAGTGGTGGGAGGTATGTCCACTCCTCGGGCCGATTGGTTACTAGGCTTACCGCTTACCATATTTCGCGGCATGTGGTTAGTACTTTCAAACACTTAACCCGCACTTCCACACGCTGCGACCTTAACAGATTCAACAACACAGACGGGGTATCACCTCAACCATGATACCTCACAGAACTCCCGTCCGGTATCCTTATAGTGATAACAGGAATGTAAACATTACAACTCCTATATCGCGCGAGTGACAGGAAATCACCCGACTTCTACCGGCCCTATTAGCATAGCAGCTAGTCGGACTCAAGAGCTAGTATCCATCACATTGGTTCCTAGGAGAATGCAACTAGGGTTTCAAGCAATTCCTAAGAACTTAATGCATAGAATACGTAAATAGATATAGATTGCAGTGTAATTAAAATAGTGGGATATGTCCGGGGCTTGCCTTTACTGGTGGGTCTGAAGTCAGAAATGTTAATATCTTCCGAACTTTGGTTCGGGGCTTCCGATATTCCCCTGGTGACATTTACTTGATCTTCAGGAATAACCCCCGTAGACTCTGGGGAGATCTCGTAGGTACCGTTGCTGAAGTAGTCGTATCTACATGTAATGCAACATTACATTCAAGCGTGCACACAAAACTATTTTATTTCACAGCAAAATTGCAATCCAGCACTTATATAACACACTATTCATATAACAACCAAAAGATCTGAACTAAACCTAGATAGAGCTTTAGGGGGACAACTAACTAGAATCAGCTACTTGTTGAGAGTTACAACAGAGCCGATTGGAAACAACGGGGGGTTTAGCTGATTGATGTGCTTAGGTCGTGCCTAACAGAGGCGTGTCTAATGTGCGATCTTATTGATCTAGGGTTGTGTACTTTGGTTTGTGTAGAAGATTGATAGGTACACCGGTTTCCTGATTGATCGATGAAAACATCGATCACTTTAGCAGAGGGATGATTCCTAAAACAGTTGTCTTAACTGAGATGTGCTTAAGTGTTATTCTAGGTAACTAAGTGTGGTTGTATCGACTCGATTACGTCAGCACAACTATTGAGTGACATACAGTCAATTGGAGTGTGATTGAGGATACATGACTGATAGATATAGATAGCCGATCTCTCAGTCGATAAATCGGCTGATAGAGGTGTGTGGAATGGAGATAGGAAAACTAAGATTGATCGGCCGTGTTTGACCGATATGGCAAGGCAACCAAAATCGGCTTGGGTCGGCCGATAGCAAGAACCCTAAGATCGTGTGTGTCTCTTCGATACATCGACTCTGTGTAGTCGATGTAGGACAGAACAACAGACTTGTATCGGCAGTAGTCGATACTAGAAAGGTAACAATCGTATCAGCTAACCAGCTGATAGTAGAAGCATATCACAAGAAATATATCGGCTGATAGCTGTTACGCAGAAATATTCTAAACTCAAAGGAAACGAATGTTTAGCGGTTGAACTGATAGTCGACGTTGAAGCATAGCCGTAGAGGTGTATAAGCTAAGCAACAAAAGTACATAAACTAACAGGGATCCTTTTACGAAAAGGATCTTAAGGAAATGGCAATCAAAACAAGGATAACGTCTTAACGGTAAGGATATGAGCACTTCGTGGGAAAGGATTAACTAGATATCGCATATCTCTACTTATGACATAACTTCTATAGCTTACGCTTTAGCTATAATACAAGCATACAATATAAAGCACAATAAAACATTCATTCCCTAACATTTGACCTAGACCACACATCAAAGATCTCAACTCAAGATCATAACATAAAACTTGTAGAGTTTGACTTAGGGTTTCAAACGAAACTGATTTTACATTTTTATGAACTTCCTATGAAAATCTATGAAATGTAGAGGTCATCGATTTGAAATACAGAAAGCTTTGGAAATTTTACAAAGAACACCCTAGAACTTTCCAAAATATAGCAATCAAGTCCCTGGTCCGGGAGAACAGATAACAGGAAGTTAACGATGATATTCCGGCAAAGGGATTGCCGGCATTAAAAGAATTTAATAAAACAGGGCAAACCTTGGGGTAGTCTTGGTTGTGGAGAAGAACAGACGGAAAGTGAATTCCCGTGGCGAACAAGATTAGCGAGGAGAAGAGCTCGACGGTGACGAAGAGTAGAAGTTGCTAAGTGTCGTGGATCATGGGACAAGACAATGGAGCCGGATTGGTTCGCTAGGTTGACTCTTCCACAAGCCTCAGGGTTTCCTTGCTCACGGCCAAGCCTCCACTGTTCACGCGCGTGTGCTGCAGAAACATGGTCCGCACACTCGCGTAGCCTCCGGTAGGATCACCGTGCTTGGCCGCATCTTCTATGTGCTGCTTCCGTTTCGACCTCTGCATGGGTGGAGGGAGCTCGTCGTGTCTGGCTACTCCGTGGCTCCTCCGAGCTTGTTACGCCCAGTCGTCGCCTTCGCTCCGTAGCTTTTCTTTCCGATTCGCCATGCCATACTCACACCTCCGCCTTCGCGAGGACCGTGGTCTGTCTGTATTAGGGCCGTGTCTTCCACTGCCTTTTCCTCGACGGCCCCTAATATCCATCACGCGCGACCCTCCTGCACTCAACTCGGTCGTGGCCTGAGCTCGCCCAGCGGGAACACTGCCATGCGTTGCACGTTGCCGCTCTGCATGTCGTTGCTCTGCTCGTCAATGCTTTGCATAGCTCCACCTCTTTCCTCTGTTGCCGGGCCCGCGCTTCGCTCCGGCCGCTCAACAGCTGCCCACACCGCCAACTCCCGCACGCCATCGCGCGCACTCTCGCGCCACTCGCTCGGTGCCGCTCACATTCCTGCCGCTCCAGCACCTGCGCTTGCCCACTCACGCGTGCTGCCTGGAGCCGCCGGCGTTCTGTTCCACCCGCGCACGTGCCTGTTGCGGCCGCCGTTTCCGCTCTGGCGCCGCTCTCCCGTGCACGTCGCGCCCATACACACCCGCACCGCGCGCGCGTCGTCTTCGCCGTGCCGCCCGCCGTTCAGGGCCCACGCCGGTCATCCCTGCCTGTGCGCCGCACCTGGTGCCTTTGCCGCTCACCTGCTCCCTTACTGCCACTCGCCCTCCTGTGCCCTGCTTGGGCCGGCCAGCCCGCGCGCCTGCGCTCGCGCACCCACGGCGCACGCCTGCTCCGCTCCTGCGCGCCACCGGAGCCGCGCCGAGCCGCTCTCGCGCAGCGCCCAGGCCTCCCGCGCACGCACGCGCCAGCACGCCCGCCAAGCCGCGCCACCAGCTGCCCTGCGCCACCAGCGCCGCCCGCATGCCGCGGCTCACGCGCGCTGTCTCGCCAGCCGAGCCGCGCACCGCGCCTGAGCCCGCGCCCCGCGTGGGCCGCTCGCCCAGCGCGCTGCCGCGCGCCGCCGGCCCGCCACTGCCTGGGCCTGTGCCGCTGCTGCCTTGGCGCCTGCTGCCGCCCGGCCGAGCCAGCGCCGCCGCGAGCTGCAGCCGCCCGCGCGCGCCTGGCTCCCGCGGCCGCCGCCCTGGGCCCATCTGCCTGCGCCGCTCGGGGCCAGAAGCCCCAGGCGCTCCTGTGCCGAACTGGTAAAGGAGGAGAGAGAGAAACTGGTGGGGATAAGGTTGGAAACCAGGGAAGGAGAAGCCAACCGTGGGAAAAAGAAAAGAAAGCGCCAGATAGATAAGGATAGAGCAGAGAGAGAAGAAGAACAGAGGAGAAAGGAAATAGGATTTCTCAAGGACCTTTGCATAAATTTAGAAAACTGCAGGGGCTCGTTCGTAAAGTAAAATTTCCCGTTGATTTAAAACTCAAATGAAGAAATGCCCAAAATGAAAGTTGGAGAGTTTTTCAAACTCTACAACATTGCTTTAGGGCCCAAGTTCAAAAACTCAAAATTTGTATTTTTACACGTGAAGTTTTGAATAAAAGTTGGATTTGTATTGTGTTTGTCCTAAAGAACGAAATTTTATAAAATTCAGGACCTAAATGCAAGCATTTATGACACGTCATAATGACGGGATAGAATCGTCATAATGATTGGATAGACGTGTCATGATGACTTGCATCTTTTGCACTTTAGTCCCAAGTAATTTTGAAAGTTACTTTTGTAAATCAATTACTTTGCATAAAAGGGCTTGTACTTTTATAAAATTACATAAGCACCCTTATTTTCACCATTTTACCCAAAATTTTTACATATTTCAACACACGCATTTCCAATGCAACTTTCGAGTAAATATATATATATTTTTACAAAACATAAGGTAAGAAAAATATATTTGCAAAACCACCCTTTACTCATTTCAAAATTATCTTAATACAAATACATTTTACAAAAACAACCTTAGGTTTTTCTGTAATTACAAAAATACCCTTTTTACTTGCACTTTTAAGTTTTCGAAAGTTTCACATAACACACATGAGCTCTACACTAACAAACACATATTTCACACTAACAAAATATTTGCCTAGCATTACAAATACATGAACTGTCACAGCCTTCCCCCCTAAAAAGAATCTCGTCCCGAGATTCGGACGAAAGACTCTTAAGGGAAGAGAAGTAAATCACCCATCAAAGGTAGCAGAAAACAATCACACAGAGAAGATTTGAGGTTGATGACGAGAGCATGATGAGATGAGTATAACGAGAACATGAAAAGATTGTACATAGATGAGTTTGACAAGATAAGAGATTATACATAAGGACGATAAATGTCGATGACATTCATCACAAAACTCATGGATAACAAGTAAGGATAGTACAAGGGATTGACAAAGTGATGTTTGAAATATTCTTGCTCAGAGTTTGTTACCTGAATGATTTAAATGAGGTTGATTGTAAAACATGCCTATTGATGCTGATGCAATCAAGGGATAATGATAAGATGCTTCAATTCAGAGTGCAATGCTCGGTATATAACCTTGAACATGATGCACTGCTGAGATGTATGATTACAATGATGATGCAACATGAGGATGAGGAATCCCATGCATGACCAAAATGATGCATATGCCACAATGCAATTACCATGATGTTGACCAAATGATGTATACACCATGATGCAAGGATGATGATACTTGCAATGTATGCTCGTATAAAATGCATGAAGTATGATGCATACCCTCATGAGTTGATGATGCATATGACTTGCATCCTACAACCGTTCTCTCGGAACTAACACCTGGGTAGTCCTATATCCTTAGACAAAGATTAAAAGTTAGGACACTAGTAAGGTTGCATAAGAAGAGTTTGCAGTGTTGTTACGTCACATGTACCTAGTCACCAGTGCGCTCCTAATGGCTCAATCATATGGCTGCAGCACACATGAGGCCTTAGGTTCCGACACGGCATCATGGTCATGTGATTAAACACCACCGCAAAAGAGGAATAACAACCCTATAGTGCCAATAGAAACAAGATAGACTTAGGAAACTCAAGACAACCTAAAGTTATACTAGAGGCACACCCTTAGTCACTCTACGGATTTTCCGATGATGATGCAACACCATACACTAACCAAAGATGGTACATGTTATGATGCATGACTTTTGCCGGGAGAATTGTATGCAAAAAGTAATCATTGTCATACATCTTTTAAATTTATCCAAAATCATCTGAGCAAAAATTGAAGGTGTAACTTTCAGATGTTGTAACCAGAATAACCAAAAATATAAGGTACAACATCGAGAGAGGATAGATGGATCACTAAATGATGGATTGAAGGATTTGATGATAACCATCAAGGTTTAACCATCAAAGAAGAAACTCAATGTTTCTGCCAAAGCATATTCAAAGCGAAATCAAGGGTTTGATTTAGCTGTCGAGCTAAGATCGGCGATAAGGTTCAAACTAGCAGATTATGTTGGCTCCTACAACACAAAGTCTAGGCAAGCATTCAGATACAAGCACATATTTCAGTACATCAACGTAGCAAACAAGGCAATCGAATCAATCCAAAATGTCAGGATGCATGCAGGTTGTACACGTCCTCACAACCAAAAATAACTGCCAAGTAATCTTGGCCTTACGTGGTTAAGTACGGTGGCATCATATAAATACGTCTCTCCATATATATATACTAGTCGTTCTTACGTTCAAGCTTACGTAACGAGGTTAGCATACCTGCAGAAAATCACAATATATATATATTGAACCTTTCATGCCAGCATGTCATGAAAGCGCCCCCAATCATTACTGTTCACTATAGAAACAGCATCTGTACAATTACCGCCGTACAGACAACGTTAGCATACGTTATCGAAACAACGTATTCACGGGGGGTACCGCAAAATGCGGGGGTATGATCTGCGATCGCCATACCCTGCGCCGAACCATCTACTCCCAATGTAGTCAACCGAAGTTGTTACATTGGCAGCATCTCAAGTAGGCCACTGCTTGAGAAACAGCGTTCGGTTCGCATCACCGACAGGAAGGCCAAGCTCCCTCAGTTGGCTGAGGATCCTTACCTTCTTACCTCATCGTCGAAGATGTCGTTACAGAATATAAGGTTGAGTTGTGCATGAATTTAAGTTTTAACAGAAAAGTAATGCTGGAAGTTAGGATTATATATATATACTATAGCCACCTCTATTTCCCTCATAAACATTACCCTAGGGCTTTACGTACTAAGCTCAATCCTTAACGAATCCAACGTAGTTTTGCCAAATACTTTGTTGGTCAAACTTTTATACTGAAAGTATTTTTAAGGTAAAATGTATCTCCAGGGTAACCTTATAGCTCTGATACCAGCTGTGGCTGAACCAACCTGAATTATACCGGCTCAAGTACGCGAGTCCACTCCAGAGGGCTCCAACGTGCTTCAAACGGTATAATCCCTTGGCCTGTCGGGTAACGTCCCGATAAACCACCGATACACAGGATCAAATAAGGTTACCTCACACGAAGGTGAGTCCAGAGATACAATCACCATCATATTTTACATCATAGAGAATTACATTACAAGAGTTTCCAAAAAGAAGTATGAAGTTTCACATTTAGAGAAAAGATTACAAACTGTAAAACTAGGGTTAAAAGCAGCGGAAAACATACGCGAAGAATTACAACACGTCGTCAAGGTGGATGTCATGCTAAGCCCAGACACGACATCACTCGAGATCATCAGTATTGGTCGGGGACGGATCCCATTCCTCGGACTAATCTTCTGGAAAAGCACAGGGCCATGACAAGGGAAGAATAGGGTCTTCAAAGGCTTTACCTGAAAAACATAAAGCTAGCAAGGCTGAGTATACTAATACTCAGCAAGGCTTACCCGGGGTTGGGTATACTTAGCCCATAACTAGACTTATGAAAGCTTATAATGGTTCTGGGTTTAGTTTCAGCTGAAAAGCAACAAAGAGTAGATCCTTAACTTCAAGTTTTAGCTTTCAGATTCTAGTTAATTATCCATTCTAGGTAAGCACCTATGACTAAGCAAGCATGGTATAATCTTTGGTCAAACATCATCTTTGATAACCATAATATTGCTCTTGTTACTCTATGTGGAAAAGGGGATAAGCAGTCTCATTTCATCGTGAGAGGCGGACGATTCCTGAATCGAGATTCAACCTTGCAAGGTAAACCTAACTCACACGCTTGGAACACCACAGGGTCGTTCCGAAGCAACCGTTTACCTTTCATTCCGACTCATGGATCAGATCCACCACAAGCGACTGCAGGAACATACGCACTTCCAAAGTGCAGGACATACGTCTGTAGCGCGACTACAAAACCCGTATTCCTGGTTGCCCTTGCAACACGTATTTCCTCAGTCGAACATAAGTAACCAGAAGAAGCAAAACAAGTGGTGGGAGGTATGTCCACTCCTCGGGCCGATTGGTTACTAGGCTTACCGCTTACCATATTTCGCGGCATGTGGTTAGTACTTTCAAACACTTAACCCGCACTTCCACACGCTGCGACCTTAACAGATTCAACAACACAGACGGGGTATCACCTCAACCATGATACCTCACAGAACTCCCGTCCGGTATCCTTATAGTGATAACAGGAATGTAAACATTACAACTCCTATATCGCGCGAGTGACAGGAAATCACCCGACTTCTACCGGCCCTATTAGCATAGCAGCTAGTCGGACTCAAGAGCTAGTATCCATCACATTGGTTCCTAGGAGAATGCAACTAGGGTTTCAAGCAATTCCTAAGAACTTAATGCATAGAATACGTAAATAGATATAGATTGCAGTGTAATTAAAATAGTGGGATATGTCCGGGGCTTGCCTTTACTGGTGGGTCTGAAGTCAGAAATGTTAATATCTTCCGAACTTTGGTTCGGGGCTTCCGATATTCCCCTGGTGACATTTACTTGATCTTCAGGAATATCCCCCGTAGACTCTGGGGAGATCTCGTAGGTACCGTTGCTGAAGTAGTCGTATCTACATGTAATGCAACATTACATTCAAGCGTGCACACAAAACTATTTTATTTCACAGCAAAATTGCAATCCAGCACTTATATAACACACTATTCATATAACAACCAAAAGATCTGAACTAAACCTAGATAGAGCTTTAGGGGGACAACTAACTAGAATCAGCTACTTGTTGAGAGTTACAACAGAGCCGATTGGAAACAACGGGGGGTTTAGCTGATTGATGTGCTTAGGTCGTGCCTAACAGAGGCGTGTCTAATGTGCGATCTTATTGATCTAGGGTTGTGTACTTTGGTTTGTGTAGAAGATTGATAGGTACACCGGTTTCCTGATTGATCGATGAAAACATCGATCACTTTAGCAGAGGGATGATTCCTAAAACAGTTGTCTTAACTGAGATGTGCTTAAGTGTTATTCTAGGTAACTAAGTGTGGTTGTATCGACTCGATTACGTCAGCACAACTATTGAGTGACATACAGTCAATTGGAGTGTGATTGAGGATACATGACTGATAGATATAGATAGCCGATCTCTCAGTCGATAAATCGGCTGATAGAGGTGTGTGGAATGGAGATAGGAAAACTAAGATTGATCGGCCGTGTTTGACCGATATGGCAAGGCAACCAAAATCGGCTTGGGTCGGCCGATAGCAAGAACCCTAAGATCGTGTGTGTCTCTTCGATACATCGACTCTGTGTAGTCGATGTAGGACAGAACAACAGACTTGTATCGGCAGTAGTCGATACTAGAAAGGTAACAATCGTATCAGCTAACCAGCTGATAGTAGAAGCATATCACAAGAAATATATCGGCTGATAGCTGTTACGCAGAAATATTCTAAACTCAAAGGAAACGAATGTTTAGCGGTTGAACTGATAGTCGACGTTGAAGCATAGCCGTAGAGGTGTATAAGCTAAGCAACAAAAGTACATAAACTAACAGGGATCCTTTTACGAAAAGGATCTTAAGGAAATGGCAATCAAAACAAGGATAACGTCTTAACGGTAAGGATATGAGCACTTCGTGGGAAAGGATTAACTAGATATCGCATATCTCTACTTATGACATAACTTCTATAGCTTACGCTTTAGCTATAATACAAGCATACAATATAAAGCACAATAAAACATTCATTCCCTAACATTTGACCTAGACCACACATCAAAGATCTCAACTCAAGATCATAACATAAAACTTGTAGAGTTTGACTTAGGGTTTCAAACGAAACTGATTTTACATTTTTATGAACTTCCTATGAAAATCTATGAAATGTAGAGGTCATCGATTTGAAATACAGAAAGCTTTGGAAATTTTACAAAGAACACCCTAGAACTTTCCAAAATATAGCAATCAAGTCCCTGGTCCGGGAGAACAGATAACAGGAAGTTAACGATGATATTCCGGCAAAGGGATTGCCGGCATTAAAAGAATTTAATAAAACAGGGCAAACCTTGGGGTAGTCTTGGTTGTGGAGAAGAACAGACGGAAAGTGAATTCCCGTGGCGAACAAGATTAGCGAGGAGAAGAGCTCGACGGTGACGAAGAGTAGAAGTTGCTAAGTGTCGTGGATCATGGGACAAGACAATGGAGCCGGATTGGTTCGCTAGGTTGACTCTTCCACAAGCCTCAGGGTTTCCTTGCTCACGGCCAAGCCTCCACTGTTCACGCGCGTGTGCTGCAGAAACATGGTCCGCACACTCGCGTAGCCTCCGGTAGGATCACCGTGCTTGGCCGCATCTTCTATGTGCTGCTTCCGTTTCGACCTCTGCATGGGTGGAGGGAGCTCGTCGTGTCTGGCTACTCCGTGGCTCCTCCGAGCTTGTTACGCCCAGTCGTCGCCTTCGCTCCGTAGCTTTTCTTTCCGATTCGCCATGCCATACTCACACCTCCGCCTTCGCGAGGACCGTGGTCTGTCTGTATTAGGGCCGTGTCTTCCACTGCCTTTTCCTCGACGGCCCCTAATATCCATCACGCGCGACCCTCCTGCACTCAACTCGGTCGTGGCCTGAGCTCGCCCAGCGGGAACACTGCCATGCGTTGCACGTTGCCGCTCTGCATGTCGTTGCTCTGCTCGTCAATGCTTTGCATAGCTCCACCTCTTTCCTCTGTTGCCGGGCCCGCGCTTCGCTCCGGCCGCTCAACAGCTGCCCACACCGCCAACTCCCGCACGCCATCGCGCGCACTCTCGCGCCACTCGCTCGGTGCCGCTCACATTCCTGCCGCTCCAGCACCTGCGCTTGCCCACTCACGCGTGCTGCCTGGAGCCGCCGGCGTTCTGTTCCACCCGCGCACGTGCCTGTTGCGGCCGCCGTTTCCGCTCTGGCGCCGCTCTCCCGTGCACGTCGCGCCCATACACACCCGCACCGCGCGCGCGTCGTCTTCGCCGTGCCGCCCGCCGTTCAGGGCCCACGCCGGTCATCCCTGCCTGTGCGCCGCACCTGGTGCCTTTGCCGCTCACCTGCTCCCTTACTGCCACTCGCCCTCCTGTGCCCTGCTTGGGCCGGCCAGCCCGCGCGCCTGCGCTCGCGCACCCACGGCGCACGCCTGCTCCGCTCCTGCGCGCCACCGGAGCCGCGCCGAGCCGCTCTCGCGCAGCGCCCAGGCCTCCCGCGCACGCACGCGCCAGCACGCCCGCCAAGCCGCGCCACCAGCTGCCCTGCGCCACCAGCGCCGCCCGCATGCCGCGGCTCACGCGCGCTGTCTCGCCAGCCGAGCCGCGCACCGCGCCTGAGCCCGCGCCCCGCGTGGGCCGCTCGCCCAGCGCGCTGCCGCGCGCCGCCGGCCCGCCACTGCCTGGGCCTGTGCCGCTGCTGCCGCCCGGCCGAGCCAGCGCCGCCGCGAGCTGCAGCCGCCCGCGCGCGCCTGGCTCCCGCGGCCGCCGCCCTGGGCCCATCTGCCTGCGCCGCTCGGGGCCAGAAGCCCCAGGCGCTCCTGTGCCGAACTGGTAAAGGAGGAGAGAGAGAAACTGGTGGGGATAAGGTTGGAAACCAGGGAAGGAGAAGCCAACCGTGGGAAAAAGAAAAGAAAGCGCCAGATAGATAAGGATAGAGCAGAGAGAGAAGAAGAACAGAGGAGAAAGGAAATAGGATTTCTCAAGGACCTTTGCATAAATTTAGAAAACTGCAGGGGCTCGTTCGTAAAGTAAAATTTCCCGTTGATTTAAAACTCAAATGAAGAAATGCCCAAAATGAAAGTTGGAGAGTTTTTCAAACTCTACAACATTGCTTTAGGGCCCAAGTTCAAAAACTCAAAATTTGTATTTTTACACGTGAAGTTTTGAATAAAAGTTGGATTTGTATTGTGTTTGTCCTAAAGAACGAAATTTTATAAAATTCAGGACCTAAATGCAAGCATTTATGACACGTCATAATGACGGGATAGAATCGTCATAATGATTGGATAGACGTGTCATGATGACTTGCATCTTTTGCACTTTAGTCCCAAGTAATTTTGAAAGTTACTTTTGTAAATCAATTACTTTGCATAAAAGGGCTTGTACTTTTATAAAATTACATAAGCACCCTTATTTTCACCATTTTACCCAAAATTTTTACATATTTCAACACACGCATTTCCAATGCAACTTTCGAGTAAATATATATATATTTTTACAAAACATAAGGTAAGAAAAATATATTTGCAAAACCACCCTTTACTCATTTCAAAATTATCTTAATACAAATACATTTTACAAAAACAACCTTAGGTTTTTCTGTAATTACAAAAATACCCTTTTTACTTGCACTTTTAAGTTTTCGAAAGTTTCACATAACACACATGAGCTCTACACTAACAAACACATATTTCACACTAACAAAATATTTGCCTAGCATTACAAATACATGAACTGTCACATTCGATCCATTCGATTGGTTTATACCTAACTTGTTGGACGGGCTCACACGAGGAGCTATTTTGAATACGCCAAGAGTCATTGCACTAGGGGTAATTTTGATTTCTTGCCATAAGCGCGGCAGTCACGCGACGATGCTCGTGTTCTTTCCTAACAGGTTAGACCTGCTCGTTCGGGTTACACCTAACATGTTGGACGGGCTCACACGAGGAGCTATTTCGACTACGCCCAGAGTCGTTGCACTCAGGGTAATTTTGATTTCTTGCCATAAGCACGGCAGTCTCGCGACGATGCTCGCGTTCTTTCCTAACTGGTTAGACCCGCTCGATCGGGTTATGTCTAACTTGTTGGATGGGTTCCTACTCGGAGCTACCTCGGCTACCTCCAGGGTTGTCGCACCCGGAGTAGTGTCTACTACTTAGCCTCCGAACTTGGATGACAATACAATAGAGGCACACACAAGTAGAAATATCAAAGGCAATTATATACAATGAAACGAATACTTATTTTTACATCTCAATCCTGCAGTACACTTTTTACTATTTGTTCTGCTACAGGTTGGGCTTCTTGGAGGTACTCGTTGAATTGTTCTTTGGAACACTCCGCAGCCACACCCTGCTCAAATGCTTCTAGTTGAGCCTCCGACCAAAAGGATTTTACAAAGGACAGAGCGTGGCTGACACATGCGACCGGGGCTTCGATGAGGAACTTGACTACCTTCTCCGGCGCTCCGAGAAGTCGCTTCAGCAAGGGCTGCTCACCTGCTTCGCCGTCTTCCTGTGGGTTCACTATGTCCACAAGCTTCTGGGCGGCTCCCCTGAGGTCCTCCAGCTCCTTCTGCCGCTGCTCCTTCTCTTCGCCCAGCCTCTTGATCTGCTGAAGGAAGCTGGTGAACTGTTGTTTGGTGTCAGCGATGACCTTCTGCAGCCTCTCGACATCATTTGTGCGGCAATACAGCATATTCTTCACATCAGTAAGCAGCTCTTCTTTGTATGCTAAGATTTTCCTAAGCTCTACGGTGAAGATATTTTTAGAATCCAAGATAAATTGTTAAGTGGAAGTACTCGAGGGAAGTAAGGGCTCGCCTTGGTGCGCCTTCTTTTGTTCCTTGAGCTGTTCCTCGAGATTGCACAGATTGTTCTTGAGGAGCAACGTCTCTCGAGTCCGCTCTAGCTTCAGCTTGTCAAGTTCTCTCTGAAGTTAGCAGTTCTTCATCTGCTCTTTGGATATGCGTTTTTCCTTGGCAGCGAGCTCCTTGTGGGCACTCACGACCACTTTCAGTTTCTCGGTCTTCTTTTGTGAGTGCTTGATCACATTCTGCATAAGGGGGGAGATTAAGACAAGCAACTCGTCAACGTATACCAGCAGAAGAGTAATCATGTCTTACCAGGGTAAAATCATACAACTCTTTGGAGGCCTTCTTGAAGGTTTTTATGTTGTCGTCCGTCAGCATTGGATCATCCACCAGATCTGTGGTGATGATGTTCTGGTATCCGCGTCTAGCCATCGCAGGTCTCCAGGGCTCCTTGAGGTCCCTGCGGCTTCTTCAGAAGGTGGTTGCTAGGCACCTGCGAGTCAAGATGCATTCAGTACATAATGTCAGTGGTCTAAGCAGCTAGCCATGGCCGGTCAGACACTTACCTGTGCCATCTGCAGGAGCGGCTTCAGGGGCCTCGACTTGTTCCTCACCACCAGCTCTGGCTTCGGCTTGTTTGGGCTCGGGGGGTGGCAGGTCGGGTAGCATTGTGCCCACCTCGGTGGCTAGCTCCTTGGGCGTGGGCTCCTCTGAGGCTGGTGGCTCGGGGGCTGGGGCAGCTGTGGTAGGTTTTGACTTGTGCCTCATCTCGCTCGCAGACCTAATGAAGCACTGTTATGTTATTGCACAAGTCGAGATGAACAGGATGTTCATTGTGCAAGCAAAGATCTACACTTACAGCGAAGACTTCTTCATGACAGCCTTCTTCACTCTCAGAGCCCCTGGCATCTCAAGCACAGTACTCGTTGCTGGCGGCAGGGTCACATCAGCTGGTGGCGCGATGCCCGCCATGGCAATGGTAACCGATCCTGTCGCAGAAGCTGATGGATCCATTCCCACCTCTTGGCGCTCAGGCTCGGGAGGAGAAGCAGGTGGACTGCAAAAGGATAATGTCAGCGTGCAACAATATATCACAAGATAGGAAATTCATACCTGGAGGACTCGACTACTTGTGCTTTCCGTTTGCGCACAACCCGACGACCCTGCGGGACCGAAGGCAGAGTTTCAGTCAACTCCACGGATGGTCCGGGGGAGTTGTCCCTTCTCGCCTCCCCCTCGGCTTCCCTTTCCGCCAGGGGGCTCCCGCTTTCCGTAGTCTAGCTGCTCGGCAGTGCCTCGGCTACTCGAGCTCTCTTCGCTTCGGCTGCGGCGCTGGGGAGAAGGTGGTCCGGTCGAGCGATGTCGGGTTACGGAGGGTAGCTCCAGTACAACTCTGTGTGTCCCTGCATACGGTTTTCAGTTAAGCAGTGGCAGAACAGCAGAACTTGTTTCAGCAAAAAGTAGTCGAATACCTACCGGTTTTGGAGGATTTTGTGCCAAAAACAGCTGCGGGACGTAGGGAACCGCATCCAGGTCCAGCAGCACTCGCCTGACCCGAGTGAGTGCAGCGTCATCAGTCAGTTCGTCTGCGCACATCCGAGAGGAATCTTCAGCGCCTATGTACTCGAAGCCTAAGGTGTGGCGTTGTTGGAGTGGCTGGATCCGACGCTTGAAGAAAGAGAACATTACAGATGCTCCGGTCACCCCTATTTCTTTGTGAGCTGCTATGATGGCTAGCAACTCTTCGACTTGGTCCAGGTCTACTCTGGGGAGCTCGGTGTTCCACTCTGGCCTCACGACTAGGGGTTTGCCGGATTTTTCAGTAAGTTTGGGGGTACGGTTTTCAATGTAGAACCAGTGGTTCTTTCATCTAGGAATGTTGGAGGGGAATTTATAGGAAAGGTACTTATCGCCGGCATGCTGTCTAAGTTGGATGCCGGCGCCCCCTACAATGGATAGATTTTTGGATGTGGGTTGTGGTTTTACCAGGAAAAGAAGCGGAAAATATCCCAATGGGGTTCGATTCTAAGGAACGCTTCACAGAAATGGATGTAGATTGCGATATGGCAAATAGAATTTGGGTTGAGATGATGGAGCTCAAGCCCGTAGAAATAAAGAAGGCCACGGAAAAAGGAGCAAGAGGGGAGGGCCAAACCCCGTTCTGCAAAATGGTAAAATATGATGATTTCATCTACATTTTCCATGGGGAAAGGTTCACAAAAAGAGGGGCGCCAGTTGATAAAACTCTTGTCTTGGAGCAATCCCTTGGAAACAAGTTTATTGAGATTATTGATGGAGCACTTACTGTGAGTCCACTCCCCAGACGGCGGCTGCGCCTCCTTCTTCTTCCCATCCTTCTCAGATCTCTTGGGTGCCATTTCCAGATCCGCTCGCCACGAGTTGCTCGGGGGCTGCGGGGAAAGGGGCAGGGAGATTTGGTTGGATTGGGGCTCGCCAAGAGGGTGAAGGCGGAGCGCGGCTTTATTTGGGAGATTTTGGAAGTTCTTGGTGGATTGCAGATTGGAAGCACTATTTTTTAGCGTTACCGCGGGGTTAAATAACCAACGGCTGGATACAGTTTTACTGTTCCGAAGTTGAAGAGTTGTTTCAGGGAATATTCGGAAGATGAGGGGTCATTTGGTGGATTGTTTAGATAAAATATTCGATTAATCATTTTTTCAGGGTTAATTGTGTAAAATTCAGGTATTTAGCATTTTAAACAATAGATCTTAGTGTTAAGTGTGCATGTTTGATTTTGTTTATGTGTGTTCGAATTGAGGTGCAAAGGGAAAAAAGGGTGTTTATGTAATTTTGAAAAATGTAGGCCCTTTAGTACTAATTGGGCAAGAATGGGAGTTAGCATGAAAACCTAGGAAAAATATAACACTAGGTGTCAAATTTATATCACCATAGAAAAGAAAGTGCAATAGATATGTTAAATCCTAAGAAAAATAGGTCTTTATGTGAAAACAGGGACCTAGATGTGATTAATGTAAAAACATGGGTCCTTTTATGCAAAATTATTGAAGTAAAACGTAATTCTTAAAGTTTACTTAGGGCCAAAATGTAAGAATACAAGTCATCATGACATTGCATGAAAACTTGCAAAGGCGTCCAAAATTGCAGGAAATCTACTTCAGTAAGGACAAAAGTAATTCAAATACAACCTTTGTTCGAAATTTAACATGTAAAGCTATAAGCTTTGGGTTTTTGAATATGAACCCTAAATCAATGTTGTAGGGTTTGAAAAACTCTACAACTTTTATATTGGGCATTTCCTCATTGGACTTTTAGATTAGGGGGAAATTTTGCTTTCCCGAGAGGCCCCTAGAATCTTTTAGTTTTACACATAGGCCCTTCGGACCCCTCCCTCCCTTCTTCCTCTGGCCCCCTCTGCGCCCCTGCTGCTCTCTACCGCCGGTGCAGAGCACCTCGCCGCCGCTGTTGTGCTGCCACCGCCGCTCCACCTCCTGCTTGGACGGCTCCCACGCGTCGCCCCTTCCCTACCCCGACCCTATTTCTCTCCCCTGCTGCCCTCCTCCGTGCACGCCACGACTTCCCGAGCCACCGCCAGCCGCCACATCGTCGCCGCCGTGGACAGCTCATTGCAGAAACCCAGGGCCTTAACTCCCGCGCGCAGTAGCACTACAAGCACCCCGGCAAACTATTCCTCTTGCGCTTTTGCCGTTTCCCCAACTCCAGACCCGAGCTCCACTGCCGCTTCCCCCTGCTCCCACTCCGGTGACTCCTGCTCGCCGTGGGCCGCCCACTCCAAGCCTTCCCGCACCACGACAACCCCTCAGCTAGACTCCTTTCAACCCCGTGAAGCTCTACGACCCCTCCATTGGTTCCCTAGTGCACCGCATCGACTCCCCGACGCTCGCCGGCGTTTACCTCCGCCGCCATCGTCACTGTCCGCGCCGGTCGCCCCTAATCCGAAGCTTATGTTCCCAATTGGCTACACCAGTACCTTCCCCACAACTCACTGGAGCTCATGCGCAGGTCCTTCACCGACGTCGGCCGCCGGAGCATCGCCGTCGTCGTTGACCCCTCCGCCGCCGCTTCGGGCTCCCATCGAGATCCCCCTCCCCGGCCACCTCTACCCTCGACACGTGGTCCAATCAAACCGCCGTGAGCCCCTGAAGCTTCCCCTCCCCTCGGACCTCGCCGCCGGTGGCCCTCCCCGCCGGAACACGGCCGTCTAATCTCTGTTCCCCTTCCTCCTCCGGCCAAGGGCCTCGGGATTGAAAGAATCAAAAGCCCAGGGGGCAGTCTGCAAAGCGTGTGACTCATATGAATAGTGCAATAGGGACCCCTGTGTGTTATTTGTGCTCCAGACTTTGAAATTCCATAACAACTCAAGAAAAAATCATAAAAATGTAATCTAAAATTTGCTGGATTCCTTATTCTAAGATCTACAACTTTCCTTATAACTTGACTTTCAGTTTCTGAATATTTTGTGCTCTAATTTAAATGCTAAGTTTAAGTAGTTGTAGGCTAAGAAAATGCATAGTAAATAGCAGAAAAATGGTAAAAATGTGAAACCAATTGTGTTAATTTTCTTTGACATGTAGTACTTAGGAAAAATAATTAACCTACTGTTTATACGATACTTTTGTAATATATAGGTTTAAACTTGAATAAGGCTTAATTAATCTAATGCATTTAATATGTGTAGTTCTAAATGTTCAAAAATCATGAAATTATTTTGAAATGTTGGACTTGAGTAGTATAACCTATGCACAAAAATCTAGGATAAAGTCTTGCATGTATATATAGATCTAAATAATACCTATTAAGATTAGCTCTATTGTTAATTATCCTTGTAGCACAATTCCTATAAAAATAAAATCTTGATAAGTTTACAATGACTTGGATATAACTTAATCTATAATTGATAAAATTTCAACCCAATGCTATAGTAGTTTATTTGAACATGTTGCCTAATGAAGCTAACTAAGTTAATGTACACCCGATAAATGACTGCCCAGTAGAAAAGAAAATGATATGTGTGATGAGTAAATTATTTTTCCATTGGATTGCAACTTTATCATGAAATAAAATGAAAATACATGCAATCATTAACCTACATCTTTGCATATCATATAGACTCGACGACTCTCGCCGACGGAGACTACGAACTAAACCTGGAACAAGGAGTGGAATTAACTGAAGACCCTGGGAACGCCATCGAAGATCTAACTGAAGCTCCGAACCAAAGTTCGGAAAACTTTGACGCTCCTGCCCCCAACCCCACTCAAGAAGGCAAGCCCCGGACATAACCCTTACTTTATTTACACTGCATTAAGTTCTTAGGAATTGTATGAGAAACCTTAGTTGCATTTTCCTAGGAACCAATGTATTGAATATTAGCCCTTGAGTTCGAATAGCCGCTATGCTAATAGGATTGGTAGAAGTCAGGTGATTTCCTGTCACTCGCACGAGATAGGAGTTGCAATGTTTACATTCCTGTAATCACTATAAGGATGACGGACGGGATTTATGTGAAGTATCATAGTTGAGATGATACCCTGTCTGTGTTGATGAATTTGATAAGGTCGCAGTGTGTCGTAGTGGTGGTTAAGCATTTGAAAGTACTAGCCACATATCGCGAAATATGGTAAGCGGTAAGCCTAGTAACCAATCGGCCCGAAGAGTGGACATACCTCCCACCACTCGTATTTGGTTTTTCCTGTTACTCGCTTCGACGTGTGGGAATACGTGTTGCAGGGCAACCAGGAGTACGGCCGTGTAGTCGCTCTACAGACGTACGTCCTGCACATTGGATGTGCGTATGGTCCTGTAGTCGCTTGTGGTGGATCTGATCCACGAGTCTGAATGAAAGGCAAACGGTTGCTTCGGAACAATCGTTGGCTGTTCCAAGCGTGTGAGTTAGGTTTATCCTTGCAAGGCTGAAATTTGATTCAGGAATCGTCCGTTTCTTGCGGAGATTGAGACTGCTTGATCCCTTTGCCACATAGAGTAACAAGAGTAACTTTATGGTTATCAAAGATGATGTTTGGCTAAAGATTCTACCATGCTTGAATAGCTATAGGTGCTTATCTATAATAATTTATCACATAGAACTTGAAAGCTAAAATTTGAAAATTAAGGATCTACTCTTTGTTGCTTTTCAGCTGAAAACTTTACCGACAACCATTAAAGCTGTCATAAGTCTAGTTACATGGCTAAGTATACCATGAACGGGTAAGCCTTGCTGAGTAGTAGCATACTCAGTCTTGCCTTGTGACTTTTTGTTCAGGTAATCCCCCTGACGACTCTGCTCTACCTATGCCATGGCCTTACTCTCTGCCCGATGGTTGGTCCGTGGAGTGGGACCCGTCCCTGGCCAACACAGAACCTACCGAGTGATACCATGCCAGGGCTTGCATGATATCCGTACCGGCGACGTGTACAGTATCCGTGTTTTAAACTCCGCTGCCATAACTTGAAACCTTGAACTATTTTGTAATAATTTCCCTCAGTTGGGAACTTATGTTACTTTTGAACACTCATGTAATATACGTGCTTGTGATGTAAAATATGATGGCAATTGTATCTCTGGACTCGCCTTCATGCGAGGTACCTTGTTTGATCCTGCATTCGGTGGTTTATCGGGACGTTACCCAATAGGCCAAAGGATTACACTGTTTGAAGTGCGTTGGAGCCCTTGAGAGAGGACTTGCGCACTTGAGCCGGTGTAATTCAGGTTTCTGCCACAAACTGTCCCGAAAAAAGGGGTTTTTAGAATTCCAGATCTAACTTTCATCATTTGTACCTTCACACCGGTTATTTATCATGGGGATATTTTTTCATTGAATGCCACGACTTTTGGATCCTTATTTCCAAATATGGGAGATTTGGATTCAAGGCTCGGGGGCTGCGGGATATGTGGCATCGACTACTTATTTTTTCGAATTTATTTGAAAAGTAAGTAAGGAAGATTCAAGACTAGTGCGACCCTCAGCCTGATAATCCGATTCAACCTAAGGCTCGGGGGCTACTCCATATGGAGTGCGATTTTTCAATCGCACACCATACCAAAGAAGTAATTCGGGGCATGAGCACCTCATAGCTTCGATGTAGCCAAGAAAGTACACGAAAAAGAACTTCAAGATGGAGCTTCAAAAGAAGCCGAAGACTACTTCAAAAGTACTCGAGAAGACTGCAATACTCAGCTACGAAGAGCTCGAGGGCTTGTCAGACCCGGGGCTACGGGGTTGTGTACATAACGTAGTTTAAATAGGGTTAAGAGATAAAGCCTGTCTTATCTCTTATTTAAGTTGTTTTCTATTCGTTTGAGTAGGAGATAAAGCTAGCCGGTTCAGAAAGAATCTACTCGAGTTTTATTCGGTTACGATTCCCTGCCTAGTGTTGGTTAGGATTCATGTAACCCTGTCCTCCTGGATATATAGGGGGGGCAGGGACCCCCTCAAAACACATCATTCTACACCCAAGGCAATACAAACCACCACACAGGACGTAGGGTATTACGCACCTCGCGGCCCGAACCTGTCTAAATCTTGTGTTCCTTGCACCTTCGAGTTCCTGATCTCGGCGTCTCCTCACCTAAACTTACCACCTTGGGTATACCCCTCGGTGGGCAGTCGGTAAAACACCGACAATTAGTTCCGGATCCAACGGCTAGGGACCGAGGGGGAGCTGGGAGGGGCCTTTTGTCCCAGTTAGAGCCACCATTAGTCTCGGTTGGTGGCTCCAACTAGGACTAATGGCGTGCAGCACAGTTAGTCCCGGTTGGTTGCTCAAACCGGGTCTAAATTCCCCAGGCCCTTTTATCCCCTTCATCCTCACCCTGCCTGAGCCATTCTTCTAGTCTTGTTCTTCTTGTTCTTGGCTCAGGGGTGGGGAGTTCATGCCCATTTTCTTCAAGATTTGTGAAGGTTTTTGATTTCCCCTCCATCTATCAGTTATAAAGGTTAGAAACCTCATCCTCTCAACTTCCATTGCTAGTGGAGCTCATTTCATGGTTTAGAAATAGAAATTTTTGAGGTTTTTTAGATTGGGTTAAATGTTGGAATTTTTTCAATTTATACACCATTTGAGCTCAAATTTACTTAAGGTTTCCATGTGTAGATGTGATTAACTTGTATTAGTTCATCAAAATGAGTATGTAGAGTAGAATGTTATTTTTTAGAATGGGAGTATATATATAGAGAGAGAGAGAGGGGGGGGGGAATACTAGTTAGAAGAAATATGGATATGACAATGAGTATAGTAGAAATTTTCTATTTATTAAATGAGAGTATGTATATATGACCATACATACATACTCTCATTTTAAAACTGAAATTGAATGTGTGAATGTGAAATTTCAAATTGAATAATTACTGAATGTGAAAAAAAGATGTATACTTGGTATCTATTTTGTACTATGAATGAATTATTTTGACACTCTAATCATTTATTTATTCAGGCTCACACTGAAACCATCGAGATAAAAAAATTGTTTCGGAATATGTATCTGTCGTTAACCTTGACCCTACGGTGATGACCTGCCATTCGGGACCAACATTGATATCCACGATACGTTACGGTATGAGGACATGATGAAGGAGTACGGCCTTGGTCCCAATGAAAAAATTCTCACCTTTGAGCGAGGCGACGATGCCACCATTCGGACCAAGCTATACTCCTTCATCACTTCCTTATACCGCATGGTAGTGTCATCACCGCAGGGTCAAAGGTCAATGATAGATACATGTTCTGGAAAAAAGATTTTTTTTACTTGTCGATGTTCTTAGCATATTTCGCTTAAAATAAAGTTGTGAATCTTGATTGCGTCCCATATGGCATGGGACGACTGGAGAGTGTCAAAATAATTTGAACCTTTTAATTCTGAACTTTTGAATTTGTTATTCATATTGTGTAATTATGAGAATATACTTATTTTTTTTACATTTATTTGATATGTGTAACAAAATGTATCCATTTCAACTCTGAATATGGGAATTTTAGTGGTGAAATTAGTTTAAATTTTTTACAAAGAGATGTAGTTAGCAAGTGATTTAGTTTATTATTTTTATAATAATTATTTTGATGCTCTAATGATGTATATAATGGACCTCTTGCAAAGTTGTGAACCCTGACTGAGTAATTAATGTTTAATACATAGAAATGGCTTTTCAACATGATGCATTAGAGAGCTATGCGTCCGCTCAGGCGTTGGTATGCAATCATTTGAAGCGCACCAAACATTCCCTTGAGTTTCGCACGGAAGAGCGTCTTGGAGTTGTTAAGGGTCGTATTCATCGTTGGATTGTGAAAGCATTTGATTGCCTCGTGCTACGTAATGCAAGAAGCAGATTTGAACGTGAATTTGATGTCAGGTTGCATGGTACGGATGATTATCACGAGTTGATGGCTTGACGCAATGCGAGGCGCGAAGCGTCTGGGATGACAGAAATAGACCTTTCGGTGGCTAGAGTTTGCAAGGCGGTTCATGAGCCATCGGTCAATAGGTCTCATGAGTAGTTTGTACTAGCATGTTGTAATGGATAATTTAGATATTTTAAATAATCATGTTGTGTAATAGACCTTTTAATTGATCATGGTGTGTGACGGATTTTTTAAATACCATATCGTGCAATGCAGATGGACGTCACACCCTGAAATTGTTGGATTTCATAATGTAATTAGAAAGAAAAATAAAGTATTGATTTTCTCATAATTTTAAAATTTACTCAACATTTATTTTCTTGACAGAAAATTTAGTATTGAAAAGAAACAATTGGTTGTTTTTCTAAATTAAATGAGGTTGTTCTGTTTGTCTTGCATTCATGCCGTTGCATTGGATTTTACTTGTTTGTGTATTTGAGTTTGCAAAACAAAAATACCCAAAACCCACCCCAAAACCCTTTTCTTTCTCTTCCCTATCTCTTTTGGCCCGGCCCAACAATCTCTCTCTCTTTCTCATTTCTCTCCCTTCCAGCCTGGCCCAGCTCCCTTCCTCCCCTCTCTTTTTCCTTTTCTCCTGTGCGGCCTGAACCCCACCCCAGCTCGCCAACTGGGCCCACTTCCCTACCCGCCCCTCTGCCTCTCTCTTTTCCCCTGTTCGGCCCAGCAACAACGCCCACCCCACGGCACATCTACCGACCCGCCTGCCCCGCCTCTCTCCTCTCTCTCACCCGCTGATGGGCGGGACCATCATGGTCTTTCCCTACCTCTGGAGCCCGCCTTCCCCACCGTGCCGCATGCCCGCCGGCCGTCACTCCCTGCACCTCGCTCCCTCTCCTTCTTTACTCCTTCTTCATGGCTCATGATGAGCCCCACTCCACCTCTTCGCCTCCCCTTCTTCTGCTGGAAACGGCTGCCTTCATGGTCATCATGGCCATTATAGCTGGCCGCCGAGCTCTACCCCATCCGGCCCTCCCAGCCTTCCCTCTCCCTCCCTCAGCCTATATAAGTACACTCGAGCCCGCCTTGCCCCCTGCTCTGCCTCCTTCTGAGCTCCCGTACCTTGCACCGCTTCTCCTCCACTGCAGCGCCGCCGCCACCAAGTCTGCAGCGCCGCCGCCGTCGATCTCCTTTGCCTCAGCTTCCTCGTGAAGCTTGTACGCCGCGGAAGCTCCGCTTGGGGGTAAGGAACCGTCCCGACCCCTATTTTTCCTTCTCGCCCTTCCCCACCGCAAAATCGCTCGCCGGAGCAACTCGTGCACCGAGCGCTATGGCCCGCTCCCTTTCGGTCACCGCACCACCCTCCCGGCCGCCCCCTCGCCTTCCCTGCGCCCTGCTCTCTCTCCTAGGCCAAACCCCGTGTCGAACCGATGCTGGATGCTCGTTTTCGAGCATCTCCGGTGACTCACCGCCGGTGACCCGCAGCCGTTCACCTACGCTGCCGCTGAGCCGCCTGCCTGATCCGCCGAGCCGCTCGCCCTAGCCGCCTGGTTGGCTCGCAATAGCCAGATCTTGATCTGATGGACCAGATCAATCCAACACCCAAGTCAAACAAACCCATACCGGTCAACTTTTACCATTTTGCAAAAGAGCCCATTTGTTTCTCCAAAATTGATCCGCAGTCTTATCTAGTTTAAATTATTTACAAAAAGATCCTTGTATTTCTTTTTTTAAACCCGCCGTCCAGCCCTCTCTTTTTACAAGTCTAACTCCTATATTTTAGGTTTAATTAGTTTCTAGCCCTTGGTTTCTTTCAGTCTAAGTCCCTGGAACCTTGTTTAACCCTATCCTTTGATCAATTTGCGAGCACAATTTACTGTGTCTTGCAATTCTTTTCAGCTTGCCCCTGAAGTTTACGGTTAATCACGTATAGGTCCCTGTAACTTTGTTCCTTTAGTAGATTTCACGTTTTAGAGCTGTTTTCGCTTGTTCTTTTTGCGTTAGTCTTTTAAAGCCCTAAGCAATAGTTTAGAAGTGTTGTTGTATTGTAGTTCCTATTTTTGAATTAAATATAGATTTAATTTCATTAAAGTTCTCCCTTCTTGTTTTTCTAATTAAAATCTACTTAGGACTTTACCTCCGGTTTTCATAGTGAATGTTAATTTGATTAATACCAACTTTAATGTGTTCTGAATATAATTTGTTTAGTTCAACATGAGTTATAAAGTTATGCGTTTAGATGATGTCACATGTTCTTTTCAAATTAATTGTTTAATCAGTATAATTTGTACATAGACAACCATATATAAAACTTGACTAAGTTTTACATCATCTTTTTTATAAATGAAAATATAATATGAGTCAATTGCAAGAAGGGATAATTTCGTTTAAATCTCTATTTCATGTGGTTTCTAATTAAAATAAATGAAGCTTATAGTTCTTTTGTTTTCTTTTATAATTCAAATCTTTCGATAGTTGTGGCTTTTCAACCTTAGTTCCATTTTCAGTGTTTCTTGCGTTCGCATGATCCATAGAATCGAGCCATATCCTTTAGTACACTCTTTTAAAGCCTTTATGTGATTGGTGTATTGTTCTTAGCTACACTTGTTTGTTTTGCTTGTATGGTTGTGCCCGATGATTGCTTCGAGAAGGAGTGCTGTTCAAAAGCTTGAAGATCAAGAGTTTCAAGAGAGCAAGAGCTGAAGAGCAGTAAGAGTAACTTTCATTGGAGAAAGGCAAGTGACCCTAACCATCCTTCTATCTATGCTTATTTACAAGGATACCTTGTATTAATTGGAACGTGGAGAACCACCTAGAAAAACAGTACAACCACAAGAACCATATGGCTCTAGTCTTGGCTAATTAATTAGAGACTCTAGTTTGAAGCAGTCTTACTGAAAGGGCAAGAGAGGCGGCGGTAGATGGGGTATAATCTGGCCTCTTGGGAAGTGGGCTTTGCTAAGACACTATGCCCTTTAGGGAGGTTTATGCTCTGCTACTGCTCCAGAAACCTTAGCGCCCTACCTCTTATTAGGGAATCTTTGTAAAGGCCTCGTAGCGTTCCTATGCAACCACACCTCGGAAGTGTGGTATTTTGCCTTGCTAGCACAACATGGTTAGGGTCCAAAGATGTTCTGAACTTTTACGCAACTTGTGGTGAAAGTGTAGAGACTCTGCAGAGGATATATCACCCGTGCTCACGGTCAAGAGCGGTCTGGACCCTCACATGATTAATAAACTTAAAGATGGATTTAAATCCTTATTCTGGTTATTTCTTGTGGCCTTGCTGAGTACCAACTATGACATTTCAGGTATGTACGAGATAGGCATGATAAATTCTAGAATATGTTGTTCTTGTTAGAATGGAGTATGTGTTGCTTTGATAAATACTTTTAAAACCTAAATGCAAGTTAAAGGGTATTTTTGTAATTATGGAAAAATTAGGGTTCTTTTGCTAAATGTGTTTGAGGGGAGGGTAATTTCAAATTTGTCTGAGGGTTAGTTTTCTAAGGGCAAGAATTTATTTTTAAACCACTGTAAGTAGTGGAATTATCCTAAGGGTTCTTTTAGAATGTGAATTTTAAATAGGTTTTATTTAAAATTTGATAGTTTGACGGATTTTGAAATGGCTTCAAAAACCTAACTCCTTTGAAGCTGACCCTTAAAGCAAAGTTGTAGATCTTTTTAAACTCTACACTTTTGCTTTTGGGCAATGGTTTGAAAGAAAATTTTACTTTACAGTGCACTCCTTGCTCTTTTGGAAAATTACGGAGAGGTCCTCATCGTCTTCCTCTCTCCCCTCCCTCTCTGTTTTCTCTGCTGCTTTGCTCCACCGCCTGCCGCCACCTCACCGGCGAGCTCTTGTGCTGCCACCTGCCCTTCGCCGCTCTAACTCCACCACCTGGCCCTACAGCACACCCGCCTGTCGTGAGCTCCTGAACCTTTTCCCCCACTTTCCCCTCGCCGCCGGTGATCATCTTCATCGGAATTTGAGCACCGCCGTGATGTCCCTCGGTTCAAACCGGCTAGGGACCCAATTGTAAGCTTTCATTTCTTTCTAGGGTCTATCTACAAAATATCAGTACCCCCCTAATTCGAATCAGCCAGCTTTGAAAATCTGTAGAAATTTGTAGAAAAATCCAAAAATTATCAAACCAATTCTGTTATATTCCAGAAGTCTAGTTCTACAACTTTTGTTACTAAAGTTTAGTTTGAAACTTAATGCTTTAAGTGTTATTTTAAAGTTTAACAAAAGGGAATCTTGTATGTATCTCTTGCATGCTAGCTTTATTTCATGTGATTTTTGGTATGCAACTTGTATGTGATATAGGTGAACTTGTGTGCAAATTTCATCACCAACACTGTACTCTAACTTGAACCAATTTAAACTTGTGCAAAGTAGGTTTGAAGTAGAGTAAATTCTATTCAAGCATGCTACTGGTGCTTTTATAGTTAGATCTTTTTACCATGTGTTGTTCTAATGTTGAGTAATGAATGGCAAATTTTGAATAATTTTATAGCACGGTTTTGCCTTAGGATTTGATTTAAACTTAAAATTTGAATTTAATTCAAATAACTTAGTTTCTACTTTCAAAAATTTATGAAAAATTTATAGCAAGCTCATCTAATAGAGGTGAACACGCTTATAAAAACTCAAGGCCAGAATCTCTATAGTTTTCAAACTAAAAATAAAAATTGTTATCTTAAGTTTGAATTTGTGCATTTTTATACTTCTATTGTATTAAGTTTAAAAATATGAAAAATTAACAGAAGTCTTGTAATAGCTTCAGGTATGTGTAATTAAATTCCTAACCTTAGTACTCCTATGCTTGAAGCTATAGAAATTAATTATGATGCTAGTAGAGCTAATTGGTTTAATTTACCATCAGTAGGTTGAAATTCTTGGGATTCCAATCCTTGTTTTGCGATGCTTTGATTGTGAATTGTTAGATTGCAACTTTGTAGTGAAGTAAAGTTATTAACTTAATAATTACTTAATTCAAATAATTGCATATCATGTAGAATCGACGACGCTTGAAGACGGAACCTATGAGTTGGTCCCTGAACCCGAGCAGGGTCTTTCTGAAGACCAAGTGTATGTCGCCGAAGGTCTTACTGAAGCCCCGAACCAAAGTTCAGAAGTTATTGACATTCCTAACCCCAGCCCCACCCACAAAGGCAAGCCCCAGTGCATAACCCAGTATTTTAAATTATGCAC
This sequence comes from Panicum hallii, assembly GCF_002211085.1. Lineage (NCBI taxonomy): Eukaryota > Viridiplantae > Streptophyta > Magnoliopsida > Poales > Poaceae > Panicum > Panicum hallii. The sequence goes on from NC_038049.1 coordinate 9,020,336, forward strand.
TTATATTAATATATATCTATCTTGTGCATTAAGTGTTAGGAGTTGTTATGAAACCCTAGTTGCATAAAACCTAGGAACCTATGTAATGTTTTCGAGTCCTTATCGAGTAGATGCTCTGCTAATAGGACCGGTAGAAATCGAGTGATTTCCTGGCACTCGCGCGATATAGGAGTTAATTGTTTACTATTTTGCAATCACTATAAGGATCACGGACGGGATTATGTGTAGCACCATGAATTGGAATGGTACCCGTCTATGTTGGTTTAAGTTTGATAAGGCCGCAGTGTGTGGTAGTGGTGGTTAAGTGTTTGAAACTACTAGCCACATACCGTAAATATGGTACGCGGTAAGCCTAATACCTGATTGGCCCGGCTAGTGGACTTACCCCACCACTCAAAATTTGGTCTTGTTGCACACACGCACCGATTCCCGGTGTGGGAATACGTTCTGCATAGCAGACAGTAGTACGATCATACAGTCGCGCTGTAGACGTACGTCCTGCACATTGGATGTGTGTATGGTCCTATAGTCGCTTGTGGTGGTCCAGATCCACGCCCCGGAATAAGATGGGAACGGTTGCCCGGAAAGAAAAGTTTCCGAGCGTGTGAGTTAGGATCCCTTGCAAGGTTATGAAATTCGATTCAGAATCGTCCGTTTCTCGCGGAAATTGAGACTGCTTGATACTTCTGCCACATAGAGTAATAACAGTAACAGTTAATGGAATAATTTTGATGTATGCTGAATATCTACCTTGCTTGCCTAGTATTGGTGCTTACATAGAATGATTAAAAGAAACTAGAATTTGAAAGCTAAAATATGAAAGTGAAAGACATACTCTTTGTTGCTTTTCAGCAAAAAGGAAAATAGAGCCGTTACAACCTATCACGGTCTAGTTATGGGCTAAGTATACCCAATGTTGGGTAAGCCTTGCTGAGTATCAGTATACTAAGCCTTGCTAGTAATGTGATTTTCAGGTATGCCATTCGAGGACTCTGTGGCTAGTTCTCCTTGGCCCTGTTCTGTTCCGCTTGGCTGGTCCGTGGAATGGGATCCGTCCCCAGCCGGCAATGACCCATCAGAATGACGCCATGCTTTGGGCTAAGTATGGTGCCTACCTCTGCGACGTATGTAGTCACGATGTTATATCTTTTTCGCTGCCCCTTTGAATACTATCAGTTAAAACTTGAAGTTTTCAAACAATGCTTGTATAAATTCGTATTAGCTAGGATGAAATAAAACCCCTGTGTAATAATGTTTAATTATCCTGTGGTGTAATAGTTGTGAGCTGTTGTAAGTCTGGACTCGCCTTCATGTGAGGTAAACCTACATCGATCCTGTGTAACCGTGGTTGAATCGGGCGATGACCTGACAGACCAATGAGTTGTTCCGTTTGAAGTGTGATGAGATCCTGTCGCCTATATAGCGATGGTCTACGCACTTGAACTGGAATAATTCAGACAGTTCTGCCACACCAACCATAAGTGTACTCACCCTTGCTTGCCACTGCTCAGAACAAGAAGGTGTGAAGTCTGATGAAGATGATGCTGAGTTATAGGCGTACACAACCCCCAGTCGTCTGCTAGTGAAGTTTGGAGCTTCCGTTTCCAAGATTAAGCTTATATCTCTGATAGACTTGTAAGTCTTTATTTATATTTCTTTACGTGATACTGTTGCTGTTATTCACTGATGATGTCACTATACGTATGAAACTTGATCCTAGCATACATATAGGTAGCACTTGGTTTTGTTTAAAAACCAGGTGTGACAATGGACCGGCAATAGATGTACGATGCTGACCGACGTTCCAAGGAGTTCATTGATGGCCCGCATCATTTTTTGGATATGGCCGAGGCAAACAAGAGGAATGGTTTTATGTGCTGCCCATGCAGATATTGCAGGAATAAGAAGGATCACTCCTCTTCAAGGACCCTTCACAGCCATATTTTTTCCTATGGTTTCATGCCCAATTACATTTGTTGGACAAGTCACGGAGAAAAAGAGGTTATAATGGAGGAAAATGAAGAAGAAGAGTGTGTAGATGACTTTCCTGCCCACACTGGATTCGGTGCCTTTGATGATGATACTACAATGGAAGAGGCGCCTGAAGGAGAGGTGGCAGATGATGATCCCAGCGACGATCTTGGGTAGGCGTTGCGTGATGAGCGTGAAATTGTGAAAGTGAGAAGGAGAGGATGAAGTTCTAGCTGATGTTAGAGGACCACCAAAAATTGTTGTACCCACGATGCAAAGATGGATTGAAGAAGCTTGGCAGCACTCTGGAGTTGCTACAATGGAAGGCAGCGCATGGTGTATCCGATAAAGGATTTGTGAATTACTAAAACATTTAAAAAATATGCTTCCTAAGGATAATGAGTTGCCTACAACAACATACGAAGCAAAACAACTTGTTTGCCCTCTAGGATTGGAGGTACAAAAGATACATGCATGTCCCAATGACTACATCCTCTACCGCGGTGATGAGTACAAGAATTTAGATGCATGCCTCGTATGCGGTGCATTGCGGTATAAGATCAGGAGAGAGGACCTTGGGGAAATCGAGGGGGAGGTCGTCCGAGGAAGAGAGTTCCTACCAAGGCCATGTGGTACTCTCCTAGTTCCATGTTTGAAGCGTCTATTTAGAAACAAAGTGCATGCCAAGTTGATGCAATGGCACAAAGAAGAACGCAAGAAGGACACGATGTTGAGACACCCAGCTGATGGCTCCTAGTGGAGAAAAATAGATAGAACTTATGAAGACTTTGCACTGGATGCGAGGAACATAAGGTTCGCTTTGAGTATGCATGGCATGAATCCTTTCGGTGAAATAAGCAGTAGCCACAGCACTTGGCATGTGACTCTATGTATGTACAATCTCCCACCGTGGCTCATGAAATGGAAATTCATCATGATGCTGGTGCTTATCCCGGGCCCAAAGCAACCTGAGAATGATATTGGTGTGTACCTAAGGCCATTGGTAGAAGAATTGTTATGTGCCGTACAGATGTGGGATGAATACCGATAGGCGAGCATTGCTATTCGTAACCATCAATGATTGGCCTGCTCTTTGTAATCTGTCAGGACAAACAAACAAGAGATACAGAGCATGCACACACTGCTTGGATGAAACAGATAGTACGTACTTGACTCACCGCAGAAAGGTTGTATACATGGGTCATCATCGGTTTCTCCCCATCAAACATCAGCTACGAAAGAAAGGCAATCATTTCAAAGGGCAAGCAGACCGAACAAAGCTGATGCACCATAGTGGTAGGGAAGACTTTGATATGGTAAAGGATATAGAAGTAGTATTTGGCAAGGGATCTGGTAGCCAACCTGTTCCGAGCGAAAATGGAATGGCACCCATGTGGAAGAAGAAGTCTATTTATTGGGAGCTACCATATTGGGAAGTCTTAGATGTTCACAATGCAATTGACGTGATGCACGTCACGAAGAATCTTTGCATCAACCTGATAGGATTCCTGGGAGTGTACGGGAAGACAAAAGATACACTAGAAGCACTGCAGGAATTGCGACGTATGGAAGAGCGAGATGGCCTACATCCAGAAATGAGAGAAAATGGACAACACTACTTAAGGCCTGCAAGCTATACTCTTAGCAAAGAAGAGAAGGAAAGCATGTTTGAATGCTTGAGCAGTACCAAGGTCCCATCTCGATACTCCTCGAACATAAAAGGAATCCTAAATATGTTAGAGAAGAAATTTACAAATCTAAAGTCTCATGATTGTCACGTGCTTTTGACTCAACTTCTTCCTATTGCGTTGCGGGGGATTCTGCTTGAGAATGTTTGATTAACCATCGTAAAGCTATATACTTTCCTCAACGCAATTTCTCAGAAGGTAATTGATCCAGACAATCTCATAAAGCTGCAGAATGATGTGGTACAATGTCTAGTTGGCTTTGAGTTGATATTTCCACCATCATTCTTCAACATTATGACATATTTTCTAGTTCACCTTGTCAAAGAGATTGATATTCTCAAACCTGTGTTCCTACACAATATGTTCCCTTTCGAGAGGTTCATGGCGGTACTAAAGAAATATGTTCATAATCGTGCTCGTCCTGAAGGAAGCATTGCTAGTGGATATGGAATAAAGGAGGTCATTGAGTTTTGTGGTGACTTTATGGATGACCTTAAACCGATCGGGGTTCCTAAATCGTGGTATGAGGGGAGACTACATGGAAAGAGCACACTAGAAAAGAAAGCATATGTATGTACGGATGACTCGTTTAAAACAGCACATTACGCGGTTCTTCAACAATCCTCCTTGGTGGATCTGTACATCGATGAACAAAAGAAGATTCCGTGCTCCGAATTCCCAAAAAAGTCTAAGGCTTGGATTACATGTCGACACATCGATTCTTTTGCTAATTGGTTGCAGAAGCATCTAATGCATAACATGGATATACCAGAACAGCTGCCGTGGTTGGCTAGAAGACCATATTGGAATATCATAACATTCCAAGGGTACAAGATAAATGGAAACATATTTTATACGATGCCATAGATAACAACAGTAAAAAGGAGATATATTATGGTTACATAGAAGAGATATGGGAACTGGATTATGGATCTATTTTGAACATACCTCTGTTTTGGTGCTAACGGGTGAAGCTGACTGGAGGAGGGGTAACAAAAGATCAGTATGGAATGACTATAGTGGACCTCAACAATCTTGGGTATAGAAATGAGCCATTCGTCTTAGTCCAGGATATCGCTTAGGTTTTCTACATGAGGACATGTCTAGCAAGCCAACGAAGGGGATAAAAAAGCAAACGGATCAGCCAAAGCAAACGAAGGGGATAGTTCTTTCAGAAAAAAGAAACATCGTTAGAGTCGAGGACAAGACAGACGTGTCAGATTACAATAAGTTTGTTGAGATTCCGCCTTTCGCGGCAAATGCTGTTAGCCAACGAGGACGCTCCATACTTGCGCTGCGATCATAATCAAAAGACATATGTGAAAAGGAAGTCTATTACCCTTCTAGTAGGAGATGCTGATCTTTAATATATTAGAATCATTATATATTATTTTATAAATATATGATGAACAATTTGTATAATTCGATTATATGTACTTTATATTTGTTTGTTGTGTTTTATATAATTTTAGTTTGCTACTTAGTGTTGTTGAGATAATTTTTTAGATTCAAACACTCACACACACACACACTCACACACTAACACACACTCACTAACGCACACATACACCTACACTCTCACACACACTCACACTAATTAGCTCCATAAAAAAATTATTATTAGCAATAATGTTATGAAAAAAACTTATTTTTTATATTAATGTGATGAGAAAACTTATTTCCTGTCGAAAAACAATAATTTTAAACATTCATTTAGCTAATACATATTTGCATGGTTGAAAAGTAATAATTTTAAACGTTAAAAGGAAGTCTATTACCGTACCAGTAGATGCTGATCTTTAATGTATTAGAATTATTATATAATATTTTATAAATATGTGATGAAAAATTTATATTTTAAATTATATGTACTTCATCATTGTTTGTTGTGTTCTATAATTTTTTTAGTTTTCTACTTAATTTTCATGTTGAAATATAATTTTTAGATAATTATTTGGATTAGTACTCAATTATTAGATTTATTCTATCAAACTTATACTAACACACTCACTAACACACACTCACACTCACACTCACGCTCACACTCTAACACATACACACACAAAAACACACTCACTAACACTCGCTCACACTTACACTCACACTCATACACATTTATTATTTATTATAGTGATTAAAATAAGACAAAAATTCATGGATTTCATAAAAAAGTTTATTATTGGCAATAATATTATGGCAAAACTCATTTTAAATTTTAACATAGTGAGAAAACTCATTTTCTGTCAAAAAGCAACTATTTCAAATATTTTATTTAGCTAATACATATTTGTAGGGTCAAAATAAAAAATATAATGTGTACCAAATTATGTATTTTATGGATCAAAACACATGAATATAAATTGAAGATTTTCTCGTGTATATCAAATCTAAACAAAACTAAAAACTTTGTTCGGCATTTTTTAGACCCATAATTTATTTTTTACGCAATTAACAACAATCAGCCAATTTATAAATAAAATAAAAGAAAATAGGTAGATAAATGAAAACAACCCACGGGTAAAGCCACCATCCGGCACCTCTAGTCGCGGGTGCTGGCTTCACCTGGGACTAAACACCCCTCATATATATCCCAGCCATCCTCCCCTCTTTTCTTCTCCTCCAATAGATAGCATTTATTGATCCCGCCGCCGCCTTTCCACCATCATCGTTCCCGCAGCGCACCTACTCGCGCCGTCCTCTACGCCGCTGGCCCCATGAGCCGCGGCCCCATGCACCACGCCGCCGCCGTCCTCGTGCGCCGCCCAGCCCTGTTGTCTCGCGCCTGGACGACCTCACGCGCGCTGGCCGCCGCCGTCCCCGTCGCACCTCGACCTCGGGCTCCAGCCCTGTGCGCCGCCGTCCCGATGCACCATGCCGCCGCCGTCCCCGTGCGCCACTCGGCCCCGTCGTCGCGCGCGCCGGCCGCCGCCGTCCCCTAGCGCGCCACAACCTCGCACGCGCCAGCTGCATCACCTTCCCCGTCGCGCTGGCCAACTCCTTATCTCGCGCCTCCACTGCCACCGCTGCCATACTTACCGCCCCGTGCCGCTGTCATCGTCGGCTGCCGGCGTGGCGCTTGTTGTGTACTGTGTGTGCGTGGCCGTGGTGGGCCTGTGTGGGCCGTGTGTGTAGTGTGTGTGTGTGAGTAGTGGGCCCGTGTGTGCAATGTGAGGTGTGTGTGTTTTTTTAAAATTGAGGTGTATGTATGTGCACGTGTGTGTATGGTGTTTGTATGCATATATGTGTGGTATATGCGTGTGCGTGTGTGTTTGTGTATGAGTGTGTATGATGTGTGTATGTGTATGATAATTTAAGTGACTAGTAAATTTTTATTTATGTAGTCTGTCACGCGCCAACGTCCAATCCTTACCGGCACCGCGGCCTTCGCCCCCGTCCTTGGCCTCACGCGCGGACGTCTATAAAGTTGTACATCCTAGAAAATTACTAGCAATTTGTATAGTGACTATTTTGTATAGATTAATTTGTGGAAAATTGCATTGTGACTTTAGTGACTAGAAAAAATTCTAGATGAAACTTCATGTATATTGCATAGTGACTTTAGTGACTACAAAAAATTTTAGAAATTTGTATATTTACTTTAGTGACTTGAAAATTTTCTTAAAAATTTCAGGTATATTTACTTTAGTGTATATTTTTAGAAATTTCATGTATAAATTCTTAGAAATTGTGTAGGGCTGATCCTTAGCGTAAATGTATTAGCGTTTGGTTCATTTGTATTGTTTGGTCTAGTGTTAGTGTACATATATTATTCTATTGATTTTCCAAAGATGATGTATATAATATATATTACTTAATTGTAAAGTGTTATATCATGTACAAGTGTTATATAGGTCATTTTGTGGATTTATTGATTATTTTATAGATAATCAATTGTGCACTTATAGACACACACAATGACTTAGTGTTTTTTCTATAGATTTGTGTGTAGTTCGTGGTTTTCAGAAAATCAATTACTCCTGCCAATTACTTATATTAATGTCACACACACAATAGCTTATTAATCAGTTAAGATGGACCCAACGTAATTTATTAATTATTTTATTTGTATTTTATTAATAGTTAAGATGGACCCGAGACGTTATGATCTGATTGCCGGTGGTGGTGCTCATCATCATGCACCAACATATTCCTTAATATATCTGGTGATAGAATTGAGCAATCCAAGGATGATGCTGATCAACAAACCCATAATACTGACGAAGATGATAATATATATCTAATATTTTAATTTTTATATATACACACACACATGGAGATTATACTCTGTGACCGGCTTTAGAATAGGTTATTCTGTGGCCGGGCCAACCATTAAACTCACGAGTCGCTGGTGCTTTTACGCGAGGCTGCGTCCGTCCCTGCGGGCTCGTAGAGCCGACCTGACAATTGAACGAGCCTATCGTAGGAGCCGAGCCTTGCTGAGCACAAGCAGCGCTAATCAATGCACTTATTCAGGACCGGGATTAGCGATCGTGAGTCAGCGCCCAATCAATAAGGTCCCACTGGAAATTTTATAGGAGTTTCATGCATATTAAATAGAATGCCATGTTACTATTTTATATAATGTAACAATAGATTAATAAGACAGATGAAACGAGTTTCATCTAGATAAAATCATGCGTGCACGGTTACCAACTCTTGATGAGTCTTACAATTAATACGATGAGAGCCTAGCAAAAGTTAAACAATGCATTGTGGAGTGAATTTCATCCATAGTTTTATTTATGTTGTGTTAATATGGTACTCTTGGAAACAACGAAATGAAACCATCCATTGGGATTGGTCTAATATTCAACCAGATACCTGTTTCTATGGATGGCATAATTAACTACTGTTGGGTGATTTAGGGAATTCGAGTTCACGTTGCGGCCTAGATATATAGGTTACGAGAACACATAGACATTGTTTAGTATGCACGTGCATGCCTGCATACATGTTACGACAATATTAAAACGAGAGCGCGTACACATGTAGAACTTATTCCTGCAAGCTACGGTAGTGACATACCATATATGGTAGTGCATGGATCGGTTTCGATTAAGTGCGTTTGCTTATTGAGTCAAAAATGCCATAGCTACTAATATAGTTATAATTTACTATAGTGTGTAGCACAGTACCATCACCATGGGCTTTTGTTGCACGTCTAAGAATGTCCATGCTAATTGCTGTGTTCACAACAAGATGCTTCAGAGCTAATAGAATTGTATAGTACTCGTGCAAGCTTTTCCGAGGAATCAGTTACTGTAGAGAAGTCAAATTTACAATAAAATAGTTACAAGAATTCAAATGGCTTAATATATAATTATAACAGAGAGTTACCACAATTTGACATCAAGTTCGAGGTGATAAAGAGTTACCACAATTTGATATTAAATTGTTGTAAGAAACCAAATACTATATGCGCGGTTACCATAATTTGTGTCAATCCGTTCCATGTAATCAGCTACTATAGCGACGAGTCAAATTGAACACGAAATAGTTACAAGAATTCAAATGGCTCGGGAAGATAATTTGGACGTGGAGTTATTACCACAATTTATTTTTTGCGAGCAAGTGAAAAAAATATTGGAACTCTTTGCGCAAAGTGTATAGTCATTTAGTAACAAATAATTTATTTTCAAATATTATACACATCTTTTGCACTACATGAACATCGGACGTTGTTCTCCGCCTCAAAAAAGGATCAGATCGGAATCAAATCCTCATCTAAATCAGATCGAGACATAACAATCAGTAAATCTATTGGCAGATAAATCTGTAAAATTGAAACTGGAATTTGAATTACAAATGATATTGTGTCCGCCAGTGGCCTTGTTGCTGAATATTTAAATTATGTAATTACGAGAGACATAACTCATGATAAGTAACTAACATGAATCCATCAATTTACTATTATGTCGACCTAGTTTCGACATAATTCAAAATTTTAGTTTCATGCGACTTAACACCCAGATCAGATAAGGCAACCACAACTCTAAATGGTGAAATCGCCATCATTAAAATGTAGAGTAAATCATATGGTAGATTTACCAATGTGAAGGGTTAATGAAAGTCTAGTAAAATTACAAGAATTACATACAACTAAATTATGAGATTATAAGAAAATAATTAGCAAATGGTATGATATATTTACAATAATGCATAGTACCTGAAAACCATGGAATCTCGCTAAAAATATGTATCATCATTTGTAGAATACAATCCAGGGAAAAAAATTAGGAGAATTGTGTTCTTTCATATAAGAACCTACATTAAAAGCAATATCATTTAAAATTTTTCTTTGGAGTATCTAAAAGAATGTGATATATCGATAGAATCAAACAATTAGAGCTATACACTGCAGTCAAATTTATACGACATGGATACAACAACAAAAGGACCAATTCCTTGCGCGAAATCAAATCAATGGAAAATCACTAAAATAAATAAATGTACAGTAAGGAAGAATCTAATCCAAAGAGAAACGGCTGCTAATCCAAGGGGAACCAGGTTGATATTGAATTAGTATGATGTTGCAGGCTCGTCGGCTGCCTAGGCGGCCGAATCTCCGGCCGTCGGTGGAACAATTTCGAGCGAATGAAATAGGCTGACGAAACTGAGCGCGCAAGAATAGAAAAGAAGACTTGTATCCGGCCATTGCCGCATTGGTGATGGTGCAGGAATCGATGACGGCGTAGATGCGCAAGTTCTGACGGTCGCAACTGCGGCAGACAGCGGCACCTCCACGCTAATTATCCATTTCCTTGAGATGCGGCAGGACACTGACGAGCCAAATCACATTTGCTTGAGATGTAGCGGTAGGTAATCACGCTAATTATCCATAATATAACCAAAACAATCTACAAACAAATTGTCATGCGGCGGCTCACCTGAATACCATTTTCCCTGCACGCAACGCTACCTTCCTGGCACAGTAGCATCGAGCGGCCATGACCTCCAGACGGTTGGAGCGGCGGAGGCTGGGTTGGGATAGTTTGTGACGTCGAGGCCAGCCATTCCGGCGGACCTGAATGCGGCATATGCGGCGGCGGCTGCACAAGCTGTGGATGGGGATTGGGGAATGGGGGCGCGCTCCTGCCGGGGTAGGAATTAGCGCCACCAGCTTTGCATCATCGGAAGCCGAGCCGAAAGGCTATTTACTGGTGAGCCAAGCGTTACGGGAGAGCCGGGCGGAGCGTGGGTGGGCAGGTCCGGCTCGCGCATGATTGGGTGGGGAGTGGCCGGCCTCCAAATTGGTTGGACGCGGGAATTGGTCCGGCCACAGATAAATAGTTATATATATATAATATCTATATTATATCTGGGTGCATTCTCTACAGAGAATGCATCCAGATCCGACCGACGCGCTTGTCCTGATCTGACCAACCGCCCCCTCGCGCCACACCCACCTGGTCCGGCTCGACCACCCCCCGCCCCCCGAACCGCCCCCTCCACACTTTTCATTTTTTTGAAATCGCTCTTTCAGATGCTGTCGGTTTCGCCTCTGCTGCTCCGCCACGCCGCCACATCACCTCCGCCGCCCCTCCACGCCGCCGCATCGCCTCCACCGTGCTGCTGCATCGCCTCAAGGATCCGCTTGTTTGACCGCGCGGAACTACCACCGAGTCGTCTCGTGGTGGGGGGGGGGGGAGCTCTCGCTTGCTTCTGATTCGGTCGCGGGGCGGAGCAAGCAGGAGCGGAGCAAGCATCACCGCGAGGATCCGAGCGCACGTACTCGCCGGTCCGCCCGTGCCCAATTACCACTGAGGCGTCGCGCGGAACTCCCCCATCGCTGCTGATTTTTGGTCACCGCCGTTTCAAGCACGAGCGGAGCAAGAAGGAGCGTGGAGCAACCGCCGCCCTGCATTTTGGAGCGTACCCCGCCGTCTTGCGCGCCTCGGCCTTCGATTCATTGTGAGGTAAGTCGTCTTCGATCTCGCCACCACCCCTCCCCCCTCACCCCACCTTGCTCAATCCGACCCCGCGCGCACACATAGGGTTTCGTTGATGCAGATTCACTCCCCCCACAACATTTAGTTTTCCAGGTCCATCTCTAGTGTGTTGGTTCAACATTTTCGCGCAAAATGTTGGCAATGTTGCCCAGTGAGCTCGTGTGCTCGTTGTTTTTGGGTAATGTTGCAATTCGATATTCGGCTATCGTCATGTAGTAATCGTGTTACTGTAGATTTTGCAATTGGTTTTTTTACTACAATTGCAATTCGCTTCAAGTCGCGGTTACAGTTACGGTTTAGAAATTTTTTATGACACTCATTTGTTTGACCGCAATCTACACTGTTCCCATATTGCAATTGTGTCCTGCACCCTCGTTTGCAAATGGGCTTGACCCCATGTTATGGTGTGGGTTTTTTTTGTGTAATGTTGTAAGACCACATTGGGTGTCCTTTTTTATGCAGTAAACATATTAATGTAAACCTTGCATTTTGTTTTTGCCCCATGGTTGCAATTCACTTCTTGTTTTGATTGCCAGTCTCAGTGTTCCCATGTTTGCAATTGGTCTGCACCATCTGTTGCAATTTTGGCTTGCCCCCATGTTATGTTGTAGATTTTTCTGTTAAGCATTTCATTTTCTAGTAGTGGCAATCAATATGTAGCCATATTTGCAATTGGCCTCATCATTTTGTGAGTTATGGTGGTTTTTCTGGTCTGTCCACCACTTTTTTTAACATGTATTTTTGCAACTGCCAATTATACTATTTTTTTTATATGCAGTGTTCTCCCAAAATGATGTTGAAGAACAGAAGGAAGGTACTGAGGCTCAAATCTCCCACCCCACCCAATAGAGGAAGTCAGGATATTGATGAAGAAGATCCAGATTTTTCGCCAGCTTTAGATGATGAGATTGGTGATGCAGCAGAGGCGGGGCAGGGATGCAATAGGAAGAGGTGCCGCAACAAGACGTGCGATCACCCTTCTAGCTGTGCCACAGCCCCTCCCCCTGCCACCGCTGCTGGTACTAGCGTGCCACTTGACCCAAAAAGGAGGCATGTTTCCATTTGATGCTCTCCTTCCAAATTTACAGATATTGTCAAAGCTCTTGATGAAAATCTCAAAGCTCAAGTACGTGCGAAGAATTTGGGGGACTGTTGCTCTTTAAGCAACAATCTTTGGATAGAAAATTGCTTAGTTGGCTTATGCGGAAGCTTAACCTAGAAATAATGAAACTAGAGATTTGTGTTGGTAAAGAAATAGCAGTCATCGAGCACAGTGTCTGGTGTGTTTTCCAAATCCCAAATGCCAGCAGCGACCCACCTCTCCTGAAGGACGACAAAGCTCATGTGAAGCGGAGGGAGTTGGGAGTGCAAACATGTGGCAGTGCGTTCAACCCCAATCTTGGTATCAAGGTTTCAGATATTGAGAATGGATTCAAGAACAGGACGCTTATTGGAGATTTGGGGCTCGGGGCATTCTTCATGTGCGCATTCCAGTCGCTGCTGTTCTCCAACACCGACTCTTACATCAGGCTTGAGGATGTAAGATTCACTAAAGAATTGCAGAATATCGGCAACATGAACTGGTGCAAAGCTATGGTAGACAATCTCAACAAAGCTGCTCGTTTGTAAAAAAAGGATTTTGGGGAGAAAGGCATCAAGGCACCAATCACTAGCTGCGGAATCTTCTTAACGGTTTAGCTTTTTTTGCCCCTATTTTACCGGTGCTATTTTTTTTCTCATGCACTTCTTTTTTTATTTCTTTTTCTGTTGCAACTGTGCTATATTCACAGTAGTAGTTTGTTATAGTTTTCTGTTGCAAATTGTCTCAAATTTATTTTCATTTGTAATCAGAGCTCAACCAATAGTAGTAATTTGTTCCATATTGTTGTTTTGCAATTGGCTCACCGCTACAGTTTGCAAATCTGGTCTAGTTTGATTTATTTTTTAACCATATCTAAACATGCATTCCTAATGTGTTTCATTTTTGTTGCATCTGGTTTTAGTTTCTTTGTTGTAACTGGCCTATCTTACTGTTTGCAACTGGTTTTAGTTTCTTTTCATGTACCCTGTTGTTTTGTAATGTTGGCAATCTATTTTTTTTAATGTTTGTGTTGTAACTAACATAATATTCCAGTTGCAATTACATATAGCCTATGCAACTCCTTTTTTTCCCACAAGGTATATGCTGATTTTCTTTATATGCAGATGCTATATGTTGATAACTTGCAGCATGGTTTAAACACAAACCAATTCTCCCTACCCCGATGTGCTTCTTTGGACACGAAGACAATTGATGAGATATCTATGATGGATCGTAGGCGAGATTTCTGTAGTGGGACTATTGAGTTTCGTAACCTTAGAGTAAGACCCTCACACGCGCGTGCACACACGCCCTCTTTTTTTCTGCTCCCTACCCTGATCCCCTTATTCTGTTTTTTCATTTTTAAGTGCCCCTCTGTTTGTGTGGCAACTGCAGTACAGCCCAAGATGCAACCATGCAGTTATATCAGTTACAATTTTTGTGTTTTCCTATTTTTTCATCTGCCTAACTTTTCTTATTTGTTAAAAAAAATTTATTGGCAGCCGAGGAGTATTAGTGACACCTGCTACAGCCTCCCTGCTGTTGCCGCAGCGGCAGCCGCTGCCCGCACAACAGCCCTCGCCCCTCAAGTTGATCACGGAAGATCAGCTGCTACCAATACTTCTGCTCATGGGGCTGGCATATCTCTTGACCCTGGCGATCATGCTGCCATCAATTGCAGCCGCCATCTATTTATCACTACCCCAGTTTTGGCGCTTCCTTTGGTCAGAGCATTGCTGATGTAGTTGGAAGAAGCAGGAAGTCAGAGGCGCAGAGGATCTTGAAGGTTTTTGATGACAGCACCAGTGAGGCCCAGACCTTCATGGCAAAGGCTGTTGAGTATACGAACAGGGCACAAGAGCTCATGGCAAAAGCCTACAATGAGTGCTTCATCGCCATGCAGAAGCTGCTTATTGATGCCCCGGCTGACAAGATTGCTGTCAATTAAGCTAGGAGGAGGTCTAGGGCGAGGAATGACGATTCATCAAGAGCACATACTGTTAGTTTTGATCTCCCTAGACCATCGGACCCTAACGGGCCCGATGGGCCGCCTCACCTCTGCGCCCTGATGGGGGCGCCCCAGCTCTTTCCTAGCTGGTGGGCCCCCGTCGCGCCACGCTATAAAGGATAGCTGGGGGCCAGCGGCACGGGACACGAGATTCACTGGCCGCCGCCACCCCACCGACAAGTCAAACCTAGCTGATCTAAGTCGTGCGCGGCAGCGATGGGAAGCTCCACCGCCGGCCATCTTCCGCTCCCTCTGCCTCGACCCCGAGCCCGTGGACGCCACCTGGACCTCGGCCACCGCGAGCACGAACGCCTTCGGCTCGACCACCGCGAGCTCCCGCACTACATCGCCATGGCGGGCACGTCTGCGTCAGCTGCAGCCCAAGGGCACGAAGGTATACCCGTGCCCCTCCCCTGTCTCACTCTCTGTCTCTCTCTCTGTTGAACGGATTGGTTAAGATTTACAGAGCATCTTCTAATCTAATCGCGCAGTAGCCGATTCATGGTTAACATTGGTATCAGTCGCCTTTTCTAATTGCGTTGATTAGTATTGGAAGATTAAGGAGAAAAGAACCCCAGAAAAGAACCGAGAGAGAATCCCAGAGCAAACCCTAACCCTAATCCGAAACCTAGCTACAACAGAAAGAGGTGGCGGTCAAGGGAGGACTGACCTATTTTTTCCCTTGGGCCTTCCGCCGTCAATGTGCCCGGGACACCGGCGCCTTGACCAGATCCCGCAAGGCCTTGGGCCTCGCGTGGACAGAGGGTGCACGAGCCGCCGTGGCGTCGCTCGCCACACCGTAGATCCGGGCACCACGGTGAAGCCGCTCGATGGCGGCGCGCTCACCCTACGGTGGACGCGCGCGCCGGCGAGGGGGCTTGCCGTGGTGCCGCTCGGCCGGCCGTCGCTCTTGCTCTCGCTCGCTCGCTCGGGCTGGAGAAGACGAAGGTGCTGGGGAGAAGAGAAGAAATGGCCTAGGGTTTCACCGGGGAGAGCCGCGCGGGGGTTTTGATCGCCCGAAATCCACGCGCCACCGTTGATCCCAATCGGACGATCGACACTGCTCCGAGAGCCACTGGGCTGCTTAAGGCCTAGGCGGGAGAGTGAAATGGCGGCCCGGGCGCAGGTGCTCGCACGGGCGCGATGCCCGGCCAGTAATGGGCCGCTGCCATGGGCCGCGCGCGCGCAAGGGCCGGTTGCCGTGGGCTGCTGCGAGAGCGCGGGCCGCGCGTGTGTGCACGCGGGAGCTGTTGCTGCTGGGCCATCGCGAGGGGATGGGCCGGCTGGATTGTCTCCAACAGAAAAGAACAGTGCATCTTTTTAAATTTCCAGAAGCACTTTTCAAGTGAATTTGATTGAATTTGATGCATTTCAAATCTAAACTTAATTGAACTTTGATGCACTGCTTATAAAAGACAATATTACACATGTTTTGATAGAATTTAAAGTTTTCCGCTGCACAGATTATAGATCCATTAATTTTAATGCATTCTTGCCTTGTCATTTAAATTTGAACCAACGGGATAATTTAATTTTTCAAGGCACATAGATAATTTTCTGAGTTGTAATATTGTTATCTTTTGACCAACGTTAACAAGTGACAATATTGCAATTTCTACTGCATTACCTTTAATAGATATTTTTCATGTATTATTTCTATTTATGCCCAACGGTATTCTAGATTTAATACAAAAGGAGATTATGACTTAATTTTTTTATAGATAATTTTCATGTATTAACTCTAACTCTGCCCAACGGTGTTTTAGATTTAATACACAAGGTTATTGCATATATTAATTTATGACCAACGTCGTATTTATACATATGCAATAATTTATTTGACTTTATTTTAATGTTTTCACCACTCATGAATGTTTTTCAGGAGGATTATCAATGATGATTTCCATCAATGATATTCCTATATTAAAGGGAGATAATTACAATGAATGGTACAGAAAGCTGGATCTATATTTCATCATGGGTGAATTAGATTGGGTCCTAGCTACACCGACTCCTACAGAGCCTGTGCCTCCTGTGAGACAGGACACAGACATAGATGCTTCTTGGAAGCAAACAGAGCTTTCATATAAGAAAGTAAGAGCAGACTATGAGAGGCTTTACGCAAAATGGTTCCCTGCTAACAAGAAGTGTTTCGCAGTGGTAAAGAACACGATTGAGCCTGCAATTATGGGCTCAATCCCAGATTGTGCCACTGTCATAGAGTATCTTGAAAAACTAAAGAATCAGTACACTGGTTCTTCAAAGACTTATGCAACCCAGTTGATTAAACAATTGGTTTCAGAAAGATACAATGGTGGTGGCATAAGGGAACACATTCATCGCATGGTCAACCAGAATATCAAGCTAAAGTCATTGGACCTTGCCTTCAAGGAGGATCACATTGTCCATTTGGTTTTTGCTTCGTTACCAAAAGAGATTGACACTTTTGTTGTCAATTACAACACCCAACCACATACTTAGGACATCGAAAAGACCATTGCGATGTGTGTTCAGGAGGAGGAAAGGATAAGATCCACCACTGGCGGATCTTTAAATTATGTGAACAAGAAGAAAAATACCAATTTCAAGGGTAATTTTTCATCCTCCTCTAAAGGCAAAAGCTCTCATCAACACAGACCGCAAGAGGGACAGGCTCTAGTAGAGAAGGATCAGTGTCTCTACTGCAAAGAAAGGGGTCACTACAAGAAGAATTATCATCAATATTTAAAGATGATCATGGAGAAGAGAGGTGAGAACATTATTTCATTCGTAAATGAATCCTTGTATATAGAATATTCAAAAACCACTTGGTGGATTGATTTAGGAGCAACTGTTCATGTTGCAAATTCATTGCAGGGATTCCATTCGACGAGAACCACTCAAAGAAGCGAAAAGCAAGTTAGAGTGGCAAATGGAGCTCAGGCAGACGTTGAAGCAGTAGGAGACGTTCATTTGGAACTCGACACTGGCTTCATTATAGTTCTTAGAGATGTTTTATTTGTTCCTTCTTTACACAGAAACTTAATAAGTGTGTCTTGCCTGGACAAAGATGGTTATACCTGTCTATTTGGAGATGGCAGGTGTTTGATTGAATGTAATGATACAGTTATTTCCATTGCATTCAGAAAAAATAATCTTTATTTGATATCTTTACGCGAAAGTGTGAATTCCGTATGTGATAACAATGCGAATGTATTCTCGTCTACAATCGCGAATAGAAAATGGAAGAGAACTCAAGATGCGTCGTCGAAATTATGGCACTGTCGTTTAGGCCATATTTCGAGGGGGAGAATAGAGAGATTAATTAAAAATAATATTCTTCCTCCGTTAGAGTTCTCTAACTTAGAACAATGCATTGAATGCATAAAAGGCAAATTTGTTAAGAAAATAAAGAAAAATGCTAAGAGGAGCACAGGTGTATTAGAAATAATTCACACAGATATCTGTGGTCCGTTCAATGTAAAGAGTGTGGATGGTTATGACTCGTTCATAACATTCACAGACAATTATTCCCGTTATGGATACATTTATCCAATTAAAGAAAGATCCGAGGCTTTGGATAAATTTAAAATATTTAATACTAAAGTAGAAAATCAACACGATTTAAAGATTAAAATCGTAAGATCTGATCGTGGAGGGGAATACTACGGTCGACATACCCCGTATGGCCAAGTTCCAGGACCTTTTGTGAAGTTCCTGATGGAGCAAGGCATAGTAGCCCAGTACTCGATGCCGGGCGAACCTCAGCAGAACGGAGTGGCTGAAAGACGCAATCGTACCCTGATGGATATGGTGCGAAGCATGATCAGTTACTCTACATTGCCAGTGAGTTTATGGATGGAGGCTCTGAAAACCGCCATTCATATTCTCAACAGAGTTCCAAGTAAATCGGTGCTGAAAACGCCGTATGAAATGTGGACAGGAAGAGTACCCTCACCGAATCACCTACAGGTGTGGGGGAGTCCTGCTAAGGCAAAAGTATTTAACCCGACCATTGCAAAACTAGATTCCAAAATAGTATCTTGCCATTTCATTGGCTATCCAGAAAGGTCAAAGGGTTTTCGTTTCTACTGCCCAGACAGATCCACAAAATTTGTAGAAACGAGACACGCAGTCTTCCTTGAAGATCAAATGATCCGGGGGAGCGGCACAGCAAGGAAGATTGATCTTGAGGAAAAGCGGGTGTATACACCCAATCCCGTGATTCAGGATTCTTTCTTCTCGCTGCCCGCTATATCTGCACCGCCAGTGCAAGTCACTGCGATGCCAACACCTGTAGTGGCTCCTCCTGTGGTAACGATGAATGAGGAAGTGGAACCTATTCATCAGGCTCCTGACAAGCCCGTTGCCACACAAGAAGGGGAGCAACAGCAGCCCCAAATAGATGAGGCACCGCAAGCTCAGGCTCATGGGAGACCTCAAAGAACAAGGAAGCCCGCTATTTCTAACGACTATGAAGTCTATAATAGCGAAGAAATTCAAATGGAGGATGATCCCACTTCATTTGAAGAAGCCATGAGAAGTGAATACTCGTCAAAATGGCTTGAAGCCATGAAAGACGAAATAAAATCGATGAGTACCAACGAAGTGTGGGACTTAGAGGAAATTCCTAAAGGAGCCAAAACAGTAGGCTGCAAATGGGTCTACAAAACCAAATATGACTCTCAAGGGAATATAGACAAATTTAAAGCACGACTCGTGGCAAAAGGATACACACAAAGAGAAGGAATTGATTACAATGAGACTTTTTCACCAGTCTCATATAAAGATTCTTTCAGAATTATAATGGCTCTTGTAGCCCATTATGATCTAGAATTACATCAGATGGATGTGAAGACAACATTCCTGAACAGGGATCTAGATGAAACCGTCTACATGGCACAGCCGAAAGGTTTTGTCGTGGAAGGTAAAGAAAAATTGGGATGCCGTATGAAGAAATCGATTTATGGGCTAAAGCAAGCTTCAAGACAGTGGTACTTGAAGTTCGATAAAACGATAAAAGAATTCGAGTTCAAAGAAAATGTTGAGGACAATTGCGTTTACGCAAAATTCAAGAATGGGAAGTGTGTCTTCCTAATCCTGTACGTGGACGACATTCTACTGGCAAGCGGTGATGTCAGTCTGCTACTAGAAACGAAAAAGTTTTTATCCTCACATTTCGAGATAAAAGATCTTGTTGAAGCAAGATTCATTCTAGGAATCGAGATTCATCGAGACAGATTGAACGGGGTATTAGGACTGTCTCAAAAGATATATATAGAAAAGGTCCTAAAGAAATTCAACATGCATAAATGCAGTGCCTCACCTGCACCTATAGTTAAGGACGACAGATATGGAGAATTTCAATGCCCCAAGACTCAATATGAAATTGATCAAATGAAAATGGTACCATATGCTTCTGCTGTGGGAAGCTTACAGTATGCACAAGTGTGCACACGCCCTGATATAGCTTACGTTACCGGGTTGCTTGGCAGATTCCAGAGTAATCCAGGACCAGAACACTGGAAGTTAGTAAAGAAGGTTCTACGCTATTTGCAAGGAACCAAAGGCCTCATATTAACATACAGAAAAACAGAATCTCTGCGTATCGTAGGATACTCAGACTCCGATTATGCAGGAGATGACAGAAAATCCACGTCAGGATATGTGTTCACCCTAGCCGGGGGAGCAATATCATGGAAAAGTTGCAAACAAACCGTCACTACATCATCCACAATGTATGCCGAGTTTGTTGCATGTTATGAGGCTACAGGGCAGGTGAACTGGCTAAAGAAGTTCATACCCGGTCTGAGAATGGTTGATAATATATCTAAGCCATTACAGTTGTACTGCGATAATGAGCCCGCAGTAATGTATGCACACAACAACAAGACAAGTGGTGCTGCCAAACACATAGATATAAAGTATTATGTTGTGAAAGATAAAGTCCGAGATCAGATTATAAATCTCGAGCATATAAGCACAGCGAAAATGCTTGCGGATCCGCTAATGAAAGGCTTACCACCCAGCGTGTTCAAGGAACACGTAGCCGGCATGGGGCTAAGGGATAGCCTGTGATCTTCGGACTACAAGGGCCCAAAAGGTTAAAGAATCCGTCTCCGAGTGGAAGCGTGAATTGTAGTTGCTAAATCTATCAACAGATGATCGTGACGATGAGGCATGCTCGATACACAAATTTATGACGAAACGCGAAAAAGTAAAAGTAAAAGAAAAGTACAGGGTGAGATCAAGGGGGAGGATGTTAGTTTTGATCTCCCTGGACCATCGGACCCTAACGGGCCCGATGGGCCGCCTCACCTCTGTGCCCTGATCAGGGGCGCCCCAGCTCTTTCCTAGCTGGTGGGCCCCCGTCGCGCCGCGCTATAAAGGATAGGTGGGGGCCAGCGGCACGGGACACGAGATTCACCGGCCGCCGCCACCCCACCGACAAGTCAA
This sequence comes from Panicum hallii, assembly GCF_002211085.1. Classification (NCBI taxonomy): domain Eukaryota; kingdom Viridiplantae; phylum Streptophyta; class Magnoliopsida; order Poales; family Poaceae; genus Panicum; species Panicum hallii. The sequence goes on from NC_038049.1 coordinate 9,041,468, forward strand.
ACCTAGCTGATCTAAGTCGTGCACGGCAGCGATGGGTAGCTCCACCGCCGGCCATCTTCCACGCCCTCTGCCTCGACCCCGAGCCCATGGACGCCACCTGGAGCTCGGCCACCGCGAGCACGAACGCCTTCGGCTCGACCACCGCGAGCTCCCGCACTACATCGCCATGGCGGGCACGTCTACGTCAGCCGCCGCCCAAGGGCACGAAGGTATACCCGTGCCCCTCCCCTGTCTCACTCTCTGTCTCTCTCTCTGTTGAACGGATTGCTTAAGATTTACAGAGCATCTTCTAATCTAATCGCGCAGTAGCCGATCCATGGTTAACACATACTTCACATGTAGCTGGCACTACCCCAACTGTTGGTCCAGATCAATCCCCTGTAGCAGGTGATTCAGAAACAGCTCAAGGAGAGTTTGCAGCCCCTTCTCCAATTGAAGTTTCACGACCGGATGACCATGAGGATAGCAACAACAGCCGCCAATCCACCCCATTGCCCAGCCACGGCAATGCTGATGCCTAGGAAACAGGCACTTCAGCAAGCAAACAGCGTGCCGCCCACCCCATCCGCATTGCGCGGCCCTTCTCAGGGTGTACATTCTATTTGCACCTTGTTACAAATCTCATCGATTGTCGATTACTTTGTTGACCAGGTGCAGGTAATGCAGCAGTTATTTTCTTTTTATTTTTTTCTAGCAGTTGTTCGCAATGTTTTTTTATGACTCCCCATTTTTCCACTTTTCGAACACACAGGACCCCCAGGCCATCCAGGGGTCATGCAGATACAATGGAAGCCCACCTTTTAGTGTAACAGACTACACTATTTTTTAATTGTTTGTAATCTGTGAAGAATGCATATTGCAACCCTATGCACTAATCTATTGCAATTTTCAAACAAATCAGAGCAACAATAGTGAAGATGAGCGTTTGGATGAGGATCTTGGAAACAAGGATGGAGCTGGAGATGCGCTCAGTGATGCAGACGCCCAGGAAGACGCCACCGCTGACACTCCCGGCGTAAGATCTTTTTTTTCATATTTTTGTTGTAACTCACACAGGCCCAATGTGCAATTCATTTGACTCCTTATTTGCAATTTGAGTTGCACGGAAAAAAACAATTGGGATGGAAGAGGAGACCCAGAGCAAGAATGGAGATGGAGGCGTGCTCCTTGATGCACCCAATTCAGGGACACCCCCCAAAGCAGTCACGTGTGATGTACCCTCTACAGTTCATTATTTTTTTCACTCTCTCTGCATTTTTCATAACTTTTCATGTTGCAATTTGTATCTTGGACATACCTTCCACCCCAACTCCCCCCACTTCTGGTGTCATTGGCGACACGGACGTACCCGCAATAACTTCCGATGCAACTAATTTGCTCGTTGATGTACAGACCCAGGGACATGCCACTGCTGATGACACCAGGGACCTTGCTAGTGGCATATATCTTGGCGTAAGATCCTTTTTTTTAATGTTTTTGTAGTAATTCACATAGGCACAATGTGCAATTCATTTGGCCTTATGTTTGCAATTTTTGTTGTACAAAATAAAACAACCAAGATGGAAGATGAGACCCAGAGCAAGGAGGGAGATGGAGATGCGCTTCGGGATGCACCCAAGTCAGGGATAGCCTCAAGAGCAGGCACATCTGGTGTAAGCTATTTTCTTTCTACAGTTTTTATAATTTTTTTCACTCTCTTTGCAATTCATAACCTTTTTTTTGTTGCAATTTTTGTACTTAGGACACACCTGTTGACCCAGTTCACCCCACTTCTGGTGCCATTGGCCACACCGAGATACCCGCAAGAACTTCTGATGTAAGTTATTTTTTTTCTCTACCCCTCTGTTTTCTATTTTTCTAGTTTTTTTCATGTGCATTCTTTTTCGCTGGTTAGCACTAGTATTTTTACTCTCTCGCATTTCTTTATCGTTTACATGTTGCAACTAAACTCACATGCATTATGCAATTTACTGCAGCAAATGGTTGCAACCCCTATACATTCTGAAGAACCCATCCATGAACAAGCTGTGCAGGATCAAGTACCAATTAATTACATTAAAAGGAGTATGCGCAAGACCAGGTCTCCCTCGGTTTTGGAAATAGAAGCAGCTAAGCAGCTTGATGTTGCTGCGGAAAAGTGTGACCAACAGCTGAAAGTGGCGGGGAAGAATGCCGAGACTGTCAAGAAAGTTGCTGCTGGTAAGAAGAAACAGTCAAAAGCAAAGGCAGTTGGCAAGAACAAGAGGGCGAAGACCCAGCTCACTGAAGATGAGCAAGCGCAGCGTGATGAACATGCGAAACAGTTGATGCAGCTGTGTGAGCTTGCCGATGAAGAAATTTCTAAGCTGAAGAACAGTATCCCCAGCGAGGCAGGCCCCAGCACATCTGCATGTGATCCAAGCTTCCTGGAGGTTCCAATTGATGACATCTGCCTGTTCGGTTGTCCCAAGAGGAACATGAACTAGGTTCACAAGACTTCAACCAGTTCCAAAAGTTTATTTTCAAACATGTTGGAGCGAGGTTGAAGAAGAGACCAAGGAAATACATATCTCCCTTCAAACTCTCATGTTCCTGCCTGAAAGTACCCCTGGCGAAGGCACTTGCCCTCAGGAACAAGATTGCCTTAGATGAGATTTTGAAGGGGTGAGTACACACACATTGCAATTGGACATATATCATTGTTGCAACTAGCTCTCATCCCTTCTGCAACTAATTCTCACCCCCCATATACAGTTTTGGTAACATATTTTTGTTTCTGTTTCTATTTTTTTGCCTACACACAGCACGACTCTTAGAGCATCTTCATCTCTTTTGATGGCAATGAGCTCCTGACCACCTTTACTGATGATAAAGATGACAATTCTTCTATACTAGATTTCACTGTCCATTGCCTCGTTATGATGATATTGTCCACAAGGAAGATTCGATTGGATATAGGGTGTCTCTCACCACCGCTTTCTTTGTGAGTTATTATGGAACCCCCTACACACTCTTCCCTCATATTACGTTCTGTTTAATTTTATTCTTTCTTTATTCGCTTACCCAGTTTGGTACAAACTAAATTTTTTTTCAAGATCAAGTAAAGGAGTCGAGAAGGTCTACATGGATGATGGGGAAACCGAGACTGAACAATTCATCCTTCTGAGGCAGCATTTGGTGTGTGAAATTGAGTATTAGTATGATATAACAAAGACAAAACTGGTAAGTATTTTATCATCCCATCGCCCCCCATCTTTTTACATGTTATGCAATTGATGCACTATACTCATTGCAACTGTCATGTGCAAGTAGTTGCGAATGGTTTTATTACATTTTTACCTATACCACTTTTTTCTGTGGCATGCAGATATTCATCCCTGTATGCGCTGAGAAGCACTATTTTGTTTATTGTATCAACCTCATTCACAAGCGCATCGATATATTGGATTTAATTGACTACTATTGGGCGGACACCAGCCCTGAACCACACCACCAGCCCATAATTGACAAGCTGCCCATCACAAATGTTGCATTCCAGAAGGTCAGCAATAACAAATTCCCTCAGTTTGACAAATGGAGCACGCCGATCATTCACGCGCCAAAGCAAGCTGACCCAGTGATTGCATCTTTATTCTTTGGAAATACATGGAATTTTAGGATGGTGAGCGTCTAAACATTGACATCAACCCGGTGAGCTATTTCTTTTTCTGCTATAGTTTACTCTTTTTGTGTTTCATATTTTTCCATCTGTGTGTGCCTTTTTTCACTTCATTTCCCCCCTTACCCTGTGTTGCTTTTTATCTGTGTTGAATTACTTTTTTCAGTACAAGGGGATGATATATAGGGTTGAGCTCATGCACTTTTTGGTGTTCCACTCCCTTAACCATGCTGACCTACCCGACGAACTGGACGTCTACAGGCTTGGTGGAAGAAAGATCGACTAGAATGGATCCCAATGAGGGGCTTGAAAGTGATCTATTTTGACAGCTGCAATGTTTTGTAGCCCCTGATGCATTGACAGTTTGAAAACCTTTGGTGTCTGTAATTGGTGTCTTGGGGAGTGTTTGTGTATCACACTGTCTGAAACTTGGTGTCCATATTTTATATTCACAGTTTGCCGTAGCAACTGATGTATCTCCATACTTGCAACTGGGGAGCACACAAAGTTGCAATCTGCTTGATGTATATATTATTTTGGTCTACTATATCTTACATCTGTTTTGTCACTGGTCTACTACTATAGTTTGTAACTTACATCGTTGCAATTGGCAATATATAGTAGTTGCAATCCTTGTTTTAATCAGTGTTTTCCATTTTTTAGTGCTGTGTGTGCAATTTTGGTTTGCCAGCTATTTTTTCTTTTTGCAATCGCATCTGTACGTGAATTGCAATTTTCTCACAGGCATGTTGCAACCGGCACGTAGCACATAAATTTTTTTCAGAATTTGTCCTTTCTGATTTTTTCCCACGAGTTTTAAGTTGGTCGGCCAATATAGTTGCGACTACGTTTGCACACAAGTTGCAATTGTTCTCCAAAGCACATTGCAATCAATATGCAGCAGATCATTTCCTCAGAGTTTTAGTTGATTGGCCAATATAGTTGCAACACCCTTTCTACAAACATTGCAATTATTCTCACAGGCAAGTTGTAATCCGTACGCAGTATATGATTTTTTTACTTTTTTTGCTTTATTCCCACCAAATTCAGTTGGTCGGCCAATATAGTTGCAACTTCGGTTGCACACACGTTGCAATTGTTCTCCCAGGCATGTTGCAATTGGTATACAGCACACACGTTTGCTTTTTTGCCACCAGAGTTGCAGTTGGTCGCACAATATAGTTGCAACTGCGTGTGCACACACGTTGTAATTGGTCTTAACACAGTAGATTTATCCAAGACTTTTTATTCAGAGTTTGTAATTCGCACAGTAGAAGTAACATTTTTTTGGAATCCACTTTTGCAATTTTTTTGCAGTTCAGTTTTCTACATGTGCAGTTTCTAAATAAATTACTATTTTTTCTACAAGGAGCATCACACGCTGTAGACCTTTTTCTGGTTTGCAGCAGCACCTCATTCCTGGTAGTTCACACGCACACCTCTTCTCCCCCGGCTTCTGATTGTCGCGCCCCCTATTGCACCTCCTCTGTTCGCAGTGCTGCTTTCTTATCTTGCAGCCACTTCATCCTGATTCAGATCATTTTCGTCAAGCAGATCCCTTATGATTTTCAGCCGCCCACTCTTCCTTGGGGGGCCATCTTGTGTCTTGGCACCCCTTTTGGCTGCGCGCATCTCCGCTGCTTTGCTTCGATCAAGGTTTATCAGGCATTTTGTGTTGTAATGTGTACCCCAGACTCCACAGGTGTTGCATTCCCTGTCACCATAGTTTTGCCTTGTATATGTGCTGAGCGGGTTGCCATCAAGTGGAGGCTCAACATCATTTTTCTTTGGCGTCCCAGGGCTTCTGCCTTTTGTGCGTGATATAGGGGGTTCAATTCAGCAACAATCCATCATGCAGCACAGATGATGCGCCCTCTGTTGTTATTGATCCAGTTGCTGATGATGCATCATCTGCACTTTTTGAAAACATTTCAATGCCTGGAGTAAACTTATCCAGCTGCCTGTTGGTCTCCTCACAAGCACGGTCCGACCTACTTCCTGCTCTTCCAAGCCTCATCAATTTAGGTAGCAACTTTGATATCTGGTTCTGTTCTTTGCTTGCTCGACCACCGATTCGCACACCGTCGTGCCTATCCCATGCAACTTCCTCTCTTGCATCACGTGTATACCTTTTCAGTACGTATTTTTCTAGGATCCTCCACACATGAAGATGGGTGAAGACTCTAATGATGTGCATGCAGAATAGCTCTGCAATTTTTTTTCAAGAAAAGATGCACATGTTAGAGAGGTTGCAATTCGTGTTGGTCAGAAGTTGCAACTGTCTACCCATAAAGTTGCATTTGCATACTTTAACAGACATATTTTTACAAGAGAGAGGGGGGGAACAGCTGCAGAGACATCATACCTGTATGTTCCCATTGTTTGCATTCACAACTATATTCACCAGCCTCCTTGTCTGCAACAATTTGAATTCATGCTGCGCCCAGCAGAAGCTCTCCTCCCCATTTTCATGCCTCACCAACCACCCGGATTAGGCTCAATCAAAAACGTTGCGCTATTATTGTACTGCTTCTTGTACTCTTGGTACACAGCCCTTGTGTACACCCTGCTTAGTTGCTCATCGAACTTTGCTTTGCATGCTCGAACCACCTCAGCCTGCATCACCATTTTTTTAGTATGTTTGTGTTTTTTCCCACCCAGCCTATGAATAGAGGAGCAACTTGGTAGCAGTAACAATTGCAATTATCATAATAAGATTTTCTTTTTTTAATCTTACCTGGGCGTAGTGTGTCTCGCCAGCATTCATGTGGTCTGCATGTTGAAGTGATTCCAGCATCCTTTTAGCGAACATGTGCAGGCTTGTACTTTCACTAACATAGCTATCCTTGAGCACCCTGGTCTAGCTTTCCGACCTTTGTGTTGATGTCATCCTACCACAATACATTCCCTTGAAGTAAGCTACAATCCATCTCTACCTCTCATCCCACAAGGCTTTTATTGCTAGGTGATCAGCAATGCCACATTAGTCAACTAGCTCCCACCATTCGACCTCGAATTGTGTTGGCCCCAGTGGATAATTTATCAACAATTCTAATCTTTCTTTCAAGTTCTTATTCTTGTGGAGGGTGTACAGTTGGTCCAGCTCAAACTCCCACGGCCTTATGATGTGCCAGCGGTAGTTTTTGTGTTGTGATTTGTCAAAGACCATCGCTATTGCCTGCCTCATAGCCGGATCCTCTTCTGATAACAGACAATAAGCCAGGGGGAATCAGCATTAGGAATACAGACCAATGGCAATGCAGTAGTCAATGACATTACAACCAGTCAATATTAAGTTTGCAATCAGGGTACTAGATAAAGAATAAGGCACACCTGTCAGGATGACATGAGGCTACCGACCACCCATGCATGCCATGAAGGTCTCAAACAACCATTTGAACAATCCAGTAGATTCGTCACCAATCAGCGCTTGTCCAAATGTGACATTCTTTAGGTTATTGTCGGCCCCAACAAACATGGCAAGCGGCATACGCTTACTATTTGTTTTGTGTGTTGTGTCAAATGTAATGACATCTCCAAAGTCCCTATACTCAGCCCTCTGGCTAGCATGGCTCCAGAAGATGTTCTTCAGCTCCCTAGTTTTTGGATCAGCATCTACATCCCAGTAGAAGTACTCGTTGTTCGCTTTGCGCTCCCTGAAGAATTGCAAAAGTTTGTTAAGATCATCCTCTCTTTCCACCCTAGCTTTCTCCACCTTCTTGCAAACATTAAGAAAATAATAGAACACTATTTTTTAGACCAATTTTCAGCGGCATGTTGCAATTTTTGGATATTGTGGGAAAAAACAACAGCACCTGCATGTTCTTGATGTCCTTCTCTATGAAACCCCACATATGGCGACCATCATACAGATCTGCCATCACATTCAATGCCGCCTGACGGGCAACCCCATTTGTTGTCATTATATTAAATATGTCACACATGCCCTCTTCCATGTTCTTGTGGGAGTGCATGTACCTTTTCATTCTCGGAGATGCTTCCAGTTTGTGGTTGTGCGCTTCCTGTACATGGTCAAAGTACCACAGCTTCCGCTTCTTGTCCTCCTTAACTTTGACATATGCAGGGCAGCCGTACCTTTTTGACCCTTTTTCAGTCTTGTTTGGAAACTCCCCCCTTTGCTTTCATACCACCCTCCCCTGGAGCAGACCCAATGGCTTGTTTCTTTGCTAGTCCTGGCAGTCCTTAAACTGAACCTAGCTGTCTTCGCATAATCTTTGTAAAAGTCATAAGCATCATTCAATGTAGGGAATACCTGCCTCACTCTCGGCACAAACACATGAGCTATATTTGGGTCCTGTGAAAACAACAATACACAACACGGGTGGGAAATTTAATAAATCGATGAAAAACATATTACTGCAATCACAATGTTTGTTAGGTGACAAGTAATTTGTTAGGTGGCAACCAAATTACTTGTCAGTTTGCAACCAAACTACTTGTCAGGTTGCACTGCGCATACATCCCAAGTTGCACTTCAGCCCCCACAATAATCCCTGTTGCAACCCTGGTACAAAGCGTGTTGCAACCGCCCACAGCTGAACTTGCAACCAGTCGCCCCACAAGTTTTCAAAGCACCCACCGCTTGCAACTACATCCCCCTCCCTCCCCAAGGCTGCACTCCCGACATAACACACAATTGCAATCTCCGCCATCCTTTTTCATAGCCATAGAAACGGATTTCTTCACATCACACATGGCATAGGGGGCAGAGTGCTTACTGGGTAGATAATCTGTGCAGCATCTGGAGTCTGTAACACCCCTAGAGGAACTGTGGTGGGTGGCGTTAGCGTCGTCATGTGATGCAGGGGATCAGCAGATTCATCTTCATCAAGAATTCACCAAGGGACATCCACGCTTGCCGTAGGAGCTGGTGTAGCAGTAGGCGTCATCATCGGGGGAAGCACAAGAGTCTATGAAATCCTCGGCAGCAGCGTAGGCTCCCCTCCCGCTACGGGCTGAGATCCGCCCGCCGATGAGTTACCCTGGAGCACAACCGCGCGAACCAGCGCATGGAAATCCAAGGGGATCGCTGGGGCCATCCATGCTGGATTAGCGACGGTGGAGCCATCAACGCAGCTGGATCCCATCGAGATTGGGGATGGCGGTGGCCGTGGCGGCAGGGTGCATTTTCGGTCTGGACGAGATTGGGGGGTGGGGCGTTTTAGGTTTTCCTCGATCTATTCAAAACATGCACCCCCTTTTTTATTTTGTCCGGACGTGAAGACATCTCTCCTCCCGATAGCCAACTTGCACCTGCCCCCGTTGGTGACGTTGCAATTGGCGCGGGATGCACACCCCAAGTTTTCAACCAAGCACAACTTAAGTTTGCAACTAAATCTCTCCTGCATTTGCAATTTCGCGCGTGCTGCAACTGCCCCGCTTTTTGGGTTGCAACCGGCACGTTAGTTGGGGGGCGGGGGGGGGGGGGGGCAGGTGGACCCGCGCTGCAACTGCCCTCGATGCTAGGTTGCAACCGTCAGTTGCAACTGGCGGGGCGCTGCAGGGTTGCAACCGCTTGCTTTGGGGCTAGGTGGGCCCTCGCTGCCACGAGCCAGGCCACGATGCGCTGCTGTGGGTCACCGATGCACGCGGCGCGGGGCTCGCGCTCCCAGGGTCTGTGCATTTGCTATAGCAAATGCACCTTATTGTATTTTAGCCTCGTCGTGTGTGTGTGTGTATATATATATATCAAACAATGTAGACAATTGTTATTATTGAGCATGAATAATATATCTTTTATTTTTAGCCCTCAGCATCAGCGAAAAGAAGTAAACGAGGCCCGACCAAAAGATTGGAAGGGTGATACATTATCACAGAACTGACACATGATGGCGAGCCAATTACTCGCGCCAATGCTATACCCCGACGATGCTATACATTATCATAAGCTAAAGTTTCTAATTAATTAGCCAAGACCAGAGCCATATAGTATTGTGCGTGGTTGCACTGTTTTCCTGGGTGATTCTCCATGTTCCAATTAATGCAATGATCTTAATTATCGCCATAAAAGTATTCCAGAACATGAGTAAACCAGTGTAGCATGATTTCAGGTTATCCAACCAAAGTCTAATAAAAGCAACTAGCGTAGCTACAACATAAATATAACAACCCATGTTTAATCAAGGAAGTTCAAAAGAAACTAGGCACATCCTTAGTTTAGGATCCATCATATTCTAGACACATGCATGCATATAAAGTAAATGTGTGTATTTATAAAGTTATTGGGACTGGAGTATAATCAAGGACCACCTGCCTTCGTCAAAGAACTGCTGCTGCTCGAAAACATCTTCAAAGCCTTGCTGTTGTGGACCCTCGAACTGTGCACCGTCTATCGTAACACATAGGTACATACAAATAAACAAACACAATAAGTAAGAAACAATACACCAAACAAAATAAACAGAGCAAAACATCATTATAAAGCTACTGTATACATTGCAAGGGTCGCGTGAGCGCGAGAATCGATGAAAATAGAGTTAAAACGGAGAAGTAATGGCTAAAACATGATTCTAGGGGCTTATTTGTAGAAGATTTGAAGCTAGAAGGGCTTTGGGAAAAGAAACCGAGGGCTAGAACATAATTAAACCTTAGATCTAGGGTTGATTTCTATAGAACTCAGAGACTAAAGTGCAAAAATTCCTAGGGTTGACCGATATCGGTTTTTTGACTGTGGTCTAGATCTAATCTAGACCGTCGGATCTGGATCGGACAGCGGGGAACGGATGCCGGCTGCGCTGGCGCCGGCGGTGAGTTCTTAAGGCGGCGGGCGGCGGCGGGCTCGCCGGAGATTCGCGTTTACGCGATTCTTGTCACTACTTCAACTCGGGATTGAACGGGAAGGACGCGGAAACTATGGGGAACACGTCCAGGGGGTTAAGACGAGGCACCGGGGGCCGGGGAAGGCAGACGACGGTGAGGCGCGGCACGGCAGCGTCGGCGAGCAATCTTCATAGCGGGAAGGCGGCGAAGAAGGGGAAAAGAGGCCGGGGAGGTTCCTCACCCCAAGGCGAAGCTCTGATGGTGGCTTGCGGCAACAGAAGAGCGGTGAGGCGGCAACGGCGAAAGCGACCGAGGAGCGGCGGCGAAGGCGGCAGCGTGGCTAGGGTTGCGAAGCAAAAGGGGGTAGCTGCGGGTCTTCCGGGTCCTAGGGCACGGGGCGGCGGTTTTCTAGGGCGCCCGCGGGTGCCTTGGCGTGCAGGCCCGGGCATCGTGTGGCGGGGGAAGGCCGTGCCGCGGCTGGACTTAACGTGAGTCCGAGCCCGGCTCGAGCACGAGGTCGGGGAAGACCCCGACAGGTGGGTCCCGGCTGTCAGCGAGAGAGGAGGGAAGAAGAGAGGGAAGTTGGGCCGCTAGGCCGCGCGGGGAGGGTAGCGCGAGCAGGCTGGGCCAGGCCGTGCGGGGGAAAAAGAAAGGAGAAGAAAGACCGGCTACGCTGGGCTGCGTGGAAGAAAAAGAGAGAGGGGAAAGAGAAAGAGAGAATGGGCCAGGCCCAAAGGGAAAATGAGGGAGAAAAAGAATTGCATTCAAATATATTTAAATTTGAATTTGAAATTTAAATTCAAATGAAAGACAAATGATAAAATAATGCAACGGCATGAAATGCGCGAGACCTATATTTCCTTCAGTTTCTTTTTAGGGTCAAGTAAATTACTATCAATTCACGGTAAATGCTCTAAAATCAAAATAATTGAATAAAAACCTTATGAATCCTGTAAATAATCTAGCAAAATTTATTTAGGTTCCTAATTTGAAAATTAGGATGTTACAAAATCTACCCCCTTAAAAGGAATCTCATCCTCGAGATTCGGATGGGCTAGCAAAGAGTTGGGAAAATTCAACCTGTAACTCGTCCTCTCGTTCCCAAGTAGCCTCATCCTCTGCATGGTGACTCCACTGAACCTTACACATCCGTATCCTCTTACTCCAGGTGATTCTCTCCAATGTGTCCAGGATTTTGACCTGTTGCTCTGTGTAAGTGAAATCATCCTGTAGATTCAACTCCTCCAGTGGCAACTATTCCTCTAGTACCCTCAAACACTTCTTCAACTGTGATATGTGGAACACGTTGTGCACATCTGACAGTCGCGCAGGTAACTCTAGCTGGTAAGCTACCTCGCCTTTCCGTTCCAAGATCTTGAATGGGCCAATGTAACGAGGTGACAACTTCCCTTTGACCTTAAATCTGCGCAATCCTCTGATAGGTGACACTTTCAAATACACAAATTCTCCTTCTTCAAAAGTCAACTCTCGTCGTTGAGTTTCTGCGTAACTTTTCTACCTCGACTGAGGCACTTTTAGATTCTCACAGACAACGTGTAACTGTCGTTCGGCCTCTTTAATGATCTTAGACCCGAACAACTGGCTTTCGCCTGTCTCACTCCAATACAACGGAGTTCTGCACTTCCCGCCGTACAATGCCTCAAACGGTGTCATCTTCAAACTGGCCTGATAATTATTGTTGTAAGAGAACTCTGCAAACGGCAAACTCTTATCCCAACTGCCTCCATGTTTTAGGGCACAAGCCCTAAGCATATCCTCTAATACCTGGTTTGTCCTTTCTGTCCGCCCATTAGTCTGCGGATGATAAGCGGAGCTAAAATTCAACTTAGTGTCCATCGACTCATGCAACTTCTGCCAAAATCGAGACGTGAACTGAGTACCTCTGTCTGACACTATATTCTTAGGTACCCCATGCAAACACACAATTCGGGAGATATATAACTCTGCTAATCGTGCCACTGTGTAGGTAGTCTTCACCGGAATGAAGTGAGCTACTTTGGTCAAATGATCCACTATGACCCATATAGAATCATACCCATCTCGTGTGCGTGGCAACCCCACGATGAAATCCATACCAATTTCTTCCCATTTTCATTCTGGCACTTTCAATGGCTGTAACAAACCGGTTGGTCTCTGATGTTCTGCCTTGGCTCTCTGACACACATCGCATAGTGCCACATGAGCTGCAACATCACGCTTCATGCCATACCACCAATATCTCTCTTTCAAATCCTGTTACATCTTGGTACTGCCAGGATGAACGGAATAAGCCGAGTCATGAGCTTCCTACAAAATTTTCTCATGAAGGTGATCTACATCGGGCACACATATCCTCTTTCAGAACCACACCGTTCCAAGTTTATCTTCTGTTAAGTTAGGTGCCTTGCCTGCTTCTATCATTTCCTTTACCTCCTGAATCTTAGCATCTTCAAGCTGACCCTTCCGTATCTCCTGTTCAAGAGTCGGCTCCACTTTGATAGTGATTCCTTTCGTATTAGTAACGAACCCAAGGTTGAGTTGTTCAAACTCTTTATACAATTCCCGAGGCATCTGGCTAGCCATTGTCGCTTTCACATAGCTCTTGCGACTCAAGGCATCGGCAACCACATTTGCCTTCCCTGGATGATAGTGTATCTCCAGATCATAATCCTTTATGAGCTCCAACCATCTTCGCTGTCTTAGGTTGAGGTCATTCTGAGTGAAAATGTACTTCAGAATCTTATGATCGGTATATATGTGACATCTGTGACCCAACAAATAGTGCCTCCATATCTTTTGAGCCTGTACCACTGCTGCTAACTCCAAATCGTGTGTGGGATAGTTTTGCTCATGTTTCCTCAACTGACGAGAAGCATATGCAATCACGTGTCCCTCTTGCATCAATACACAACCAAGACCTTATTTAGAAGCGTCACAATAGATGTTGAAACTCTTGTGAATATCAGGCATAACCAATATTGGTGCGGTAGTCAACCTTTTTCTCAACTCATCAAAGCTGCCCTGACATGCCTCTGACTATATAAACTTCTTGTCTTTATCTAGTAGTGATGTAAGGGGTTTCACTATCTTAGAGAAGCCTTCTATAAACCTCCTATAATATCCTGCGAGTCCTAGGAAACTCCGGATTTCTAACACTATCGTTGCTGGTTCCCAATTCAACACATCTCTGACCTTTCCTGGATCCACTGCAATACCTCCGTCTGTGATAACATGACCAAGGAACGAGACCACTCTCAACAAGAATTCACACTTGCTGAACTTGGCATACAACTGATTTTCTCTGAGTTTCTGCAGAACAAGCCTCAAATGTTCCTCGTGTTCCTCCTTATTCCTAGAGTATACCAAAATATCATCAATGAATACCACCACAAACTTGTCAAGATACTCCATGAACACTTTATTCATCAGATACATGAAATAAGCTGGAGCATTAGTCAACCCAAATGATATTACTATATATTCATAAAACCCATATCTGGTAGTGAAAACTGTCTTGGCAATATCTGAGGGTCGTATCCTCAGATGATGATATCCTGACCTCAAGTCAATCTTGGAGAATACTCTGGCTCCCTTCAACTGATCAAACAGGTCTTCTATATGAGGCAACGGATACTTGTTCTTGATGGTGACCTCATTCAATGCTCTATAATCAACACACATCCTCTGTGTACTATCTTTCTTTTCAACGAATATTACGGGTGCTCCCCAAGGTGAAGAATTAGGATGAATGAACTGCTTATCTAGCAATTCTTTTAGCTGTTTCTTAAGTTCCTCTAATTCACCAACTGACATTCTATATGGTCTCTTAGCAATAGGTGTAGTACCACATAAAAGATTTATGAGGAATTCAATATCGCGTTTAGGTGGCATATCTGGCAAATCATCGGGGAAGATGTCCGGGTACTCACACACCACTCTGATATCCTCAATCAAATCTGCCTTCAGTTGATTTACTGCACAGTCTGCTGCCGACGGAAGTGTTGCAATGAACTCAAATTATTCACCTTCCGGGCTCGTGAGGATCACTGACCTTTTGGCACAATGAATAATTGCGTCAACTTTGCTCAGCCATCCCATTCCGAGTATGATGTCAATCCCCTTGGAATCCAGTACTACGAAATTTGCACGAAATTTTCTGCCCACAATCTTGAAACTAACACCAAGGCACTGATACATGGCCTTCAAATTTCCCCCAGGCGAACTAACTAGCATGTGGTTTGATATAGAATGCACGAGAATGCCATATCTTGCGACAAACTGAGCAGAAATAAAGGAATGCGATGCTCCAAAATCAGATAAAACTGATGCAGGGGCTGAGTTGACTAGGAACATACCAAACACAACATCTTGAGCCTCATGAGCGGTCTCCGCAGCCCCATGATTCACACGCCCACGGATGTAGTTCTGCTGACCCTTATTGTTCTGCGGCGTCTGATTGTTGTTTCTAGGGCTACTGCTGTTGTTGAGTCTGCCTCAATCCATTATTGTTGAACTGGGCTGGAGTGTTATGGACATTTCCCTTGGGGCAATGATTGGCATAGTGTCCCGCTTCACCACATCGGAAGCACGTGTTACCACCAGTGGAAAAAGGGGTATTGTTCCTCACAGGTGTTCCCGTAGGGGTGTTCTAGCAATTCTGTGGAAAACTAGGACGCTGCACTGACTGACCAGTACGTTGAGCTTGCTGCTGCTGGTTCTGTTGGTTGGAGTGCTGGTATTGACTCTGCCCGTAGTTGACACTCTGTCCTCCGGTGCGAATAGGTGTACCTTGCGAGGGTGCGAAATGACGGCGTGAGTTGTTGCTAAACTGCCCTTACGACTCAAACTTTCTCTTCTGCACACCCATCTCCTTGCGAGCATGCTCCACCATGATGGCATCATCCATCATCTTCTGGACCATCAGCTGATACTTGATATGACCAATCAGATCATCCCTAAAGTGATCCTGCTTCTCTGCGTCATCTGCTACATCTGCGGGAGCGTAGCGAGACAGCTGGATGAACTTGTCCCAGTACTCACTCACAGACATTGCTCCCTGTTTCAGCGCTAGGAACTCTTGTTTGGGTATGTGTTGCTCCCTGAACTTGTTCCTAAACTCCTGCCTGGTGATGGTGTTGGGGGTGTCATGAGCTGCGGTGTAAGCATCCCACCAATCTGCGGCGGTTCCTTCCAGTCTGCCCGAAGCATAAAGGACCTTCTCCCTATCAGTACACTGGATGATGTTCAGCATCTTCTCCACCATCTTGATCCAGTCCTCAGCTTGCAGAGGATCAGGTGAGTGAGAAAATGAAGGAGGTTTGTGGCTCATGAATTCCCTATGCTTGTCTCTTGCTGGCGGTGGTGGCAGTGGTGGAGTTTGGTTCATCTAGGCCTCCATGTTGATGATAGTGTTCACCGTGTTGGTTAGCAGCTGAGTCTAGGCGGCAAGGAACTGCTCCATCCCTAATGGTGGCGCCTGGTGCTGTTGGCTCTGCTGAGGATCGGGGTTGATATTGTTGCTCGTTTCCTGTCATGGCACTGCAGGCTGATCAACCTCTGATCTAGACCTGGTGTTCACCATCTGATCAGTTAGGAAAGTGAGACTCATGAAATTAATCATGGAAAAAGGATAGGAGCAAGGATAAGATAAAGATAGTAAATAAAATAGATACTCCAAACTTTACTAAACTATCTATCTTTATTAAAAACTTGATATAATTATGGTCATCACTCCACAATTTATCACAATCATTACAAAGATCCAAATCAAATTGTTCTCACAAAACCAAGCACACAAGCACATTTACTAAGATTAAACAAACTATAAAGACTGTTCGAACTAGCGATTACGAAAAGACTCTTAAAGATACTCCTAACTTAAACTTCTAGATCTAAAATCTCTACGGTAGAGGGTGCGGTAGCCAGGCTCTCCGTAATGAACGCGCTTGCAGGGAGGTGACTCTAGCAGGTACTCGGTGGACTCGTTGCTGTGGTACTCCGGGGGTATCTCCGGATCTCCCCTCAACTGAGCTTCCATAATTGCTTTCTCCCTGATCATCTTCCTCAGCTTTCTCTTGACCTCCTAGATCTCTGCTCCGGCGGCATCCAAGTCAGTGCTGAGAGCGGTGACCAACTCCTGCATGGTGTCCATGAGCAAACTTCCTTCCCAGGGTGTGGGGCAGGAATTTGCGCACTAGTGGCACCCTTCATGCATCGTGGGAACTGCTGAAACTCGATGCCCTGGAGCTCATCCCGATAAGCATGGCAGAGATAGTGGAGAGCTCTTCTAGCAGCTTTACTAGTCCCTGCATCCAAAGTTCTCCTAGGCACGTCATCGAAGTGCTTGTAGTACTCCATCCGGCTACCCATTCCCTCATCCGGAACACTGATCACCACTGCCACTAACCACTCCTCCTCCTGTTGAGCATTCTTGGACAGGCAAGCTTCATAGCATGGCATTAGTGGGAAGCCGATTCTTTGCATGGCCTCCAGAGAAGTGCGGGGAATGGACCTTCAGCAAAGTCTAGGTGATGTATTTGGTTCTCATAATGGGGCTCTAGTAGCGGTTGGTCTGCTTCGTCAGCTGGCTCCGGATCATCCCCTGGGTCCTCGTCACCACCATCGGATGCAGCTGGGTCATCCTCACCATCTTCAGCATTGTCTCCTCCTGCAGCGTCCTCATTGCTATCGGCTGCAACATCTGGGTGGTACTCAGGCAACTCCATGGGCTCCTCCTCCATGTCAGTGTCCACCCAGCCTTCCTTCTAGTAGCCGTAGTAGTCGTCATCATCATCTTCGACCACCATGAACTCGGGCCAGTTCTCAGGCTGTTCGGGCTCCTTTTGTTTGGGCACTTCCGAAGGATGATGGATCGGATGAGGTGATCCACGGGTGCTCTTGCGGGCGGTCTGCCTGGTTCTGACCATCTATAGCAAAAGTGAGGATAGAGCAAGATAGAGGATAATTAGAAAATGCTACAGGTGACCTTAAAGCAAGAATGAGTTTGGAAAATATCAACACACTTGAGAGGCAAGCATGAAGTCAAGGATGAGATAATAGTGATATAATCAAGAAATAAGCAATTTTTGAAAGCAAGCAAATAGAAGCTAGGTTACTAAGCAAGATAAGCCTTAAAATTCGACCATTACTAACTAGGCTAACGTCCTACAGTCAACACTGCTCTGGTACCACTTCTATCACACCCGGTTTTGAAAAAAGAACTGAATGCATCTCATATGTGCGTCAGGATCAAGTTCCACACATATGATAGATGATATAAGTGTATCCCCGAGACAATGTCATAACGAAAGAGAGTATCATTGTGGTAGAACCAACCTGAATTACACCGGCTCAACTGCGCTGATCCTTTCTCGGAAGGCAGTATGTACTCAACCGCACTTCAAACGGTGTAACCCCATGGTCTGTCGGGTAAAGTCCCGATAAAACCACCTAACTCAGGATCAAAACAAGGTACCTCGCACGAAGATGAGTCCAGAGATACAATCATCAACAATTTTACATCACAGGCATAATATTACATTAGTATTCAACATATATGGTAGCAAGACCTAACTAGTACGAATTTATACAAAACTGTTCAAAGTTAGAGTATCTGCAGCGGAAAATAAAATACGATACTACCAGACGTCACAGACCGGATATTGAGCTAAGCCCAAGCTCAATATCACTCGGAGGGACCTGTGTTGGCCGGGGACGGATCCCACTCCACGAACCAACCATCGTGAAGGGCATAGGGCTAGGGTACAGGCAGAGCAGAGTCCTCAGGGGGATTACCTGAACAAAAATCACATTGCAAGGCTGAGTATTCTAATACTCAGCAAGGCTTACCCGTTTCATGGTATACTTCGCCATGTAGCTAGACTATGAAGGCTCATAATGGTTCTGGGTATAGTTTCAGCTGAAAAGCAACAAAGAGTAGATCCTTAATTTTAACCTTTAGCTTTCAGGTTCTAGTTGGTTATCTATTCTAAGTAAGCAACTATAGCTACTCAAACATGGTAGAATATTTTAAACAAACATCATCTTTGATCATCATCAGGTTGCTCTTATTACTCTATGTGGCAAAGGGACCAAGCAGTCTCAATCTCCGCGAGAAACAGATGATTATGAATCGAATTTCAAACCTTGCAAGGGTAAACCTAACTCACACGCTTGGAACATCCCATGATCGTTCCAAAGCAACCGTTTGTCTTTCATTCCAACTCGTGGATCAGTGCCACCACAAGCAAATGTAGGACCATACGCACATCCAATGTGCAGGACGTACGCCTGTAGCGCAACTACATGACCGTACTCCTGTCCACTGTGCGGAACGTACTCCCGCACATTGGTGCGTGTGCGAAAAACCAAATTACGAGTGGTGGGGGGTATGTCCACTCCTCGGGCCAATCGGTTACTAGGCTTACCACTTACCATATTTCGCGGCATGTGGCTAGTACTTTCAAGCGCTTAACCACCGCTACCACACACTGCGACCTTATCAAATTTTCATCAACACAGACGGGGTTTTTGTCAAAGTCATGAATCATAATCACAACCCCGTCCGTCATCCTTATAGTGGTTGCAGGAATATAAACATTGCAACTCCTATAAAGCTCGCGAGTGACAGGGAATCACTCGACTTCTACGGTCCTATTAGCTTAGCAGCTAGTTGGAGTCAGGTTCTAGTATTCAATACATAGGTTTCTAGGAATATGCAACTAAGGTTTCAATGCAATTCCTGGAAACCTAAATGCACAAGTAGATATACATGAATATATAAATTACAATGTAGTAAAAATAGCGGTTTATGTCCAGGGCTTACCTTCGCTAGTGGGGCTGGGGTTAGAGATGTTAATAAAATCCTCCAAATTGGGGTTTAGGTTTTCAGTTAGATCTCCGCTGACGTTCCTGGGGTCTTTAGAAATATCCCCTTCTGGTTCCGGGATCAGCTGGTAATCTCCGTCAGCGAGAGTTGTCGAGTCTATATGATATGCAAATATCACAGTTGAGGGAATGCATATACTTCCATTTCATTTCACGATAAAGTTGCAATCCAACAAGTTAATTAAACTTCTTTTACGGGCAGTCATTTATCGAGTATTAAATTACATTACTTAATTGCATTAAATGACATGTGATCTGAACTATTTAGATCATGTACTATTTCATTAATCAAACAACATTTACATCATGAACTATTTTTCTAGTTTGATCTACTGCAAACCTAAGGATAAAACTTTTTCTGGAGAAAGGTTAATATGAACCTAAGCTACTGTGATTTTATCAAGATTTTTATCCTTATAGCAATTATGCTATAAAATAAACAAAAATAGCATTGTGATATTAAGATCTATTTATATCAGAAGTTCTACACAAGATCTTTTGCTGAAATTTGGTGAACATATTACTCTACTTATAGTTAACACTCTAATTTAATTTCATAAATTTTCATAAACCATAACTATTATTCATGATTTATCTTTGAATCTAAGCTTAAATTTATATCTTAGTCTAACCTATCCTACTGGTATCCGAAATTTTATCAAGGATTACACATGCTGAAAGAAAGTTAGAGTAAACTTTTCACCTACAAACACTTACAAATTCACCCTTGAATAAATCCTAAAGCTTTCATCAATATAAAACAAAGACACTTAAAAATCATAGGTAGGGAACAGTTCTGAGTCTACAAATTTTACATAAAGCTATACATGAGACACACATCCTAGGTTTCAAATTTCAACAACAGCATAGCTATGGATCAAGAGATCTAATTAGCACACACATTTCCTAATATTTATTCTAATTCGAAATATTCACTCATTCAGCTCAAGGCTATAACACAAAAGTTGTAGAGTTTACTTTAATGATTCAAACAAAACTAGTTTGGAATTTTTCTGAATTTTCTACCATTTCCTACCAATTTTCAAAGATCAGGGATTT
This sequence comes from Panicum hallii, assembly GCF_002211085.1. Classification (NCBI taxonomy): domain Eukaryota; kingdom Viridiplantae; phylum Streptophyta; class Magnoliopsida; order Poales; family Poaceae; genus Panicum; species Panicum hallii. The sequence goes on from NC_038049.1 coordinate 9,061,830, forward strand.
GAATTGAAGGGAGGGGCTGGAATCTTGCAGCCAGGCCCTCAGAAAGATTTAGATTGTTGCAATCGAGTCCCCGGGCTCGCCGGGGAAGAAGAGCCGAGACTCGCCGGCTGAATTCCGGCGACGGTGGTCATCGACGGCGAGGGGGAACCGGTCAGGAATGATCAGGAGGCTAGAGCGGACCTTGCTAGGGTGATGTGAAGGTAGGGGTCAACCGGAGGGGGTGGAACGATGATGACCCGAGGTGGCGGCGATAGAGCTCGACTACGGCGGCGGTGTTCCGGCGTGCTGGATATCGGAGAGGGGTGGGGGTGTGGTCTATGAGCTGCGCTGGGGTGATGTGGTTCGGGTGGTACACTTGTCGAGGGCAGGGAACGACTGGAGCAGCGGATCTACGGTGAGCCGATCGGCGGTGGAGAAGAACCTCGATGGCGAGCGTCGATAGGGCAATCTAGTGAGGGATTGGCGTCCGGGTAGGTTTGGGGAGCACCAGTAGGCGATGAGGAAGCTTGCTCAGGGATCAATTTGAGCAGGGGTAGGCTGATGGCGGCTGCCCATGGTGAGTAGAGCTCGCCGGAGACGAAGAACGGGCGGCGATGGTGGATCCGAGGCTGCGATCTTGCTCTGCGCTTATGAAATGATGAAATAGCATAAGAGTGAGCTCAGGAAGCGCCGGGGCAAGAAAAGAGAGGGCTTTATAGGCTGCTGGGGTGCTGACTACGGCGACGGCGAGGTGGTGGCTCGGTCGGGCGGCGGAGATCCGGCGAAAGTAGTCGAGCAGAGGAAAGAAGAAGGCAACAGCGGGCGCGTGAGGGGCTAGAAGAAGTCGAGGAGCGTCCTGGAGCGTGCTTCAAGACCAGGAGAGGGCACGGTGAGCAGTAGCAGCTGCTGGCGGTCGACGGCGTGCGTGGCGGCCGCGGGCGATGCTCGGGCAGAGGCGAGGCGGCGGGGCGCGCGCAGGAGAAGGCCAGAGGAGAGGGCTAGGGCGGCGGCCAGCCTGGGGGCACCGCATGGGAGCTGCCAGAGGCAGGAGGTGGCACCGGTAGAGCTGCACCGGCGGCCAGGTGCCGCGCTGCTGGAAGCAGAGGAAGAAGAGGGGGGGCGGGGGGCGCCAGGGGCTGATGTGAAATTTCAAAAATTCCAGGGTCCTCAATGTAAAACAAGATTTTCTCAATGTTTTATATCCCAAATGAGAAAATGGTCAAAACAAGAATTGTAGAACTTTTCAAAACCTACAAATTTTATTTAGGGTTCAAATTCAAAAACTCAAAGGATAGAGTTTTATTTTAAAACCTTGGACTTAATTCAAACTTTATAAAGTTTTTGTCCTTATTAGGGTAAATTTCATGTATTTTTGGACTTAATTGCAAATTTTATGTACTGCAATGATGACTATTATTCTTACACTTTAACCCCTAGTAGAATTTAAAAGTTACCTTTGTAATTTAAATATTTTGCATAAAAGGACTCATAATTTTGGAAAATTACACATAAATCCTTATTTCCACACATTCACACAATTCAATACATACATTACACATACTTTCCTAATATGTTACAGTTTTGACACCTAGGGTGTTACAATCATAGTACTTTAGTACATGACTGAAAGTCTTAACGTTAAGCGATGACTAGGAGACATACGCCTAGTACTCTTCAAAATCTTCAGGAAACTCCGGATAATTATCTTGTTCTGAGCAGCATTGGTTTTAATAAAGCAAGCGTGAGTACACTTATGGTTGGTACTCAGCAAGTGGAGTAAATTATATGACATGGAAGGTCAAAATTAAGGATAAGCTGACATGGTTTGACTGCGATAAGCATTTTTAGGTGATCAAGTTTTATTTAGCAAGCATTAACTAAGTATAAGTATATACCAACCCTTAAATAGATAAAAGATATAGGATAACAGCAAATAAATAAAGATATCAATTTAGATCATCTTTAAGTTCAATTATCATGTGAGGGTCCAAACCGCTCTTAACCGTGAGCACGACTGATATATCAGTTTTCACTCTGCAGAGCTTGTACACTTTACCCACAATTCATGTTTTCCTTGATACCTGAGTTTGCTAAGCCCTTAAACACTTCTAAGGTGAGTGGCAGGGATTCACTATGAGGACTTTACAAAGATTTCCTAATTTATGACAATCCGCAAGTCAAAGCGATCATAACTCTCTCTAATGAGGCAGACGCCTTAACCAGGATCATATTACACCCTCAAAAGGACCGAGCTATACCCCGACGATTCAACCCCTCTTGCCCTTTCGGTAAGATTATCATAAGCTAAAGTTTCTAATTAATTAGCTAAGACCAGAGCCATGTAGTATTGTGGTTGCATTATTTTCCTGGGTGGTTCTCCATATTCCAATTAATGCAATGATCTTAATTATCACCATAAAAAACTCCAGAACATGAGTAAACCAGTGTAGCATGATTTCAGGTTATACAACCAAAGTCTAGTAAAAGCAACTAGCGTAGCTACAATATAAATATAATAACCCATATTTAATCTAGGAAGTTCAAAAGAAACTAGGCACATCCTTAGTTTGGGATCCATTATATTCTAGACACATGCATGCATATAAAGTAAATGTGTGTATTTATAAAGTTATTAGGACTGGAGTATGATCAAGAACCACTTGCCTTCGTCAAAGAGCTGCTGCTGCTCGGAAACGTCTTCAAAGCCTTGCTCTTGCGGACCCTTGAACTGCACACCGTCTATCGTAACACACAAGTACATACAAACAAATAAATACAATAAATAAGACACAGTACACCAAATAATATAAATAGAGCAAAACATCGATATAAAGCTACTGTATATGTCGTAAGGGTCGCATGAGCGTGAGAATCGATGAAAACGGAGTTAAAACGGAGAAGTTATGGCTAAAACATGATTCTCGGGGCTTATTTGTAGAAGATTTGAAACTAGAAGGGATGGGGGACGGCAGGTTCTATTTTAGAAAAGGACAGGGGACTAAACAGAAGGAAAAGGATCTATTCATGAATACTTTTAAACTGATGTGGACTGCGGGTTGATTTCTATAGAACTCAGTGGCTAAAGGGCAAAATTTCCTAGGGTTGAACGGTATCGGTTATTTGACTATGGTCTGGATCTAATCTAGACCGTCGGATCTGGATTGGACAGAGGGGAGCGGCTGGTCGCTGCGAGGCAGCGGCGCTAGCGCCGGCGGCGAGTTCTTGCCGTGGCGGGCTCGCTGGAGAATCGCGTTTACGCGATTGCGGTCACTACTTCGACTCAGGTTTGCACGGGAAGGACGCGGGCACTATGAGTAACATGTCTAGGGTGTTAAGACGTGGCACCGGGGGCCGGGGAAGGCAGACAACGACGAGACGTGGCATGGCGGTGTCGGCGAGCAATCTTCACGGCGGGAGGGCGGGGAAGAAGGCGAAAAGAGGCCGGCGAGGTTCCTCACCCAAAGGCGAAGCTCCAGTGGTGGCTTGCGGCAACAAAAGAGCGGTGAGGCGGCGATGACGACGGCGATCGAGGAGTGGCCGCAAAGGCGGCGGTGTGGCTAGGGTTGTGAAGCAAAAGGCAGCGGCTGCGGGTCTTGCGGGTCCTAGGGCACGGGGTGGCAGTTTTATAGGGCGGCCGCGGGTGCCTTGGCGTGTAGGCCTAGGCGTCGCACGGCAGGGGAAGGCTGTGTCGGGGCCGGACTCAACGCAAGTCCGAGCCCGGCTCGAGCACGAGGTCGGGGAAGACCCCGACAGGTGGGTCTTTGCTGTCCGGAAGAGAGGAGGGAAGGAGAGAGGGAAGCTGGGCCGCTGGCCCGCGCGGAGAGGGAAGCGCGAGCAGGCTGGGCCAGGCCGTGCGGGGGAAAAAGAAAGGAGAAGAAAGACCGGCTGGGTTGGGCCGCGTGGAAGAAAAAGAGAGAGGGGGAAGAGAAAGAGAGAATGGGTCGAGCCCAAAGGGAAAAAGAGGGAGAAAAAGAATTGCATTCAAATACATTTGAATTTGAATTTAAAATTTAAATTCAAATGGAAGACAAACGATAAAACAATGCAATGGCATAAAATGCGCAAGACCTATATTTCTTTATATTTCTTTTAGGGTCAAGTAAATTACTATTAATTCATGGTAAATGCTCTAAAATAAAAATAATTGAATAAAAACCTTATGGATCCTATAAATAATCTAGCAAAATTTATTTAGGTTCCTAATTTGAAAATTAGGGTGTTACAAAACCTACCCCCCTTAAAAGGAATCTCATCCTCGAGATTCGGGTGGGCTAGCAAAGAGTTGGGGGAAATTCTTTTTGTAACTCGTCCTCTCATTCCCAAGTAGTCTCAAACTTTGCATGGTGAGTCCATTGAACCTTACACATCCGTATCCTCTTACTCCGGGTGATTCTCTCCAATGTGTCCAGGATTTTGATCGGTTGCTCTACGTAAGTTAAATCATCCTGTAGATTCAAATCCTCCGGTGGCAACTGTTCCTCTCGAACCCCCAAACAATTCTTCAACTATGATATGTGAAACACGTTGTATGTGAAACACGTTGTGCACATCTGACAGTCGCACAGGTAACTCTAGCTGGTAAGATACCTCACCTTTCCGTTCCAAGATCTTGAACGAGCCAATGTAACGAGGTGAAAACTTCCCTTTGACCTTGAATCTGCGCAAACCTCTGATAGGTGACACTTTTAGATACATAAATTCTCCTTCTTCAAAAGTCAACTCTCGTCGTTGAGTATCTGCGTAACTTTTCTACCTCGACTGAGCCACTTTCAGATTCTCATGGACAACCTGTACCTGTCGTTCAGCCTTTTTAATGATCTCAGGCCTGAGCAAATGGCTTTCGCCTGTCTCACTCCAATACAACGGAGTTCTGCACTTTCGACCGTACAATGCCTCAAATGGTGCCATCTTCAAACTGGCCTGACTACTGTTGTTGTAAGAGAAGTCTGCAAACGGCAAACTCTTATCCCAACTGCTTTCGTATTTTAGGGCACAAGCCCTAATCATATCCTCTAATACCTGGTTTGTCCTTTCTGTCTGCCCATCAGTCTGTGGATGATAAGTGAAGCTGAAATTCAACTTCGTGTCCATTGACTCATACAACTTCTGCCAAAATCGAGATGTGAACTGAGTACCTCTGTCTGACACTATCTTCTAAGGTACCCCTATGTAGGCAGTCTTCACCGGAATGAAGTGAGCTACTTTGGTCAAACGATCCACTATGACCCACAATCTAGGGCAAGGTGGCTACAAGCGCGCAACCCCTTAATAAGAGAAGATGGAGCAAGATTTGCTTGCTAGAGGTATCATACCTGCGAGTATGAACTAGCCTGAACGTTCAAGGAATTGGTTTTATGGTCATGGTGGAAGCTTGAATCTAGAGAATGGTGAGTGCATCTACGGCCAAAAAATTTAGGAGGCAGCCAATAGGCTACAAGAGGCAATAGAAGCAGTTGCCTAGGGAACATTCGAGCCTGACTTACGCCCTTTATAATCCAAAACATCCGGGCCGAACATGAGGCAAAGGCGTGATTCCATGGAAATATGGGTTCAGAGAGTACATCGACTCTTACACAAGTCGACAAAGAAGGAAGAATGAGGAGCAAGCGCAATTGAGAAGGCTTGAAGAACAATTCTTATCTCAAGATGCTAGAATGGCGGAGGAAATAAAATGACAAGTTGCCATAGCAATGAGCCAGCAGCAGTAACCAGAACCGACTCTAGAGCCTAATGTCAATGCAGCAAATTTGTCTCAGCTAAGAAGCAGCTGCGCTTCCACGGGTCTCCCTATTGACAACGCTATCCCTGTAGTTGAAACCGGCCAGCAGCGCTATCCTATAGATGATATCACTCAGCGGACACCTTGTGAGCTACAAATTCATTATAAGGGCTTAATCAAAAAGGTTGCCTTTGCTACCGCTATGCCAACCCAAACAGGCGAGGTCTACCATGGACAGCTGATTCCGGCTAGATATGCTAGAGTGGGCATAGAGGAGGTGTGCTAGGGTTATGAAACGCTCGAGCTCGACATTCCTGGAGATGATGGGGAGAAGACACTAGCAGAGGCCGTTCATGGTTATATCCTGTGGGAGAAGCGCAACATCATCCTCAAGCCTAATCAGGCATGAAGGCCAGCATCTTCGCAACCTCTCCAAGGGCACCCAGCACGAGTCCACCGTCTCCACCAGCTGCACCACAACATTCTCCTTCACCATCACCTCCTGGGCAGCCGGCATCTCCTGCTTCACCTCCTCCTAGGTAGATGTCTCCTGCTTCATCACATCCGCCGCCACCGCCAGCAAAGAAGCAAAAGCTACCGCCCAGGACTCAGTCATTTAATAAAGAGCCTTCAAAGAAGAAGCAACCGAAGAAGAAGCAAGCTAAGGAGGCTCCTAAGCTACCATGGGACAAAGCTTACAAGGAATGCTGTGAGGAAGCTAAGAAAGCGGTTGACGACCACTTCAAATCAAAGAAGCCAGAGAAGAAGGTACCCATAAATCCAGCCAATTCAACCTTTTTCTTAAAATGACCGATGCAAATCGGAAGAAATTTATTCCACCATTAGACTACGACCGCTCAATTACCAAGTCATACGAGAAGAAGAAGAAATCTGCTAGGTCATCGTCTGATGTTCCATAGCTCGGAGCCCAAAAGAAGCAATCAATTAACAGCTCATCGTGCTACCAACAGAACAACAAGGGCTAATTGCTTTTTTTGTCACCTCAGATCTCTCAGCGGCTCAGGTTACAGGGCATAAAGAAATTACAATACACTCCAGAGTTGCTAGATGGACATATGAGTTTGGCAAGAGCATTGTTCCCCGTGAAGTCGTGCCTGAGCTTCCAACGCAAATACGGATTAAATATGAAGATTACTTTCATGGCGAGGATGTGATATGGTTGAATTTCGAACAATTATACCAGCTATACCATCATGACGTCCTCGACATCTCTTTCGTCAGCACCTGGCTTTTGTAAGTGGTGTTCTTTAATTTTTATTTACATAATTAGCGAATCGTATTACATGCTCTCAATCAATTTCTTGTTTCTTTTGTATCATGTAGAATGGAGATTCAAACTTGCAGAAAGAATAACTACTTTCACTTGGGCTTCATCGATCCAGTGGTTGTGAATTGCGTTACTCTAAAGGACAACCCTCAAGAAACATTTGATAACTTACAAGTTCTTATCCATTTAGCATTACAAGCAGAATATATTGTTTCCTTACAACTTTCAGTGAGTGTTTTTTGTGTGGAACTCTTTTACTTTTGTATAATTGAATTTTTTAACCTAACAAAAAGTGGCTCTATATTATCTTGCACAAATCATGGGATACTAAATTGTGATAAACCCTGACATGCGCTTAGCGATTGTTATGGACTCATTAAAGAAAGATCCAGAATATTACAAAAGTATGACCGACTTGTTGAAAAGGTAATTACTAATTGTGATAATTTCTGACATGCGCTTATCAATGAATATATTTATTCATTCTCGATCATGCGCAGGGTTTAGGAAAAGTTAAGTGAAAAAGAATCAAGTTATTTCGGTATGTACTGGATGCTGCTTTGCACATTTTATTTATTTTATTATATATTTATATGGACACCTGATGACTTCTTTTATCTTAAAGTGTTTGAGGCAGTCACAGGGCAATAATTTATGCGCATACTATATTTGCGAGAACATTCACAATTTTGTAGGTCCTTACAAGGCATATACTTCTTGGGAAGCGGAAGTAAGTAATAAACATCTCGCAATGTTTCAGCTAATTTCGAAAATTGTTATAATTAGTATTTTTCACTTTTTTATAGATCGCTAGGACGCGGGATCAGCTCCTTCTATGGAAAAAAGTTTTGGCGATTTAAGAAATCCTACCATGATTTATTTATGAGCAAGTCGTCAGACCAGATGGTGAATTTCATTATGATGGATACAATCTTGATAGAAGTAGTAAATATAGCATATATGTTATATAAAACTTTGTTGCACTTTGTATGTATGTATATGTATATATATATTTGGGTCATCCTCTTATAAGCTGCGAGTTGATGCCGACGCCAACCTTTCCTATTTGTCGGAATCAGCTTGTTCTTCCATTGGCGTAATCCTAGTTTTCAATTGCGTCGATTGGATTTCACTGAGCACCACACTTCCTCATCCTAGATTACCATCTCGTACTTGGCCTTCGACCGAATGCCCAAGACCATGCCTATGGCAATCTTCGCCAAGCTTCAGAAGGCTTAGTGCTTAACTACCTCTTCGTTTGGTCTTGCTTTTTGAGAGCTTATTTCAAATGCCAGTGGTATGAATTGTTGTAAGAATTATTGCATGAAAAACCCAAAAAATGTCCGTTTTCTTAGGAAGTAACGGACGGGTTTTCCTAGCCTAATCAACAGGGATGGACCGAAACACCACCCATCACTGTAACACTGTTTATTAACATAAGTAGCATTTCTTGTTCTCATGTTACTTATTTCTTTCTTTCATAAATCATGCTCTTTTCTGTATCCACTCACCTTATTCTCTCATTCCTCCTCTCCTAGTGCCATACTGTGCCGGTACTGTGTCATTGGACTCCTAGCGCGCCGCCGCACTCGCATCTCCTCCTCCACACCGCCGCCACTGCTTTGCCACTAGCACTCCTCAATTCCCTGCTGCGAACACCTCCTCCAAGTCAACCCCATACTGCCAGTGCCGCCTTCTCTGGCTTCTCATGCCATTGTCTCCAAACCACGAAAGGGCACCTCCTCCTCGTCCACTAACTGATGATAGGGTTCCCTCTTCCTCCATGCCCCACCATCGCTGTGCTGGCGTCCTTCGCCTTAGTATCTTAACGGGACTAGCCTCATCCCGATGATTAGGATAACCTCGACGCAATCATCACTACTATATAAATAATTTGTAGAAACATCCTATTTGGGGCGGCACTGTAGCACCTGAGCCGAACATGGAAATTGCTTTCTATGATTTTTAGGGCAGACCAAAATATGGACCACCCCTAGTATAATGATTTCTAGGGATAGCTTGGACTATGGACGGTCCTTGGAAATCGAGTGGTCAATGGATCACAAGATTTATTTCTTTTCTATAGTTCTTATTGGAAATACTACATATTTTGGCTCATATATTCCAAACATATTTTTTACATGTATATACTACATAAAAGTTGTCGTGTGCATGTTACAATATTTGTTGAACTAATTTCCTATTTTATATTATTTTCACAAAAAATTTGTGTTCTTAGTGAAAGTAATTCCAATTTGAACTATGGGCATATTAAATCAAAATAGCGGTGTCCGTATGGATGCTATAGACAACAACAGTAAAAAGAAGATATATTATGGTTACATAGAGGAGATATGAGAACTCGATTATGAACCAATTTTGAAGATACCTCCGTTTCAGTGCCAATGGGTGAAGCTGACTGGAGGAGGGGTAAAAGATCAGTACGGAATAACAACAGTGGACCTTAACAATCTTGGGTATAGAGACGAGCTATTCATCCGAGCCCATGATATCACTCTGGTTTTCTACATGAATGACATGTCCACCAAGCTAAAGAAGAGGATAAAGAAGCAAACGGATCAGCCAAAGCGGCACATAGTTCTTTTAGAAAAAAGAAATATCGTTATTGTCGAGGATAAGACAGACGTGTTAGAGGATTATAATAAGTTTCCTGAGATTCCGCCTTTCACAGTGAATGCTGATCCATGCATCCTGTTAGCTAATGAGGACGCTTCATACTTGCGCCTCGATTATAATCAAGGGACATACGTGAAGACAAAGTCTATCCCCGTTCTAGTAGTAGATGTTGATCTTTCATGTATTAGAATCCTTATGTATTATTTTATAAATATGTGATGAATAATTTGTATAATTCGATTATATGTACTTCATATTTCTTCGTTGTGTTTTATATAAATTTTTAGTTTGCTACTTCATTTTGTTGAGACAATTTTTTTAACAAACTTTTTCGATTCAAACACTCACACACTCACTAACACACACATACACATACACTCTCTCACACACACTAATTAGTTCCATAAAAATTTATTATTGGCAATAAGTTATGGAAAAACTTATTTTTTACGTTAATGTGATGAGAAAACTCATTTTATGTCGAAATGCAATAATTTTAAACATTTTATTTAGCTAATACATATTTGCATGGTCGAAAAGCAATAATTTTAAATGTGTAGAGGAAGTCTATTACCGCACCAATAGATGCTGATCTTTAATATATTAGAATCATTATGTATTATTTTATAAATATGTGATGAACAATTTGTATTTTAGATTATATGTACTTCATCATTGTTCTTGTGTTTTATAATTTTTTTAGTTTGCTACTTAATTTTCATGTTGAAATATAATTTTTAGATAATTTTTTAGATTAGTACTCAATTATCTAGATTTATTTTATCAAACTTATACTAACACACACTCACTAACACTACTCACACACACACAACACAACACACACACACACACACACTCACACTCACACTCCAACACACACACAAACACACACTCACTAACACTCACTCACACTAACACTAACACTCACACTCACACTCACACACACTTATTATTTATTACAATGATTAAACAAGGCAAAAATTCATGAATTCCATAAAAAAGCTTATTATTGGCAATAATATTATGGCAAGACTCATTTTAAACATTAATATAGTGAGAAAACTCATTTTCTGTCGAAAAGCAACGATTTCAAACAATTCATTTAGCTAATACATATTTGCATGATCAAAATAAAAATTATAATGTGTACCAAATTATGTATTTTATGGATCAAAAAAATATGAATATAAATTAAAGATTTTCTTGCATATATCAAATCTAAACAAAGCTAGAAACTTTGTTCGGCATTCTTTTGGACCCATAATTTATTTTTTACGCAATTAATAACAATCAACCCATTTATAAAAAATATAAACTAAAATAGGTTGATAAATAAAAACAACCCATTCAGTACCGAGTGAAGCCATCACCGGCACCTTTAGTCCCGGGTGCTGGCTTCACCACGGACTAAAGGCCCGCCTTATATATTCCTGCCAACCTCCCCTCTTCTATTCTCCTCCAACAGTTAGCATTTCTTGATCCCGCCGCCACCTCTTGGCCATCGTCGTTCCCGCAGCGCACCTACCAGCGCCGTCCTCTGCGCCGCCGGCCCCGTGCGCCGCTGGCCCTGTGCACCGTGAGCCGCGCTGTCCCATCATCGCGCATGCCGGCCGCCGCCATCCCCATGTTGCTGCCACCACCCCCGTGCTGTCACCCGCTTCCCTGCAGTGGCATCGCCTCCTCCGAGGCACTGCCCTCTCCCCCATGCTGCGCTCTCTCCCTCGTGCTGCTACCTCCTCCCCCGCGACACCCTCTTCCCTACGCTGACGCCTCCTCCCTCACGCTGCGGCCCTCTCCCCTACGCCACTGCTCTATCATGCAGCGACCCCCGCGGCGACCTCTCCCACGTACCGCTGCCTTCTCCCCATGCATTCTCCTCCTCCTGCGTCCGTCCTCCAACGCTCTCTCCACCGACGCGGTGCCACTGGGCTGTAGCATGCCACTATTGACGGACATTGAATCACGCCTTGATCGTCAACTTCTCAGGAATAAAATAGAGGTTTACACTATGTCCCATATATATTTTGCTTATACTAATAAAATTCAACAAGTTTTGGTAAAGTTGTAATTGCAAGAACACATGATAGAAATTTCTAGAAAAAATAAGCAAAATCTCAGGCTGAATGGCCTCCCCTAGGCCGGTCGGCCTAACACTTCCTCCGTTCACCACGGGAGCGAGAAAATTCACTTACCTTGCCCCGGAGTCATGCATCCAATGTCAATTGGATCAGATGGATCGAAAGACCTCCCCTTGGATTGAATGACTGATACTAAAGAGAAACACGCGCTAACTTCACCAAATCAGCTCATGGGTGATCAATCCTAGGCGTACAAGAGTAGAGGCAGTGGATCAGATGACCTAGGATGAAGTACCAAGCTGGCTGGCCAGCCGGCCGGCCTACACTTTCGCTCCAACGACTGAAACTACCCTCGGCAGTTGGAGGAACCATCATCCAGATGCAATTAGGACCATAACAATCAGAGGTGATAGAATCCAATGGCTGGCTAGCCTCCCATAGGCTCACTGGCCCCACTTCGGCTCCATCTCTTCACCGACATCCTCCGCTTCAGCACTACGCTATAAATAGGGGTGCATCCATGATTTGTAAAGACACATCAAAGGAGCTCTCACTCTCTTTCACATTCTAGAGTTAGGTAGTTATAGTCTGGGAGTTAGAGTCGAGTCGAGCTTGTCTTGGGATTCTAGAGTCATTATTGGAAGTCGTGTATCTCTTGTATTTTTTCCTTTGACATTTATCAATATAAGTTATATTCTTTACCTTTCGAGTCAGTTTTAATTTCCGCATTTATTTATCTTCCCAAGTTATCTTGATTTGAGTTGCGAAGTGTTCCACCGCTGGCTTAGGCTTAGTTTTATATCTTGTTTATTAGAATCTACCTTACGGTATTCTTGCCTGGACTAGATAGCTCAAGTTAGTTCCCTAGGTTGAGGGGGATTTCTCTTGAAGGCCTCAGAAGAAATCCTAGCATCAAGAATAGACGTGGTGTCTAGGCTTAGTGCTAGCTTGAAGTGTGTTCTACCCCACAGAACTGTGTGGTAGGCAACAGTTGGTGACAATCTATCCGTCCTTTGTAGTCTACCATGTTCGAGTGTTTTCATAGGAGTAGTTTTCGATAGTTGGGGACTCACTTCTCATCCATGTCTGAGTCCCTGCCTAAGGCCCCAGAAGTAAGCTCTAGATTCCCATTATCTAATTAGAAGCAATTTCTAGTCTATTGAGGCTCGTTCAAATAGTTTAGAAGTGTTTTAGGAGTCTTTACCGCTCTGTGTCCTCCCAGCTACCTACGACTCTAAGGTTAGAGTCTCCTGTGTCATAGTCATTTCCAGACCTTATCCTTCATATCCCGTTTACCCTTGCTAAATTAGTTGCTTGATATAACAAGTTTACCATTCACTTTTTTGATACTCCTTAACCATAGTGCTTCTCTGAGGAAATTTATGATACCTTAGAATACTCCAAAGTGAAATGCTACAGTGGAAATTCTTTGCACTTGCGGAATATCAATTTGTTTAGGCATAAGAAACACCAACATACACCTCCGTGCCATCAAGGTTAGTCTTTTTCCCTAAAAATTTGTGATTAGTGGTGAGTAGTGTTGTTAAAATTTTTTCTAGCAATTCTTGATTAGTGGTGTGTAGTGTTCATTAGATTTTTTCCAAGAACTTATTGATTAGTGGTGAGTAGTGATGATTAGTGCATTGGACTAGAAAGTTGTGATTAGTGGTGAGTAGTACCTTAGTCTAGAATGTTTTGGTTAGTGGTGAGTAGTTTTGTTACTAGAAATTTGTGATTAATGGTGTGTAGTGTTTATTAGAATTTTTTCTAGCAATTGATGTGTACAAATTTCAGGTCTAATCAAAGTTGAGCCGTGATGGCCGTGGCAGCTATGGTGGATGTGGCGGCCGTGACTGCATCCCCTAGTCTCCTATTACGGCTCAACCTTCAGTTGCTCACTTTTCAGATGGTTTTCCCCACTTGCGGCCTCCCAATTCAGCGGATGAGTGCCCCAAATAGTAAGACGCTTATCTTATTATAATTATTAGTTTGATGATAGATAACTAAATTTAATCTACATCTAATGTAAGCTATCAACCTTATTAGATGGCTTACTCAAGTATTAGAAGAATTAGGTGGTAGTACACCTGTGGTGCGCTCAACGGTATCCGGTACACTCAACTATTTAAAATTAACTGTCTCTTATGAGATATGTCCAGCAGTAGATCGATCATGGATGATTCAAATTGTGGGAAGCGGTCAAGAATCACCTATAAGGTACACTTGTGAAAGTTCCACCATTCAAGCATGCCTAAGATAACTTATGGAGTATCGGTATTTTATGCTAGACATCTCATATTATCGGATAAAGGCGCTTAAGGAGGGTGAACAAAATGTGAATGTGATTAGTGAGAAGCTTGCACAGGAGAACAACAATGATATGGTATGAAATATTTTATAGAATTTGGAATGAGCTACAGCTTTCATGGATCAATCACGTTATTTTTATCTCTTGTAGAAGCTTCAGATACCTGTTGCAGCGTTGAGCTTTAGTGCTATTCTATCTCAACCCATTAAGATGTTAGGATGTCGTTGGCACAGTGCAGGGTTTGAACACACTATAGATGGCAAGTGGCAAGATCATGTCCAGTTTCCATCTATGGAAAAGCACTTGATCGCCATTGTGAAGTGAGAGATAGTGCATTTATGCATGCTCTATTTTATATTGACGAGGCGTTAGGCTACAAAATTAGAGATGTTGAGATGTGACTTATGTTGTTTGTTATGTTAGAGATATTAAGTATGGACTTGTGATGCTTATTATATTTCAGACTTAAGTATTGACCTATGAACTTGCTATTCATGTAACCCCTCCCTCTCTCTCCGTCCCTCTGTTGCCCCTCCCCTCACCCCTTCGCTCATGGGGCTGCATGCGGTGGCATGAAGATGTGGCGGTAGCATGAGGGTCCCATGGTGGCATGAGGCCCCAGCGGCCGGGCGCAGAGCGGTGCGAAGATGCAGCGGCGATGCGTGGAACGACGCATAGATGTGGTGGGTGAGAAACCAGCGATGATGTTACTTTTGAACCGGCAGTGAAGGGGGTATGTGCAGTCGTGTATAGGCAACAACCAAATTTTGAAAATGAAGTTTGCCAAGCACTGTGGTGGCATAGTTGACTCACCGGAAGAAAAAGAACATGTGCGGAAGTGGGGCCCACTGGCAGTTGTTTCTTGAGATTAGTTGACATATACCTGGAGATCAGGAGCATCCACACATCTTGGTGATGTGCACACAAGATTATATTCTGTGAGAAAAGCAATGGCCGGTACCTTCTCTGAGCTCAAGAATGTCGTACCTCAAGCGTGCCGTGGTCTGCCGAACATAGCCAAATGCATCAACGATAACGTGATTGTCACGATCCAAACTTATGAAAACATGATTAAAAGCTAATACCACGTCATCATGAGCATCATCCCATCATACTCAAGCATCATGTGCATTTTTTTATCTAAGTATTTATTTCTTTCTTGCTTTTTGTGAGTGATGTTGTGAAACAAGTTCAAATTTTTATATGTGGCTATGCCCCCAAATATTTTATTAAAATACTATATTTCAAATGGTGATTTTTAAGTATTTTTCCTCAATTTATTGATGCTCATTCCGAGCCATAAAATTCTTGGAAATTTTGAAAACTGCAAGATTGTTAGAATTTTTGTGAGCAATATTTAATAGCTTTTTGAGTGTTTGTTGTTGTATTGTGTTCTTTGTAGTGTGATCTTCTTCCAAGAAAAATTTAGGAAATTTTGAAGCCCGGCAAATGGCAGTTTTGGAATTTGGAAACTAGGGCTTTGTTTTTAGGGTGATTTTTCCCTGCCGGCCCCACTTGTCAGCCGCCCTTCAGCCCCTCCCGGCGTCAGCCCCTCCCCGCGCCCCCGGGCCCACGCATCAGCCCCTACCGCCGTCTTCCCCGCTCGCCCGCGTCCGCCTGTTGGCCGGCCGCGCGGCGGCGTTGCTTCGACGCCCGCCGGTTGGCCAGCGCAGCCTCAGGCGGGATTTATCCCGCGCCCGCCCGCTCACCTCCTCTTCTCTCTCTCTATTTTGAACGCCGCCCGTTCTCCTTCCCCCGGCCGAACCCTAGCTCCGCCTCTTCCTCTCCACTCCGCTCCGCCGGCCGCCGCAATCCTCAGCCGTCGGTGAGCCGTCGCCCGATTGGCCGCGCATGCACCGCCCCCTCCACTCCCTCGCTCGATTCGAGCTCTCACCGACCCATCTCCCCTTCCGCAGGTGCTCCCCGGCGACGCCGCCCGCCCGCCGCCGCCTTTCCTCGTCGTGCCGCCTTTCGCCGCCCCGCTTCGCTCGCCCGTGCTGCAAGTGAGCACCCCTGCCTCGTCGTGCTGCCCGTGCGCATGCTACACCCGCCCCGTTCGCGCCACTGCCGCGTCGCCGCCCGTCGGCCGCTGCGACGCCGCGCCGTGCGCGGGCTGCATTGTGGGCGCGCCCCGGCCGTGCCCGTGGCGAGTCAAGGCATGTGCCCCGGCCTTGACTCCGCCCGGCCTGGGCTGGCAGCCTAGGCCCGCCTGTCGGCGCTCAGGAGCGCTAGATCCGGGTGGATCTAGCGTTTTCTGCTCGGTTCCTTCCATTATTTCATGCTGTGAACTTATAAAATGCATAGAAAATGTTCTAGGTCTCCAAAAATTGTGAAACTAGATTTGTTTGATTCCTCTGCAATAGACCTATGTAGGAAAGTTAAGTTTGAGCATGTTAAAGCTCTGTATAATTAGTTAAATTTTGTCCTTTCCAAATCTAGTTAAATGCTTAACTATTTGTGTGATGCTCTAAAAATGTTAAATTAAATCTTTTTAGACTCTCTGCTAAAAATACTAGTTGTTGGTACAGCTTGTGCAATTATTTCCAAGTTGTTTGTTAGAGTTTTAGCGTGTTTTTTTATCTCCTGCCTGCAAGCTTGTTTACCCTATACCTTTTGTTTGAAAAGTGGTAAAATGGCAAAACCACCTTTGTTAATCTAGTTATCATGTCTTTTGTCTCTGGTAATTCTCTAAGGATTTATGAAAATGCTTTGAATACCTTTTAAGATTTAACTTGATTCTAGTAGCTGAAAATTGTAAATAACATAAGTAATTCCGCAAAAATAATTTGGCTACAAATTCAACTCTCATGAATTCCTTTTGAGATCCCCTGTATGCAGAAATAAAATCATGATTATGCTCGCTAAGTTGTTGTGTGAGCAAGGTTGCCTCCGGGCTTAGAATTAAAAGTTAGTAATCGAGCTTTGTTGTGCCATCATTTGCATTGCTTCCTTGTGTCGAGGGACACTCTATTTCCATTTCATATCATACCATCTCATTTTCATATCATTGGTATCATTCTAATACACACATCTCATTCATGCATTATAGTGACTGAAATGCCGGAGGACAAACCCGTTGAGCCCGCCGGGACCGTCGAAGCCGAACCAGGAGCCGAGTTTGTCATTAAACAAGAAGAAAACCAAGGCAAGTAGCTAAGCATAATTCCTTAACCCGCTTAACTTGTTTAGAATTAGTTATCTCACTTGGGTATATATGTTTATGCTATATGTTTATCTATTGCATTGTCGATCCTAATTCCATGCTATGACTTCCCTTGATTTTACTCTCATATCCTTGGCATGTGTAGTTAACAACTAATTGATTAAGCAAATACTTAGTCATGCTTAGGATTGGTCTTTAGTTTGCAAGAAACATTGGAATAGGGTCACCTTGCTCACTACACCACTTTTAGCTATTTCCGCGCTTGTTCGGTTCAAACGTTGGAAGTTCGGAAGGGTTTAGTTGGGAAGTTATGTCATGATTCGAGTGGAAAGTAAGGCCTAGAGAAAGGAGTTTTGGAGGCATAGTCCACTTGAATTGGTTAAGGACCGTCCGTGGATGACCTCGGAAATTGAGCACTTATCGTACTACCACATATCCATTCATGGGGTGGATAAACCGATTACCCTCTAGTTCCAATCTTTGATGCACGATCCTAGATGCGTGGCCATAGGGCTTTGTAGAGAGGCTTAGGGGTGTCCCCGGTAGACCTAGGTAACTCGCCGCGCAAGTTAGGCGTGATGTTCAACGATTGAAACTTGTCGGGAAAGGTTGATGCGAGTACCCCCTTGCTCAATGTGATCGGTTGAGTGAGTTGCATGGTCTTTGTGTCGTGTGGGTAAAGAAGTACACTGTTGCAAGGTTAACCAATCAATTCGAATTGCCGCGCTCTTGGTCATGAGCAAGCTCTTTATCCTATGAAGTCTTCGTAGAAGTTTTGGTTTTGTTGGATGGGTACATGTTACCTCTTTATGATACATAGTGGTTGGTTGATTAAATTAACTAAAACTTGAGATGGGTTGGGCAAGTTAATTAAAATGCTAGGAAGCTAGGTGGTGGAATTAGGGAGCTCTTGCTTATTTAATATTACTTAACCCTAAAGCGTCTTTTGTGAGCCTTCATATGCATAATCCTTGGTTATTATTTATTCGCGTAAGTCTTGCGAGTATCTTTGTACTTATGTTGCTTAAGATGCAGGTGAGCCGGAAATGGTGTTTGGCCATTTCTACCCTGCCGATTCCGGCGCGGGTGAGGAGCAGGCCAACGCGGTTATAATGGTGTCCTTGAGCAAGATGCCATTGATCTATCTTGTTATGTTTTTCCGCTGCGCAATCGTATTTGGGGATACCATTTTGAACATTAAACTCTATGGTTTATGCCCTCTCTAATGTTAACTGTGAGCCCAAGGCTTATATCTCGTATTTAAATCTTTATATTTCAGATTTGGAACCTTCCTCTTTATTACTCTTGTAATGACTAGTTAATTAGCGTTGTATTAAAACTTGCTCTTTGTGGATCATCGGTGATATATGGGCTTATGACATATGTGTGTATGCATGATCTTAGGCATATGGTGGAGCACGTACCGGGACTACCGGATTTCATATCATTTTTGGCGAATGATGGGTTGGTCTTTTATAATTTAGATGTGGGTTAACCCGTGGCACGCTATTAGTGCGAGCGCGAGTTAGTCCTCATCTTTATGATAAGAATCGGCGGTTCGTTTAAAATAATATTAAATTGGGCGGTTCTCGTAGTGGTGGCTTTAGATCGGAAGCTCGATGGGTGCCGCAGTGGACTTGTGGATCGGTTCAGAGAACGCGTGTGGTGAGGCTTAGGTTTCCGGCGACTGCAAGGCAAGGAACCGTCGTACAGTATGTCCGATCTGGCGCCGTTGGATCTGTGGCGGCGAAGAGGAGGAGATCAATTCAGTTTCAATATGTGCATACCAGCATATGGGCACGTATTGTGCGTATACATGGTTGGCACCGAACACCAACACTTTCTTCTTCCGAATCCCTTTGCTCGGTCTTTATAAACAGAAATACCAAAGTTTCGTTTATTGCTAAAGCACGTGCCTCCTGCAGGTGGAGCTACTAGCTACGGAATCTTAGGACTAGCTTGGCAGACTTGGCAGGGTCCAGCTGTGGCTCCTCCAGTGGAACGGTTTTTTCCCTAAATTTTCTGGTTGGCAAAATATTTGTCCAATTATTTATAGCGATGAAATATCCATATTACCTTTTTATTTTTGATTTTTGATTTTCTTTCTATTATTTTTCTTTTCTTTCCTTCCCGCTCTCTGTCCTCCTTATCCATTCGGCGGGCTCGATCCTCACCTCAGGCTGCCCCTGCTCCCACCCGCAGCCGGCTCCCTCCCGCCACTGCTGCTCCTAGTTAGCCACCACCTGCAGCCGCCTCAAGCTCCAGCAGCCGCCCGCCAGTGCCTAAGCCTGCAGTAAAAATTGGTTTAGGTCCGGCGGTGAAAATTGATCTGTAGTAATGTCGATGTCGAATCGCTGCCTCGATCGACTTTCTCGGTCCAGCTTCCACACCGGACGCGAGTTAAGTAGGCAGCACGATTGCTCGCCGGTTTCGGTCCTGCTGTTGACACGTCGTGGCTTCCGACGCTGCGAATTAGTTTGGCTGGTCGTTTTAAATGCGGCCGGAGCCCGGTTGTGTCCGTGGAACGAGCGGATGCTTCCTCCCGGGAGGGCGGTGGAGCACCATCGGTCGTTGTCGCGCCGCCAGCCAAAAGCGGATGATCCATCAGTATAAGCTACACAAAATTTATTTTAACACAAAATAATACAAAAACATATACACGTACATACACTCGTCCACGCAACCCTGCTTCTATTGATACCTACGAGAGATTGGTCCGTAGATCTTAAATGACGAAGTCACCACGTCATGCAGTCTATGAGTACGTTTTTTACCACTAAAACAATAGTATCATTAATTACTGAATATAAATTTAGGAAAACATGAACATCCCACGCCGAGTTGATCGGTCGTCCGGATGGAGTCCACGATTCCTCATCCGATTATGTGTAGTTGGGCAGGGACTTCGGCTCTGTTTAGATCTAGCTAATCATTAGCTAGCTTAAATTAGCTATCACTAGTACAGAAACTGCATGTTATCATTTTAGTCCCGATTTTCTAACCGGGACAACTAATCTGGTACCAAATGCTAGAGCTTAAGGCCTGTCAGGTCTTAAAAAAACAACTGGCGAGCACCACTGTGTTCCGCAGAACTCAAACCCAAGACCTATTGCCTCAAGAGTAGATTTCTTACCATCTTACCTACACAACACATATGACTCGATATGGGATGCTTTTCATTTAAACTAACCCGCAAATAACCCTTTACTCCCGGTTAGTAACTCCAACCGGGACTAAAGGGTCTTCCTTTAGTCCAGGTTGGTGTTATCGATAGGAACTAATGTCCAGAGAACTTTAGTTCCGGTTGGTGTTTTCCGATTAGTAACACCAACCGGGACTAAACTAAAGGGTGACTTTTAGTTCCGGATGGTGTTACCAATAGGAACTAAAAGTCCTTTGACATCCGTAAAATTAGGATCCGGGACTAATGAAAGTATTAATCCTGGATGTAAACTCTACCAAAACAAATAAAAGAGATGGATGTGGGTTTTGTACTAGTATATTAGGGATCAAATAGGTCCGGTAATGAAATCATTAATTATCTCTCGGCCAATTTTTACTATATATTTTTATGAGCTGGTTGAACCTAGCTAACCCTAGCTAATGGTGTTTAAAGTTCTTTTCACCCCTGATCCACTCCCCTCTCTGCGCTGAATTCGGCATCAAAAAATATAGAGGTAGCATAGTCCATTTATGTTAAAAATTAGCAATCAGCTGATGGATTTAAACACGCCCATAATGGTTAGCTAACTAATCTTTAGTTAGCTATTAGAAAACTATTATCAATTACTAGCTAATATACCATTAATTAGGAAGGATCCAAACAGGGTCAGAATCCTCGGTCGACCGGTGAGGGTACATGTGGTACACTTGTGTTGGAAGTTGTTATCTCAGTATCAGAACCCAGCTAGAGTATATATAAGCTAAATTACCGAAATATTTCATTTAAACTAATAAAGTTTTACAAGGTCTGGTGTAAGGCAGTTTCGGCCAACCCTAACCCAGCTCTCCGCGGGCGCAACCTTGATCACATGCAAGCAAACACATCCAGAACGACCTATCATGGGATTGAAGTTGGTTAGATCCAAGGGTCCGGGTGAATGTCACTTGGATCATATCTATGGGTCCACTAATCAGCTGCATTACCGAACAAAACCACACCAAAGTGTCATCCAGAGCATGCATGACCGTGGCTTGGAACATCGACGGATGAGGGTATCCTAACCCTCTACGTAGGATAGTTTCGATCCATAGTATTAATTATACTGCCATATAGAACTTTTACCTTACATGGTACCATAATGTGAACACATAAACCAATACACTAGACACTACAAGTTGTGCATTGGGAGTCATAATAAATGGAGAACAAATATGATAGGTGGAGAAAAAATAATGAGTTTAATAGAAATCTATACCAAGACGTCATGATTTGTAGAGTGTAGTTTCTAAAGGTAGTGTCTTGATGATATGAAAATATAGATATTACCCATAGACACTATGGATTGGGATTGGCCTGAGAGCGAGGTCGGCCAGCCAGGATAGCTATAGGGTCGACCAACTCTTACTTGGATCCCCATCGGCATGCAACCGTTTCAACCGTTACGCTACCACGACCTCTGCATGCTGTTCAGGAGCATTGGAGGGTTAAAGCAGTGGATCGATTGGCCGTTGTCTAGTAGCGTGCATAGCTTATAGCTGCAATAAACTGTATATCTCTCATATAGTTTTTCCTTTCCGTCGCTGAAATCTATGTGTGGCCCAAGGTGGAGGATCGTCGACTTTTGCCCGGCGGCGCGACACGACCGGTGGTGGCTCTCTCGTGCGTTGCCGGATTTAAATTGAAACGACCAGCCAAACCGAGGGTGCGTTCGGTACCGGCCTCTAAAGGCCAAATCCTCTAAACTTTAGAGGATTGGTACCGAACGGCCCTCTACTCCGCGAGTACTGTAGCGATTAGAGCCCGAGAAATTTTAGATACCGCGAGGGCTCTAACGCCCTCTAATCCGCCCTGCTCCTCGCCCCGCGCGCCGCCACCTGCCCCTCCCGCCGCGCGCCGCCCTGCTCCTCCCCCCGCGCGGCCCTGCTCCTTCCCCCACGTGCGCGCGCGGCCCTGCTCCTTCCCCCGCGTGCGCGCGCGGCCCTGCTCCTCCCGCGCCGCCCTGCTCCTCCCGCCGCGCGCCGCCCTGCTGCTCCCCCGCGCCGCCCTGCTCCTCCCGCCGCGCGCCGCCCTGCTCCTCCCCCCGCGCGCCGCCGCCCTGCTCCTCCCGCCGCGCCGCCCTGCTGCTCCCCCCGCGCCGCCCTGCTCCTCCCGCCGCCGCCCCTGCTTCTCCCCCGCGCGCCGCCGCCCTGCTCCTCCCGCCGCGCGCCGCCCTGCTGCTCCTCCCGCGCCGCCCTGCTCCTCCCGCCGCGCGCCGCCCTGCTCCTCCCGCCGCCGCCCCTGCTTCTCCCCCGCGCGCCGCCGCCCGCGTGCTCCTCCCCCGCCGCCGCTGCTCTTCCCCGCCCGCCGCGCCGCCGCCCCTGCTCCTCCCCCGCACCGCCGCGCGCCGCCGCCCCTGCCGCGAGCTCCTCCCCCGCCGCCCCCGCCGCGAGCTCCTCCCCCGCGGCGCCTCCCCCGCCGCCCCTGCTATTCCCCGCCCGCGCGCCGCCGCCCCTGCTTCTCCCCCCGCGCGCCGCCGCCCCTGCCGCGAGCTCCTCCCCCGCCGCCCCCGCCGCGAGCTCCTCCCCCGCCGCCCCCGCCGCGTGCTCCTCCCCACGCGTGCGCACGTTAGGCGCTCCGGCCGTGCCGTGGTTTTAGAGGCCGTAACGAACACCCCTCTAATATACCTCTAAAATGTTTATACCTCTAATTTATAGATGTATGTTTTATACCCTTCTGATGCGAAACGAACGCACCCCGAATCCCAGAGTCGAACGCGCGATGCGCCAACGGCAGGACCAATGCAAAAAACGGCGCGCAATCGTGCCGCGTAGTGCGTAGTACTTCGCGTCGTCCGGTGTGGATGCTTGACGCAGAAAGCCAGTCGAGGCAGCGCTGCCATCAGGCCGAAAGAAGTAAGTCTCTCGCACCGTTCATGTTGACCGGACTACTGTGACAGATTTTGTCAGCCATAGCTGCGTTCAACGTACTGTCGTTCAGTTTCCAACAAGTGCTCTTCAAAGCATAAGAAGGGTCAAAATCTTTTATTGATCTTGACGTGAGTGTGCAGCAAGTTCATGAGAAAAGCCGTGCATGTACCCGATTTGTGTTTGTGACAAAATGTGCTCGCCACGTCAGGAGCAAGTCGCGTGTGGGCGCACTCAATGAGCTATAATGAAATAGTCTGACAAACAATAATCATCTGCCACACATGCATGTGCCCTTGGTACCTCTAGTTTTCTATTCTTTTTTTTTTCTGGTACAATTAGATTTGCTATGATGGCTATCTAGATTGCCTGGACCTGATGAAAGTTCAGAGCAAGCTAGCCCCACCACCATGAAACACATGTGCTTCAACGACGCAGGCCACTGGAAGTCTGGACCTGATGAAAGTTCAGAGCGAGGGATTGGCCAGAAGAAAGCGTAGTTCGTGACCGGTACCAACCACGTATACACACAATAAGTGAGGTGGCAGCTAACGGCGACCACCGGCCGTGGTTTCCAAGGACCCAAATGCATGAACATGCACACATTAAAACTGAATCTCTTCCTTTTCGCGGCCAAAAATGCAGCGATCCTGCGCGAAACGGCGCGAGATCGGACACACTACACGACACTTCCTTTCCTTGCAGTCATCGGTCTCAGGTCATCGGAAAGCTAAGCCTCACCCCACGTGTTCTGATCTGATCCCAAAGTCCACTGCGACCTTGGCGCTTTTGGCCGCCGATCAAGCGTTCTGCGGCCGTCAGTTCGGCAGATGGATATTGCTGTGGTACAGACCGCGGTTGGCGGCTGTGTGGAGATCAGAGTGGAATGAAGGTCCCAGCTCTTCTTTCGGAATATAATTAAGCTTGGGCACATCACCAAGATGTTTGATGCTCCTGATGATCTTTCAGGTCTGACGTCCAGTTTGAGAGAATATGATTCAGTAGGTCCCTCTTGGAATCTGTGGTTTACTTCAGTTAGTTCTTATGAGTCAGCTTTACCACATGCGTGCGAACATTCAGTTACCATGGGTTCTACTTTACGTATCCACTGCTCAAAACACATACTCCTGTGCGCTAGAAACTACCAATGCAAGCGTGCATCTAATATGAAAGAGCATACAGCCACTAAGATGTCACTTAGGGTGCCTTTGGTTTGGCTTCCATGAAGTGATTCCTACCTTGAAAGCTAGAATCTCAACCAAAGGGGTCCAGTAGGTGGAGTGATTCTCGAAAATCTACTGATTCCTCTGGTTCATTTGTGAAAGCTGCCCTCCCTCAGATTTCTCTCCGTTTGGGTGGAAATTACCCACCATGCCACTGGTTATGAGGTAACGTTCGTTTCCTACCTCTTTCTTTTCTCTCCCCACCGCATGTTCTCGCTGTCCAGAGCGAGCACGAGCACGAGCTAAGCTAGGGTTGGCGCCGCCGCCGGTCCGAGCGCCGCCGGTCGCCGCCTCTCGGGCCGACACCGGCGCGCCATCCTTGCTCCGCCTCTCCCGCCGGTCCGCCGGATCCGTTCGTCGGGCCCCCGGAGCCTGGGACGCCGCCGCCGCCGCCGCCCTGCTCCGCCTCTCCCGTCGGCCAGCCGTCGTTGCTCCGCCTCCCCGCCGGGCACACGCGGCAGGATCTGTTGCCGCCGCCGACGCCCTGCTCTGGCCCGAGGTGCGACGCCTTGCTTCGGCCCCGAGCAGCGACGCCCTGCTCCAGCCCGAGGTGCACCGACTTCCCTGCTCCGGCCCGAGGTGCTGCGACTTCCCTACCCCCGTCCGAGATGCTGCGACGCCCTGCTCTGGCCGACGCCCTCCCATTCTTCTCCTCACTCCCTTCTTGTTTGCATACATGTGTCAGAGATGTTGTTCCAGTGTAGATTAATGGATGGAGATCAATTATTTGCTTATATGGTTGTTATTCTATGCATATGAATTGGTTGTTATTCTGTACATAACAGGGGCATAACAGACATTTGTATCTAGAATTTACAGTTGACAGTTGTTTCAACCAAATAGCTTTCAGATTCATAGCTGATTTCCAATAGCTAGCAGCTGAAATCAGATTCTCAGAAATCCACGGCTCAACCAAAGGGACCCTTAATTTGGTAGCTACTCCTTCCCTCCTAAATTATAGGTAGTTTTGACTTTTTAGTTACATAGTTTCACTATGCACCTAGACATACCAATGTCTAATGTCTAAATATACAGTAAAACTATGTATCCTAAAAAGTTAAAAAGACCTATAATTTGGAACTAGAGGGAGTATTTGGAACTAGTAACTCTAAATACTAGTAATTTCTTTGCAAAAGATATACATACATTTCTATACAAGGAAATCAGCTGTCTTTGGATGGTTTGAAAGATAAGACTTTAGAAAAAAAAACTTTTTTGCAACTGTGGTATGTCGTGGCTTTGTGGCTTATCATATATAATAGACTACTCAATATTGTGGCAGATATGCTCTCTATTTTAATTAAGAGGGTTAAGAATTATGGCCAAATTAAAGGAGTGATACCTCTGTTATCACCATAATCTGGACGGGCCGGAAGTGGGCCATGGAGCAAGATGGGCTTGGAGGATAACTATAATGGGCTTGCGAATCGGACCTTGTGCGGATGTTTTTGGGGCCAGAGAAGCCGTGTAAATAATTTAGATATAGGAAGTTAAGATTCGTGTCATGTTTGGTTAGGGTTGGTTAAGAAAGACAAGTCTACGGACTATAAATATGTACCATGAGTAAACAATAAAGACATAATCATTCATCAACAACTCTCGGCGCATCGCCTCCCCTGTTCTAGGGTTTCCTCGGGTAAGTGCTGTGCGGCCCCGATCACGCTCTGCGTGATCGGGGTAGCATTACCCTTGCTCGTTTACTTTATGTGTTTCTCATTCTGAAGATTTGTAGATGGTGAGTAGCACTAGTTATCTTAACACGCATAGAGTAACGTTGTTTTCTTCATATTCCGATCGTACCTTGTCTGTTTGCTCATGAGTGTTTGGTGGTCATCGTGTCTGATCTTGGGTGCGATGGTCACATCTTGCTTTATTTTTATTAGTAGATCCAGTCTGTTATGATTAGTTTCTGATTATTAGAGATTTAGCTTGATATATGCATGATTAGGCCTTTCAAACAAGTTGAAAGTTCTGGCAGTATGATTAGTATCGGGTAGCAGTTTGAAAAGAGATTGTTCCAAGAATCGGCTCTTCGGTTGGTTTTTAGGCCTCCGTTTAGGTTGATTTTTCCGATGCCTTTTGGTATTTGTTAGGCCCAATCATGTGTAGGATGTTCCGATCATGCAGTGAGGGCTTAGTCATCATAGATTGTATTAGATTGATATTTATGAAGCAGAATTTATATTGTTATCAAGTACATATGCTGCTTATTTATAGATCCGATCCGGCATTGATGCAATCGGCTCTTTACAGCCGATGCCGGGGAGAAAGCGATGAGCCGATCACGGCTCGGACTAACCTTTACACGTGTCTGTGCATATAGGAATTTAATACGTCACACCTTCCTGATCAGGTACTGTGACGCCCTGAAAATTTACCAAATTAAATTACGCGCTAAGATATTTTTGTTTAAAACCTTTTCGTCGTCCCTAAACCCTGATCCTCTCCCGGATTCGCTACCATTCTGACGCCTGACTCCAGCTGTCTGCCCAACCCCCCTTTTTTTGCAATATCAGTGCTCTCTTTTCCCTCGTCGCCGTCCGGTCCCGCACCGCTCGGCGGTTTGTCGACCACGCGCGACCGCCTTTCCGCGATCGGCGCCAACGCGATTCCCCCCCTTTTCTCCTCGCGCAGCGTGCGAATATCGCGCGCGCGTGGCCGGCCAGCCGCGGTCGCCGCCGCGAATATCGCCGGCGCACGTCACTCCCTTTTTCTCCCTTTCTCTCTTTCCCTTTTTCCTTCCACCATTTCTTCTTTTCTCTTCCTCCCCTTTTCTTTTTCCTTTTCTTTCCCTCCCTTTTCTTCCTTCCTTTTCCCTCCTCCTCCTTTCCCCTCCCTTCTCCTCTTCCCTTCCTCTGCTCCCGAACACCGCCCTTCCCTCGCGCGCGCACACGCGCCCTTGTGCTCGACTGCCCGCGCCCACGCGCGCGCCCCGCGTGTGCACCGCACGCCGCGCCCGTGCCGCCAGCCGTTCGCGCCCCCGCCCTGGCCTGCGCCTCGCCGTGCCGTGCGCGCGCGCGCCCTCCCCCGCGCGTGGCCGCGCCGCCCGTCGCTAGCCGCGCCGCCCGCCGTTGTTTCCTCTACCGCTGCCCTGTGCTCGCACCGTATCTCCACGTGCTCGACGACGCCTCGACGCCCACGCCCTCGCCGCACGCCGCGTCACGACGCAAGCGAACGGCCGAATGCCATTAATGGCGCTCCGCGCCGCTCGCCGGCCTCCACCTACCCCGGCCTCCCCACCGCCTCATTCCGCCTATAAATAGGCCCTCGCCCCGCTCACCTTTCCCCCACGACCTCCACTGCCACCGCCCGCCGCCTTCCTAGCCCCAACGCCGCCTCGCCGAGCCACCAGCACCGCCGCCGCCCGCTTCCGTCGTCCGGCCTCCTCACGCCGCCCCGGTCCGAGGTGAGGCCGGGAATCAGGCCCCCTCCTTCTCCCCTCCCTTTTTCCCCCATCCCGGGCCGCCATCGAGCCCTGGACCGCCGGGAATCGGCGCCGAGCGCCCCCACCCCCCTCTCCTCTGTTCTGTGCGGGGAAGAGGAAGAAGAAGGGCATTTTGCCCAAAGACCCCCCCTTTTCCCTCTATTTCCCCCCCCCCCCATGCGTCATCTTGTATAAAAGCCCTTCCACCGTTATTTATTCAAGTAACTAGCCTCCACCGTGTAAACTTAATATCAAATAAACCCCTACCTCTTTCTAATATGCCCCAAATATTTCTAGAAATTATAACCAAGTCCTTTCTATTTCATAACTGTTTACGAATGAGCCCCTGGACCCTGTTTAACCCCCGAACCCTCTTTAACTCATCATTTTATGCGCCAAACGATCTCCGATCGACCCAAAACTTTACCACGCCATTTCTAGTATAGTTCTAACCATGCCATTAAGAAACCACCCAAAAATATTACCCCTACCTCCATAACTAAATTATTTCCAATTCAAGCCCAACGATAAAAGCTTTTAGTTCTTTCGCTTGATTGTGTGCCTGTTTGTTTGCGTCGTAGGACACGGAGTGAACGAGGAAGGTCCCGACTGTGATCAAGCGAACGAGGACCAGTTCTGCGACCCCGAACCCGAGGGACAGTGCTTCGATCAAGACCTCCCGCAGGGATTTGATGATGGCAAGTTCAATCCCGCCCTTTGATGCATGTTTCTGTCCTAGTTTTTATAAACACAACCCAGTGGCCTGTTTTATAAAATTGTATGATTTTGCTTGCTGAAAACATGGTAGGATAGCCACCCTTGTTTGTGATAACCACACCTTGACCACCTGGTTTTATAAAGAAAATGTGTGTGTGGGAAGGGGATAAAATGTGGTTTTGAAAGATGAGTCAGACGGGATGGATGGCATTTCTGTGTGAATTGCCGTTGGTGTGCTCGTACCTGTGTGGTTGAGCGAGGAAGGGAGACATCCATCTTGTCACCCCTAAGGACCGAGTTGATGTGTCATCTCACCTAGCTTCCCGTCGTGCAAACCACTTGACCGTTGTATGGGCAACAGCTTAGCATAAATCCCACTAGTTAGTCTGATAGCCATCAGGAGAGCTAAGAGCAACGGGTGATCAAGGAGAAGGGATAAGCTCTGTGTGATTTATGCCCCGGTTAAACCTCGGAGATAGGTCGAATGACCCCTTGATGGATCCCGTGGTGGCTAGTCAGGTCTAGCTAAGGTGGGTAATGGCTTTGTTGGGATCTGCACCGACACTAAGGTGATCGTGCTGTGGTACCCCACCTGTGGGTAAAGTTGCACACCTCTGCAGAGTTAAAATCTATTCGAATAGCCGTGCCCACGGTATTGGGCAAATTATGGTGTGGTCACATAACTAGTGTTTCTCTCTGGGAATGGTTGGACTAGTGTGGGTTGTTTGAAAAGTGTTCGGCAGTTGTGCCGTGTGCTACGGCGGACGGGGAGTCCGGTAGCAGCTTAAAACTTGGATCCTGTGTGGATCAACATCATGTGCTCCTTGGCACTAGAAAACTTGTTTTGAAAATGTTTTTAAACGAACCTTTGCATACAACCGAGTTTTCCGCAAATGAACCATAACCTTATCCTTGGATTGTCCTGTGCATTGATTTCTGTTATACCCCCTCCGTGGGTGTGATTGGACTTGCTGAGTACGTTTGTACTCACCCCATTCTTACTTCTTACAGCAGAAGATCCAGACTACCTCCCCGAAGACGTCGAGTAGGGTTTCGTCCTGCACCCAGTCTTGCTTGTGGTTAGGGCCACCGCTGGAGTTCCGCATGGCACAAGACTCTGACGACCCTCTTTTCGTAGCTTGTGTAGTAGTGTGGATTTTAGTTGTAATCCTCGCGATAGTGGCGCTTCATTGCCCATTACCGCGTAGAGTTGTACGGTGATGTACCATCTGATGTAATAAAAGTGTTATCAGCCTCCTTGGACTGATAAAGCATCACTTTTAAGTCTCCTTCTATGAGGGGACGCTTCAGGTAGTATCAGAGCCGTAGGCTGGCCGTAGGCTGGCCGTAGGACGTGACCCTAGAAGCGAGACCCTTTTTCAGGCCCCAGGACTTGTTCTTATTTAGCTCTTCACTCACCACTGGTTCTTAACTTGTTCCAGATGGCTGACAATGGATGGGTTGACGGAATCTGCCACGCAGAACCCGGCCTTCCTAAGTTATTAATACTCAGCCTGGAACGCATCGGAATTATGGAACCACCAGAGTATGCCTACCGAGAGTGCACCTCCAAGGGCACCCTTCGGTGCGACATGATGGTCTTTGTGGGAAAAAGCACCCGTTACCCTGATGTGGACCCTTGGTTCATCTCCACCTCTGGCTTTCACTTCCCTGACACCTACCGAAAGGCCACCCGTAAAGCCCTGCGACGACTGCGTGTGATCTACAAGCACCACCTTCAGCGGATTCCTATGGGATTTTTCCCACCTACTGATGGAAGAGGACGCACTTGGATTGCTCGGATGAGAGGACTCGGAAGAGAAGAAGAAGACCTAGAAGATACGGTCTCCCACCTATCCATCTACCTTACTGGCTTGGATGAACTCTACCGCGAACAGGTGGCACAACTGAAGCAGCTAATCCATAGGGCAGAAAAAGCAACCCAGGAACTGGAGGGACAACAGATAAGAGCCGCACGCGCCGAGTATTCCTTAGCCGCCCTCCAAGCCCAGATGCAGGAATATGAAAACCGTGGAGGAATAGGTGGATGGATAGAGGAAGAAGAGGAACCTGAGGAAACCCATTGGGATAAAGGTACTCAGACCGAAGATGAGGTGATGGATCGGTGCGTCCCAATAAAGAAGTGCCCTATCAGGATCGGGGAAGAATCCCCATGATAGGAGTAGCACTCCAAGCTAGAACCCTACCCTAATGACCACGGAAACTGTACCCCCATGTTGCAATAATAAATGTTATCTACTTCCTTTTGTACCTGTGCTAGATTGTTTACCCTGTCCTTGTTTCAGATGGCTGAGGAAGGATGGACCCAGGGCAATTGCCAAGCTGCACTGGCTTTCCCAGCCTTTTGATCAACGCCCTGCAAAGCCTTGGCATTACGGAATGCCCAAGGTACTACAACAGAGAGTACAAACACCATGGTACCCTCTGCTGCAGGGTGATCCTGGTCATCGCCAGGAGCAACCGCTACCCCGACATCCAGCCATGGCGAGTGACTGCCACAGGGTTTAGGCACCAGGACACCTACCCCTTGACCGTCAGAAAAGCACTCCGTTATTTATGCTGGATTTTTGAAAGACACCTCGCCCCCACACCAGTGAGGTTCTTTCCGCCAGCCATCAAAACCCCAGTTTGGGAAGCACGCATGAGAAGTCTGGAACGACATCGCCATGAAGAAGGCCCTCTGTACCAAGTGGCTACTTATCTAGCCGCCTTGGACCAACTCTTCGATGAGCAAGCCAACCTCCTGAGGGAGCAGACCCATCGAGCCGAGCAAGCAGAGCTCGTAGTAAGACTGCAGCAGATCTGAGCAGCCCAAGCCGAGGCAAGAGCCGCAGCCGCGGTCAGCAGCGAAGCAGTCGCCCAAGATAGCCTCAGGCAGGCTCGAGACCGGCGTACGCAAGAATGGACCCGAAGTGGAACACCAGTCCCGGCGATTGGAGAAGACCATGTTTTACTCGGGACACCCGTCATAGGATGGGGACCACTCTTTGGAAACTCACCAGCCCCATCCGAGAACCCTGAAGGTTCTGCTACCGCCGTGGAAAGAGATGGTGCTGCACAACCTTTGGCAAATGGAAATCCAGAGAACGGCGAGCAAGGATTACTCACACTCCCCGCCCCAGAGGAAGTCACGCCCCGCGAGTAAAATAACCGACGCCATCCTAGCGATGTGTCCCCAGCCGCTTTTGTTTAAGTCGTGCCCTTAGGCCTGACCTCGGACGAGTAGTACGAGACCTAGTCCTACCCCAAGCTGTACCCCCTTGCAGTAACGAAGTTGTTTGTGCTTGTTGTTTGCGATGTTGTGTGTTGGTTTGTTGTGTGCCGCTTGTTTATGTGACTACTGGCAGGAGGTAGATTCTGCCTTATGTACGAATTAAACAACTTAAACATCACATAATCGTAACCCCACTCTACCCAATCAACAGATGGCTCCCCGGAGCGTCACGAGGGCCTCCCGTAGCCGGAACCCCGCAGTCGCTGGTGCCGGAGCGCAGCCTGTTGGACAAAAATCTTCCTCAGGGAGAACAGGAAGTAAGCCAGAACCGAGGAGAAAATCAAGGAGGAGAGCTGCTACCACCACCCCCACCCCTCGGAGACCTGGCACAGATAATCCACAACCAGACCCTCATATTGGAAATACTGGCCAATGCCCTCGTTAACCGGCAACCACGAGGGCCGAACATGAATGACAAGCTGACAGCCTTTCTGAGGACCAAGCCGCCCACCTTTGCCGGATCCTGCAACCCTTTGGATGCAGACGATTGGTTACGAGTAATTCAGAGGAAACTCGAACCGTTTGAATGCCAGGACCAAGACAAAGTCCTTCTGGCAGCCCACCAACTCACCGGAACAGCATTAGCCTGGTGGGAAAATTATTGTGCCGCAGCCGAGGATGCCTCTACCATCTCTTGGGAGGAATTTGTGAAGGAGTTCCGCCGTTATCACATCCCTTCGGCCACCATGAAGCGCAAGGCGGATGAATTCCGCGCACTGCAGCAAGGGAGCATGACGGTGGAAGAGTACACCCACCGGTTCATGGAGTTGGCCTGATATGCACCGGAGGAAGTGAACGACGATGACAAGAAACAAGACATGTTCAAGAAGGGACTGAACCCAGAACTCCGGACCTTGTTTACCCCTCAGATCTATCCTGACTTCAATACCCTGATGAACAAGGCCATCCTTACGGAAAGGGCCAAAACCGAAGAGAGGAAGGATAACAAACGCAAATTCCTGAAAAGTAAGGCCCGCCAACAAGACCGTTTCCAAAAGCCGAGGAACTTCAGCTACACTGCACTAAGATCTCAGGCCCCAATGCAGTATAGGACTCAGCCTCAAGTGACAGGACCACGGGCCCCTAACACACAGCTTGGGAGCCAAAATACCATGAGGGCCCCGCAGAGCAATGCAAGCCTGGTCGCCTCCGACAACAACAATGTTAAGGCCTGTTTCAACTGCCGTGAGACAGGGCATTTCATTGCCAATTCCCCTTATGCCAAGAATAAGACAGCCACATCAGTCTTCTCCAACACGGTGAATGGACCCAGACCAGCCCTGATCGGTGCCAACCGAGTACCCATCCACAACAACAACAACAGTCAGCAGATGAAGCAGCCATCATTTGGACGAGCCCGCGTCAATCACATCGACGCGCAGGAGGCTCAAGGAGCTCAGGGCGTAGTGCTCGGTGAGTACCTAGTCAACTCAGCTCTGGCAACAGTACTATTTGATTCTGGAGCATCGCACTCGTTCATAACCTCAAGTTTTGTGGAAGAACACAAAATACCTACAGTACTACTAAAAACACCCCTATTAACCCGGACGCCTGGAGGCGACATCAAATGTCAACTAGGTTGTCCACGGGTAAGGATCAATTTAATTGGGGTAGAATTTCTAGCAGACTTGGTAGTACTTAAGTCTAGGGGAATAGACGTGATCCTTGGAATGGATTGGTTGAGCCAACACAATGGTCTCATAGGTTGTACGGACAATGTGGTACACCTAACAAACCCTGAAGGAGTACAAGTAATCTGCCATACCCGGGAAAGTGAGTTTAACCCAATGGTGTTTAGCATGGAAGCCAAGCCCTTACGAGGAGTCCCGGTAGTAAACGAATACCCAGATGTCTTTCCCAAAGAACTTCCCGGTATGCCCCCGGACAGGGATGTAGAGTTCGTCATAGACCTTATCCCTAGAACCTCCCCTATAGCCAGGAGACCCTATAGAATGGCGGCCTCTGAGTTGACGGAATTAAAGAAGCAACTAGAGGAACTGCAACGAATTGGCTTCATCAGACCAAGCTCGTCGCCCTGGGGAGCTCCAGTTCTGTTTGTCAAGAAGAAAGATGGGAGTATGAGGTTGTGTGTGGATTACCGAGCACTGAACGAGGTTACCATTAAGAATAAGTACCCCCTCCCCAGGATTGATGACCTTTTCGATCAGCTAAAAGGAGCCAAGTACTTTTCCAAGATCGATCTAAGGTCAGGATATTTTCAGCTCAAGATTAGAGAAAGTGACATCCCTAAGACAGCTTTCGTCACCCGTTACGGGCAGTTTGAGTTCACCGTAATGTCCTTCGGACTAACCAATGCCCCTGCCTATTTTATGAACCTCATGAATAAAGTATTTATGGACGAGCTGGATAAGTTTGTCGTAGCCTTTATCGACGACATACTTATCTACTCCAAGAGTATTCAGGAACATGAGCAACATCTGCGGGTAGTATTGGAAAAGCTGAGAATACATAGGCTATATGCCAAGTTTAGCAAGTGTGAATTCTGGCTGGAGAGAGTAGCTTTCCTTGGTCACATTCTGACCGCGGAAGGCGTAGCAGTGGACCCAGAGAAGGTCGAAGCAGTTTCCAACTGGCAGCGACCGACTAATGTTAGTGAAATCAGAAGTTTTCTTGGATTAGCTGGGTACTATCGGAGATTTATTGAGGGATTCTCCAGGATAGCCCGACCCATGACGGAACTTCTTAAGAAGGAGAAGAAGTTCGCCTGGACAGAATCTTGTGAAAGAGGTTTTCAAGAATTGAAGCAAAGGTTGACAACCGCCCCAGTGCTGACCCTGCCAGACATTCATCGGGATTTTGTCATTTATTGTGACGCATCTCGACAGGGATTAGGGTGTGTTCTGATGCAGGACGGGAAAGTTGTTGCATTTGCTTCCCGCCAACTCAGGACTCATGAGCAGAACTATCCGACCCATGATTTGGAATTTGCAGCCGTAGTGCATGCCCTTAAGATTTGGAGACATTACTTGATTGGAAATAAGTGTGAGATTTACACCGACCATAAGAGTCTGAAATATATCTTCACCCAGCCGGATTTGAACTTAAGGCAAAGGAGATGGTTGGAGTTGGTTAAGGACTACAATTTGGAAATCTATTATCACCCCGGAAAAGCGAATGTGGTAGCCGATGCCTTAAGCCGGAAATCCTATGGACCCAAAGATGACCATCTGCGCAAGGAAATGGCACGATTAAACATGCACCTTGTTTAATCAACACTAGAGGATTCCAGCCATGTGCTGAACATCCAATCAACACTAGAGGATAGAATTAGAGAGGCTCAAAGCTCGGATCAAGAGTTAATAAAGATCTGCAGACAAACTGGAGAAAACAAAGCACCGGGTTTCAGAGTGGACGATAAAGGAACGTTGTGGTACGAGAATAGGATTTGTGTACCCCAGAATGGAGACTTCCGGCGGATAATCATGGACGAAGCCCATAACTCAGCCTACTCCATCCACCTAGGATCCACCAAAATGTATATGGACATAAGGCAAAAATATTGGTGGAATGGAATGAAGGCGGATATTGCACGATTTGTGGCTCATTGTGATACTTGTCAAAGGATCATGGCCGAACATCAAAAGCCAGCAGGATTATTGCAACCCTTGCCCATTCCGGTTTGGAAATGGGATGAGATAGGAATGGACTTTGTAGTGGGCCTACCTAGAACACAGAAGGGACACGATTCTATATGGGTAATAGTGGACCGACTCACTAAATCGGCTCATTTCATACCCGTACGAACTAATTACAGTGGAGAAAAGCTGGCAAAGCTTTATGTGGAAAACATAGTAAAGTTACATGGAGTGCCTAGCAGAATTGTCTCAGATAGAGGAACCCAATTCACCTCTAGGTTTTGGAAAAGCTTGCATCAAGCCATGGGCACCAAGCTAGATTTCAGCTCCGCATACCACCCACAGACGGATGGTCAAACCGAAAGGGTGAATCAGATTATGGAAGATATGCTGAGAGCATGCGTCCTGACCTATGGAAAGGATTGGGAGTAGAGTCTGCCCTATGCAGAATTCTCGTACAACAATAGCTACCAAGCCAGCTTGGGCATGTCGCCATTCGAAGCTCTCTATGGAAGGAAGTGCAAAACTCCCCTAATGTGGTCAGAAGTTGGAGAACGTGCACTAGTAGGACCCGCACTTATAAAGGAAGCAGAAGAAAAAAGTAGCGGAGATCCACGAGAAGTTGAAAGCGGCTCAATCCCGACAAAAGAACTACGCAGACAAGAAAAGGCGAGAAATAAGTTTCAACCCAGGAGATTTTGTTTATCTCAAGGTCTCACCTATTCGAGGAATGCGAAGATTTCGGGTACAAGGAAAATTGGCCCCTCGATACATTGGACCGTATCGAGTTCTGAAGAGAGTCGGAGCAGTGGCATACCGACTGGAGTTACCAGAAGAAATGTCAGATATACACCCAGTGTTTCATGTTTCGCAATTAAGAAAGTGTTTGAGAGTACCCGAGGAAGAACATGTGCCGGTGGAAACAATAGATCTGCAGCCGGATCTACGATACCAGGAAGTACCGGTCAAAATTCTGGACACTGTCACTAGGAGGACAAGAAACTCCGAAGTACGGATATGCAGGGTTCAATGGAGCAGACACGGAGTAGAAGAAGCAACTTGGGAACGCGAGGAGGCTCTAAAGAAGGAGTTTCCCCATCTGTTTAGGAACCAGTCGAATCTCGAGGACGAGATTCATTTTAAGTGGGGTATGTTTGTGACGCCCTGAAAATTTACCAAATTAAATTACGTGCTAAGATATTTTTGTTTAAAACCTTTTCGTCGTCCCTAAACCCTGATCCTCTCTCGGATTCGCCACCATTCTGATGCCTGACTCCAGCTGTCTGCCCAACCCCCCTTTTTTTTGCAATATCAGTGCCCTCTTTTCCCTCGTCGCCGTCCCGTCCCGCACCGCTCGGCGGTCTGTCGACCACACGCGACCGCCTTTCCGCGATCGGCGCCAACGCGATTCCCCCCTTTTCTCCTCGCGCAGCGTGCGAATATCGCGCGCGCGTGGCCGGCCAGCCGCGGTCGCCGCCGCGAATATCGTCGGCGCGCGTCACTCCCTTTTTCTCCCTTTCTCTCTTTCCCTTTTTCCTTCCACCATTTCTTCTTTTCCCTTTCTTTTTCCTCATTTTCCTTCTCTTTTCTCTTCCTCCCCTTTTCGTTTTCCTTTTCTTTCCCTCCCTTTTCTTCCTTCCTTTTCCCTCCTCCTCCTTTCCCTTCCCTTCTCCTCTTCCCTTCCTCTGCTCTCGAACACCGCCCTTCCCTCGCGCGCGCACACGCACCCCTGTGCTCGGCTGCCCGCGCCCACGCGCGCACCCCGTGCGTGCACCGCACGCCGCGCCCGTGCCGCCCGCCGCTCGCGCCCCCGCCCTGGCCCGTGCCTCGCCGCGTCGTGCGCGCACGCGCGCGCCCTCCCCCGCGCGTGGCCGCGCCGCCCGCCGCTGTTTCCTCTACCACCGCCCTGTGCTCGCACCGCATCTCCACGTGCTCGACCGCCTCATTCCGCCTATAAATAGGCCCTCGCCCCGCTCACCTTTCCCCCACGGCCTCCACTGCCACCGCCCGCCGCCTTCCTAGCCCCAACGCCGCCTCGCCGAGCCACCAGCGCCGCCGCTGCCCGCTTCCGTCGTCCGGCCTCCTCACGCCGCCCCGGTCCGAGGTGAGGCCGGGAATCAGGCCCCCTCCTTCTCCCCTCCCTTTTTCCCCCATCCTGGGCCGCCATCGAGCCCTGGACCGCCGGGAATCGGCGCCGAGCGCCCCCACCCCCCTCTCCTCTGTTCTGTGCGGGGAAGAGGAAGAAGAAGGGCATTTTGCCCAAAGACCCCCCCTTTTCCCTCTATTTCCCCCCCCCCATGCGTCATCTTGTATAAAAGCCCTTCCACCGTTATTTATTCAAGTAACTAGCCTCCACCGTGTAAACTTAATATCAAATAAACCCCTACCTCTTTCTAATATGCCCCAAATATTTCTAGAAATTATAACCAAGTCCTTTCTATTTCATAACTGTTTACGAATGAGCCCCTGGACCCCTGTTTAACCCCCGAACCCTCTTTAACTCGTCATTTTATGCGCCAAACGATCTCCGATCGACCCGAAACTTTACCACGCCCTTTCTAGTATAGTTCTAACCATGCCATTAAGAAACCACCCAAAAATATTACCCCTACCTCCATAACTAAATTATTTCCGATTCAAGCCCAACGATAAAAGCTTTTAGTTCTTTCGCTTGATTGTGTGCCTGTTTGTTTGCGTCGTAGGACACGGAGTGAACGAGAAAGGTCCCGACTGTGATCAAGCGAACGAGGACCAGTTCTGCAACCCCGAACCCGAGGGACAGTGCTTCGATCAAGACCTCCCGCAGGGATTTGATGATGGCAAGTTCAATCCCGCCCTTTGATGCATGTTTCTGTCCTAGTTTTTATAAACACAACCCAGTGGCCTGTTTTATAAAATTGCATGGTTTTGCTTGCTGAAAACATGGTAGGATAGCCACCCTTGTTTGTGATAACCACACCTTGACCACCTGGTTTTATAAAGAAAATGTGTGTGTGTGGGAAGGGGATAAAATTTGGTTTTGAAAGATGAGTCAGACGGGATGGATGGTATTTCTATGTGAATTGCCGTTGGTGTGCTCGTACCTGTGTGGTTGAGCGAGGAAGGGAGACATCCATCTTGTCACCCCTAAGGACCAAGTTGATGTGTCATCTCACCTAGCTTCCCGTCGTGCAAACCACTTGACCGTTGTATGGGCAACGGCTTAGCATAAATCCCACTAGTTAGTCTGATAGCCATCAGGAGAGCTGAGAGCAACGGGTGATCAAGGAGAAGGGATAAGCTCTGTGTGATTTATGCCCGG
This sequence comes from Panicum hallii, assembly GCF_002211085.1. Classification (NCBI taxonomy): domain Eukaryota; kingdom Viridiplantae; phylum Streptophyta; class Magnoliopsida; order Poales; family Poaceae; genus Panicum; species Panicum hallii. The sequence goes on from NC_038049.1 coordinate 9,100,624, forward strand.
TTAAACCTCGGAGATAGGTCGAATGGCCCCTTGATGGATCCCGTGGTGGCTAGTCAGGTCTAGCGAAGGTGGATAATGGCTTTGTTGGGATCTGCACCGACACTAAGGTGATCGTGTTGTGGTACCCCACCTGTGGGTAAAGTTGCACACCTCTGCAGAGTTAAAATCTATTCGAATAGCCGTGCCCACGGTATTGGGCAAGTTCTGGTGTGGTCACATAACTAGTGTTTCTCTCTGGGAATGGTTGGACTAGTGTGGGTTGTTTGGAAAGTGTTCGGCAGTTGTGCCGTGTGCTACGGCGGACGGGGAGTCCGGTAGCAGCTTAAAACTTGGATCCTGTGTGGATCAACATCATGTGCTCCTTGGTACTAGAAAACTTGTTTCGAAAATGTTTTTAAACGAACCTTTGCATACAACCGAGTTTTCCGCAAATGAACCATAACCTTATCCTTGGATTGTCCTGTGCATTGATTTCTGTTATACCCCCTCCGTGGGTGTGATTGAACTTGCTGAGTACGTTTGTACTCACCCCATTCTTACTTCTTACAGCAGAAGATCCAGACTACCTCCCCGAAGACATCGAGTAGGGTTTCGTCCTGCACCCAGTCTTGCCTGTGGTTAGGGCCACCGCTGGAGTACCGCATGGCACAAGACTCTGACGACCCTCTTTTCGTAGCTAGTGTAGTAGTGTGGATTTTAGTTGTAATCCTCGCGATAGTGGGGCTTCACTGCCCATTACCGCGTAGAGTTGTATGGTGATGTACCATCTGATGTAGTAAAAGTGTTATCAGCCTCCTGGAACTGATAAAGCTTCACTTTTAAGTCTCCTCCTATGAGGGGACGCTTCAGGTACAGGGTTAGGTGGCACGCCTAGCGACTCCAAGTCAGGGTGCGCGCCGGATTACTAGGCCGTTGACCGAGGGACCGGGGCCCGCCAGCAGTCCCGGAAGCCTCCTGGCTCCTCGTGTTGCCTGTCACTGCTCGCCGGCGGGTTTTGACTGACAACAACCTCACGTGATGGGAGACAGATTGTTGATTTTGCATTATGTAGATGACACGATTATATTCATGGATCATGATTTAGAGTAAGATAAGGGCTAGTTTGGTAGAGCTCCAACTGATTCTAATTCTCTATGGGAGTTGATTATCTGAGAGAAGTGATTCTATGGCTGAAGGTGATTCTCTTTGATTCTCTAGCACAAACTCTTAAAATTAGAATAGAGAATCATTTCACAGAATCAGGAGAAGATACTTTTTTTCTAGCTCTCAGCCTCTTAATTCATTTCAGAGAATCACTCCACAAAATCAGCAGAGAATCACTTCTCTCTAAAAAAACTATTTGGCAGAGCTTCTGCTGCCAGCAGAGAATCAGCTCTAGGAGCTCTGCTAAACGCACCCTAAGAATATGAAGCTATTCTCAGGGTTAAAAATTGCCAGGTTTAAAAATCAATTTTCACAAAAGTGAGATCTTATGTAGAAGCCAAATAGTATGGGAGAGAATATAATAAAAAAGTTGGATGTGTGCCAAAACCGGGACTACGGACTGTGTACATAACGTTGTTCATATAGGGATAGGGGATAGGACATGTCCTATACCTTATCTATGTTGTACTCTACTCGCATGCGAAGTAGGACTAGCCGATACAGAAGGAAGCTACTCAAGTTGCACTCGAATACGGTTCCTAGGCTAGTGTCGGACTAGGACTCATGTAACCCTGTCCTCCCGGATATATACGGGCGGGCAGGGACCCCCTCAAAACATCAACACCCAAGGCAATACAAACCACCAAACAGGACATAGTGTATTACGCACATCGTAGTACGAACCTGTCTAAACCTTGTGTTGCTTACACCTTCGAGTTCCTGATCTCGGCGTCACCCTACCTAAAACTTACCACCTCGGGTATACCCCTCGGTGGGCAGGCGGTAAAACACCAACAGCGGGCACGCCAGGTAGGGGTGCGCATCAAAGATCCACCGGCGAACTCGAAGGCATCGTTCAAGTTCACCAGTGCTGTGCCCCCCAAGGCACGACATTCGTTTTTGGCTCGTGGGTCTGCGTCGCAGACGGCGTGGGCAATTTTTGTTGGTTCACCATCGACGTCATGAAGCCGGAAACTCTCGCAGCGAGTTTTTATAGCGACCTCGACGAGTTCGTCCATAATCTCGATGACTTGTCGACCCATGGCTCCACTACGAAGACCGAGGAGGAGTCCGTTTTCAACGCGACTCTACCCCGTGCTGCTACGACCACGCTCGGATCGGACCCGCTCCAATCTGAGAACTTGCGTAACCGATCGCGACTCGATCTATGCAATTCAGCCACTGAACATCAGGAGGCCAACAACTCCGAGTCCCTCTCCCCATTGGAAAAGGACTTGAACTATTTACTTCAAATCGGAAAACCCGAAGCCACCGCACGTTGGGAGGCTGCGGGTTGTCTTGGTGACAACGGTCTGATGATCACCTTCACTCCAGAGGGCTGTTTCATGCATTGGAAGGGCATGACACTCTCCGATCTACTTGAAGACGAAGACCGACTTGTGGCACACCTCGAGCCCTTGCCTTTTCAGGAAGGCAAGCCATTAGCCACCATGGCAGAAGAATCAACTGAGCTAGTCGAAGCAAGCTTCAATGAGCTCATATCACGTCAAGTGCTGATGGCGGAGGAGGGCGAGGATGATGGCATCTCACCCAACGACGCACTTAATATGATATCCGAAGACGAGGCCACAGCCAACGCCAGCGACGAAAATGGCACTAAGCGTGAGGCACGTAGGGCCACGAACAGAGCTCGCGTAGTCCGGCGAAGGAGGGTCAATGAGCGCATGCGATCTATGCATCATGAGCTAGACGCCAAATTCACAGCCGTGAGTGAGCGGGGTTTCAGAACTCCTGTGGCCAACATCGCCAGGGTAACTGCCATACTCGAATGCAGTAACGATCCAAACCTGCGCCAAACACTTCGCTACGCGCAGAGAGCATGGATTCAGCTTGATCGACAAAACCCGGCATCCGCCATCGGAGAAGAACACGTGGGCGAAAGCCACAGCCAACCTAACAGTCAAACGGCAGGTGGCTGTCCTCGACCTCAGCGAAGCAACAACAACGACAATGCTCGCGGGAGTCAAGCCACTGGCGGGAGGCAGCAGCCACCTCCAGGAAGCAACCCGTGACAGCCCAATCATCGGAATCCTCCAGAAGACCTGCGCCAGAGAATCAATGAAGGACGCGATGCGCGATCTGTAATTGATTCCAGACGCAGGGAACATGAAGTAGCCGATACAGAAGGTACCGACTGCAGTGATCACTTTCCTGCATTCACAGCACAGTTCAGCAGCTCCAAGTACCCTGAGGGCTTCAAGCCAATTGGGATCACCAAGTACGACGGCAATCAAGCTCCTCTGCAATGGCTACGATGCTACTCCACCGCCATAGAAGTCGCAGGAGGCTCCAACATCACCAAGATTGTCTATTTTCCAATGGCTTTGGACCCTGCGCCGCTCACATGGCTGGAGAGCCTCAACAACAACTCGATCGACTCCTGGGAGCGGCTCAAGAAAGTCTTCATCGACAACTTTCAGGGGGCGATCACCCGTGCAGGTACTCATCATGATCTTGCTCAATGTAAACAGGAACACAACAAGCTCCTACAGTCCTACACATGCTGTTTCTTCGATGTGCGTGCCACCATTGCGAATATCTCAGAGGAGGACATTATCGACTGCTTCTACAATGGCATCACCGACCAGGCATCTACAAAGATTTTGGGCCGAACAGACCAAAAACTATTGCAGGACTTCGTGACATGATGCACGACTGGTCCGAGCAAGAGGAAAAGATGCAGGAGCAGTTCCCGAGACACAATGACATCAACCTAAGGCGCACAAATGACAATCGTACTGACAAGAGCCAGCGGGACTACTCGGGTCCATCCCGAAAGCGTAAGCCAGACAACCTCATCGCGGCTGTGGATCATCCTTCGCGAGGTAGGAAGACAATGATACAGAAGGAGTTTGAAAAGCTCCTGCAGAAGAAATGCCCATGGCATCCAGGTGCCAATCATGCGGCAATTGATTGTTACCACCTCTGGAGGACATTCAGCAATCCCAGCAACAACAAGAAGAACAAGTCAGCGGATAAAGAACCCGAAGAGGATGACCAAGGGGACAAATCACACAATGCGAAGTTCCAAGATGCTTCGAAAACCATCAAAGTCATCTTCGGAGGTGATGAAGAGTTCAATTCCAGGAGGGAACAGAAACTGCTCCTCCGAGAAATCATGTCCGTCGAGCCGGTGGTACCACGACCACTCCGGTGGTCAGAGGTCCCCATCTCGTTCTCACATGACGATCAGTGGAGAAGCTTCTCCAAACCCGGCAAATTCCCCCTGGTCCTAGACCCGGTGGTAGCAGAAATCAAGCTCACCAGAGTACTCATCGACGGTGAAAGTGGTCTCAACCTCATCTTCGCCAGCACTTTGAGAAAGATGGGCTTGGACTTACGGACATGCTCGTCCCAAGCAAGACTCCCTTCTACGGCATTGTCCCAGGTAATGCAGCGCATCCACTTGGCACAGTGGTTCTTCCAGTCACCTTTGGCACGAGGGAGAACTACTGCACTGAGTTCATCAAATTCAAAGTTGCCAACTTTGAATCTTCATATCACGCCATACTAGGCAGACCGGCACTGGCCAAATTCATGGCAGTGCTGCACTATGTTTATTTACTTCTCAAGATGCCAGGATGAATTGGGGTACTCACTCTCTGAAGCGACTTGAAGAAGTCGTATGACTGCAACCAGGAGGCCATCCAGTACGCTTTGACTACGCGTATGCCTGATGCTTCAGGAGAAGTACTCACGGCCGCGGAACAAATCTCCCAAGCCGGGCTGGAAATCCCTACAAAGAAGGCCAGCAAGTCGAGCATCCAGTCGACCGGTGATGTAGCCCTCAAGACGATCCAGCTCCAGGAGGGCGACTCATCTAAGACCGCCGTCATCGGTGCAGGCTTAGATGAGAAATAGGAACTCGCGCTCATCAGTTTCCTTCGGGCTAACCGAGACATATTCGCATGGAAACCAGCGGATATGCCAGGGGTGCCTAGGGAACTAATCGAGCATAGTCTAAATGTACACACACAGGCTGTGCCCAAAAAGCAACGCCTTCGAAGGTTTGCTCAAGACAAACGTGAGGCAATCAAAAGGGAAATAGCTAAACTCCTCGCGGATGGCTTCATTAAGGAAGTAATCCATCCAGAGTGGGTAGCTAATCCCGTCCTTGTAAAGAAAAAGAACAATGAATGGAGAATGTGCGTTGACTACACCGACCTCAATAAGCATTGCCCAAAGGATCACTTCGGGTTACCACGCATTGATCAAGTTGTCGAATCGACGCTGGGTTGCATACTCCTCTGCTTCCTTGATCGCTATTCGGGGTACCACCAGATCATGCTCAAGGAGGAAGATCAAATAAAAACCGCGTTTATCACCCCATTCGGGACATACGCCTATAAAACTATGTCTTTCGGGTTGAAAAATGCAGGAGCAACCTATCAACGCGCAATTCAGATGTGCTTCACTGATTAGCTGCATCGGAATGTTGAGGCCTACATGGATGACGTGGTCATCAAGACCAAGAATCCCGATGACCAGATTGTAGACTTGGAAGAGACGTTCAGCACTTACGCAAGTTTCGGTGGAAGCTCAACCCAACAAAGTGCATTTTCGGCGTACCATCAGGGAAATTGCTCCGGTTCATCATCAGCAACTGGGGAATTGAAGTCAATCCTGTGAAGATCTTGGCCATCACTGACATGGAGGCTCCAGCCATAATCAAGGATGTGCAGAAACTAACAGGATGTATGGCGGCCCTAAACAGGTTCATCTCCCGACTCGGGGAGAGAGGACTACCCTTCTTCAAACTCCTGAAATGCCAAGACAAGTTCCAGTGGACGGAGGAGGCCGAGCAGGCCCTGCAGGATTTGAAACAACACCTACAATCACCTCCGGTGCTTACAGCACCACTGCCGGGAGAAGATCTACTACTCTATATTGCGGTGACAACTCATGTCGTTAGCAGTGCCATTGTAGTCGAGCGCAGCAAGGAGGGCCATGCGTTTGGAGTGCAGAGGCCCATGTACTTCGTCAGCGAGGTACTCTCCGAATCTAAGGTACGATACCCAGCAGTTCAGAAATTTTTATATGCAATACTGATCACATCAAGAAAGCTGCGCCATTACTTCGACGAGTACAAGATCATTGTGATTATGGATTTTCCGTTGGCGGATATTCTACATAATCAGGACACCACGGGACGTATATCAAAGTGGGCAATGGGACTGGGGGCTTTCTTTAATCGATTCAAGCCACGCACTGCAATCAAGTCTCAAGCTCTAGTTGATTTTATGGCCGAGTGGAGAGAGAACCAAATTCCAACACCAGCCGACAAGCCAGAGCACTGGACCATGTATTTTGATGGATGTCTTAAGCTCGATGGCGGAGGCGCTGGAGTCCTGTTTATCTCTTCAAAAGGTGAACAACTGAAGTATGTCCTCCAGATCCTTTGGGAGGTATCTAATAACGAACCTGAGTATGAAGCCTTGCTTCACGGGCTACGTTTGGCGATATCACTAGGCATCAAGCGACTACTTGTATACGGCGATTCACTTCTAGTAATTCAGCAAGTCAACAAAGAGTGGAACTACAACAAGGAGATAATGGACGCCTACATATAAGAAGTGCACAAGCTGGAAAATAAATTTTCCAGCCTAGAGGTTTATCACGTGATATGGGAACACAATGTTGGCACAGACATACTATCCAAGCTAGGATCCACTCGTGCACAAGTCCCAACGGGAGTTTTCGTCCAGGAGCTAAAGCAGCCATCCATCAAGTCCTCACCTCAGATAACCACTGATACCGGCTTTCAAAAGCCCGATCGGGAAGTTATGATGCTTGGAGAGGATTGGAGAGAAACTTATATTGACTTCATCCGGGACCAAAGACTACCAGCGGGGATGGATCGCAAGAAGCGCAGCGGCAGCTCGTGTCATACGCAGAAGCAAAGGTTTTGTCCTAGTCGACAATAAACTCTACCGGCGTGGCGCACGATCAAGCGTACTCATGAAATGCGTCACGGGAGAAGACGGCTACGACATGCTGCAGGAGATACACGAGGGTGTATGCGGCAACCACGCAGTTTCAAGAACCCTAGTTGGGAAAGCATACAGAGCTGGTTTTTGGTGGCCCACCACAGTATCAGATGCTGAGGACCTGGTGCGGAGATGCCAGAACTGCCAATTCTTCGGCAAGCAATCTCATGTCCCAGCCCACAATCTTATCACCATACCGCCATCATGGCCATTTGCCTGTTGGAGCCTTGATATGATTGGGCCATTTACAACAGCGCCAGGTGGTTTCACCCACGTATTGGTAGCAATCGACAAGTTTACCAAGTGGATTGAGTACAAGCCGATAACCAAGCTCACACTAGACAAAGTCGTTGATTTCATCTCCGACATCCTGCATCGCTTCGGCTTTTCGAACACCATCATCACGGACCTGAGATCAAATTTCATGGCTAACCAGTTCTGGGAGTTCTGTGAAAATGCGTGCATCGAAGTCAAATACGTCTCCGTTGCACACCCAAGGGCCAATGGTCAAGTCGAGAGGGCGAGCGGCATGATAATCGGGGGCCTCAAGAAAGGACTCTATGATGAAAATAACAAGAAAGGAGGAAAGTGGATACATGAGTTGCCACATGTCATCTGGGGGCTCAGGACTCAGCTGTTCAAAGCCACAAGACAAACACCGTTCTTTCTTGTCTACGGCTCCGAAGCAATCTTACTGGCTGACATCATGTGGAAATCCCCAAGGGTTGAAATGCACAATGAAGGCGAGGCGGATGAAGCAAGGCAGCTAGAGCTTGACTCTGTCGAAGAGGCTCGCTGCACTGCTCTTGTTTAGTCAGCACGATACCTACAGGGGATCCGATGATATCACGACCACAATGTCAGAGAATGGTCGTTCAGTATAGGCGATTTGGTCCTACGCCGCATCCAAGACGAGTCTGGCTTACACATGCTCAACTCGAGATGGGAAGGACCGTTCGTCATCAAGCAGATTACAAGACCGGGGTCTTATCAACTATAATACCTGAGGGCCAAGACGTCCCAAATTCTTGGAATGTTCAGAACCTGCGCAAGTTTTACCTATAAGAAGACGTGCACGGATAGCTGTTCTCCGAGCGCGTAGGCAGTTTTCTTCCGATTCAATTTGGAGGCTACGTGCCACAGAATCCGAAGTGTAAATTTTCTGTTAAAATACGGAGGCTATAGCCACGTTCATGTTTTATATGAATCGACTTCTTGCCATGAGCATAGCTGTCGTCGTGATGATGATCGCGTTTTTTCCAAACAGGTTAGATCCGCTCGATCGGACTCAATCTAACTTGTTTGACGGGCTCACATGAGGAGCTATATCGACTACTCCGAGAGTCGCTGTACTCAGGGTAGTTTTCGACTTCTTGTCATGAGCATGATAGTCGTTTCGATGATGATCACGTTTTTTCCTAACAGGTTAGATCCGCTTGATCGGATTCTATCTAACTTGTTGGACGAGCTCACATGAGGAGCTATATCGGCTACTCCCAAGGTCGTTGCACCCGGGGTAGTGTCAACTATTTAGCCTATGAACATGGATGGCAATCCAGAAATCATCAAGCAATAATAAGTATAGACATCATTGACTGATATATTACAAGGAGAAGAGTATTTGTCTTTACAATATCTCAATCCTGTATTACATTCTCTACTATTTTTTCAGCTACAGGCCGGGCTTCTAGGAGGTACTCACTGAACTACTCTTCAGAGCAGTCCGCAGCCACACCCTGTGCGAGTACCTCTAGTCAAGCCTGAGGCCAAAAGGACTTCATAAGACCTAGGGCGTGGCTAACACATGTGGTGGGGGCTTTGGCGATGAAGCTGAGGATTTTCTGCGGAGCTCCAAGGAGTCGCTCCAGCAGGGATCGCCCGTCTACTTCGCCGCCTTCCTGTGGATCCACCATGTCAACAAGCTGTTGGGCGGCCACCCTTAGGTTCTCCAGCTCCTTCTGGCACTGCTCCTTTTCTTCGCCCAATGTCTTGATCTACTGAAAGCAGTCGACGAACTGTTGTTCAGTATCAGCGATCACCTTCTGCAGCCTCTCGACATCATCTGTACGGCGATACAGCATATTCTTCATGTTAGTAAGCAACTCTTCTTTATATGTTAAGAGTTTCCTAAGCTCTGTGGTGAAGACAGTTTTCAGAACTCAAGACAAACTGCTAAGAGAAAGTACTCGAGCGAGGAAAGGACTTGCCTTGGTGCGCCTTTTTCTGCTCCTTAAGCTGTTCTTGGAGCTTGGAGTTGGACTTCTCAAGATTGCGGAGATCGTTCTTGAGAAGCCATGTTTCTCGTGTCCGCTCCTGCTTCAGCTTGCCGAGCTCTCTCTGAAGATACATGTTCTTTCGGTGTTCTTCTAATATGCGTTGATCCTTCGCTTGGAGTTCCCGGAGGCCACTCTCGACTACTTTCAGCTTCTCGGATTTTTCTTGGGAGCGTTTGGCCACATCCTGTATAAGGGGAAGACTAAGACAAGCAACTCGACAAAGCATAATGGCAGAAGAGCAGTCATGCCTTACTAGGGTAAATTTGTACATCTCTTTGGAGATCTTCTGGAAGTATCGCATGTTGTCGATCGTCACGAGAGGATCATCCACAAGATCTTTGGTGATGATGCTCTTGTATCCTCTCCCGGACACCAGCAGATCTCCAAGGTTGCTTGAGGTACCCGTAGCTTCCTCAGTTGATGGCTGTGGGGCACCTGCAAGTCAAAACCGTGTTCAGTACACAAAGTCTGCAATCTAAGCAGTTAGCTGTAGGGGGTCAGACACTTACTTGTGCCATCCGCAGGAGTGGCATTGGTGGCCTCGACTTGTTCATCACCACCGGCGCTGGCTTCGGGTTGCTGGGGCTCGGGAGGTGGTGGGTCGGGCAGCGTCGCGTCCCCCTCGGGGGCTGGTGGCTCAGGGGCTGGAGTAGCCGAGACAGGCTCTGGCTTATTCAACCCCAAAGCAGACGCAGTCCTAATGAAGCAGAATCAGTTATGTCATCAAACAAGTCGAAAAAGAACAGAAGATACATTATAAATCTTCTCTGCCAGATTTCTTCAGTCTCAGTGCCTGTGGTTTTATAACCACGGTACTCGTTGCCGGTGGCGGGGTCACACCAGCCAACGGCGAGGTACTTGCCACGGCAATGGTTACAACCCCTGCTGATGTAGTCGACGGGTCCGTCCCAGCAGTTTTTGCGGAACCACCTGCTGGAACATCATCCTCAGCAAATTCGGCCCCGACCACCTTTTGGCGCTTGGAGTCAGGAGGAGAAGCAGAAGGACTGCAAAACAGATAATGTAAGCATTTAACAACTACAAGACTTGATAATTCTACAAGATGGCGGCTCCAAACCTGGTGGGTTCGACTACAAACGCTTTGCGTTTGCGTACCACCCGACGACCCCGAGGGACCAATGGCAAGGCTTCTACCAACTCCACGGATGATCCGGTGGATTTGTTCTTGTTTGCCTTCCCTTCGGTTGCCCTCTCCGCTAGGGGGCTCCCGCTCTCGGTCGTCTCGCCGCTGGGCAGAGCATCAGATGCTTGAGCTTTTTTCGCTTCAGCCGCGGCGCTGGGAAGAAGGTGATCCGGACGGGGGATGTCAGATTATGGTGGATAACTTCGGTACAATGCTGTGTGTCCCTGCAGAGGATTCTCAGTACACGTTTACAGAACAGCAAAAATTTATTCCAAGTAGTCGAAAACTTACCGGCTGTGGAGGATTTTGCGCTGAGAATAGCTCCGGGACGTAGGGACCGTGTTGACATCCAGCAGCACCCGCGTGACCCAGAGAAGCGCGGCATCATCGGACAACTCTTCTGCGCACATCCGAGATGGGTCTTCAGCGCCCATGTACTCGAAGCCTAGTGTATGGCACTGTTGGATTGGCTAGATGCGGCGTTTGGAGAATGAAAACATTACGGATGCATCGGTCGCTCCTATTTCTTTATGGGCTGCTATGATGGCTAGCAACTCGTCGACTTGATCCATGTCCCGTTTGGAGAGTTTGGTGTGTGGCAGAACCAACCTGAATTACACCGGCTCAAGTGCGCTGATCCTTTCTCGGAAGGCACTAAGGTCTCAACCGCACTTCAAACGGTGTAATCCCATGGTCTGTTGGGTAAAGTCCCCATAAAACCACCTAACTCAGGATCAAACCGAGGTACCTCGCATGAAGGCGAGTCCAGAGATACAATCACCGACAGTTTTACATCACAGGCGTAATATTACATTGGTATTTAAACATAGCTGGTAGCAAGACCTAACTAGTACAAATTTATACATAACTGTTCATAGTTAGAGTATCTGCAGCGGAAAGTAAAACGTGACACTACCGGACGTCACGGAATGGATATTGAGCTAAGCCCAAGCTCAACATCACTCGGAGGGACCTGTGTTGGCCGGGGACGGATCCTACTCCACGGTCCAATCATCAGGAAGAGCATAGGGCCATGGTACAGGCAGAGCAGAGTCCTCAGGGGGATTACCTGGAACAAAAATCACATTGCAAGGCTGAGTACTCTAATACTCAGCAAGGCTTACCCGTTCCATGGTATACTTAGCCATGTAGCTAGACTATGAAGGTTTGTAATGGTTCTGGGTATAATTTCAGCTGAAAAGCAACAAAGAGTAGATCCTTAATTTCAACTTTTAGCTTTCATGTTCTAGTTGGTTATCCATTCTAAGTAAGCAACTATAGCTACCCAAGCATGGTAGAACTTTTTAAGCAAACATCATCTTTGATCATCATTAGGTTGCTCTTATTACTCTATGTGGCAAAGGGATCAAGCAGGCTCAATCTCCGCGAGAAACGGACGATTCTGAATCGAATTTTTAAAATTGCAAGGGTAAACCTAACTCACACGCTTGGAACTTCCAATGATCGTTCAGAAGCAACTGTTTGCCTTTCATTCCGACTCGTGGATCAGTGCCACCACAAGCGATTGTAGGACCATACGCACATCCAATGTGCAGGACGTACGCCTGTAGCGCGACTACATGACCATACTCCTGTCCGCTGTGCGGAACGTACTCCCACACGTCGGTGCGTGTGAAAAACCAAATTACGAGTGGTGGGGGGTATATCCACTCCTCGGGCCGATTGGTTACTAGGCTTACCGCTTACCATATTTCGCGGCATGTGGCTAATACTTTCAAACGCTTAACCAGTGCTATCACAAACTGCGACCTTATCAAATTTCATCAACACAGACGGGGTTCTTGCCAACGTCATGAATCACAACCCCGTCCATCATCTTTATAGTGGTTGCAGGAATGTAAACATTGCAACTCCTATAAAGCTCGAGAGTGATAGGGAATCACTCGACTTCTACCGGTCCTATTAGCTTAGCAACTAGTCGGACTCCGGTTCTGGTATTCAATACATAGGTTCCTAGGAATATGCAACTAAGGTTTCAATACAATTCGTGGAAACTTAAATGCACAAGTAGATATACAAGAATATATATAAATTGCAGTGTAGTAAAAATAGCAGTTTATGTCCGGGGCTTGCCTTCGCTGGTGGGGCTGGGGTCAGAGATGTCAACACTAAAAGTTTCTGAACCGGGGTTCGGGGCTTCAGTTATATCTCCGATGACGTTCCCGGGGTCTTCAGAAATATCCCCTTCTGGTTCCGGGATCAGCTGGTAGTCTCCGTCAGCGAGAGTTGTCGAGTCTATATGATATGCAAAAAATTACAGTTGAGGAAATACATACATTTCCATTACATTTCACGATAAAGTTGCAATCCAACAAGTTAATTAAACTCCTTCTACGGGCAGTCATTTATCGAGTATAAACATAATTACCTAATTGCATTAAATGACATGTTGAGTTACTCTAAGCAACTAAGCTAATTACATTAAGTAGCATTGGAAAATATCCTAACTTATCTAACCAATTTCCTTAAACATTATTAGTTTACTTTATTAATTAGACTAAAGCTATAAAAATTAGTATCAATAGGTCTAATTGAAATAAGCTTATCATAAAATTTTCAAACATTTCATGCAGCATAGCAATCAGAATAATTAATTCCATCAAACAATGCTCAGATCATGCACTATTTTTCTAGTTTGATCTACTGCAAACCTAAGGATAAAAATTTTACTGGAAAAAGGTTGAGCTTAATCTAAGCTACTGTGATTTTATCAACTTTTATCCTTATAGCAATTATGCTATAATATAAACAAAAACAGCATTATGATATTAAGATCTATTTCTATCAGAAGTTCTACATTAGATCTTGTGCTGCAATTTTGTGAACATATTACACTACTCAAAAGTAACACTCTAATTTAATTGCATAAATTTTCATAAACCAAAACTATTATTCATGAATTATCTTTGAATCTAAACCTAAATTCATAACTCAAGCTACTCTATGCTACTGATATTCAAAATTTTATCATGGATTACACATGCTGAAAGAAAGTTAGATTAAAAGTTTCAGCTACAAAAACTAAAAGATTCATCTTGGAATAAATCCTAAATCTTTCATCAATATAAAACAAAGATACTTAAACATCATAGCTAGGAAATAGTTCTGGGCCTAAAAATTTTACATGAGGCTATACAGGAGACACACATCCTAGGTTTCAAATTTCAACATCAGCATAGCTATGGATCAAGAGATCTAATTAGCACACCCATTTCCTAGTATTTATTCTAATTCAAAATATTCACTCATCCAGCTCAAGGTTATAACATAAAAGTTGTAGAGTTTACTTCAAGGATTGAAATAAAATTGGTTTGACATTTGTTTGAATTTCTACAAATTCTTAGGAATTTCTAAAGATCACTGGTTTTGAATGGGAGGGAGAGACTGAAATCTTGCAGTCACACCCTCAAAAAGATTTAAATCAGTGCAATCAAGTCCTTGGCTCATCGGGGAAGAGAGCCGAGACTTGCCGGTCAAATTCCGGTGACGGTGGTCGCCGGCGGTGAGGGGGAACCGGCCAGGGAGGACCAGGGGGCTAGCGCGGGCCTTGCTGGGGGTGATGTGATGGTCGGGGTCGACCGGAAGGGGTGGAACGACGGCAACCCGAGGCGGCGGCGATGGAGCTCGACTGTGGCGGCGGTGTTCCGGCGAGGGGGTTCACCGACAGCGGTCCAGAGGTTGAGGAGAACCTCGAGGGGAACAAGGCGATTCGATCGATCACCTTGGCGAGGGTTGAGGTGGTCAGAAAGATGGGTCCCCACGGCATACCGAGGCGGCGGCGGTGAGGTCGACGGCGACAGTGATGCTCCGGCGATCAACGTCGGCGAAGGTCCTACGCACGAGCATCGGTGAGCCATGGATGATGCATTGCTGCATTCAATTGAGGCTAACGGCTATGGGAAAGAGATGACCGACGGTGACCGTGACGACGGCGGAGGAGAAGAACACCGGCGAGCGTCGGGAAGCCCAAACTAGAGCTCAAAGAAGTCGATTGAAGGGTGGGCAAGCTTCACAGGAGCACAGCGAAGCTGCTGGAGGTTATGGTGTGGCTTGAGAAGGGGTGGGGCGAGCTGTCAACGGCGGCAGGCAGGGGCTGCGGTGGAGGTCCGGTGAAAGCAATCGAACAGAAGAAGGCAACAGCGGGCGCGTGAGGGGTAAAAGAAGTCGAGGAGCATCCTGGAGCATGCATTAAGACCAGGAGAGGGCACGGCGAGCAGTAGCAGCTGCTGGCGACCGACGACGTGTGTGGCGACCGCGGGCGATGCTCGGGCAGAGGCGGGGAGGCGTGGCGCTTGCAGAAGAAGGCTAGAGGAGAGGGGCTAGGGCGGCGGCCAGCCTGGGGGCGACGCGTGGTTGCTGCCAGAGCAGGAGGTGGCGCCGGCAGAGCTGCAGCAGCGGTGAGCGGCGGCGGCCTACTGCAGCAAGGTGGTGGCTCAGTCGGGTGGTGGAGCGGGCGTGGCGTGCTTGGGGAAGACCCGCGGGGGAGCGCTGAGGCGGTGGTCGAGCTCGAGGGCGACGCGTGGAGGCTAGGAGAGGCAGGGGGGCCTCGGGTGGCGCAGCACGGCGGCCAGCGGCGGCGCTGCTGCACGGCAGAGGGGGAGCAGAGGAAGAAGAAGGGGGGGGGGGCCAGGGGCTGCTGTGAAATTTCAAAAACTCCAGGGACCTCACTGTAACACAAAATTTTCCACTAATCCAAAGCTCAAATGTAGAAAATGGTCAAAATAAAAGTTGTAGAACTTTTCAAACCCTACAACTTTTATTTAGGGTTCAAATTCAAAAACTCAAAGGATAGAGCTTTATTTTAAAACCTTGGACTTAATTCAAACTTTATAAAGTTTTATCCTTATTAGGGTAAATTTCATGTACTCTTGGACTTAATTGCAAGTTTTATGTAATGTAATGATGACTAACACTCTTACACTTTGACCCCTAGTCAAAATTGGAAGTTACATTTGTAATTCAAATATTTTGCATAAAAGGACTCATATTTTTGAAAGATTACACATAGGTCCTTATTTCCACACATTCACTCAATTTCACACAATTCAATACATACATTACACATTCTTTCCTAATGTTTTACAATTTTGATACCTAGGGTGTCACACGGTGTTCCACTCCGGCCTCAGGACAGGCGGCTTACCCGATCTTTCAGGGAGTTGGGGGACATGGTTTCCGATGTAGAACTAATGGCTTTTCCATCCAGCAATATTGGAGGGGAATTTGTAGGAAAGGTATCTGTCGCTGGCTTGTTACCTAAGCTGGATGCCGGCGCCCCCTACAATGGATGGATTTTTGGAGGTGGGTTGCGGCTTTACCCGGAAAAGATAGCAGAAAAGATTCCAATGGGGTTCAATTCCAAGAAAAGCTTCGCAAAAATGGATGAAGATAGCAATATGGCAGATTAAGTTCGGGTTGAGGTGATGGAGCTCAAGCCCGTAGAAATAAAGAAGGCCACAGAAGAAAAAACAAGTGGGGAGAGCCAAACCCCGTTCGGAGAAATGGTAGAATGAGACGATTTCATCTACATTTTCCATAGGAAGAAGTTAGCGAAAAGAAGGGCACCAGTTGACAAGATTTTTCTCCTGAAGTAAACCCTTAGAAACAAGATTCAAGAGTTCGTTATTGGAGCACTTACTGTAAGTCCACTCCCCAGAAGGCGGCTGTGAATCCTTCCCCTTCGCATCCTTCTCGTTGGATCTCTTGGGCGCCATTTCTAGATCTGTTTGCCACGAGTTGCTCGGGGGCTGCAGAGAAGGGGCAGAGAGATTCGGCTAGTTGGGGGCTTATCAAAGGGGGTGAAGGAGGAGCACGGATGTGATTGGGGATTCAAAAATTTCTTGGCGGATTGAAAATTGAAAGCATGGGTCTTTACTTTAGGTTACCGCGGGGTTAAATAACCAGCGGTTGAAGTTGAGGAGTCGTCACATGGAATATTCGGAAGATGTGGGGTCATTTGGTGGATTTTTTAGATAAATTATTTGATTAACCATTTTTTCAGGATTAATTGTCCTGAAAAAAGGGGTTTTTCGAATTCCAAATCTAACTTCCATCATCTGTATGCCATGACCATTGGATCCTTTTTCCCAAACCTGAGAGATTTGGATTCAAGGCTCGGGGGCTGCGGGATACATGGCATCGACTACTTATTTTTCGAATATATTTGAAAAGTAAGAAAGGAAGATTCAAAACTAATGTGACCCTCAGCCTGATTCTTCGATTGAACCTAAGGCTCGGGGGCTACTCTATATGGAGTGCGATTTTTCATCGCACACCATACCAAAGAAGTAATTCGGGGTATGAGCACCTCATAGCTTCGATGCAGCCAAGGAAGTACTTGAAGTTCAAGACGGAACTTCAAAAGAAGCCGAAGACTACTTCGAAAGTACTCGAGGAGCCTACAGTACTCAGCTACGAAGAGCTGGGGGGCTTGTCAAACTCGGGACTACGGGACTGTGTACATAACGTAGTTCATATAGAGATAGAGGATAGGACATGTTCTATACCTTATCTATGTTGTACTCTACTCGCATGCGAAGTAGGACTAGCCAATACATAAGGAAGCTACTCAAGTTGTACTCGAATACGGTTCCTAGGCTAGTGTCGAACTAAGATTCATGTAATCCTATCCTCCCGGATATATAAGGGCGGGCAGGGATCCCCTCAAAACATCAACACCCAAGGCAATACAAACCACCAAACAGGACGTAGGGTATTACGCACATCGCGGCCCGAACCTGTCTAAACCTTGTGTCGCTTGCACCTTCGAGTTCCTGATCTCGGCGTCACCCTACCTAAGACTTACCACCTCGGGTATACCCCTCGGTGGGCAGGCGGTAAAACACTGACAATGTGAGCTAGGGTCATACCTTTTCAGGTATCTAGGAATACTGATGCATCACAATAAACTGCGTAATGTGGATTGGGGTGTCATCGATGAGAGATTCAAATGCGAACTAAAGTGTCATCGAGGAGAGATTCAAACACAAACTAAAATGTCATCAGGGAGAGATTCAAACGCAAACTAAGTACGTGGAAGGCCAAACATTTATCGTATGGGGGACGAGTGATTTTATTGAATTTGGTCCTAAGTAGCCTTCCAATGTTCATGATGTCCTTCTTTGAAATCCCTAAACGTGTCCTAAAAGGACTAGATTTTTATCGTTCCAGATTCTTTTGGCAAAGCAACAATGATAAACAAAAATATTATCTAGCCAAATGGGATAGCTTGTGTTGTCTTAATGGTCAAGGCGGTCTGGAAATAGCATACCTTTGGATTGCAAACAAATATTTACTTAGAAAATGATCGTTCAAATTGTTCAATGAGGGTGGCACATGGCAGACTTTAGTATCTTAGTTCAAAGTGTCTTTCTTCTCGAGATTCGCACTTCTAGAAAGGTCCGTTATGGGCTAGGGAAGATTTTCTAGGTTTCGGAACATTTAAGATAAAAGATGGGTCACAAATCAGATTTTGAGAGGACACCTACGTTCGTTGGCTCTAAACCACATAAAGAGCAATTTTCTAACCTATATAATATAGTCTATTATCCTTATGTTAGAGTGGCAATCTTTATGAACCAAATGCCATTGAATATCACTTTTAGAAGGGCTAGTTTGGGATAAACTAACTGCCTGGAATAACCTTTTAGCTAAAATATCCGCTAACCAGTTTCAAATGAGAGGGATATTTTTACTTGGGACTTGCATAGCCATAATAATTTTACTATATGGTCCGTCTATGTATCAGTATTTTATATAAATCAGAATACACCCTTTGCTAATAATTTTTTATGGAAGTTGAAGATTCCTTTAAAACTGAAGATTTTTCTCTAGTACCTTCAACGATGTGTTATTTGAACCAAGGATAACTTTGTTAAGAGAAACTGGTCTAGGAATAAAAATTGCTGCTTCGATGATCTTAATAAAATAATTCAGCATCTCTTCTTTGATTGTCAATATGCCAAGACCACTTGGAGAGTTGTTAATGTAGCTACTGGGATTAACCCCACTAAAGTCAATAACGCCTAGCCTAGAAATTGGTTAAGGGGCATAAGCAACAAAGAAAGAAGTTTGATTATTTTGTTGGAGTTGCAGCTTTTATGTGGGCGATTTGGTATAGGGGTAACGATTTGGGTTTTGAAACAAAACAGTTTACCTTATTTATGTAGGCTGTCTTTAGGGGAGCGTACTCGCTGCGATTTTGGTTCTTGTTATTACATGAGGATAAAGGGAGACTGTTTTTGGCAAGCAGGGTATTGGAGGTTGTTGGCTTGGATATCTTTGCCAAGAATGGATGGAGAAGCGATAATAGACTTTGTTTTTGATACCTTCAAGTCATTTGCATACTCTTTTCTCTTTTTTTCATCTTGTGAGCTGAGAATTCTGTAAAAACTTGGTTGTGAAGCGGTCACAGTGGCTGGAGACTTTTATTTTTTTAAAAAAAATAGACTCTTTGCAGCCTCTACTTGCTCTTTATAAGATACATTAGGAATAAGATAAATTCCATAAAAATATGTTATAAAAGCATAAGCTTCCGCCATCAATTGTATAGAATTTATTCATCATTTAATAATAGTAGCAATTGGATATATTGTGTATTCTAGGAAAATGCGCATCTGCAACATATGAAAAATAGTCTAAACTAACCAACGAAAATCTGCATATAAATTACCAACATGTCCTATTATAGAAAATAATAATCTAAAATTACCACCTAATTCTTCTTAGAAAATACCAAGTTATGCTATTATGAAGAATAATATAAAATAACCCGTAAATTTACACATCTAAATAGCACCCATCTACCATTATAAAAAGCAATAGTCTAAAGATCCTCCATCTCCACGAATGTGACCCAGCTAGTAATCATTGTTATTTTGCTTACATATTACACACGTCTGTCATCGTTAATCATAAACAACTAACTCAAGGTATATTTGCATGTTGTCTGTTACCATGTAGACCAGTATACATGTATGGATACCAGAAGCAACCGGAAGTGACGAAGATAATGATTTCAATGTCAAATATATATCTCAAGCAGAAGTTTCAACTAAACACACGCCAAATATTAAAATAGTTACTATGCAAACGGTAAAAGCTACAATTGGGATTCAATTTAAATAATTGATAATTAGAGTCTATTACAATTGGAAAAAAATAAATCTGAACATTATGTTAGGACATGGACATATGAGAGAGATAAAAGATAAACAATCTTAATTAGTTGTGGGGTCCAAACCATTCATGACCTTTGACATTTTTGTCTCTTAAAATTATCGGCCCGTGGAACGGTTAATGGACCAAGACAACAAAAGCATTACGAAGTTCGGGCCTAAACTAAGTTTGGAGCGGCCCATAATGATGGCCACATTTACCATGTCGCCTGCTGTTAAACTGTCACGGTTGACCGCATGCACCCATATCAACATGTCTCTACCTATTCCAAAAGAGAGGATTATTTTCTTGGTCCGCTGTTGCTCTTAGTTCATTATACTTCTTATCCGATGTGGAATTGGAAGCAGACGGAGCATACATTGGATTGATTGGATGGAAGTCTCCTCCGATACGGAATCGAAGTCATCTTATGTTCCTTACGTAAATAGCAAGCAGTTAGATGGAGACTCAGCAATACGAGAATAAGATAGGCTAGACAGGCCTTTAGACGAAAGTACCGTAGCAACATATGAACATATGAACATATTTACTAATATAATAAATAACGTAAAGTTGCCTCTTAAAAAGGAAAATATATTGTGAAGACTCACTAGTGCAGAACAACGCATATGTCCACTCCTTTAATCTCGATTGGGGTTGAACCCGGAACTAATCAAAGCATTAGTCCTGGGTTCAACGGTTAGGGGCAGGGGACTTTTAGTCCCGGTAGGAGCCGCCAATCGGGACTAAAAGTCCCTCTTTAGTCCCGGATGGTGACATCAAACGGGACTAAAGTGTCATCTTTTAGTTCCGGTTGAAAGCTCCAACTGGGATTTAAGGACCCTTTAGTCCCGATTGGGGATACCAACCAAGACTAAAGAGTTCTTCACCGGTCAATTTAAAAGAAAAGCATCACACTTAGAGTTACATGTGTTGTGTAGGTGGGGTGGTAAAGAAACTGTACGCAGGGCAGGAGATCATGAATTTGATTCCTGCGGATCGTAGAGATTACGGATCGTAGGGATTGATTGTGTTTGCCAATTATTTTTTTAGCATTGCAGACCTTTTAGTCCCAGTTTCCACAACTGGAACCAAAGGTCATAACCTTTTAGTCTCCGATTGGTTTTCCTAGTTGGGAAACCGGAATTATAAGAGATTTTCTAACCGGGACTAATATCGTGTTCTGTACTAGCGACTGTCTCTCATAAAAAAATAAAACATGAAGACTGAAACTAAATTCTGTACGTGTCGTGGCTATCCCGGCCGCCCTGACTGTGAATCAGATTCAGTTTACTTTTACTCTAGTGTAAAACAATAGATTCTTTCAAACCAAAGAAGTAATAAAATGATTAGTTCATGGAAAAATGGAATGGAATTGAGAAACTGAGCCGTACGACGCCGAGCCTGTTCGGAAGCAAAGTTGTCCTTGGTGACCACCACTATATAAAAAAGAAATTTTTAGAGATGGGTAAAATCATATTTTTAAGAACGGGTGCGGTACCGTTCTTATTTCTTCTCACAACTAAAGATAGCTACTTGTAGGGCCAGATAACATGTCCGTCCCTAAAAATCAATTTCTAAGGGCGGGTGACGCCCGCCCTTAGAAATCAATATCCAAAATATGAAAAAGTTTTGAAAAAAATCAAAAAATAGCAAAATAAAAAATATCCCTGCCAACCAGCCACCGCCACCACCCTCTCTACTACCGAGGTATAATCTTTTTGATAAAATATGCACACTTGCGTAAAACAAGGTTCAAACGCTTACCTCCAGCCTCGCATGTACCCTCCTCTCCACCACACTACACAGTCACTTGTGACTCTACGGGGTATGCTATTTTTTCATATAACTCTGAAATTGATTTCTAGAGGTGGGTCATACCATCACCCGCCCCTAGAAATCTATTTAGCGATGGGTGACGCCATCGCCCGCCTCTAAAAATATTTTTATATTTTATTCCGAAAATTCATTTAAATCTTTACATATAGCAAAACAAAACTAAAAAATTTGAAACTTCTACACTATAGTTATTGTCAACTACAGATAAAAAATATACCAAGTATATTTCACTATATGTAAAGATTAAGATTGTGAAAATCTCAAAGTATGACTTGAGTTGTATGACGTACTGTATAGTCATAGCTATATGAGAATTTATAATAATTTTTTAGACTACTAAATAATATTAAATGAAAAATTTATCAGTTATAAAGTTTTAGATCTCGTCGACCTCTACAATTCTGATATAAAGTTCAACTTCATCCGAGATCATATGAAAAAAGTTATGAATGTTTTTGCGTGGAACCATTTGTTGGGACGGGTCATGCCATCTCTGCCCCTAACGGCAGATCGGTTGCTACAGTAATCGCGCTTCATTTGTAGGAGTGGGTTATCTTTTGACCGTTCCAAACGAGATGTTGCTGCAAATCGGTTTTTAGCAGGGCACGGTAACCTCTGACCCAGGACCAACGAGCAGCTGACACAGTGAAATTATTCAGATTTCTCTCCATTATTGCGGTTGTTGCGTGACAGAGAATTAATAGATGTTCTTCTCCATTATTTCCTCTCGTTGACCACTAGCATAATAATCTTATAAGCCACGAGTTCAATAATATTTTTCTTTATCTGTAGCAAAGCATTTCAATTATAGAGAAGCAACGCCTTTTACCCTTGAGACTCTATCTATTTCTTTGTCGACTGTTGAACTTGTGTGTGTTTTTTGTTTAAAAAAGATAACGGTATATATATTAAAATTTATATATGACGCCACATTTTCGGATTCTTTTTTCACGTCAACTTGCACTACTGCAGGAACAAGCCTTTAGTTCTAGTTCATTCCCCTTAATAACTGCCGGAATATAAGGTCCATGGAGACACCCATTTAAAAAATCCCAAAGTAAGAGTCAATGGTGTGGATAGGCCCATACTCCTATAAACTTAAACATATGAGCTCCCTTATATTGATTGTATAACTGAAGCTTGAGAGAGACGGAGATAGAAAGTAAATTTTCACAAATTTTCCCACAGTGCCCTAAGCGGAATGGGGTCGATAATAACAAGGATGAGGTAGTAGGCTAACCGGCAGGAAATGGAATAATTTAGATGAGGGTTTTCTAGGGTTGTATATAGGCAGTGGTGGAACCAGAAATTTTGAGTAACACCTTTTTAAAAAATATATTACAGACACAGACGCTCACAAACACGTATGCACACTCACTCCTATAAATACACGTACACAATCCTACCCCTATGAGCACCTCCGAGAGACTGAGCTGGTAGATTCTCGAGTTTGGAGCCGACCGGACACCTTGTACTATACGTGAGAAAATATATCAAGAATATATATACGTAGGGTGGTAAAGGGGCTCATATTTTAGACTCTAATCTTATACAATTTTGAGCTAAAAATGTATAAGAGCCAAATTGGATTGCAAAGAGACCACTTGAGCCATGATCCTTTACCACCCTTAATATACGTGTCACCAATATTTTAGATAGAAAAAATGCTTCACATATGACCTATCTACACTTTATACGACTTCGTAGCATACATGCTATCTGCTAGCGTATTGCAAATTTGGCCCATAACGTTACTCTTCTGGTTGGATTTAACTAGTATTTAGCTATCTGTCTAGCTAGATGAGTATTGCATGCATCGTTCAGTATATGTTGTTGGGTGTGTTAAGAATGATATCTAAGAAACTTAAACATAAAGTATGTTGCATTGGTGACCAGTGTGTTGGGCTTTAGAACATAGGTAGGAGGTTAAAAATTTTCACCGGTGTTAGGGGGCAAGGCCCCTGCTCGCCCCCTCCTGGTTCCGCCGTTGTATATAGGCACGACACTCACTCCTTGCTGTGACTGTAACAAGGAGTTAGTGAAGGTGGAAGCTCTTAACTCCCGGTTACCGTACAAAACAAGTGGTGATGCCTATTTTCCGTGAAATTGGAGGAGGAGGGGGGGGGGGGGGGGCGCAATTCCATAGTTCTCACAATTTTTTACATATTACAATTGCATATTTAAAATTCATGCAAATTAATTTAAATTATATTTCTATGGTTACCATTGATACAAATTTAATTACGTAAACCACATCCATAGATACACATTTTATGAGACCGTAATAGTTTTTACACACCTTAATGCTACACGGTATAAACTCTTAAGTTCATAAGTTGACCTACTTTGTTTTAAGAAGTGTCCCTTTGTAGTGATCGGTTCGTAAATAAGGAACCTGCTACTTTCACATCAATTGCGAAAGGAGGGAGATTGAAACATGATAATGCTCATCCTATCTGATTATCTGGTCATACTTTAATTTCATAACTTTAATTAACAAAGATTTAAACTTTTAAATATTTGAATATTGCAGTTAGTGGAAGCTTGATATTTTTAGGAAATTATACCTCTCTTTTCTATCTAATAACATAATGATATGAAAACATTTTTCCACCACCAAAGCATCAAATAAAAAGGGACGAAAAGATCATGGCACAGTGATGTATACTTGTCACCTTCCAAACTGACTATAATTGGTCCTCTATGCGAACTTTTTTACCGTTCTAAATTTTCTCATCAGTCAAAAAGGAGAAAGCCACTACTAAATTTTTCCTTTCATATACATGATATTTAGTTCTCCACTGAACCTACCTGTCCTTTTTATGGGGGACATCTTGGTTATTTAATTCTGAGAACAGAAACACACATAAACCATTTCCTGGGAATACAAAGTACACATAAAAAGATAATATGGACACGTCCACACACTAGTTATTTTTTCTTATATTCCTGTGTCACAATATATACTAGTACAGCCAAAAGTCTGAGGACAATCACAAAATAGTATACTTCCTCTGTCCAATTTTATGTGGAGTCATATTTTTGAAAAAAAATAATCTCTATGTATTTTAATCGGTACTTATAAATTGATAAGTATATTGGTGCATAGAAACTACATAAGTGCTTTTAAACAGTTTTGTAGATATAAGGATATGTATTACCTAAAAAGTTTATCTTTTGATTAGCAATACATGATTGCTCAACTAAAACTAAAAATTGCTAATCAATACTACTAAAAAATGATTTGTAAGAACACTCTATTTTCTTTTCTAAGGGCGAATCAAGAGGTAACCCGCTCCTACAAATTGAGCGCGGTTACTCTAGCATCCAACCCGCCTCTCGAAAAGTATTTCTAGGGACGGGTGATGCAACCACTCGACCCTGGAAATGGTGGCCATTTCTAGGGGCGGGTGATGCATCCACTCATCCCTGGAAATGGTGGCCATTTCTAGGGGCGGGTGATGGTGTCATCCAACCCTAAAAATTTATTTTTTAGGTACGGGTGATGGTATGATCCGTCCCTGTAAATGGTCCCATGCAAAAGTATTCGTGACTTTTCCATACGATATCGGATGAAGTCAAACTTTATATAAAAATTGTAGAGGTTGACGTGATCTAAAACTTTGTAGATGATAACTTTTTAATTGAAGGTCATTTTATGGTCTAAAAATTATTATAAGTTCCCTAATTTTAATTTCTAGAAGTTTTGATTTTTTTCAAACAACCTCAGATATAGTGTATCTCCTTATCAAAGTTGTAGTCGTAAGATATAAAATTTTATAATTTCTAAATTATTAATTTAAGATCTTTTAGAATCAATCACATGATCATTTAATAGTTGTACCCTACATATGGCTATGACTATATAGTATCTCATACAACTCAAGTCATACTTTGATGTTTCCATAATCTTAACCTTAATATGCACTACAATATAATTAGTATATTTTTTTATCTATATTTCACAATAACCATAGTATAGAAGTAATATTTTTTATTTGTTTTGCTATATGTAAAGATTTAAATAAATTTTTTGAATAAAATAGAAAAATATTTTTAGGGGCGGGTAGTTGTTGGCGTCTCTTAGCAGTAGTTGTTGGCGTCTCTTAGCATCATCACTAGGATTATCATTCCCTAGCAATGGTGCCGGAAACGCCGTTTGGTATTTCTTACATCATAGATAAATCCGCAAGCCCACGGAATACCAGTGTAGCATTTTACCCGTGAGTAATCTCAGGTGTTGTATTTATATTTCTGCAGGGAAGGCGGCGGTTATAGAATAGGTAAGTTGATGATAAAATCTTGGTTGAATATTCAATTGCATAAACAGGGGTAAGATGATATATGGATAATCAAGTAGTGTGACACAAAAGTTACTCAAGCTCAAACTCAAGCAAAAACATAGGCATGGAGAAAGGAAGAAGAAAACTAGCTACTCGGGACTTACGTGCTTCTATCTACATATACATATTATACACTCACGCACATACAGATGATTATCCTCAGCAATAGGCTCCCAGGCACTACCGGGAGGACCGCTTATGACTAGCAGAGGAGCTGCTAGCCAACTCGACTACTTTATATACCTCCTACCGCAACTACCCGAATGGGGAGGGTTACGCTGGATGGACAAGGATGTCATCACTTGCCGCATACCTCATCTAACCATGGGATAGAGCCGCATCTGGCAACACTAACTAAACCAGACACCATGTCTGCATTAATAAGCGAGACTCTAATGCCCTGCATGGAGCCCCCACCCTCCAGATGCACGGACATCACACTAGAGCAAACATACGAATGCCGGAACCGTTGCCGTGACACTAGATTTACTCTTCTAATCATGCAAGGCATAAGGTACAAATATAAACTAACCATAGCATACATGTCTGATACCGCAGAATATAAACTATACGAATATATAAATTTAGAAGACAACTCTACTAAAGATATCTGAGAATTACAAAGGAGAGAAAGAGCTAAACCCATACCGAACACTTCTAGCCAACCTCGGGAACCCAAAGAAGAGACTTCAGCCTAAACTCCACTATCCTATGGACTAAGCAAGAGAGGAACTTGAGTCAGAGCAACTTGAGGTGTGTCTTCTTTAGGAGTCCCTCCCCTCATATTTATAGATGTGTCACGGGGTGTCTCAGCCTGCAAATGAGGTGCTATCACATGGAAGAGCAATGGAGAGGCGCCACGTGGAAGCTTTAAGTCGGTGGAGCGGGCCTTGGTTCGGCCGAACCATCTGGTTTGGCCGAACCAGGCTTGGCCCCAACCAACCTCAGCCTTTGCTGAGTGGCTGGCATGTGGGCCCTAGGGTCTTTGGTGCATGGCTTGGTGCTATCCTAAGGAGGTTCCATATCCTGGTGAGCCCTTTAATCCATGTGAGGCTGAACGGTGCGTTCTGATTGGATTCAATGGTGTGTTTCCCTCTATTTCTACTCAAATTCCTCCATAGCACTTATTTCCATGAGACATGTGGAAATGACATTATTCTAGATAAATATGCATGTAAGAAATGCTAGTTCTTCCCAATTTTTTAATCAAATTAACGGTCAAAATTGGTCCACAACGAGCGTCAACAATATCCCCCAATTTGTCCTGTGCTCATCCTGAGCAAAGCTATGTCTTGCAGCTCAAAATTGCTACCACTCTTTATGTGACGTTGTGCCATGTCTTGCAGCTAAGATGACCTCCATGAGGTTGAATAAATAGGCATAAATACCCTACCCTTGTTACATTAATCGTCTGTGGGGCTTATTAGCTTCTCCTTGTCTTGAGTTGTTGAGAGTTAGAACGGTCGATAGAGTAAGACTTTCCTCTTCTTCGTTCAACAATCCATCTGGAGGTTTTCTTTTGATTTTTGTAAATGAAGACAAAGTTCCGCAAATGAATCTCTCTGATCGCTCAATGTGTTTGAATCCTCACAGGGCACTTCTCGCCTCCTCATATCTAAAGCTTTTGTAGAGCTCAAGGTATGTGAAGGATGAGGTGTACCTATATCTCATATGTTGCAAAGACAAAGTGTTGATCCATGGAGAAACAAGTCATAAACCAAGATCAAGATGTGCACGTGTGTGGATGGATGATGGTATGATTACTCCTCTTTGTATGATATCCCTCTCCTCGTATTTTATTCTGAGTATGGTTACCCCTTTTCTTTTTCTCTTTTCTTCTTTTTTTTTTGGGTCATGCTCTTGGGCATGCCTTTCTATTCTTTTCATTTTGGGATAACCATATCTCCATTTTTTCCGGAAATACTTGGAGAGATGGCACACAACACATGGAGCATTTATTTGGTGGATGAATGGAGCGTGCTAATTCCTAGTGTAGGAATTTCACAATGGATGTGGAGTGTGCGTGATCTCTATCAAGAGAGTATCAAAAGCATCTCACTAGGGTCACAACAATTTGGCAAAGCTCAATGAAATAGCAAGAAGTATATGTATAGGATTTTCAATGTATATGGCATATGACTTATTAGGTAGGACTTTTAGCATCATTGAGGAACTTGTCTTTCCCTTTTTATGTTAAAAACAAAGAGATTGTAAAGCTCCTTCCACCATATCTATACTCACAACAACCTAGACATGGGTGCGCAAGCCAAAAGATTTTCGTGTTCATGGAAAAGGTTTAAACAGCCAACAAACTCAAACTCAAGAAACACTACGATTGGGACTAGGCAAACAAACAAGCAATACAGGAGCAAGTGTTCATCCTTTCATGTTAGGAAAACTAGAGCATTCTTACCGCACATATGAAAGGGAAATTTAAGAAAAAAATATTTTTGTTTGTTTTTATAGTTTTTATTTTATTGAAAGTAGTAAAGGTATAGTTCACTTGGTGGAGATGCTCCCCCAAGCTAGCTCTTGGTTTAAGGTCTGATGAGCAGGACCCTCTCTGTACCTGTTTAACTTGAAGTCCATTCGTCCGTACCTGGAGAGGAGGTTGAGGACGGAGACATCTTCTTCTTACGCCACACCTTCATTTTCTTCCGTGATTTTGGTAACATGGGTGATGGATCATCGGATTGGAGCCATGGATCTGCCCACAACCTGTTTCCTTCATGATCTTGATGAATTAGGTACATTTGTTCTTTCTTAGTTTGGAATCTGAACATCATCTTTTTGCCCATGATGCGGAGGTGAATCTTCCTTGCCCCAACATCGATCCTGGCTGTGGCATCTCTTAGGAATGGTCGCCTAAGAATGAGCGATATTCCTAAGTCCCCTTCCATGTCAAGGACTACGAAGTCCGAAAGGATAAAGGAATCCTCGACTTCTACTAGAAGGTTCTTTAATATTCCTTCAGGGTACCGGATCATCGAGTTGGCCAGTTGCACACACATACAGGTTGGGGAAAGAGCATGATAACATAGATTTTCAAATGTTACCTTAGGCATGATGTTAACGCTCGCTCTAAGGTCGCAAAGGGCTTGCTCGAAGTGACAATCGTAAACTGAGAAGCTGATCACTGGGTATCCTGGATCTTCTGTCCTTGGTGCTACTAGATTGCCCCGGCAGTCCCTCCTTGAGCATGCAAGCTTCTCTGCATAGTTAGTGAAAGGTGAACCACATGATGGCTTACACCATCTAGTGGTCACCGCATTAACACTTTCCAGAGAGGCTTCGGGTTGCCCCGAAAGCTTCCCTGTCTCAGCAGAGGGAACAACAACAACCAGCTGAGCTAATTGAGTTTCAAACATCTTGTTGAATCTTAGGTGATTCTTGATAGCTGAGGAGGGACTATCCATCTCATTGGCAGCTAGCTTCTTTTGTAATGATTCATTAACTTTTGCTTGGCCTAAGACAAGATCCCTCAAGGAAGGTTGGTTAGAATTAAATGAATTTGAATTACCATTACCTCCTTGGTAGTAGGGGCATGATTGATTCCGCCCCTAACCTCCTTGTGGATGGAACCCGTTGCTGTTGTTCATGGACCTGACTTCTTCTTAGGTTTCGAGGCAATCATTCCCCGAATGTCCCGTGTTCCCACAGACCTCGCACGTCATGCGAGTGTCTAAGGCTTGGAGTGCTTGCATTGGAGGCTTTTCTTGGGGACATTCATCTATCTTCTTTAGGAGCAGGTCAAGCTTAACGGCCAGCATGTCCATCTCCTTGACGGTGTGCATACCCCGCTGGCGTGGTTGGAGATGTTCATCATTCCAACCTTGGTTGGACACCATCTTCTCGATCAAAGTTTTGGCCCTATCAATGTTAGCAAGAAGAAAGCATCACCTGCAGCAGTGTCGATGTGGTCGCAGGCCGTTGGAGTCAACCAGTTGTAGAAATTCTGGAGAATTTGCCAATCATCCATCCCATGGTGAGAACACGCGAGGATGTACTCTTGAAGCCTCTCCCATGCTTCAGAGATTGACTCATTAGACACCTTTGGAAACTGGAGATTCTTCCTCGAAGAGCGTTGATTTTGCCCATCGGGAAGAATTTGGCGAGGAATGCCTTGGTACATTTTTCCCATGTGTCCACTACACTTCTGTTGGCATAAAACCACTATTTTGCTCTCCCCAAAAGAGAAAACAGAAATAGTCAGAGTCGGATTGCATCCTAAAATACTCCCTTGATAATAAAAGTACTGCAGAGTTTCAGGAATTGTTGGAGATATGCACTGGCATCCTCATTGGCCTTGCCACAAAATTGGCTGGCCTACACAATCGTAATGAGACCCGTCTTGATCTCAAAATTTTCAACTCCAGTGTTGACAGTTGGCCCGACTGAGACATTGTCAGCAGAGGGAGCAGAGAATTCATGGAGTGTCTTTTGGGCGATGGCGTTGGAAGTTGATGGAGCAATAATGACTGGTCGATTGTCGAGAGTGATATCTGAGGAGGTACACGAGGTCAAACTTTTCTCAAAAGTGACTCCGGATCCTGAGTGAAATTTTGTAGTAGATCGAAACCAGTCACACACTACCCTATTTTCATATAAGAGAGATAGAGAAAACAAAGCCATGTTACCCTGTTTAAACAATAAATACCAACTAAGAGATTAATCAAGAACTTTATCTATTTCTTTAACCAGTGCCTTCCCTGGCAATGGCGCCAAAAATACTTGTTGGTGTTTCTTAGCGTCATCACTAGGATCATCATTCCCTAGCAATGGTGCTGGAAACACCGCGTGGTATTTCTTACGTCACAAATAAATCGCAAGCGCATGAAATACCATTGTAGCATTTTACCCATGAGTAATTTTGGATGTCATATTTATATTTCCACAGGGAAGGCGATGGTTATAGAATAGGCAAGTTGATGATCAAATCTTAGTTGAATATTCAATTGCATAAATAGAGGTAAGATAATATATGGATAATGAGGTAGTGTGACACACAAGTTACTCAAGCTCAAACTCAAGCAAAGATATAGGCAGGGAGAAAGGAAGAAGAAAGCTAGCTACTCAGGACTTATATACTTCTATCTAGATATACATCTCATATTGTACACTTATACACATACACATGATTATCCTCAACTCTAGGCTCCCACGCACTACCGGGAGAACTGCACATGACTAGCAGAGGAGCCGCCAGCTAACTCGGCTACTTTATGGAGGGAGAACTGCACATGACTAGCAGAGGAGCCGCCAGCTAACTCGGCTACTTTATGGACCTCCTACCACAATTACCCAAACGGGTAGAGTTACGCTGGATGGATAGGGCTATCACCACCTGCCGCCTACCTCATCTAACCATGGGATAGAGCTGCA
This sequence comes from Panicum hallii, assembly GCF_002211085.1. Classification (NCBI taxonomy): domain Eukaryota; kingdom Viridiplantae; phylum Streptophyta; class Magnoliopsida; order Poales; family Poaceae; genus Panicum; species Panicum hallii. The sequence continues at coordinate 9,131,936 of NC_038049.1, forward strand.
TCCGGCAACACTAACTAAACTAGACACCACGTCTGCATTAATTAGTGATACTCTAGTGCCCCGTGTGGAGCCCCCACCCTCCAGATGGACAGATATCACACTAGAGCAAACATACAAATACCGAAACCGTTGCCGTGGTACTAGATTTATTCTTCTAATCGTGCAAGGCATAAGATACAAGTATAAACTAATCACAGCAGACATGTCTGACACCGCAGAATATAAATATATGAATATATAAGTCTAGAAGATAACTCTATTAAAGATATCCGAGAATTACAAAGGAGAGGAAAAGCTAATCCCATACCGAACACTCTTAGGCAACCTCGGAAACCCGAAGAACAGCTACTGCGGCCTAAACTCCACCATCATAAGGACTAAGCAAGAGAGGAACTTGAGGTGTGTCTTCTTTAGGAGGCCCTCCCCTCATATTTATAGATGTATCACGGGGTGTCTCGGGTGGCAAATGAGGTGCTATCACTTGGAAGCTTTAAGTCGGTGGAGCTGGCCTTGGTTTGGCCGAACCACCTGGTTTGACCGAACCAGGCTTGGACCCAACCGACCTCAGCCTTTGCTGAGTGGCTAGCAGGTGGGCCCTGGGGTCTTTGGTGCACGGCTTGGTGCTGTCCTAAGGCGGTTGCATGTCCTAGTGATCCGTTTAGTCCATGTGAGGCTGAACGGTGCATTCTATTTGGTCGATAACTTTTGCCTTGGTTTCAATGGTGTGTTTTCCCTCCATTTCTGCTCAAATTCCTACATTGCACTAATTTTCATGGGACATGTGGAAATGACATTATTCTACATATATATGCATGTAAGAAATGCTAGTTCTTCCTAATTTTCTGATCAAATTGATGGTCGAAATTGGTTCATAACGAGCATCAACAAGATCCCCCGAGTTGTTCTTTGCTCGTCCCGAGCAAAGTAGGACATTTAGGTTGTTGATTAGAAAATCGCTACCACTCTTTACCTGATATCGTGCCATGTCTTGCAGCTAAGATGACCTCCATGACGTTGAATAAATTGGCATCAGTAGCCTGCCCTTGTTACCTTAATCGTCTTTGGGTCTTATTAGCTTCTCCTTGTTTTGAGCTGTTGAGATTAGAATGCTCGATAGAGCAAGATTTGCCTCTTCTTCATTCAACAATCCATCTGGAGGTTTTTCTTTTGAGTTTTGTAAATTTAGACCAAGTTCCTCGAATGAATCTCTCTGGTCACTCAATGTGTTTGAATCCTCACCAGGACACTTCTCACCTCCTCATATCTAAAGTTTTTGTAGCACTCAAGGTATGGGAAGGATGAGGTGTACCTGTATCTCATATGTTGCAAAGACAAAGTGAGGATCCATGGAGAAACAATTCATATACCAAGATCAAGATGTGCACATGTGTGGATGGATGATGGTATGATTACTCCTCTTTGTATGATATCACTCTTCTCGTATTTTATTCTGAGTATGGTTACCTCTTTTATTTTTCTCTTTTCTTTTTTTTGGGTCATGCTCCTGGGAAAGCCTTTCTTTTTTTTATTTTGGGATAACCATATCTCCATTTTTTTAGGAATATTTGGAGAGATGGCACACAACATATGGAGCATTTATTTGGTGGATGAATGGAGCGTGCTAATTCCCAGTGTAGGAATTTTGCAATGGATGTGGAGTGTGTGTGATCTTGATCAAGAGAGTATCAAAAGCATCTCACTAGGTCACAACAATTTGGCAAAGCTCAATGAAATAGCAAGTAGTATATGTATAGGATTTTCAATGTATATGGCATATGGCTCTGGTAGGACTTTTAGTATCATTGAGGAACTTGTCTTTCCCTTTTTATTTTGAAAACAAAGACTCCAGATATCATGTTTCACTCTGAAAAGATATTATAAAGCTCCTTCTACCATATCTATACTCACAATAACCTAGACATGGATGAAGCATGCGCAACCCACAAGAGATAGCATAATATAAAAGAATAGCATACCCCATAGACTCACAAGAGATTGTATAGTGCGGTGGAGAGGAAAGTACGCGCGAGATTTGAGGTAAGCTGTTCGAACCCCGGGTGATGCGATTGTGCATATTTCATCAAAAAAATTATATCTTTATAGTATGGTGGCGAGTTGGATGGAATATTTTTTCTTTTTTATTTTGCTGTTTTTGATTTTTTTATTTTTTATGTTTTGGAAATTGATTTGTAGGGTGGGTCATGCCATGACCCACCCCTAGAAATCAATTTCAGGAGCCGGTCCGTTACCCGCCCCTACGAATAGCTATTTTTAGCTGCGAGAAGTAGAGACGGGTACCGCACCCACCCCTTAAAATATATTTTTACCTGCCCCTAAAAACTCTTTTTGTAGTAGTGCAAATCTTTAATTTTAGTCCCTGATTTTAGAAACCTTATGTACATATATGGAAAACATCTATAAAATAAGAAAAGTAATCCGATCAGGTATCAATCCTTGATTGCACAAATCACTAAGTCAATCCTTGATTTCAGCCCACCAATTTTGGGAAATTTTTAGTGCATGTGCCATACATCTACAAAATAAAGAAACTAATCCGGGCATGTATCAATTCTTAATTGTATAAATCACTAATCCAATTCTTTCGTTTTACCTGACTAATTTTTAAAATCTTTGGTGCATATGGCATACATCTATAAATTAAGGAAAGTAATCCGGGCAGGTACCAATCAATGTTGATTAGCTAATGTGATTGATAAATGGTAATGGAAAGTGTAAATTTCAAATGAAAAGTGTACTATAATTGATAAATAAATAAAACAAATGGAAAATAGAAGGATTATTGGCGGGGTTGGAGTCATCGCAAGGAAAGAATAGAGGGGTTGTCCAATATGATCACTTGTTATTGTTGTTTCTCTTGTTGCCGCGACGCACATGGAGAAAAAAAAACAAGCCACGACGTATATGGAAAAATATCAGCACATGATTGTTATCCTTGGGATATAAAATCATTGATTAATTCACTTCTGAAAATGGAAAAAGGAAAATTGATTAGCGTCCAAGGATGCTTGATTGACGTCAACATAAGGAAAGTGAAAATTTGATTGATGGGCGCTTAAGGAAAGGAGAGGCTGGTTATACTGGATGAGCTAGGTGAAAAAAGATTTAGCTTTTTGGTAGAAATATTTTAAAAACATCAAAACCATGGGTCTCCACCTATCCTGTCAAATATCCCTACCTGCCAAATGAATCCTCTGTGAGAGGTACCGTGGACCAAATTTATATGAGAATCGTTTTCAACTATTTTAACTTTTATAGTATAGATATAGATATATGAGGTACCTACAAAATGTCAGATACAATTCCTAGTAATGCACTTAGTAGCTGAGAGCCGGGGAGCCTGATGCTATGTACACACCAGTAATGCACAATTTTTTTCACCACATGTAGACCTAGAAATGAAAAATCATTTAACCCTGTAATAAGCTACTTCTTCCTTCCCAAATTATTATTCCAAATTATTAGTCGTTTTGAATTTTTTAATTCATAGTTTTTACTATCCATATATATATATATGCATAGCAAAGACTATGAATTTAGAAAAACCAAAATGACTAATAGTTCAGGACAGAGGGAGTATTTTCTACTCCCGTCTCAAAATAAGTGTTGCTTTAGCATTCAAATATTATCCCAGCTTGTCATGAGATCCATCCAATTAAAGCAATACCAAGTACCAAGAAAATATTGTATAGGAAAACACCTAGAGCCAATCAAATACTTGTTAACTTGATCTCAACCCCGGATCGGTCCAACGACCGATCCGGAGTCCGTTACGCGCCCCGATCGGGGGCGCACAGCCAAGTCAATGGCATGTGGGCCCCCGTCGCACAGCGCCACAATAAATAGAAGGTGGGGGCCGGGGCACGTAGTACGAGGTTCGCCGCCGTGCTTGTAGCCCACCTAAAAACCCTACCCGATCCGATCTAAGGGGCGATGAAGCGACGGGAAGTCCGCCACCTCTGCACCGAACGTCGCCACCTCTGCGTCACGTGCTGCCGCCTCTGCACAGCATCACCGCCGCAAGCGCTTCCTCGTCCTCGACTCCGGCTCGGCTTCTTCCTCAACGCCATGGCTAACAACGGCGAAGCCGGGACTTCAACCGGTGGTACGGCTCCTCTAATCCACCTCCCTTTTCTCTCTATTAATCTCTCGATTACCCCTAAACCAATGTCGTGTTTAGCTAATCACCGAGCCGGCTTACACTTAGTCAATTTCTAATCCTAACAATGGTATCAGTAAGCCTAACTAAGTGTAGTTAGGCTCGGGTAAGGATCTAGCAAAGCAATTAGAAGGAGGGGAATTGCATTAACCCGAGGAAATTGCAAGGCAAGAAAGAAAAGACCGATTCAAACCCTTCGGGGTCAAAGAACCCACGCACCCCGAGCCAACCCGTGCCCTAATCCTAACCCTAACCCCAACCGGCCAACATAGGAGGGAACTTACCTCGCCACCGGGAGCCACCTGCTCCACGGGACAGCACCGGCCGAGGCCCAGGGGCTCCGGCGCACCACCGCCGTCGATGGGCCGTGACATCCCGAGCGCGCCGTCGCTCGCGGATCTCCACCGTGCCTCGCGCGCGGGCTAGCTAGCAACCTCGGGCCCACTCGACGGCGGCGCGCTCACGCACAGGCGAGCGCGCTCGCCGGCGAGGAGGCCCGCGGCGGCGCCGTCACGCGGAGGAAGAGGAGAGGCCGGGGGGAGGAGCGGGCGAAGGAGAGGGCGAAATGTTTCTAGGGTTTGAAGGGGAGCGGGCTGGCGACGGCCTTTTGATCGGACCGCAACGGCCGGACGGCTGTCAGATCTGATCCGACGGCCACAGAGAAGTGACGGGCGCGCAGGCCGCTTACGGCCCAGGCGGGGAGCTGCTTTCCCGGCCCAGGCCCAGGTTGCGGCCTGGTGCGCGGGTAAGCGCCCCGCGCGCGCGTTGGCTGCGCTGGGCCGGGCCGCAGTGGGCTGCCTTGGGCCGTTTTGGGCTGTATGAACAGTAAAATTTCAGTATTTTTCTCAGAAACTTTTAGACTTTTCTTGAATAGTTTTGTCTTCAATTTATTTTTCACCAACGTGATAAATTAATTAGAGAGATAGTCAGTTAGAAAGTTTATGAACGTAAGCATATTTTAACTTTTCCGCTGCAAATTTAATTAAGTTATATCCTTTAATTATTTTCGAACCAACGAGACATTATAATTAAAGGAGTCAGTTTTCAGTTTTTTCTTCCGTTATAATATTGTTATTTTCTGACCAACGTTGATAATAGCAGTATTATAATTTTTTAAGTAAGTTTCCATGCATTTGCTCTAATTCTGCCCAACGTGTTTTAGAATTAATGCAGCTAGTTACTTGTATGTCTTAATATTGACCAACGTTAAATTGAGATATACAATTATTGTTTTATAAAGCAGTTCTCACTTTTCTTGATTTAAATTTCAGGATCTAATGCAATGACTTTCATTAATGCTATACCACCGTTGGATGGTTCCAACTACGGGATATGGGCATAGAAGCTAGAAGTGGCTCTCGCACTATCAGATATTGATTTAGCCATCACCTCACCGTTTCCGTTGGTCCTGAGGAACTGGTGAGGGACCCGGAAGAGTCCTCTGCCGCTTGGCATGCTCGTCAGAGAGAACATGCAAATGTTCAAATGAAGTTTGATCTTGAGAGAGCAAAATGGAACTCTTCCAACAGGAAGTGCTTGATGGTCATCAAGAGTTCCATTATAGACAGTATCAGGGGAGCAATCCCAGACTGCGCCACCGCAGTTGAGTACTTGAAGAAAGTTGAGAGTCAATTCGTTGGCTCTTCAAAAGCTTATGCACAAACTCTGATTCAGAGATTAGTAAATGATAAGTACACTGGCGGTGGTGTGAGAGAGCACATACTGAAGATGAGCAACATGGCATCTAAGCTCAAACCTATGGACATGGAGCTTCCTCATGCTTTCGTTGTCCATTTGGTTCTGGCTTCTCTGCCAAAAGAGTTTGAGACTTTTGTTGTTAACTACAACATCAGCCCAGAAACATGGGATCTAGAGAAGCTCATCGCGATGTGTGTGCAAGAAGAGGAAAGACTTAAAGCCTCGCATGGTGACACGCTCAACTATGTTAGGCACAACAAAAGAAACAACTCTTCTGACAAATATACGAGGCCACAAGGGAAACCTCAGTTCAAACGGGGTTCCTCTTCTTCTTCTTCTTCGACTCACCCTGGCAAGGGTGCCAAGAAAGATCAACCGCACATTGAGAAAGATCAATGCATGTGGTGTCACAAGACAGGACACTACAAGAAAGATTGCCCAGACTTTCTAAAGCATTTAATTAAGAAAGGTGAGGATGTTATCACATTTATAGATGAGACCCTGTACGTAAGTTATACTAAATCTACTTGGTGGATTGACTCAGGTGAAACTGTTCATGTTGCTAATTCCTTGCAGGGTATAAGTACAAGGACGATGCTGCAAAGAGGGGATAGATGGCTGAAAGTCGCCAATGGAGTTAGAACCGATGTTGAAGCAGTTTGTCAACTCACGTTAGAATTAGAGAACAGCTTTAAACTCTAGTTACATAATGTTCTTTATGTACCCTCTTTGTCTAGGAACTTAATTTCAGTATCATGTTTGGCAGATGATGGTTATGATTGTCATTTTGGCAAAGAACAATGTGAGATTATTTTTAAAAGTCAGTGTGTTGGTCTTGCCATCCGACAAGACAAACTTTATATGTTGCCTATGCATGAGACTGTGAATTCTGTTAGCAATACTACGAGTATTGAACGCACGATTAACGACGCAAGTAATAAGCGCAAACGATGCGACAACGAAAATTTAGCGACATTATGGCACTGTCGTTTAGGCCATATTTTGAGGGGGAGAATTGAGAGATTAATTAAAGAAAATATTCTCCATCCGTTAGATTTTTCAAATGAAGAATATTGCATCGATTGCGTTAAAGGAAAGTACGTTAAGAAAATGAAGAAAGGAGCCAAACGCAGTTCAGGGATTTTGGAGATAGTGCACACAGACATCTGTGGTCCATTTCCCATAAAGTCTGTAGACGGTTATGATTCGTTCATAACATTTACAGATAATTATTCGCGTTATGGCTATATTTATCCAATTAAAGAAAGATCAGAAGCATTGGATAAATTCAAAATTTTTAAGGCTGAAGTAGAAAATCAGCAAAATCTTAAGATAAAAATAGTAAGATCTGACCGTGGAGGTGAGTACTACGGTCGACACACCCCGTATGGCCAAATTCCTGGACCCTTTGCAAGGTTTCTACCGGAAAATGGAATAGTAGCTCAGTACTCTACACCGGGCGAGCCTCAGCAAAATGGAGTTGCTAAAAGATGTAACCGTACCTTAATGGATATGGTGAGAAGTATGCTAAGCTACTCCACATTACCGGTTAATCTATGGATGGAGACGTTAAAAACCACTATTCATATTCTTAATCGCGTACCGAGTAAGTCGGTGCCTAAAACACCGTATGAGTTATGGACAGGGAGAAAACCCACACTAAATTATTTACATGTGTGGGGTTGTCCAGCTGAGGCGAAAGTATTTAATGCAAATATCGGAAAGTTGGATCCTAAGACAGTAAGTTGCCATTTTATTGGCTATCCAGAAAAGTCGAAGGGTTATCGTTTCTACTATCCTAATGGATATACAAAGTTCGTAGAAACGAGACACGCTGTTTTTTTGGAGGATCAAATGATGAGGGGGAGCACGGTAGCTCGGAAGATTGACCTTGAGGAGAAGCGGGTTTTCGTACCTACTCCGATGATCCAAGATCCATTTTTCGTGTTGCCGTTTGCTGCTTCACCTACGGTGTCAGCACCTGTTGTTAGTTCTTCACCAGTTGCTGTTTCATCTACGGTGCCAGCACCTGTTGTTAGTTCTCCAGCTGCGGCGACGAGTCAGAACAAGGAACCTATCCTTCAGGATCCGACAGAAACGGTAGCCGCACATCAGGGGGAGCAACAGCAGCCCCAAGTAGAAGAAGTGCCGATAGCTGAAGCACCGAGAAGGTCTCAAAGAACAAGAAAGCCCGCTATTTCGAGTGATTATCAAATCTATAATAGCGAGGAAATTCAGATGGAGGGTGACCCCATTTCATTTGAAGAAGCCCTGAGAAGCGTTCATTCGTCTGAATGGTTGGAAGCCATGAAAGATGAAATGAAATCGATAAGTACCAACGATGTTTGGGATCTAGAAGAAATTCCTAAAGGAGCCAAAACAGTAGGCTGTAAATGGGTCTACAAGACGAAATGTGACTCCAAAGGAAATATAGAAAGATATAAAGCGCGACTTGTGGCGAAAGGTTTCACGCAAAGAGAAGGGATAGATTATAATGAGACATTTTCTCCTGTTTCATGCAAGGACTCCTTCAGAATTATAATGGCATTAGTGGCGCATTATAATTTAGAGTTACATCAGATGGATGTAAAGACGGCGTTCCTGAACGGGGACCTTTATGAGAATGTTTACATGGCACAGCCAAAAGGTTTTGTCGTGGAAGGAAAAGAAAAGATGGGATGTCGTCTAAAGAAATCCATTTATGGATTAAAGCAAGCCTCCAGACAGTGGTATTTGAAATTCGATGAAACCGTAAGAAAGTTTGGTTTCAAAGAAAATGAGGAGGACAACTGCATTTACGCAAAATTTAAGAATGGAAAATTCATTTTCCTTATTCTGTATGTGGATGATATTCTGCTTGCTAGCAGTGATTTTGATCTGCTATTAGAGACAAAGAAATTCTTGTCCTCAAAGTTCGATATGAAAGATTTAGGTGAAGCCTCTTTCATTTTAGGAATTGAGATTCACTGAGACAGAAACAAGGGGGTTTTAGGATTATCGCATAAAGCATACCTAGAAAAGGTACTAAAGAAGTACGGTATGCATGCGAGTAAGCCAACACCTACTCCTATAGTCAAGGGCGATAGTTATGGGAAATTTCAGTGTCCCAGAAATCAGTACGAAATCGATCAGATGAAAGCGGTACCATATGCTTCAGCTATCGGAAGCCTACAGTATGCTCAAGTATGTACGCGCCCTGACTTAGCTTTTGTCACCGGGATACTTGGCAGATTCCAGAGTAATCCAGGGATAGAACACTGGAAAATGGTTAAGAAAGCTTTGCGTTATGTGCAAGGAACGAAAGACCTTATGCTAACATACAGGAGATCTGAATCTCTGGTGATAGAGGGTTATTCAGACTCAGACTTTGCGGGAGATAAGGATGACAGAAAATCCACGTCAGGCTATGTGTTTACTCTCGCAGGTGGAGCTATATCGTGGAAAAGCTCCAAACAGACAGTCACTGCATCATCTACGATGTATGCAGAATTTATAGCTTGTTACGAGGCATCAGGGCAGGTTAAATGGCTAAAGAAATTTATACCCGGATTAAGAGTGGTTGACAGCATAGGAAAACCACTAAAGATGTACTGCGACGATGAGCCTGCAGTATTTTACGCTCACAACAACAAGTCGAGTGGAGCTGCCAAACACATCGACATAAAGTTTTATGTTGTTAAAGAGCAAATCCAGGATCATACAATCAGTCTTGAGTATTTGTCACACCCGATTTATAAAGAACATAAATCAAGCAATCATATATGCGCCAGGATCAAGTCACGCATATATACAACAGATTATCAAGATATCACAACACATGTCACGAATAAAAGCGTATAAATTATAAAATGAATATCTTTATTACAACTGAATCAAGAATCAGTTCAAGGAATGAGGAAGCGTAAAATAAATCATGAAGAGCGGGGCGCCACAGGGACGTCGACTGGGAGACAATCGCCTAGAAATCGTCGAAACCGCTGACGTAGTCCTCCACGTCGCCTGGTACTGAGCAGCAGTCGAAGATGTCCGGAATAGAGCAGAAGAGAGGAAGAGGCAAGTGTGAGTACGCAACTTGTACTCAACAAGTATAACACGAGTATGAGGCTCTAGGGTTAGCTGACTCAACTGCAGTAGCTTTTAATCTTGGCAAGTTTTATTGAAACTATTTACTATAAGTGGATGAATTACCATGAACCCATATTGCATAAGAAATTAATCAACATTAATTAAGAACTACTGAGAACCATCCAAACCAAAACCACCCGGGGAATCTCCCTAATCAAAGGTTGATAACCCCACTAATCAAAAGGAGGATCTGGGCCGCTCATGACTGTGAGCACAGCTGATATATCAGTTTTACACTCTCGAGAGGTTGCACAACTTTACCCACAAGTCGTGAGCTACGCTAGTGTTTCATCACACTTCCTTAGGTGAGATGGCTAGCAAGCACACTACGAGACCGTTACAAAGGACCACGTTGGTAAGGTGTAACCGCTAAGGATTCTGGATCAGCGACGATGGGGCCCACCTCCGGGGGTACAAGACACACAGCACAGACCAAGCCGGAGGAGCAGGGACCATTGAAGCTTACCACCCCTCTTTCCCACGCAGGTAAGTTACTCCCGAACCAAAATGACCTAATTAGTAAGTCAAAAGCTTCAGAAGATGGTGGCTCCTGGTACTGGTCCAAAGGCTCCGCGTCTACTCACGATCATCAAGCATAGTCCATACATACACACATGTACAACCATAACAAACTATAAGAAAACAGTATACCAATACAATAGAACAGCACACAAAACTGGCCAAGAACTATTCTACGTGTTACAACGATCGCGTGGATATAAAGAACACCTAAAACGGAGCTAAGACGCGAAATCTAGGGCTAAAACAAGATTCAGGGACCTATCTGCGAGAAAAAACAGAACTTCCGGGGGTTCTGCGCAAAAACCGAGGATCTAAACGCAAATAAAGGGTAGGCACAGGAGCTAGCACGTGAAAATCCAAGGCTTGGATGGCGGGTTCAAAAACCGGAAAGCTCAGGGGTCTAAACGAGAAGAAAAGGACCTGTCTGCGAATACTTTTGAACTAGAGATGGACGGCGGGTTAATTCCTCAAAAGGGCAGGGGCTCTTTAACAAAATCGCCATGGCTGAAAAGGGGGGGGGTACGCGGCTTCTAATCTGGGCGGTTGGATCTAAATCGAACGGTTCGGACGGTCCGATCTGAACAGCGGGGTCTGGACGGTCCGATCCGGATCGGACCGGTCCGATCTGATTGGGCTCGCGGGGACGGCGGTTATGCACGGCGGCTCGGGCAAAGGGCAACGCCGGCGAGCGGCGTTCTGGGCGCTACGTTTAGCTAATGCCTACGACTTCTGGTGCAAAAGGACCAGGGGTAGGAGGCGAGGCTCACCGAGGGCTGTGGAGGCCGGAGACACGATGGAGTGAGGAAGACGACGACGTCCGGCGGCGGAGAGGATCGGGCTCCCGCGGGGATGGGTGATGCCGAGGTGGCTGGGGTCCTTGGCTGGCATAGATCGGCTCCGGGGACTCCTGTGGAGGTGCTCAAGGGGTTAAGGGGGACCCACGAACGCCGGCGGCGACGAATTGGAACGGCGGAGCGGCTCACCGGCGGCGGCTTCGTGACGAAATCCCGTCGATACGAAGGTGTCGGATCCAATTGCTAGGCTCGGGGACCTTCGGGATGGCGAGGGGAACCGGGCGTGGAGGTCGTGGCGGTCTGAGGCACGGCGGAGCGCCCGGACCACGGTGAGGCCGAGGGCGTAGCGCGGCGGAGGAAAAAGGAGGCAGCGGCGCTGCGGGTCTTCAGAGGTGCTGCTGCGGCTAGGTTTAGGGTTCTAGGGCGCGGAACCTTCTTGTAGGGCAGCGGCCCACATTGGCGTGCGGGCCCAGGCTGGATCACGGCGGCCGGGGACTTCGGAAGTCGTTGCGCGCCGGGGAAGAAGGAGGAAGAAGGGGCCGACAGGTGGGGTCGAGCTGGGGGAATGACCGAGAAAGAAGGAATAAGTGAGGAAAGAACGAGAATGACTGAGAAAAGAAGGAATGACTGAGAATATAAGGAATGACTGAGAATAGAAGGAATGACTGAGAGAAAGGAAGGAATGACTGAGAACAGAAGGAATGACTGAGAGAAAGGAAGGAATGACTGAGAACAGAAGGAATGACTGAGAGAAAGGAAGGAATGACTGACCTACTTTCCTATTTCCTCCCTTTTCTTTTTCAAACCAACTCGATTCTATTTGAATTCAACCCCTATGCACTCAACCAAATAAAACTTATGCACCAGCATGAATGCACAAACATGTTGAACCTAAAATAAATTTTAATTCTTTGCGTTTTAAAATTACTTTAATGCAAGGTAAATTAGAGAAAACTCTGGAAAATTTTATTTAAGCCCAAACAAATTCATTAAAATTAGGGAAAATTACATCAGGGTGTTACAAACCTACCCCCCTTACAGGAATCTCGTCCCGAGATTCGAATAGGCTAGCTAGCAAAGAGATCGGGATATGTCTTCCGTAGCTCATCTTCTCGCTCCCAAGTAGCCTCATCCTCCGTGTGGTGACTCCACTGAACACGGCACATCTTGATCCTCTTGTTTCTGGTAACTCTCTCAGATGTCTCCAGAATCTTCACTGGATGCTCGGTGTAGGTCAGATCCTCCTGTACTTCCAACCCTTCCAATGGTGCTTGTTCTTCTGGCACCCTCAAGCACTTCTTCAGCTGAGACACGTGGAACACATCGTGCACTCCTGAGAGGTTGGGAGGCAACTCCAAACGATATGCCACCTCACCCTTCCGTTCCAGCACCTTGAACGGACCGATGTATCGAGGAGCTAGCTTTCCCCTTACATTAAACCTGCGGATTCCTCTCATCAGCGAGACCTTCAGGTATACATGATCACCCACTGCAAAGGTCAGATCTCGACGACGCACATCTGCATAGCTCTTCTGACGAGTCTGGGCGACCCTCAGATTCTCTTGCACCTGCTGTACCAGCTGTTCGGCCTCCTCAACAATATTCGGACCAAACACCTGCCTCTCGCCAATCTGATCCCAATACAACGGAGTCCTGCACTTCCAGCCATACAGGGCCTCGAAAGGAGATTTCTTCAGACTGGCCTGACAACTGTTGTTATACGAAAACTCTGCATACGGTAGGCATTTATCCCAACTGGTACCATACTGAATAGCGCAGGCTTGAAGCATATCCTCCAACACTTGGTTGGTTCTCTCTGTCTGCCCATTTGTCTGAGGATGATAAGCAGTACTGAAGCGCAGCTTCGTATCCAACGTATCATGCAACTGCTCCCAGAACCGCGAAGTGAACTGAGATCCTCTGTCAGATATGATTTTCTTTGGAACACCATGCAGACAGACGATCCTGGAGATGTACAACTCCGCTAATCTAGCACCGGAGTAGGTAGTGTTTACCGGAATGAAGTGGGCAACCTTCGTCAACCGATCCACTACTACCCATATGGAGTTGTACCCTTTCTGAGTACGAGGCAAGCCAACAATGAAGTCCATAGTGATCTCCTCCCATTTCCACTCTGGGATCTTCAACGGCTGCAATAGACCTGTAGGTCTCTGATGCTCTGCCTTGACACGCTGACAAGTGTCACAAATAGCCACGTACTCCGCAACGGAACGCTTCATTCCATGCCACCAGAATCGTTCCTTGAGGTCATAATACATCTTCGTGCTGCCTGGATGAATGGAATACGCTGTATCATGAGCCTCACTCAGAATCAACTTTCTGAGGTCATTCACATCCGGCACAGATATACGACCCTTGTACCATAAGGTACCCTGATCATCCTCTCTGAAATGAGGTGCTTTACCAATCTTAAGCAATTCATGGATCTCCTGCAGCTTCTTATCTTCTTTCTGATGCTGCCTGATCTCTGCCTCTAGAGTTGGTTCTGCCTCGAATGATGTACCCGAGGTGTGATGCAAGAATCCCAGACTCAACTGCTCAAACTCCTCGCATAACTCCTGAGGCATCTGAAAAGCCATGACCATGTTAACGTAGCTCTTCCTGCTCAGAGCATCTGCTACAATATTGGCCTTGCCCGGATGATAGTGAATCTCCAGGTCATAATTCTTGACCAATTCTAGCCATCTTCGCTGCCGCATGTTCAGCTCACTCTGAGTGAAAATATATTTGAGGCTCTTGTGATCGGTGTAAATGTCACACCTCTGCCCAAACAAGTAATGCCTCCATATCTTCAGAGCATGCACAACTGCAGCTAACTCCAGATCATGAGTGGGATAATTTAGCTCGTGCCGGCGCAATTGCCATGAAGCATAAGCTATTACTCTGCCTTTCTGCATGAGAACACAACCAAGACCATCCCTTGAAGCATCACAATACACTGTGAACCTCTTGCTCTGGTCTGGCAGAGTAAGGACTGGCGCCGTAGTCAATCTCTTCTTCAGCTCCTCGAAGGCCTTCTGATGCTCATCAGTCCAAGAGAAATCCATACCCTTCTCTACCAAGGAAGTCAAAGGCTTCACAATCTTGGAGAAATTCTCAATGAACCTCCGATAATAACCTGCTAAGCCCAGAAAAGAGCGGACTTCCTTCACTGTCTGCGGTACAACCCAGTCAAGCACATCCTTCACCTTCCCGGGGTCCACAGCAATACCTCCCTTGGAGATAACATGACCGAGGAATGGAACCTCGTCAATCCAGAACTCGCAATTGCTGAGCTTGGCGTATAGCTTGTGCTCTCTGAGCCTCTACAACACAAGCCTCAGATGTTTCTCATGCTCTGCTTCTGAATTGGAATATATCAGGATATCATCAATGAATATCACCACAAAGGTGTCCAGATAATCCATGAAAACCTTGTTCATCAGATGCATGAAGAAAGCTGGAGCATCGGTCAAGCCAAAGGACATGACCGTATACTCGTATAGCCCATACTTGCAGGTGAATGCCGTCTTCGGGATATCCTCGGAATGAATCTTCAGCTGATGATAACCCAAACGCAGATCAATCTTCGAGAACACACAAGCGCCCTGAAGCTGATCGAAGAGATCCTCAATACGCGGCAATGGATGCTTGTTCTTGATGGTGACTGCATTCAGATCCCGATAATCGACGCACATCCTCTTCGCGCCATCCTTCTTCTCTACGAGCAAGACAGGAAAAGCCCAAGGAGAGAAATTGTGGCGGATATAACCCTTAGTTAGCAACTCATCGATAGTCTTCTTAACTTCCTCATGCTCAACAGGTGCCATACGATAGGGCCGCTTAGCAATGGGAGCTGTGCCAGGCAAGAGATCAATAGAAAACTCAATGTCGCGATCAGGCGGCATACCTGGCAAATCATCCGGAAAGACATCCGGGAATTCAGACACCACGCGAATACCATCCGTGGGTCTAGCCTCCATCTGATGAAGAAATCCAGAAGGCTCTGTGGCACCGACAGTGACTTCCTGACCATCCGATGCTGATAAAAGAACAGTCCTCTGAGCACAATCTATCCGGACTCCCCACTTGGCAAGAGTCTCCATCCCGAGGATCACATCAATACCCTTGGAGTCTAGCACCATCAGATTCGCACTGAAATCTACCCCCCTTATGGCCACACTAACTCTGGGACAGAAGATATGAGACCTCAACTGCCCTCCCGGTGAAGATACTAACATGCACCTCTTTAATGTGCTAGTAGGAATACCATGATGCTCAACAAAAGACTGGGTGATGAAAGAATGCGTAGCACCGGTATCAAAAAGCACTGTAGCAGGATGGGTGTTGACCATGAACGTACCAATAACCACGTTAGGAGCCTCGGCCACTGACTCGGCCGTCACGTGGTTCACCCTACCCTGAGCTAGGGCCTTGGGTGGTGCTGCACGCCCCTGCTGTCCTGACTGTGCCTTCCGGGGGCACACGTTGGCGTAGTGTCCCGGCTCGCCGCAGTGGAAGCACACTCGAGGAAGTGCAGTGGCCTGCTGCCCAGGAGGAGGAGTGGGCGTGTGATATCCAGGTAGTTAGACAACTAGATGCTAAGTTTGGGGTGAATTATATGTATGTATGTTATAGTGTATATAAGTTGTACAAAACATCAGGGGTATAATTGTAATTTAGGAATTGTGTAATTACTTGAGTATAAGTGTGTAAAAGTACTTTTAAGTGGTAAACCTACATCATTGTACAGAAGAACAGTGCAAAAGTTAAATAAAACATAAGAAAAATGGACTTTATTGGAAACTAAGGATCTATGTGTAATTAACACAAATATAAGGGGTTTACATGTGAAATGGTTAAAAGGTAAAAGTAAAACTCAATTTTACTTAAGGACTAAAATGTAAAAAGAACTAGTAATGATGACTGCAGGAAAACTTGCAAAAAGACCCTAAACATTAAAGCATTTTGTGTGAATTACAAGGCAAATTTATAATTTGAATTGTGCTCTAAAGTTTAAATTAAAATTTTATTCTTTGGGATTTTGAATTTGAACCCTAAAGCATTCTTGTAGGGTTTGAAATTCTCTACAACTTTGCTTTAGACACTTTTCTCACTAGGCTTTTGTATCAATGGGAATTTTTCCTTTACAGAGGAGTCCCTGGAAGTTTCTAGATTTGCAAATCAGTCCTTCTGACCCTGTCTGCCTTCTTCCTCCTCTGTCACACATGCTTCCTCTCTGTTCCTCTCTGTTCTGTCTCTGCTTCCGCCGCTCATCGCCGGCACAACAGCCCGAGCACCACCTCCTGCTAAATTTTCTTCCACGCGTCGCTTTACAGCTCTACCACCGCTCCTAATCCCCGGCGCTGGCACTTCTACCGTGTGCCACGGCGTGCTGGTACTGCCAGCACCACCTGAGCGCCGGCATTTCCCTGCTCGCCGCCCCGCCACGTGGAGGGAGCAATAGAGACCCCCGGAGCTCTATCTTGCGGGCGCATCAGTACCGCAAGAATCTCCTCAACCCATTCCTCCCCTTAGCTAGTCTTTTCCTTGCCCCTGGACACCGGAACGCCGTCGCCATTCACCCGCAACTCCGGCAAGCTCGGCGCTACCGCGGGTCCCCTCTTGCAGCCCCTCTCCGCCCCATCCAACGCCACTGGGAGTTTCCCCTTGGTACCCTGAAGCTTTTAAAGCAGAGCCTCGTCGCCCAGCTTGCCGGTGTGCCGCCGTCCAGGTCCTCCCCGTCGCCGGCCGCCTGCTCCACGCGGGTAGGCCCATACGCCACCGTAGGGGTCCAACCGAGCACCTTCCCGGGTAGCCCTCGACCTCCTCTCGCTAATCCCCCTCTTCTCCCCCACTATTGCGACCCGAGCATCACGGATTTGGCCGGTCAAATACCGCCACCCCTCTTTGACCACGGCCAGGGACTCCATTGGAGAAGACAGTAAAGTTTCAGGGGGTTTTGTGCTAAAGCTAGGGGCTGTTTTGTAAACCCTATTTGAGTTCCCTGCTGTGAACTTTGAAAATGCGTAGAAAACAGTAGAAAAATCAGAAAAATACGAAATTGGTTGGGTTAGAAACCTTATGCTAAGCTCTGCAACTTTTATTTTATAACCATGCCATGAAAGTGCATAGTTTATTCTGGATTTTAAATGCTAATAAAAGGATGCATTAATTAAATCTTGTGAACCATAGCCTTGTTAATGTTAGTTTTTGGAGCATGTGTTGTGGGTAATGTAAATAGCTCTGTGTAAATTTTTGAGGCCTAGATCAGCTCTCTAACTAGAGTATTTGGTTACTTTTGTTATAAGTTAATAAAAGCTTGGCAATTAAATTTCAGAAGTATCTATGCATATTTAGGAATGAAATTTTTGCTATAGTTTAGTCTTTATGAGTGTGATATAACATAAAAATTTGAGAAACAGAAACCTAACATAACTTGAGTTATAAATTTCAAACTTAGATTTCAAGATAAATCATAAATAATCATTAGAATGCATGAAAATTTGTGAATTTTTCTGGAATGCTAGACTTAAAAAGTTTAGGATGTCTTTAAGTTTTGAACCCTAATATAAAACTCTAATTATAGTTATACCTTGAAATTTCAAATCTTGATCTTGTTTAAAATTTAGTAAGTTGTTAGTTATTGAATAAAATATCTAGAGTAATGTTATTTCAAATAAACCCCTTTAGGGTAATTTTCATAAGTATTAATTTAATTTTACTAAATTATAATTTGCCTAAGATTAATTCAAGGTTAACCATAATAAAATAATAACCTAAAGTTAATTACAATATTTAACTAATCAATGGGAATTGCTAAGTGTGTGTAGTGTTGCTTAAGGTAATTATATACACTACCTAATATAGTTAAGTTGATGTGTAAGGTAACCCACCCCGGTTGCCTAACGAGACTAGTTAGTTTAATTAGTACTCGATAAATGACTGCCCAGTGCAGGGTAGTTAAGTTGATTGTTAATATGCAATGCTTTTTATTTAGATTGCAACTTTATCGTGAACTGAACTACAAATGTGTGCATCCATTGAACTCCATCTTGCATATCATGTAGACTCGACCACTCTCGCCGACGGGGATTATCAGCTGATCCCGGAACAAGAAGGAGGTTATTCCGAAGACCCCGGAACTCTCGTCGCGGATTTCTCTGAAGCCCCGAACCAAGGTTTGGAAGAAAATATTTTGACTAACCCCAATCCTACCAGCGAAGGCAAGCCCCGGACATAACCCCTACTTTATTACACTGCAACCTATATTATTTATATATCTTTATGCATTAGGTTCTTAGGAGTTGTTTGGAAACTTTAGTTGCATTGTTCCAGGAACCAATGTATTGATCACTAGAATTTTGAGTCCGACTAGCTGCTATGCTAATAGGACCGGTAGAAGTCGAGTGATTTCCTGTCACTCGCGCGATATAGGAATTGTGATGGTTACATTCCTGTTATCACTATAAGGATGACGGACGGGAATTTTATGAGGTATCATGGTCAAGATGATACCCCGTCTGTTTTGATGAATTTGATAAGGTCGCAGTGTGTGGTAGCGGTGGTTAAGCGTTTGAAAGTACTAGCCACATACCGTGAATTATGGTAAGCGGTAAGCCTAGTAACCGATCGGCCCGAGGAGTGGACATACCCCCCACCACATGTATTTGCTTCTTTTGGTTACTTTGTTCGACGTGTAGGCATACGTGTTGCTGGGCAACCAGGAGTACGGGTTTTGTAGTCGCGCTACAGACGTACGTCCTGCACTTTGGATGTGCGTATGACCTGCAGTCGCTTGTGGTGGATCTGATCCACGAGTCGGAATGAAAGGTAAACGGTTGCTTCGGAACGACCCTGTGGTGTTCCAAGCGTGTGTGTTAGGTTTACCTTGCAAGGGTTGAATCTCGATTCAGAATCGTCCGCCTCTCACGATGTATGAGACTGCTTATTCCCTTTACCACATAGAGTAACAAGAGCAACTTTATGATTATCAAAAATGGTGCTTGGTTAAAGATTTTACCATGCTTGATTAGCTATAGGTGCTTACCTAGAATGGTTAATCCACTAGAACCTGAAAGCTAAAAGTTGGAAATAAGGATCTACTCTTTGTTGCTTTTCAGCTGAAAACTCTACCTAAAGCTAAAAGCCTTCATGAGTCTAGTTATGGGCTAAGGTATACCCAATTCCGGGTAAGTCTTGCTGAGTATTAGTATACTCAGCCTTGCTTTCGTTGATTTACTTCAGGTAATCCTTCTGATGAGCCAGCGTTCATTACACCATGGCCTTACCCTTTGCCTGATGGTTGGTCCGTGGAATGGGATCCGTCCCCGGCCAACACAGACTCCGCCGAGTGATATTATGCTAGGGCTAGCATAATATCTGTAATGATGCCGTGTATATTGACTCCACTTTTCAAACTCCGCTGTCTTAACTAGAAACTTGAACTTGTGTTGTAATAACTCTCCTCTGTGAGAACAAATGTTATTGTGTACATTTTTGTAATATAACTGCCTGTGGTTTAAATTATTTTGGCATTATATCTCTGGACTCACCTTCGTGTGAGGTACCTTGTTGGATCTTGAGTTTGGTGGTTTATCGGGACGTTACCCGACAGACCAATAGTTTTATACCGTTTGAAGTACGAGATAGCCCTTCAGTGAGGACTAGCGTACTTGAGTCGGTATAATTCAGGTTAGTTCTGCCACAGCTGGTATCAGAGCTAACAAGTGTACCCTGGAGATATAATTAGCCTTAAAAAGTAATTTTTAGTATAAAATTTCATTAATCAAGTATTTGCAAACTACGTTGGTTCGTTAAGGATTATGTATAGTACGTAAGCCCTAGGGTAATACTATTATGGGAATTAAAGGTGGCTGTAATATATATATGACTCTGACTTCCAGCATTACTTTTCTGTTGAAACTTAAATTTATGCACAACCCAACCTTACTTTCTGTAACGACATCTTCGATCGGGAGGTAAGAAGGTAAGAATCCTCAGCCAACTGAGGGAGCTTGGCCTTCCCGTCGGTGATGCGAACCGAATGCTGTTTCTCAAGCAGTGACCTACTTGAGATGCTGCCAATGTACCAACCTCGGTTGACTACATTGGGAGTATATGGTTCGGCGCAGGGTATGGCGATCGCTGTTCATACCCCCGCATTTTGCGGTACCCCCGTGAATACGTTATTCAATAACGTATGTTAACGTTGTCTGTACGGCGGTAATTGTACAGATGCTGTTTCTATAGTGAACAGTAATGAATGGGGACGCTTTCATGACATGCTGGCATGAAAGGTTCATTGGATATATATATGCATTGTGGTTTTCTGCAGGTACACTAACCACGATTCCGAAACTAGGACGGATAGGGTTTATCGACTAGTTAATAGTGAGAGACGTATTTATATTATGCCACCGTAACTAACCACGTAAGACCAAGATTACTTGGCAGTTACTTTTGGTTGTGAGATCGATTAGTACGTGCATGCATAATCCATTAATCAACTAAATTGAATGTTTAAATTGATGCTTCCTAAGAAATAGACAACATGTTGGTATTTCTTAATTTGGGTAAGTAAGAATCTTTAGTTGAGTATCTTAGGCATCCATCTGATTTCCAGCTTTTGCTGTTATCAGAATCATCTATCTTAATCCATTTACCTTGTGAGCTTTTCGCAGGGTAAATATATCTTACCATTTGCATTGTTGTCGCAGATGGCTGCTCCTACTAGTACCTTTTGGGATCAGGAGGGGCACTTTCACACCAATGGTTTACATTGGGAAGGGTTTTCCCGTCTTCTGTGGGAATCTTTAAGCATGTTTCATTATACAGAGCCTCCTTTGTATGATGGGGTAGAGTATCTTGAAGAAGGAGTTTCCCGCTGCAGGGTTAAGATGATAATTCCTCAACACCCTTTCCGCTCCTTATGGCCTCTCATAGAAGTGGAAGTGGTTGGATATCGTCTAGTGGATACTCTTGAAACTGCTGCTTTAGAAGGTATCAAACTCTTCTGCAATCAACATCCGATTGAAGTTGCTGCATATCCTATTGGGTTATTTCCTACCATAGACCCGGGTAATTCGGACTGGGATTTTCGGACAGATCATCATGGTCATCTGCTAGGAGATCTGCCTGAAGAAACCGTCCGTAGCGTTACCAGGTTTATGGATGTGCAATATCATTACCAGATGCTACTGCGTCATGGGGTGAGTCAGATAACTGGTGTGGCTCAAAGCCACTATCGGAACGCTGACCATCAAGTAACCCAAATAGAAGAATTACAAGCTTTGGTGACTCAGAAGGATGAAATTATTGCAGCAAGAGATGAGACAATCCTCCATTGTGAAGATCAGATCAATGAGAGTGATCATATTATCACTCAGCGTGACACTGTTATTGAGTTTCTACAGGCACAAATTCATGATCTGATACTTGTGGCTGATGATGCCCAAGCTCACATTGAGGAATTGCAGCAGCAACCGATACTTCCCGCTATACCCATAGTACCTGAAGAAGAAGAAGAAGACCCCGAGGAGATTGAGGGTATCTCTGAGATTGATTCTGAGCATGGGGATCCTGTTCTTAGTCCCATCACTCTCTATCTGGTAGTCAGTCTTCTGTAGGAAATTTCGACGATTTTTAGTAAATCGTCGACTTTCGACATGTAATCTAAAGGAATGTAATAGTTTAAGTAGTCAAATCTCGCGCCATTTGATGTAACATAGATGGCCTATGTAGTGAACTTTCGACATGCGAAGTGGGAACTATCTGAGTCAGCAATGTAATATAATTTCCGGTTTTATCATCTTGTTCGTTATCTTTAATTCTGAGATGAGATGATTGTGCGGAATATATGCATTGTTTATGTCTTCTGAAATTGGGAGTAAGGATATATGGTTAATAATGGACATCTCCTTTATTTCAGATGGTCGGTGCTACACGAGGAACCCCGGAGGGTTTCCGGGCTGATCAGGCCAGCGGTTCTCAGCAACCGCCACCACCTCCTCCCAACCTTGCCGAAGTCATGGCTCGGCAAACGGAATTGCTTAATTTGCTAGTTCAAGCACAGCAGAATCAGCAACAACAATTCCGAGGAGGCCGGGATGATCGTAATCCTCCTGTGGCTAGTTACCAAGATTTCCTCAGTACCCAACCGCCTTTCTTCAGTAAGGCCGAGGAACCATTGGATGCCGATGCCTGGCTCCACATCATTGAATCGAAGTTCGCTCTCCTGACCATACCTTGTGCGGATTCTAGCAAGGCTTCTTTGCTGCTCAACAACTTCGTGGTGCTGCTAGAATCTGGTGGGACAATTTCTATGCCATGCAACCTGCAGGGCATATTATCACATGGGATGAATTCCGGGTCGCCTTCCGAGCGCACTATATTCCCGCAGGGTCATTGGAGCGAAAGCTTAACGAGTTCCTGGCTCTTACACAAGGTGCCAACACAGTTCTGCAATACGCACAGAATTTCAATCATTTGTGCCAGTATGCCGGGTATCATGCATATAATGATACCAAGAAACAAGACCGCTTCCGTCGGGGCCTGAACACCAAACTCAAAGAGCGCCTGAACCTTGTGAAGGCAAATACTTTCAGTGAGTTGGTTAACATGGCCCTAACTCAAGAAGACTGTATTGTGGCACATTATGCCGAGAAGAAGCGAAAGAACCCTGCTGGACCCTCGATTGTTCAACCACCGAGGTATCGGGTTGTTTCCAATACGCCACCCAGGGCACCACAACGCAATGCTCCTACGGGAAGATTGGTTTTTAGGCCGCCTCAGCAGCAAGGAAGGTTCAGACCTCCTATGCCCCCGCAACAAGCACAACAATCTGGCCCACGGCCAAATATTCAGCAAGTGCCACAGAAAGGCAGCAACTATCGTTGCTATAATTGCGGAAGTGCGGACCATTTCATCCGAGATTGCCCGCGGCCTAAGAAACCTAATCAAGGGAAAAGCTCTACTCAGGGGAACCAGAACAAGGGCAAGAAGCCGGTGATGCAAGTCCGTCAAGGACGGATTAACTTCACCACTCTGGCAGAACTTCCAGATGGAGCTCCTGTCATGTCGGGTACATTTTCTATTCATCATAAACCAGTTGTTACTTTATTTGACTCTGGAGCAACACATAGTTTTATTAGTAGCAACTGTGGAACCCGACTAGGACTTGAATCCTGTTCTATCCAGGGGTCATATATGATCTCTACCCTGGAGGAAAAATCACCTCCAACCAAATGATTAAAAGTGTACCACTTCAGTTAGGAAGCATTGAAGTTAAAACTGATTTGGTTTTATTACAATTGGAGGGTATTGATATTATACTTGGGACCGATTGGATGACTAAACATCGAGTACAGTTAGACATATCTTCCCGAGTTGTTGAAATTGAATCACCATACTATGGGATCACCACCCTTTATTTTGCCTCAGCCAGAATGTCTACACCCCTGCACTTATGCTATCACAGATATTAAAGTCAAGGATATTCCTATAGTATGTGAATACCCCGATGTCTTTCCAGACGATTTGCCTGGAATGCCACCAGATAGAGACATCGAGTTCATTATTGAACTTCAACCTGGCACTGCTCCAATTTCAAAAAGGCCGTATCGCATGCCTCCAAATGAATTGGCAGAACTGAAAAATTCAGCTACAAGATCTTCTTGATAAGGGTTATATACGCCCCAGTGCTTCACCTTGGGGTTGTTCTGCTCTTTTTGTCAAGAAGAAAGACGATAGTCTGAGACTATGTGTCGACTACCGTCCACTCAATGCGGTTACTATCAAAAATAAGTATCCCCTTCCCCGCATTGATATCTTGTTCGATCAACTAGCTGGAGCAAAGGTCTTTTCTAAAATTGATTTACGCTCCGGTTATCATCAGATCAAGATCAGGCCTAGTGACATTCCAAAAACGGCCTTCTCAACCAAATACGGACTTTATGAATATCTGGTCATGTCATTTGGACTTACAAATGCACCGGGCATATTTCATGTATCTCATGAATTCCGTATTTATGCCGGAACTCGATAAATTCGTCGTGGTCTTCATTGATGATATTCTGATATACTCCAGAACCAAAGAAGACCATACTAATCATTTACGTGTCCGTTCTTCAACGACTACGTGATCATCGCCTCTATGCTAATTCTCAAAATGTGAATTCTGGCTGGATAGTGTGAAATTTTTGGGACATACTATCTCTAGTCAAGGCATATCGGTTGATCCAACCAAAGTTCAAGAAGTTATGGACTGGAATCCTCCCACTTCAGTCTATCAAATACGAAGTTTCCTTGGATTGGCAGGATATTATCGCCGATTCATTCCAGACTTCTCCAAGATAGCTAAACCCAATGACTGAGCTACTTAAGAAAGAAGTTAAGTTCCGTTGGGATGATAAGTGTGAGGAAGCATTTCACACTTTGAGAAAACTTCTGACGACTGCTCCAGTACTAGCTCAGCCAGATAGTACCCAGCCTTTTAATGTCTACTGTGACGCTTCTGGAATTGGCCTTGGTTGTGTCTTATGCAAAACAACCGGGTTATTGCTTATGCTTCCCGAGCACTTCGAACTCATGAGCAAAATTATCCACACATGATCTTGAATTGGCAGCAGTTATCATGCTCTCAAGATCTGGAGACATCATCTTATGGGTGCTAAGTGTAACATTTACACTGACCATAAGAGCCTCAAGTATATTTTCACTCAAGCTGATCTAAATATGAGGCAAAGGCGTTGGTTGAGTTATCAAAGATTATGACCTTGAGGTACACTATCATCCGGGCAAAGCCAATGTGGTTGCGGATGCACTTAGCCGCAAAGCACATTGTCATTGTTTATCCATAGCAACTTTCAGTGACACTCTTTGCCATCAAATGAGGAGACTCAATCTTGAGATTATTCCCCAAGGTAGTTTAAACTTATCTCCGTTGAG